>NC_063232.1:9057500-9735000 GCF_020740725.1 Corvus hawaiiensis
ATAATGGGGGGTAAGGAAGGGCAGGCAGTGAACACTGAGTCTGAGTCTAGCAAGGTCAGGTTCCATGGAGAAAGGGGCAAGGAATGTCCTTGGGACATGGACTCGTGGTGTTACTTCAGTGCCTGAGAGCTGCTTTATTTTAAAAAGACTAAAAGAATAATCTTTAACATTTGCATAGGTTGCTTGTGTCCCTCCCCTCGGTCTTTTCCATGGACATGGAGCCACCAGCCAAGGCAGGGCCAAAATCCCCCTGGAGATGCTGCTTTTCCTCGCTTGTAGCTGAGCTGAAACTGCTGTCACACAACACCTTGGGCACAAAATATTGACACAGCTTTATCCAGTTACACTCTGAACCTGTGGGACAAAAATCTGTTGACAGCTGTTAAATGTGATGGCATTATCTGTGTCTCTGGAGGTGGGAAGTTGTGGATCACCAGATGTGGAGAGACTGCACAGGGAATCCCACATGGAATCCACATGGAATATGGGCTTGCCCTGGATTTACAGTCTCTTTTAGATGCGTGCTCTCAGTCAGTGTCCAAAACTGGAGATTATAGAGACGTCTGGTCCTTCCCATCATGCTGAAAGCAGGAGGGAACAGTACATGGAACAGTCACCTGTTCATGCCCCCTTGGCAAGGCAGCCTGGGTGTGACGAAGCAAAAATAGCCCAGATCAGAGCAAGGTGTGGTGAGGCCCTGGCACAGAGCAGCTGTGGCTGCCCCTGGATCCCTGGAATTGTCCAAGGCCAGGCTGGACGGGGCTTGGAGCAACCTGGGATAGTGGGAGGTGTCCCTGCCTGTGGCAGGGGGTGGAACGAGATGGTTTTAAGGTCCCTTCCAACCCAAACCAGTCTGTGATTCTGTAAAGAGTTTTTTTCACTTGATCCTGGCACAGGAGGCCGATGGGTCCGAGGCAGCCCAGCTTTTTCTCTACACAATTGGTCCCACATGGGTGAAGGGCACCTGAAGCTTTGATGAAACAGAGCTCTACTTTTCCATAAGCACAGATTCCCAGGAGGATACACATGTTATTAAGGGAACAAACTGATGTGCAAGTCGGCTGTTTTTCTTTGTTTTTCTTTTTTTTTTGAGCCTGGCATCTCGATCTGTATGAGAGGCAATTTAGAAGAACAGCTATTGAAGGTTTTTAATTCAAGTATGAATGTGTCTTCAGCTGGGGCAACTGATTGCCTCTTCCCTGAGGGAATGAGCTGTCTTATAAAGCACCATTCACTGCTATAATGGCCTGCTCCCTTTGGGGCAAAACACTCCATTTTAACTAAAAGGGGTTTGTATACAAACAAGACTTAATGCATCACAACCAAAAATGCTCCATCAGGGTGTGTTTCCGGGGCCCTGAGCCCCTGGTGGAGCACGGCAGGTCCCCAGGCAGGATCTGCGCAGGTCCAGCATGGGGATGTGACTTGGTCTTGCTCCAAGCCACACCAAGGCTCAGAGGCACGGGAATTCCAGCACCAGCTCAGCCACACTGGAACTGGGGTGACTGGAAGGCAGCGGAATCACATCCCCTCGCTCTCTGGCAGCAGGAGGGGAGGGCTGCTCCCTCCGCAGAAAAGGCAGCACAACAGACAATTAATTAGCAGCAGGACTGGTTGCATGGCAAAGACACACCGTGCACCGTATTTGCATGCAAATATCCCGTGGGCAGGGAGGATTAGAGGGGGCTGGCAGGAAATGATGGCTGGGAGGGTTTAACCTTGAATATTGCAGAAGGCGCTGCTGCTGCTTATTTTGACACATGTGTGGGTCAGCCAGACCATGGAGGAGAATAATTAGGGAGGGAAAGGAATGCAAACTCTTATTATTGAAGATACCTGGGGGCTAACGGCATGAATACATTTGTTATAATTGACCCATGGCCCGACGATGATAATTCCTCTGTAGAGATAGCCACTTAATCTATTCCGTGTGCCAACATGGATGTAGGAAATAATTGCAACCTTGGCTCTGTCTCGTTTCCAGTCTTCTGGAGAATAGCTAATTTATGACAGAAAATAATGACTAATGTTAGAATAAACAATATTATGACTCAAGTGACTTATGAGTGCTGCAGATATGATGCACATTTAATAGGACATGACTTATCCAGACATGTAATTCTTTTTCTGCGCAGAGTAAAGTAAGTGTGGCAGAAATGCCAGAAACAGCTTTGCAATTGGAATATGCAATTTAAAATAAGTAAAGATTACTCCCAGGTAGTTTATTGCTTTAACTACATCAAGGCAGGTCCCTGTAGCAGACTGCATAATGACTCTCATTTCATTTTTGGTTTGTGTCAAATATCTTCAGTTAGTTTTGCTTTATTGGCTTCATGCAATTTATTGCAGCACTAGAATGTGATTGTAATGCAACTAGTATTTTAGTTTTATCTTCCACTGGTAATTTTTCTTCTTTATGGAGCCTATACTGTCTGCATTAATAAAAGCCATAGAAATTATACAGCGTGGAACCAGGTTTTAGTAAGTGCCAGTTTGCTATAGAAGAACTGAACTAGTAGTGCTGTTCTGCAGCCCAAAGGAGGACAGACCTGACTGAACACGGGCCAGGATGCTCTGTGGCACCTCCTGTGCACACACTGCTGCTTTCAAACATGACCCAAGCACTCCTGTTTGTCAGAAGGGACCACGGAGTGAATTCATCTCACTGAGCAGCAGCTGTTTCTCCAACATCTCAATGATTCAGACCTGTCAGAGTGAGCCCAGTCTTGAGGGGTTTTGTACAGTCAGCTGGGGCCTCAGTAGCTGGGCCTCTCAAGGAAACCCTGAACACAGAATGAGTGCTGTGGTTTCACTGCTTGGCCTAAGTGTGTGACACCTCTGCTGCTGAGGAAAGGAGAGGGTTACTGCTCAAAACAGCACCTGGGGTTTCAAAGGCAGGAGTTTCATGCAAGAGGCTTCATCCAGGGCAGGCAGGGACCTGACACTTGTCTGAGGAACCTTCCTGCCCAAGTGCTCAGTGACCAGAAGCTCCCAGTGCAGTATTTAAAGGTAAATGTCCTGGCTTCTTTCATCCCCCTAGTTCTTCTTTAAAACCTCCTGCCTGGGCTGCACCTTGAATCCTGTTTTGGGCCAGTTTTGGGCCTCTCACTACAGAAAAGGCATTCCTCCAGAGGGGCTGGAGTGGGTCTGGAGAAGGGAACGGAGTTGGGGAAGGGGCTGGAGCCCCAGGAGCGGCTGAGGGAGCTGGGAAAGGGGCTCAGGCTGGAGCAAAGGAGGCTCAGGGGGGACCTTGTGGCTCTGCACAAGTCCCTGACAGGAGGGGGCAGCCGGGGGGGTCGGGCTCTGCTGCCAGGGAACAGGGCCAGGAGGAGAGGGAACGGCCTCAGGCTGGGCCAGGGGAGATTTTGGTTGGATATTAGGGGAGAATTCTTCACTGAAAAGGCTGTAAAGCTTTGGAACAGACTGTCCAGGGCAGTGATGGAGTCACCATCCCTGGAGGGATTTACAAACCCTGTGGATGTGGCACCTGGGGACATGGGTTAGTGCTGGGGGGGTGGTTGGACTAAATGATCTTAGAGGGCTTTTCCAACCTAAATGATTCTGTCATTCTACTTCACCAAGGAGTAAGAACATTCGAATGCCCTGGTACATAAAACCAGGTGAGATGCTCAGCTGCCCCCCAGTGCTGTGAGCACCCAGGGTTGGGTGAGCAGCACTGGTCTGGTTTCCCCCACATGTGCACTAGTCACCTGAGAAGCTCACAGGACCTTTGTAAATTTGAGGTGTTGATTAATTCATCCAACCAGCTTGGGGGTACAATTCTGGCTGTGTGACTCTCAGTGAATATTTATAGTGCACAATTTCTGCTCCTCTTCTGACATTTCTCATCCCTTATACCATAAGTCACTTCTTCCTCTCACGAACCACCAGACATGTCCCACCAGCTACTTCCCCAGGCACTAAAACACCTTTCATTAACAAGTGTGCTCGTGCTCCTCAGCAGCAGTGCTTCCCTTCCTGGTTTTGGTTTGTTTAGGCCACGGGTGAAGATGCCCTGGGGAGCTCAGGCCAGCCACAGCATTCACATGGTGCTTGTGGGACCCCAGCTCACCCCTCCACTAGTAAAATGTAGTAAAAACCCCAAAAAATACGAATGAAAATCTTTTATGAGTATTTTAGGGAGCCTACCTATGCCAGAGCCCAAACTGAGAGGGCAGCCTGGCACACACCCCCAGGGACTGAGGGTTATAGAGGCATTTCTAGGAACCAAACAGCCAAACCCCACAGCCTCTGGATGGGACCTGGGTACCTGATTCCCTTAGGGCTTCTTAAATTTGCAGGCAAAAAATACCCAGAGCATACAGGGGGTGGGGTTCTGAAAGACTGATTGTGCTTGCTGCGAAATGAATTTCCTTTAAAGCTGCATTTATTGCACTCCATGGCCCCCATTAATCAGTAAGTTATATCTGGCCTTCACATTACGGTGAGAGAAGAATGTGAAATATTCCTAAGCTGCAAAATTACTCAGGACTGGAGGGGGGGTGTCCCCCTTTGCATTTGATTTCAGGGTGGAAAATAAGTCACTTTTTGTTAATGTCTGTCTGAAGCCCAGTTGTGAACTTGGTTTTGTATAAGGAGCCCCACTCCCATCTGGCCCAACACAGCCCTGGGCAGCCTTCTCTGTGGCACCCCACATGCCCTGGGGTGGTCATTCCTGGTGCCTTTCTGGGGTGACTGCAGGGGGGACTGATGTATGTCTTGGAGAAGTGTGGGAGGGCTGGTCAAGGTGGGGTTATTCCCAAGGAAGGCTGACTTTACAGCCTTTGTTTGTCCCAGAAGCTCTTTTGTAAGAAGTGGGGTTGTGGTTTGATGAAAACTCTTGGCTATAATGCAGCCTCAAAGCTTAAAAAAATTAAAATCTTCAAGGCTGAAAAAACATCTATTTTCTTGCTTGGTTGGATTCAATGTAATAATTTTTCTAAGTGTGAAGGTATGAATCTGGCAAAAAGAAGAGAGTTTTTTTTACATAAATCAGTACCATACACTTTGTTGGAGCAGGAAAATGCTTTCCATGAGAACACGTCTGTTTGAGGTGCTCAGTGTAAGGTTTTGGGCCAGAGTTATTTCCTCAGTGAATACACATTCACAGCAAGGCCTGATCTCAGCAGGGCCTGTAATGGCAGCAGCCATGCACGCCGTAAATAAAACATCCTTCTGAGAACACGTGGCTGGTCCGTGCTGTCCCTGAGGCCTCCCACAGGCTGGTCGTGGCTGGCCAGTGCATTTTAAAGTTGTTAAATCCTGTATACACAAACATCTTGTTAACCAGCCTTTCACGGGAAGGGTGGAAAAATCTGCGGAAACACTCCATTGAACAACGTGACCCTTGTGAGGACATTGCCATGGCTAAGGGAGCTCCTGCAGCATTTCACGGTGGCTTAAATCACTCCTGAACAGGAGCAGGCTTCCACCACGACGTACCTCACACCTCTGCAGAGCAGAGACAGAGTGGGGGTAACTCCACCTTCCTTCCAGTAAAAAAATTATTCAGTAAAATGACTATGGGTAAATAAGAAGTCATTTTTGTAAAGCCTCTCTTTGATGATGCTAAATGAATTCCCAGAGGGTGGATAAACTTTCTCACAATGACGACCATTTGCAGAACAAAGAGGCAATTTTTTTCTCATTTCAGTGTTTTCTGACATTTCCCCCCTGGGGGAATAAATGGGCCCATTATTCTACCAGCTTCCCTGGCATTTGCAGAGCCTGGGTGGGGATGATCCAGTGCCTCCAGTCTTCAGGCTTTCCCTTGCTGCTTTGTGGTGACACCCAGCTGGCCTGAGGTGACATCTGACTGCGCCAGCATCTTATTTGGGAGCAGCCTCCCAAATTCCTGAGCTGCTGAGCTGAAGCTGCCACACTAGGAAGGTGTTTGGGTATCTCATTCCAAATGCCTACACAGGGAGCTGGGACCTAAATGCCACCCAAAAGGTGCCCAGGTAGAAGGAGCCCGATGGGACTTTCACTGGGGGACAGACTTAGCACCCACATGGGGGGGAAAACACAATTCAGAGAGGAGGGATTATGTTATGGATCACTTCACCAAAAACACTTCTGAATTTAACCTGATGATGCCAATCTTTCTGTCACTGCCCAAACCCAGCAATGCCACTCCTGATGGATTATTCCCACCCACTGATAGGAAGTGTGGATAAGGGACCCCAGGGGGAAGGAGGCCACAAGTGTCCCTAGGCTGGTGTTTGCAGGTGGACAAGTACAGCCCATGGTCAGCACTCGTGTAGCAGCATGAGTCCCATCCCAACCACAGCTCTGTCACACTGAATAACCTTCTCTGGTGTGCTCACAGTTTCTGCTTGGCCTGGGAGCAGCCAAGACCAGGAAGGCAGACAGAAGGAGCTGGAAAGGAAACAGTGAATAAGAATAATATATTGGGAAATACTTGGTATGAAGAGAAAGTTAAAAAAATATTTCCTTTTCAATATCATCTGCTGTACAAGAGCTTCCAGGGAGGGTAAAATCTCACTGCAGATGTGTTATAATCCTTATTGATACAGTAAATGGAACTATCAAGCTGGAAAAGATCATATGGCAGTTAAGATAAAGGTTTGACTTGTCCCAGAACCAGGCTTATCAGGGTTTAGCAGTAAGTGAGTTTTGTTGCTTAGACTGCATTTAAAAAGGTCATTGATTTGCAGCTAATACCAAGTTGTCATAGTTTCGTGAGTAAGAGCTTGCAGTTTTCAGAATCAAAGCCTTTTCCTAAATCGATAAGAACAGATTCAGTGAGATTGCTTGAGCCCACTGAGGCAGACAGAGAAGCAACCAGCAAATCCACCCAGGCCATGACATGAGAGAACAGCTCTCACAGCCTGCAGATCCCCCCAGGGCCTGCACTAAAGGTTTTCCAGGAAAGCCGAAAACGCTCAGCCTGGCAGCAGATGGGCTGCTGAGAGGGTCTGTCAGTGACCATCAGGCTGCCTGGTGCAAACCCCCTATGAAGTAATTAGCTGATTGATCTGGGCTTTGCTGGGCTGAGACACCATACTTCCTGCGTTGTCCAGTCGATACCATTGGATTTTCACACTGCTGGATGCAGAAATACACATGTACAGCCAAGTGTGGCTGGAAAGGGGGATTCCCACCATGGATTCCTGGGCCTCCAGCTCCTCCCTAGACACCAGGTGGAGGCTTCAAAGTCAGGAGAAGGGAGTCTCTTTGTTAGCAGAACCTCTTGCTATTCCTGTGTCTTTGTCATTTATTGCACAGACAAGATCAGGGCTTTAAGCTTCCCAGCTGGCTTTCCTGCTTGTTCATGGGATAGCTCCAGGTGTGTCCCAAGGACCCTACTCCTCCCCACCAGCCCCAACCAGGGCTGCCTTCTGCTTGTCTGCTTAATTCCCAACCAGTGACAACTTCCCCCTGTCTATTAACCCAATTCCTTGAGAAAACCAGCCTCAGGATACCACACGCTGTGTATCTGCCTCAAGGACCACTGGCCAATTTCTATTAAATTTGACAGAGAGATGGGGACACTCACATGTATGAATTTCTTACATGATGAAAAAAAGGTAGACACGCAGAGAAGTGAGGTGGCATTAATCTGCTCAGCAAGGGAAAGGCTCCAACTTCCACTTCAATTAAACTTCAAAGGGTCCCCACAGGAGAAGGTGAGGGGTCACCAGGCTTCATGTGTTTTATGGGTCATGTAACAGCTTATTTCTAAACAGAGCAGAATGCTAGAAAGTGCTACTCTGGTATTTGATGTCTCTACTTGAAGCCATCCAAACCCACAAAAATACAACACACACAAAAGTAGCTCAGAGAGGTGCACCAGGGACACTGGTGCCCACAGCTAGCTCTCATGGTTGGCAAACGTGGACAAGGAAGGCTGATGCCTTTATGGCACTGGTTACATGTGGTTAAATGTGAATTTATGTCTGGGGTAAAAGTTAGTACAAGGTGAAACTATCAGAAGCTATCATGGAGCACCTCTGCTATAGAGACAGGCTGAGAGAGTTGAGGCTGTTCAGCCTAGAGAAGGCTCTGGGGAGAGCTCAGAGCCCCTTCCAGTGCCTAAAGGGACTCCAGGAGAGCTGCAGAGGGACCTGGGACAAGGGATGGAGGGACAGGACACAGGGAATGGCTTCCCAGTGCCAGAGAGCAGGGCTGGATGGGATATAGGGAAGGAATTGTTCCCTGGGAGGGTGGGCAGGCCCTGGCACAGGGTGCCCAGAGCAGCTGGGGCTGCCCCTGGATCCCTGGCAGTGCCCAAGGCCAGGCTGGACATTGGGGCTGGGAGCAGCCTGGGACAGTGGGATGAGATGAGCTTGAAGATCCCTTCCAACCCAAACCATTCCGTAACTCTGTGAATTACCTAAGATGTTAGGCAGCTTTTAGACAGGAAAATGCAAAGTAAACCAAGCTTGAGCTTCAGAAAGGACAAAAGATGGTCTGGATCAGCTTCTACTGTAGTTGCAGAGAGAGGAGGTTTTTGCAAGAGGGATTAAACACGTTGAGTAACAAAGCTTCCCACAGAGCTTTTGTATTCAGCATCCCCTGGATGAATCCAGTACCGTGCCCTGCTCTCCTTGAGCCTCCTGCTGGTCTTGGGGCTGGTTTCCTGCTATTTCAGGATCTTGCCTGAAGATATCGTGTCTCTTGCTGCCCCGCAGTAATAGAATAAGGCTTGAATTTGAGCAGGTAATTTGAGCACATGCTTAATTTGAAGCACGTGGTCAATTGTGTCTCCTGCTCTGCAGAGCCTGTTGACACAGCTCACAGTCAGGCACTGCACACATCTCCTCAGACCCTTTCCAGCTCTCAGTGTACGTGCTAATCTCAGCTAAATCAAGGGAACATGAACGTGTGCTTGATGTGCTAGTCCTGGTGCTAAGCACATGCTTAAGTGCTTTGCAGAATTGGAAGCCTTGAGCACCAAGGTTGCCACAAGGCTGGGAGCAGTACCACGTTCATCCTGAGCATAAAGCAAAGGAAGGATTACAAATCTAAGGGGCAGCCCAACTGTACTAAGCTCCATGGTACAATCTCTCCTTGCTTGAAACAAAACAGCAGAAGAATCACAATCTTATGTTTATGAGTGTTATCATATGTGGATAGAAAAGTATTTGCTCTGAGTGATTTGGAGACCCAGGCCATAAAGAGAGCAAGTCTAAGCATAACAGGTTCCCAGCTGTGTCCCAGCTTGATTCCTAGGAGACAGGTAAACTTTAAAGGTTCCAGTTTTAACCCTGACACAATGCAGAATGAGGGGTTTCACAGGGTAACTGCCTGTCTCTTGCTTTTCTGGGGTGTAGTTTAGTTTACAGACTTTTCAGGGATATAGTTTCTGCATAATAGAACTCTTTTATGCCTCTGTTTTCCTCACCCCTCTTCCTGAGCCACCCTCATCTTCCACCTCCCTTGGAGGGAGATGGCCACAATATCTCCAATTAAGTATTTCAAGAATTCTTCCTTGCAAAGCTTTCTATTTGGAATGTCGGTACAACAAGCTGTATTAGAATCCCATCAGCCCAGCACAACTGCAAACTTCATTTCACACATAGAGAGATGATTCTTTCACTGATGAGCCTTTGTCAGCTTCTGTCCCTGCCCTGAGTGGCAGCAGGGTGACAAAGGAGCCTGGCACGCGCGCCCGCGCTCCCTGCCAGCCCCACAGTGGCCTCTCTTGTGGCTTGGGCTGCTGATCCTCCTCCTCATCTGTCTGGATTTGTAATTTGTCAGCAGCTCCTGTGACGGGGCCAGCTCTGCAGCTCCTGGTTGTGGCCAGCCCAAGGTATATCTGGCAGAGGCTTTGTGTGCTGTGATGTATTTCTTTGGCAATGGGTATCATCATTTTTTGGCTTCTTCTGCAGCCCCCTGAGTCAGCTTTCACTGCTTAAGCTGCTATGGTAGATAGCTTGAAGCCTGCCTGCAAGTTCAGTGGGTTAGTCTGGAGCTTGCCTTCTGATCACAACAGAAATCATCCATCGGGGAATTAGCCAGCATCAGGATCAGCACAGTGCTGGGAGATACATGCTGCTGGAGAAGGGAAGTCCTTCAAACTCTGCTTATTGCAGCTCCTGCCTCATCTTCTCCTGCAGTTTATTTGCTCTGTGATATCTTCTAATGCTTTTTCTTACCGTTTCAGCACCTGTGCTCATGTTATTCCAGGACTGTACCAGGTGGTGCAGAGCAAAGCCCTCTTCCAGCTCTTGTGGTTGCAGAGAAATTTTAACCTGTCACTGGACTGCATCCTCAGGTTTTGGGGAAAAAACATCAAAGCTCACCAGTCTCACCCAAACCTCAATGCTTAGGGAAGAAAAGGATTGGGGGTGATGAGGAAGCAATCCATGACATTGAGGAAGCCACCAGCTGTGTCCTTCCAGTGCTGGGGACACTTCACGGTGATCTCTGAACTAGGGAATCATTTCCCATTTCAGCCCAAGCCCCAGGTGATACTGGCACGTGTGGTGTGGCTGTGTGGGTGAGAAACCCTCAGCACAACTGAGCTCAGCACTCACTTGGAGTTTCTGAGGGCAGCTGGAGGATGACCCAATATCAATAATAACCATCAGATCTGGCAAAGCCACAGGAACTCTGGCAAAGCCAATGGGGATGTGTGGCCAGTTCTGCCTTCTTCTGACCTAAACCACCCAAAAGTGCCCTGTTAGAAGTCACCACAGGGGCTGTTCAGGCCAGGCCAGTGAAGCCACGATGCCTGGGACTGACATCCAATGCCTGGAGAAGAGTGAAAGAGGCAGCACTCGTGGCCAGGGCTGCAGCACATCACTGCATCCTCTGCTCTGCAGCAAACCTCCATTTCTCCTGGTGAAACCAGTTTATGCCCAGCCAACAGCCAGCCAGTGTTTGCAGCTTGTTCTGTGTCTGAGAAAAGCAAAATCAATTCTGCAGCTGGCCCAAAGGCTTCCTGCCTGTGCCAGTGTGTCCCAGACTCCTTTAAGGGTAATATCCCTCATCAGCTCACTCACTCCACTCTTTGCCTTTCTCATAAAAGAGCATTTTCCCCGTGGTACTGAGAAGAATGTAACCTATAGATTTATAGCCATGAGGGGAAAAAATAACACTCTCGCTACCAAAACACCAGCCTGTGAACCCTCTGCAGCAGTGTTTTTCCTTCTGCAGGAGTCGCAGTTCTTCTGCACTAAACCCTCTGCTGACATACAGCCTGGGGACACTGTCGGGGCTGGCAATGTCCTGTCCTGCCAGTGGAGGCAAGAATGCGACTGGGACCCCATGGTAAGGCTTGGGATGTGCTGGAGGAAGGAGGGAGCACCAAGGCTCTGCTGGGCCCCACTGGGTTTGCATTTTCCCAGTGTTGCTCAGAACCCCGTTGTCAGGGTGATGGAGAGGACTGACCAGCTCTGAAAACAAAACTTGGAAAATCTGTGTCTTTCCTCTAAAGCTTCTTGGTTGGCCCAATGAATTGATTGCCAGAGATAAAACTTGATGAAGAGGCAATGTTTTCCCAGAATAGCACTTGACTCCAGAAAGCAGAAGATGCAATAGATTTTGTTTATGTGCACATCCACTGTTTTTTATTTATACGTCAGCGCTTCAAGCTAATTGCACATTGCCAAGCAGCACAGAAGAGCTGCTTTCCCCTGCATTTCCCATAGGTCAGAGTACGACTGGAGCACAGCCTGTGGGAAGGGCTTGGTGCTTGTGGCATCACTGAGAGCTCAGTGTGCCAACAGCAGGTCTGTCCCAAGAGGGAATCCAGAGGCAAGAGCTGTGTGGTGGTTGATAAGGAATAGGAAAGCAGCTGTTGAGACCCACTTTAGGGAAGGAAGCTGTTCAGAAGTTGGCATTTTAAATTCCCAGGCTACAGAAGAGGGAGAGAAGGAAATCCAGGAGGGCACAGGAGGAGGGGATAGCACAGGACTGGGGTGGAAGGAGAACACCCACAGTGAGCAAGTGAGGCCAAGGGGGGATGTTTGGGGACAGCTGCATCACTCCCGTGCAGGGTCGGTCACCAGAAGGTTGTGCTGGGCACAGAGAGAAGGGCCTCACATTTGCAGAGCCTGGCACTGGATCCTCTGTGTGAATGTGCAGGTGTGTGTGGGTGAACATGCCTACTCCTAAATATCTCTTAAAGCTCCCTTAAACTCATCAGTTATGCTGATCTTAGATTACATTGCGTGAGTGGTTTTGCCAGTGCCAGTGAGCAGAGCGTCTGTCCCAGGCAGTACCAACCACTACTGATCCCTCCCAGCTGCCTTTTGAAGCGTGCCAAAGGCTGCCAGTGTGGATTGGGTCTGAGCAGCACACCTTGTGCTGTGGAGCTGTTTGGTGATGTGGTGGCTCTCAGTGAGCTGTGCTGTCACACTGTGCCACCGCGTCCCCTCTGTGCAGGCACCGGCCTTGGCACACAGGAGCCAGGAGCTCCCATTCACAAACAGCAGCCTCACTGCGGGGGAAGAGCTTTACTGACAAATAACTGTCATTTGCTAACCTTGTCGTGGCAATCTTTGTTTCTTCCTTTTTTCCGGAGGCACTCCAAATGCTGAATGCCAGCATCTGTTACGGACTGGAAAACAAGCAAACACTGATATTCCTGGTGGCTTTGAAAGAGCATTTAATGCTTAGCTCTCTACACTTGCCTTTACCGGGAAAATCACTTCAGGATGTGCTTAGCATGATTATGTGTCTCTCATATTAGTGTCTCGGCAAAACCAAACTAGAGAAGGCAGCCCCTTGCTATAGACAGTCTGAAAAAAGTCCGTGAGTCCTCTTGCCAGATGTTGACATTTTGATTTGCATAATGGTAAACTTTTGAGTCAACAGCATATTTAATTTTCTAAAACATCTCCAAGAAATAGGGCATGTTATAATAATGAGTTTGCATCATTAGCAGTTTTTGTCAGACCTGTATCCTGGAGAAGTGGCTCAGAACATCTTTGTGTCTGCTGCCTCTGAGCATCTCCCCATGACTGTGCTAGGAGGGAAGGCAGCCAAGGGGATGCCCAGCACGTAACAGAGGGGCAGCTGTGAGTTGGGAAGAGACATTTCTCCATGGATTGTGAAGGAACCTGCAACTGCCAGCCCATGTGGGGACAGTGCCAGAAACAGCCCCAGCTCCAGCATCCTCCACCTGCCCTCCTATCTTCAGTCCTCTGCAGCAAATTCCAGCTGGCTTTGCCCTTCAGACAGAACCTTGTGAGGCTTTAACCTCACAAAGAAGTAACAAGACCACTGGGAGCATCCTCGTGAAGAAATGAGGATATACTCATCTCTCAGCTGGGGGAACCAAGACCCAGACAAATCACCCCCTCTCCCCCTCTGCAGGGGAAAGCAGCCAAGCCTGGAGCAGACAGCCCAGATCCACCTCCCTGTGCCCCAGCTGGGAACACACATTCCTGGGTCTCCTCACTGAGCTAAATTAAGCTGCAGCAAGATGCCAAAACTGAGAGAGAAAATAAGATCCTAGGACAGGCAGATAACTCTTTCCAAGTCACCTGTAAATCCACAGAGAGGAAATGCTGTAGGTGACAGGGGTTGGCGTTCTGTACGGGAGCACTCAGCCTGCTCTAGGATATAAACCATGCCTAGAGCCAAGAATTCCTGCCATATTTCACTAGACTTTGGGCTTCTGTCTCTGAAGAGGCCAGGGGACTTTGACTCCAACTGTAGGCTCAGCAGTGCACAAGGCTCCTGCGTGCTGAGCTGTCCTGGGGAGCCAAACACCAGGAACACATCCCAGGTGCCACATGCAGGGGAAGAGCGGTGCCCCTGGACCTGCTGGCTCTGCTCTGAGCTCTGCAGCCCAGCCCAGCCGTGGGGTGCCCGGCTGACACTCCCTGCCCAGCCTGGGGCTGGAGCAATGCCTCTGCTCACATGAAGAAACAAGCTTGTTACTGCTGCTGGAAGAGCAGCTAAAAAACAGCAGCTAAGGGAAAACCAGACTCTCCTGTGTCTACCACAGAGCTGAACCAGCTCTCATGGACTGCACAGCCCGTTCTTCAGCATTTTCCTCTGCCAGGGCTGTGATGCCCAGCCAGCTGGGCTGGTTCTGAGCATGGATCCCAGTCTGGGGCGATGGGGAGATGCCCAGTAGCACAGGACCCCTGGCACCTCGGAGGAGCTCCCTGCTGCTGTGCCCAGCGTGGTCTCACAAAGCTCTCCAAGAGCTGGAGAGGGAGGACGCGACTGCAATGCAAAGCACTATCACTGCTGTATTAGCCTCAACTGAAATGTGCTACATAAGTGCAAATTGCTGTTATAAATCATAAACATCAAAAGGCCATAAGTGCCTAATAATGGCCTAAGTGGCTAATTTGTTTTATGTGCTACTGGAAGAAGCACCGTAAAGATATGGAACAAAAAATTTCCCTCATTGTGGTTTGGCCTCTGATACCAAGAAAGGCTGGAAGGGGGTGGGAGCAAAGTGCTGCTCTAGCACATATTCAGGAGCATTTAATATCAAAGCCTGTAATTAAAAACACGGCACAAACCCTGCAAGAGCCTGGTGCCTGTGGAAGGAAAATGTGGCTGGTGCTGGGGGTGACCCCATGGGAGTGGGTACGTGGGGCAGCTGCTGGTGAGCAGGACAGAGATCAGTGGCACCATCCCAAACTGTGAGCAAGTTATTTGTGAAAAGAGATGAGGAGGTGTCGTGGCCAATGGGCCCTGCCTCTGGCACTGCTGAGGCACTTAAGTGGGGTGTGAAGCCTTCTATCCTCCCCTCCTCGACACTGTGTCTCTGCAGGACCCAGCAAGATCCAAAACACCATCCTGAGCTGGGCTGAGGGACACCTTCAGCCTGGCCTGGCTCCTCTGCACCGCTGTTTCAACACGGCAGTCTCCTTTCCCCATCCAAACAGCAACTGTGTGCCTTCCATCCGCCTTTTCATTGCTCTGGGCCTTTTGGGCTTACATGGTGCTGTAAAGGCTCTTTCTCCCTGGCTGGCTGGCTCTGCTTGTGAAATTAGCCTTGAAGAACCATAAATACCCTAATCCAGCCCTGCTGTGGCCTGCAGATACGTTCCTCATGCAATTCTTATGCTCTTCAGGTCAGAGCTGCCTTTCTGCTCCGCTTGGCCCAGGACAGGCTCAGGGTGTTCCACGCACAGCACAGCTGATGGGGTTTTGCTGCTGGAGCAGAGGAGGTTCCTGCAAGGAACTGCTGAGCCCTGCAGGGACCAAGCCCTGTTTTAGGATGGAACACACTGAACTCATCTTCTCTTAGTCCAGAGACCTGGCCATGGCTGAGCATGCCCCAGATGAAACCCCTCAGCATTGGGCAAACCCCAGAGGGCACCTCGTGGCCACCTGGGTGAAACATCACATGCAGCTGATTTCTTTGGGATGAGCAAAACCAGTCTTTCCTAATAACGTACCTGAGCATGCCCCCTTCTTTCTGCCCCAATGGATTCCACTTTCTGTAGATATTTTGGCTTCAATTTACAGTAAAATCATGGTGTCCCTCTCTAATTGCCACAGAAGAATTCCCCCAGGTGTCTCTGGTGGAGGAATGTGATCAGAATGAGGTGTTTTGTCATGATGCTGCAGCGAGGATGTTGTGATGGCAGGAGAGAAACATCAGGCCATGGCAAGGACCAGGAGCCTGATACTCAGGGTCCCTCCACATGCCCTTGTATCCCAGATGGATCATGTGGGGACTGTTCCCAGCACAAGGAATTAATTCAGTAATATTTCAACACAGGTACAAGTGTTTTAGAGTACAAACAGTGCTGCTTTCCTGTAATACATTGCCCTGCACAAAACCCTTGAGGGAATGGCTCAGGCAACAGCCCTAATTGGTCTGTTCCTCTTGTGATATCTGTGATAACATGGAGGAAGAAAAAAACCTCTTTGTCCTGAAATGGCATGCCACAAACAACATTTTTAAAAATAATTTCTTTGATGCTTATCACTTCCATAGCACATGTTCAGTGTGCTCTACAAACAGGAACCACAGCTGTGGCTGACCTCTGCATGCCCAACGAGAGGGACAGCACCCTCTGCAGAGATTTATTTGTCACCTTGGTGGGGGCAGGGGAAAAAACAAATCCAGCTTTTACAGCTCTGCATGAAGGCACAGAGAGAGAGCTCTGTGAGCTTTGGAAGTGGCTGAATGGGCAGAGCTGGACTTGGCAGCTTTTGTGGCAGTGGCACAGGGTGAATGTGGACACCAAGCTGTCCCCTCTGCAGGCAGGTGAGCCACTGTCTCACAGCTGTGCCTTCAACAGGACATAACCCTGGAAATGGGAATGGAAAGTGACTTTTCCTCCACCAGCCCGTTCAACAGAGGGAAAAAATGGGTACAGTGTGTGTTCAGCTTTCTGAGTGGAAACCACACCAGGTCTGTGATGCTCTCCTGTGCTAGCTCTGGTGGTCCTCAGATACCCTTTGAGCCAGTTGCAGGCATTAACCAAAAGAAATCTACCCCATTTTGTTTGCTGGGCTGTATGTTGGGCTTGTGGCAAAGTAAGTCAGGCTACCACAAGAAAAAAAGAGTCTATTGACCACAGTCAGCCTGAAGTGAGCAGGAGGAGACAGAGAGCAGTGGAAAGAGAGGATGGGACAAAGCAAACCTCTCCTTTCTGAGCAGAAGAAAACAAGACATTTCTGACACTAGCACGTGATGCAGCAGAGCTGTCAGCAAGGACAAGACTGGAAAAGAAAGTGGGAGACTGCTCCTGGGGAATGCCAGGCCTGGCTGTGTTTCAGTCCATTTGGCTGCTTCACCACCTCCTGCAACAAAGCAGTTGATGTGAGAGCTCTACAAACCCAAACCCAGGCGAGGTAACCCAGAATGTGCTGCTCTGCCATGAACTGCAGCTCAGCACCACCACCACAGCCTGGGGCAAGGGCACTTCACAAGGCCTCCTGCCCCCATGGACACTTGAAGGCAGAACCAGTGTCATTTCCCCCTCCCTGGAACACTTTAGTGGGCAACATGGACTCTTGTCTGTGCAACCTCAGCTCCCAAAATCTTTAAACCATCAGTTGATGTTATTTTATTGTATTACTAACTGTAAGTAATAAAACACAAATAATGTACTTTATTTCTGCTTTTAAGCAGAAATAACTAATTATTGATCTGTTTGTTAAATGACAGTGCAGGTATTATGTTCTGATAGCAGGAACAAGGCAAGGGTCAGTCCATGGACCCAAGAGCAGAATTTCTTCCTCCTCTGCACTGGGAGCATCTTTCTCATGGCCAGTCCCCAGCTGCAAAGTCATCATCTCTGAACTGGCTCAGACCTCCAGCAGCCTTGCTGGCAGCCTTGCAGGGATGGAGATGTGTCTGGCTGGCCATGAACACCTGCACCAGTTTTCACCAGTGCACCCATACTTCTGGGTTGGAGTTCTGGTGAAGCCAGAGGTGTCCTGTGATGGGGTGTGCCTGTGCTTTCTGCTCATCCTGGCCCTGCCTGCCATGAGGCTGGTACTACATGATGAAGCACCAGACAATGAGCTTTTGTTTCAGAAATCTGGCAGTGTCCTGGTGTAGGCTGTTTATGAGGTCTTTGTCAGGGTGTATATATTCAATTCTACAGTGCTGATTCCCCTATAGAATTGCATACAAATTGCTCACTCTCCATTCGGTGGAAGTCTTTTGTGCAGAAATGCAACAGGATAGAGATGTGTGGTGTGCTAGTCCTGCTTGGAGCCTGGCAATTGCCTGGGGCTAAGCAGAGGCAGTGGGTGCCAGCCCCCTCCTGCTCTGAGCTATGGGTTCTGAGGGCAGCAAAGCCACTACAGGAAATTTCTTCACCCTGGGATAACCAAGCAGGCCCTGCTGCTGTCCACTCCTCCTTTTCCTCTTCTTGTGCTCATCTTCATCCCTGCCCTAGGGGATAGCTGCCCTTTTTTCTCTTTTCCCATCTGTGTGCTGGACTGCTGATGGAGCCTGACTTCATCCCCATGTGCTCCTGCTGCTGCTCTCTCCCCATTCCCCATGGCCCATACCCTGGTGACATTTGCTTCTTCAGTTATTTACTTTTGGATCAGTAAGTACCATGAAAGCACCATCCAACCCGCCCAGCCCTCTGAGCAGCCCCAGGAATGAACTGTCACTAATATAATTTCATATCAAATGAGATTACCCTTCTCCCCCATTAGGCACACTTCTCTTCTAGCAATAGTGGCAATGCAGGGATGCAGCAATTCCTTCAACCAAAACCTGCATTCAGAACTGGCTTTTAAGGATGGCAGTTAGTTCCAGGCTGTAGCTGATACTCACGCTCTGATCCGAGGAGCGAGCGGCAGGACTTGGCCTGGGGTTCGGCTGGATTGATGACATCTGTCTGCCTGTTTCACATGCGATTGCCTACAAACAGCTACACCTCCCGCCTGTCACAGGTGGCTGTTATTTATGAGTGCCATCCCTGGCACGTGTGACAGCCCCTCGCTGTTCCAGTGACCTCTGAGGAATCCTGACGGACACGTCTGGGCCTGTGCTGCTCAGTATTCCTGTGCCCTCCTTTGCTTATCAGCGTAGGTCCCTTGATCATCTATCTCCCCATGTGTTGGCTCTCCTCTGAAGACACGAGCTCCTTTGCTGAGACAAACCTGTGTAGATACAAAAATGCTGCTAGCGAGGATTTTCTTGCTATTTTCTAAGTCCGTGAGAGATTTTTCTCTCTCACAGAAGAGGTAGCAGGGAATGTAAACAACCAAGCCACCTGCAACCTTGAAAAGTCTCGTTTATGGTATAGTAGAAAATATTTTGACAATGGATGTTTTAGGATTTTAGCCAATCACCCCCAAGGGGTGGCTGGTCCTTTGTCCAATTAGACTATGAAGAAAAAAGTCTATAAAAGAGTTTGTAAAATAATTAAATAAATCAATCTTGCTGCACAATTCCTGCCTGCTGGATCTTCTCTCCTCCTCCCTATGGCTGCAGGACACAGTGATATACCGTAGGAACCAGGCCTACGGTAATAAACCTGTGTGCACTTCAGATGATAATTTGATGAGGGAGCAGCTCTGGGAAGCAGCACAGGCAGGGCTGTACCAGGACAGGCTCTTCCACACCGGTGAGCCCTCCTGCATGAGGCCAGCAGGCAGCAAATGCAAGCAGTGTCATGACAGATGCTGTGACACTGAGCTCCCCTTATCTTAGGAAGTGAAAACTATGCAGGAAAAATTGTTTTAAGGCCACAAAGACACTCCATAGGTCTGAGGCAGGATCTGGCATGGCTTGATAACTCCCAGGACAAGTAATTTTGCACAGAGCTGCCATGAGCCATTTGCAACTTTTGACCAGAGAGCCAGAGACTGCTGCTTGGGGTGGATGGATGCTGGTTTGCTGGCAAAAGGCTTTCAGGATCTAATTTCAAGTGCTTTCAGCTCCTGCCAGACTTCGTCACTGCTGAGAACAGAAGGAGGGTTTTTCACACTTGCATTGTTAAACTGTGATGTTCCCAGGATGTTACAAAGGCTTTTATAGACAGGTAAGATCATTCACAGACCCAGTAGCTGCTGCAGAAGACGTGCAGCTACTGACCAAGAAGGGCTGATGCCTGGGGCTGCAGGAGAAGGGCTCAGGCTGCACCTTCCCCTTGCTGCTCCTGCTCCTGCTCTGCTGGTATCATCTCCCACTCGGCATGCTCTGGGCAGGACTCTGAGCAGGGTGCTCAGCAGCCTCCACGGGCAATCGTTGCTCTGACCTGTTGATTGGGATCACACAGTGCTGGATTTAGAGATCAGACATTTGGATGTTTTGAGAATGATCCAGAAACTGCTTATCTGCCTGTGCTTCCCTGTGGACAGGGCACAGATCTGTTTTTCTTTCTTCAATTTATGGGTAAAAATCAGAATTCTCATTATCTGTGAATTGTAAGAGGAAAATACACACAATGCTCATGGCCCAGAGTCAGGTCCCTCCAGACTGCAGCCTCTGCAGCTTCATCAGCCACACTGAGCTGTTACTGCCTTGGTCCTCCTTGGTTATCTGACCACGAGGAACTGGTCAAGACACAGCAGCTTTTCCTCCAGATGAGGTTTTTGGTAGTCCATTGGTTCAGTACTGGGCCAGAGGGTCACTTTGCATTTAGTGATCCTTGGATGGATCCACCTGAGTCTCAGTCTCTCCTTAACTGCAGGGTGTGCCTCATCCCCAGATTTGTCAGCCTCGTGGCCCAACTCCAGCTGAGTACATTATCCTGCTTACCTTGAAAAGGAAAATAATCCCATGGATTTGCTCTTGCTTTGCTGGAGATTACTGGGTGTTAGGCTGTGGGGTGGCTAAAGGGTTTCTGTATTATTTGGAGTTAAAGTGATAGTTTAGTGCCAGGCTGACAGCTCCTGGCATACAGATGCTGCCATAGCATCTCTCCTGGCCTTTGCTATGGATCATCAGATTTACTTCTATGGGTTGGTTTTATTCACAAAATCAGAACTTTGCTCCTCAAAGAGTCCCTGGCAATCTCAGGGGAAGCCCAGAGGACTCCATCCTCAGAGGCATGCTGGTGGAAATTCCTGCACCAAGCAGGGGGGGAATCTTTCATCTCCATGAGACCTTCAAGGCTTCAGCTCCTTGCTGCAGTGGGGAAGAAGGGTTAAAAATGTGGGAACAGGGAAGGGAGAGGTCAAATATGTAAAGCCACTTTCATGTACTTAGGAGAAGAGTGGTAACAGGAGAGCTGTTAAAAATTTTTATAGCTGGCACCAAACAACACTGGTGTTAAAAATCATGGAACTGTTTAATAGCGAGTGGAGGTGTACATTACTTAATTAGAGGCATGCTAACAGTGAAGCCAATTGAGAGATATTATTTTAGTATTTTTTCCAGAGGGCATATCAAGTTTACTCACGAATTAATAAACAGATTGTAAAGCCTAAGCAAGCATATTAGGGAAGTGTGTGTGTATGTACTGAGTCTGTAGACTGGGGCTATGCACACTTGTTTGTTTGTTGCCATTGCATTTGAAATATGTTCCTTGTTTTTCATATAGACCTCAGTGGAAGAATTATAGCATATTGGGTTTTTCCAAAGACTCTAATTAAGATCTTCAGAGTTGATGTGTGTTTACTGAAAAAATACGGCATAAATGAGACCTAAAGCAGCAGCACTCAATTAACCCGTGAGTGCCAAGGTGCAATGGCTGTCCCCTCAGAGCCTGCCTTTGATGCACTCTAAGAGGAGCAAAATCACAGGATTCCTTCCATTTCTCTGACCCTCTGATCGAAGTTATCACTGAAAAGGCATTTTATGAACTACTAAAAGCTGTCTACAGTTTAATACATATCTTTGGCCTCTCTCTCAGCTCTCTTAGCTGCTGTCAAAGGTAGTTAGATTACGAGGAAGCGTCATCTCAGCTCACCCCGAGGTGCTCAGCGGTAGGACAGATGTGGACTTTAGGTAAGGAGGGACCATCCCATCTGTAAAATGAAGTCTCCCCCAAATGGAGTTGGTGGATTTGCTCTGATGAGGACAGCATCAGCCTTTAAGGCTCAGTAAGGCTACTCTCCATTAGGCCTTTTCCTAATCCAGTTTGCTTATGCCCCTAACACTGGTTTGATTCCTTTTTTAAACTCACTCCTGCGCCTTCTTTACTTCACAGTTGCCACTTCGCTTTCTGTGTGAAGGCGAGCTGTCCAACTCCATCCATTTCTGAGCTGTGCCTTACACAGGCCGCGTGGTGTTTCACGCCTCATTAGCAGGCAGGGCGCTTCCAGCCTGGAGTCGCTGCATGGCTCCAGCTCTCCTGACTTCGTCCCTCCACTCTGCTTTCCTGTTTTACATTTCAATATCAACAGTGATGACAAATTATGGCAAAAAGTCTGCCCTTAGTGGGTATCTCAGTGCACTTGGCTTCCCCCAGCAAGTGCAGGCTCGCCCCCCTGCCCAGGGCTCTCATCTCTGCCAGAGCACTCCTCCACCTGCAGAGATCATTCCTGGCACAAACCGCTCCTCACACCACCCAGGCTGCAGGGAAAGACCAATGGATTGCACCTCAGAGAAGAGACAAAAGATGAATGGCAGACTGTGTCTCTTTTGCTTGGCTGGGGGCAGCCCCACAAGCAAGGCAAGTAAGGAAGATCATGATGAATGAAGGATGCAAAACTGAAAATACTCCTCCCGTGTTTCTATTGATCTTCCAGCAAAGGCCACATTCCTGACATTTAAATAGAGATATAATTTTAATGCAGGGGCCCTCCCTGGGCTGCGGTTAAGCAATTTAGTTCACAGAGATTCACTTTGTGCATCCTCAGCCCAAACAGCTCCAGTACCAAACACCAGCTTGGCCACTGCTCTTGGAGAAGGGCTGCTGGGGGCCAGCAGGAGCCATGGCAACAACGAGCACTCCATGAGGAGAGTGGTGCTGAGCTAATGCCAGGAGGGATTTCTCTGTGTGTGACTGGAAGATGATCCAAAGGGGAAGGAGACCACTGCCCTATCTGGAGCTTCCCCAGACTCCCCGTTCAGGGAGACACGGCCATCAGCACCCACCACCCACCCAAGCAGACCTTCACTCCACAATCACAGCCTTTCAGCAGAGCTTCAAAGAGTCCAACCCCCAAAGCTTCACCTGGGGTGTGGTGCTCTGCCCATGCTGCCCAGGAGCCTGATGCCACCCCTGGTGAAGCCTGGTCAGGTGCAGCTTCTGGCCTTTGGCTTTGTGAGTGAGACAGAGGAGCCCAGGGTTTGGTTACAACATGTTGGGAATTCTTTAATAACTGCAATTTTTCTTTCAGAAGAGAAGTATTTTTTACTTTCATCACAGAACCTGGAACTAATTGTACATGTGTGGTCCAATTAACTATTAATTTACCCCATTAACTGCTGACACTTATGCATTTAGTTTGTATCACATACACGTTTGTGTTCCCATAGTCTGAACCTAAGAAGCTTGCCTGGAGACTACGAATTAAAGCAATAGAAAGGTGTTAACAGTTACCTATCTTAGCAACAGCCTCGGGAAGCTCTGGAAAAGAATGCATCACAAAATGAAGTTTTTTATGCCCAGTATAAACTCTTCTGTTTTAATAATAAAATCTCCAATTAATTCAAGAAGCTCTGATCTTCCCACCACTTCCTGCTGGAGAACTGATCAAGATAAAACCACATTTGATTTTCAACAGCAGCAGGACCAGTGTTTGGAGGGCTGGGAGAGCCCACTCTTGGGATATTCCTTCACCCTCCAGGTTTCCAGTCTGTATCATATGCAGAGCACTGTTGCCTCAAGGCCTTATTTCATTGAAGCTCTGCAGGGAATAGCACCTTCTCCACACCATGTCCAGTTTGATTAAGTCTCTGCCTTGGCACAGAGAGTGAGCAGGTCTCAGCCCAGGCTACCCAAGGACAAGACACTGACTCCAGGGCTCTGCCCAGCTTTGTGCCAGCCCAGCCCTACGGGCACCAGGAGGAACACTCGCAGCTGAATTCAGAAGTGCTTCAATTCACCCCTCTGCCAACAGGAGCAGCACTTCCCTGCCTTTGGAGAGCGAACCAGTGTTGTTGTGTAAGATGCTTTGGAAAGGCAGCCTGCTCTTCCCTGGCTTGTGTGCCCTGGCTGCCTGTGCAGCAGTGTCAGCCTGACCCTGATGTTTCTCTGGTTATGGTATTTAGGGACATGGTTTGGTGGTGGATGTGGCAGGGTTTGATTTACTGTTGGACTTGGTGATCTCAAAGGTATTTTCCAGCCTAACTGGTTCTACAATTCTGCATGCATGGGCAGTGAAAGGCAAACATCTGCAATGGTGCTCCTGGACAAGAGAAGGGTATTTTGTAATTGCAGTGAAGGAATGACAGAGACCTGGTGGAGCAGGGCCAGAGGAGGCCACAAAGATGATCAGAGGGATGGAGCGCATCTCCTGTGAGGAAAGGCTCTGGGATGGGGATTGTTCAGCTTGGAAAAGACAAGGCTCCAGGGAGGCCTTAGAGCACATTCAAGTACATAAAGGGAACATATAAGAAAGATAGGGACAGACTTTTTAGCAGGGCCTGTTGTGATAGAACAAGGGGGAAGGGTTTTAAAATAAAAAGTGGTCAAATTAGATTAGATATTAGGAAGAAAGCCTTGACTATGAGTGGGGTGAGGCCCTGGCACAGTGTGCCCAGAGAAGCTGTGGCTGGATCCCCGGAAGTGTCCAAGGCCAGGCTGGATGGGGCTTGGAGCAGCCTGGGGCAGTGGAAGGTGTCCCTGCCCATGGCAGGGGTGGGATGAGATGAGTTTTAAGGTCCTTTCCAACCCAACCCATTCTGTGATTCTGTGCTGAGAAATTTCACCAGAAATGAAAGCAATGCTTTAACATGTACAGACAGGAATAAAAATGAGAACAGAAGGGTAAAACACCCCCCGTGAAATTCTGTGATTCCTGTTCTTTCGAGGGTCAGGTGAGGTTATCACAATGTTCCCTGCCAACCAGAAATCAGGTGAAGCACAGCCTCCTCCACAAACCTGTGCCTTAAAATACACCTCAGCTATTTATGTACAGGTCTGGTATCCACCTGCCTATAAGTGTTGCCTGACAGCTCATTTAGCAACATATGGTATAACATTAAAATGTGCTCCTTCATTTGAATGTACCTTTGGATATCTCTCAGTGTCACTTGGGTGCTTACTGATGTTGCTACACTGTGGAGTGGAGTATGTGAAAAAAATGGACTGGTTCTGGACACTACTGCCAAAGCTGGTGCTGCCATTTCAGCCAGCACTGATCCTTCCTCCATACCAGTTTCACACTGGTGCAGCTCAGCTAAATGAAACTGCATTGCTCCACTGGATTTTCATTGACTTAAGTTAATTATACAAGCATGGAGGAGGTATAAAAGAGTGAAAATCAAGTCCACTTAAAGAAAAAGCACAGTAGATATTTCTTTAGGACATGAACTGCTCATAATCCAATGGATATCTTTTATCCTGTGTATTGATCTTCTTGCGAGAACTAACTTGAAGTTAATTTCCAAATTGCCTGACCTCAAGCAGTTAAAATATTGCAATATAAAAAGTTAAAATTCAATTAACAAACCAGTAGTGGTCAAAATATTTGATTCATGTATTACACTTCCTTTACATGAGTGTGAATGCAGGGAGTGTCCAGCATGAAGGGAAAGGTGTTCTCTGGAGGAACAGGATGCAGAGTCCCTGCAGGGTGGCAGAGCACACCTCTTCTGGTGCTGTGCTGAGAACTGCTGGGTGAGATTATCCTGGGGTTTTTGAGAACAAAGGAAGGGGAAGATGGGGGCTCTGGGTGACAGCACTTAGTCCCAGCCTGGCAGGGAACCAGAGGATGGTTTGGATTAGAAGGGGGGTAAAGCTCATCCAGTTCCAACCCCCTACCATGAGCAGGGACACCTCCCACTAGACCAGGTTGCTCCAAACTCCATCCAACCTGGCCTTGGACATTTCGAGGGATGGGGCAACAGTGGAACCAACAGTGATGAGAGAACTTGGAAGATGGAACTGAAATACATGCAGGAAGCAAAGACTTTGAGGAGCTCCTGTCCTGTGATTTGGGACAGAACTCCATCCCACTGTACCACACTTGAAGGCAGCACTTGTGGAAATAAAGGCATCTCATGAGACAACTCTGTCCTGTAATGAATTTCCAAACCAGAAAAATTTCTCCAGGACATTTGGGCAAAGATGTTATCCACACCCAAGGAAAAAAAATCACTAAAGATGAGGGTTGCTCCCCAGAAATTGAAAGAGAGGAGCTTGACTCTTTTACCAGCTGTCAGTGCTGATATTATTGCGTGTAGGAGCAGCTTGTACACAGCACCTCTTTACAATGGTAGCAGGGAAGCTGGAATGTTGTTATATCAGACTATCAAGTTGTTATGTTGGATTACATATAATGCTATCACAAATGACAGAATGCTTGCCTCCCATCAAAAATTTAAAGAGCAATAGACCTCTTTTCAGCTGTCATTGCTGATAACATTTTATGCACAAGTTTATTCAAGCTCAAATAGAGATGCAGCCTGTCAATAAAGAAGCCCTGGCAGATTAGGTATCGAGTATATTAAAGCTAACGGTACTAATGTGACTGTGCAGCCTAATCTGACATTTTAAAACTGTGACAAAATGAACCCTTGAAGTTCTCCCCAATCGTCACAGCACGGCACGTTCGCTGCTGGGTTTTATGGAGTGGAAACTGGAGTATGAGAAATGAGACAGGCTGAAAACCACAGAAAGGTCGGCAAGGCTTGCTTCCCAGGAAACACAGCGGATGTCTTCCCTTCCTCTCACTCTTATCTCATCTGCTCTGCTCCTCTCTTCCAGAAAAGTGGGTAGAGCAACAAATAATGGCCCTAAATTGCTGCAGAGGTGACACAGATTTCACATTAGAAAAAGCACTCGAGGGCAGGAAGGGTTCAGCACTGGAAGAGATTGCTGGAAAGGGCATAACACCTCCATCATTACAAGGCTTTAAGAAGGGGTTAGGGAAACATCTGCCAGGAGTAAGGAGGGGTGGCTGATTTTGCTGTGGAGACCCAATGCTACTTTGTGCTATTCACCCTCCTGTTCTCAGTAACAGCCACGGCTTTCTACTGCCAGCAGAAAGGGTATGTGGGTGCTTGTGTGCTGGAACTGTTTGGACCAAAAATAGTCTATTGAAATCAATAAGGAGTTGTGGTTTTACAACAGATGGCCTGGTTATCTCCTCTTTCCCCCTTCCTACTCTTCTAAGAGGTCTCAGCAGCTGTTGCTGATCTTTTGAGGGATGCAAAATCAGGAGAAAGTCTTTACCAGGCCTGGGAAAGTGGAGCATCCAGAAATTCGAATCTGGCCTTTGCAGCTGGCAAATATTCACATGGACAACCTGATCTTCAAGAAAGACAGTCTACTCCTGGCAATCTGTACATTGCAACTGTGGTGTCTTCATGCTGTGCTTGGTGATAAAACACAAGCCTCCACAGTTTGATAGTTCCAGCTAAAATCCAAATCTGTATGCCAAGCCTCAAGAGGGGAAAAAATGCTTGAAAATATTAATATAATCCTTAAAAGATTAAAGGCAGCTCAATGACAGTAATTTGGAAGAGAAAAAATGCATCACCTGGCTATGTTTTGCTGAAGCAAGAAGTAAGGCTGAAAGAAGGGCTAAACCCTCTCTTCAAGGGTACGTAGGGGAGTTAAGCATGTGGAATCTTTACCTCACCTTTACAAATGAGCAAAAACCTTTGCCATGTGGCCGTGTCCCACCAAATACAGTGCTTACATGGAGCTTGGATGCACCGTGAAGGCTCACATATCCAGTACCTGTTGCTGTGCTGATGCTAGAGAAGCCTTTCTAGTCACCCTGGGAGCTTGGAAGCCTGGGGATTACAAGTGTGAAGGATAAGTCCTCAACTTATTTACGCTTTAAAAATATTTGTGTTTTCAATAATAACTATCAACGTGGTGAAATGAGGTGTTTGGTTTCTGAAGTGACTCTCTGTTTATTTCTCTGGCTCTTCACTGTCTGTATTTTAGGAAAAAAATACTTTAAAGAATAATGACAACATCTCTCAGAAAATAATGAGTTCCTTCCAGTTAGCTGTTGAATTGTTTACTGCCGTAGCTGAATAATAACAGCATATCAAAGACGACTGCTGTAATTAAAAGATTTGTGAACATAGGTTAACAAATTAGTGCATCATAATGTGCAGTTGTCTAATTAGGACAAAAATGCTAGTTCCACGTACAAGACCAATAGGAAGAAATTATAAGGGAGGAAATAAGATAGACAACAGCACTGATACTACAGAACGTTGGCAAAGATGCTATCTGTGACTTTTGAATGGTATCACTAACACCCCAGGGGGATCAGCATTTTTGTGGATTAATTTACAGAGAAATTCAGTCTCCCATAAGAATCCCATGAGCTGGTTGAGGACTCCCATGAAAAGAATAAGCATTTTTCATTCTTTCAATACTCAGAAGACCTGGGAGCAGAGACACTGTGGCTGCACACAGACATGAGAGCTCCAAACCCAGCTGTGACAGAAGGAGATGTATGACATTCCCAGGGTCACTGGTGAATATTGAGGCAGAGGGCGAGAAATCCTGTTGCTCAGTCAAAGCTCAAGGCAAAAGTCCTCTTGAGTTCAGTGGATTGAAGATTTCATTTGGAGAGATGACGGCCAGTGTTTCCCTACACTGAGGAATAGATGGCAGAGTGAGTTTGGCTTTGATTAGAGCAGCAGGAGGAACTTCCATGGTTTCAGAAGAGTTCAGTGCATAGATGCTGAGCTCTCCAGACAACCCTGCTCTCCCATCAGCAGGGATATTCCTGAGGGCTGTGTCTGCTAAGGATCTGCTTTAACAAGAGCTGAACCCCTGGGAATCAGCTCCATGCAGGCTCTGGGCTCAAACCCCAATCCTTCCTTCCTCTGTGCCCTTTGCTCTTGGTCCAGTAGGGAATGTGCAGCAGGGCACAGAGTAAGAGATACTAAGTGCTCCTGTTCAGTGGTTTCACTCAAATCAGCCAGAGCCCCTGCACAATTCCTGAGGCACAGTTAAGAGCCCTACAGCCTGGTGTATACACAGGGGAGGATAAACCAGGTCCAGACACATGGATACAAAACCACCACAGGCCTCCGCACCCCAGTCAGGAACATGCAGAATTGCAAACCACTGGGCATACAAAGAAAGAGGTGCTCTCGTCCAAGAGCAAATGCTTTCAAGTGGCTTGGTAAAAGGCATGAGGATAAAAAACCTGGAGTGGTAGCTGCCCCAAGTGGATCACAGGAGGAACTTGAGTCACACTGCAGAGAAAAGATGCACATGGTTAGAAAAGCAACTGTCATTTATCATCCTTATTCCCAGTAATGACACTGCAAGCCTCCACTCCATCTTCAGGAAGAGCACACAGCCAACTTTTGCATGAGTTAATAGTAGGGCTTGAACATGCAATCTTCTGCATTACACCTCCTGTACCTAATGTACCAGATGAGCTTCATTAGCTCGTGGCTGCGCCGGCTGCCTCCCTGTGCTCTGACAGCTGCTGGAGAGACACACATGACAAACGCTGCAGCACTGACCGACCTTGCCTGAGCCAGCAGAACCCTGCCCCTCCTCGGGCCTCAGCTGTCTGGGCAACTCTGAAACAAGAGCACACCTCAAACCCCATGAAACTGCTTCAAGCAGGGCTATTGCAGGTGGTTCCTTGCCCTGCTCCAGGCTCTTTAAAGCAGCCAGGGCCCCTGACACTCTCCTGCAGGGTGGGCTTGAACAGCCTCACCTGTGAGCATAAGCCCAGCACCAGGGGCTCTGCAGAGGCCCTGCAGCTGCTCTGAGCATCTGTCAGAGCAGCAAAGATCCTTCAGGTGAGCTAAGTTTGTCTTGAAACCAGTAATGTTACAAAACACACATATTAATAATCAAGGATTCTATAAGTGTTTTGTTTATGTCTCTTTGTATTTATATGCACATATGTATGAGCTGTAGTATGTTTTCTTTTGCTTTGAGAAAACAAATTTTAAGTTGCTGGTGGGGTATTTTCTCAAAGCTATTTTAAATGGAAAAACACACCTTTCTGAGAAAACAAGAGTATTTTTATGAGTTTCTTCTTTCTACCAGTAAAGCCTGAATGTGATAAGGACTGGGGAACATAGAAATTTGTCAGAAGGCACAAAGCTTTGTATTGTCTCAATAGGGCTTTTTTGTTTCCTCTTGATTTGGGAAATAGTTGTTAATTGCTGCCTAATTTTCATTTTAAATAGGCCATATTGATAGGACTTGATTCCATAAGAAAGACAAACACAGCAACTGAACTTTGTGTGACAGTTTTGGGGAAAATTGAAACATAGGAATAAACACAAACACATGAGCATTTATACAATCAGAGTCTTAAAAACTGATGAGCAATAAATAAATCAGAACTCTACCTGACCAAACTGGGATCTGGTGCAGGAAAAAGCCCAGTGGTTCATGAGATTTTTCTGCTGGTCAGCTTTACACATGGAGCCTGGTGTCTTCTGCAATAAAGCTCAGGCTCTCTGGTGCCCAAATTATTCAGTGTTGTTTCTGCTGCTCCTGTGAACCCAGCACACTCCTGCTGCAGCCTCTGCCTGCAGAGAGCACCGGGAGCTGCTGGGGTCACAGGTACTGCATCTACCAAAGGGAATACTCAGTGTTGTTTACAGATACGTGTGTCTTAATCCAGTGGAATAATGTTTGTTTATGTTCCATCCGAGATGAAGAGTTACATCCTTTGTGAGTTAATTCTGGTCTGTGAGTAAACAAGGAGACTTGTAAACTAATTGGTTTTTGTTGGGGGTTTTTTGGCCATATGTACCAATTAAAGGTGATTTATCTTTTTTTTTTCCCACCTCTCAGATTTTAGAATGTTTCAGGTAAATTTCTCAGTAAAGCAAAGTGGAGAAAACAGTACATATTTTAGCACAAATCAGCTTCCTCCTGTTGCCAAAAAAACAAAAAGACTGACAAAACCAGATTCCAACAAGTCTCTGTAAGCACACATGTACCCTTGGAAAAAGTCCTACTTTGTAACAATCCTGGAATAAATTAGAGAAGCTGCAGACACATCAACAACAAAAAGCCCTTCAGTTTGTGTCACTGTGTGGTTTGTATAACCTGTACTGTAAGTGACAGGGTCCCCAAACCCTTGAGAATACTTCCAAGTAAGCAAGGAGATGTTTGAATACATGGACTAACTCTGAGCACCCTTGATGAAGACACTAAAGTTATGCAAGTTCTATGAAAATTAGGGGAATATAAAAGAGACAGACCCCGTTATAAGTCACTCCTTATGGGTATTGGGAAACCCAGGTGGACAGAACTGCTGGAAATCATATTTCATTAGTTCTGCTGCTCAGGCTTCTTGAGTTTCCTATATAGGTCAAAGCTTTTCATAATAAAGAAGTTGAGTCTTAGCTGTTTCTTTAGGCTGGATCTGAAAAGTAGTGAAGGTAACAGTGCTCTCAGCCCAAGACCATTCTCACTTCAGGGGCAACTCAGCACAGAAATCTCTGCCTCAAACGTGTGACCTGATTTCCAGAGGGTTTGTGAGCCCATATGTTTCGATGGGTGCTCAGTACTTCTGGTGCCTTTCAATTTCTAAATATGGGCTTGGAAAGCCTAATTTTAACCACGCACTTTTGGAAAGTGTTGGCAATAGTTTAAAGAGGCTGTCTAGCCCAGCACGCCTTGCTGCAGCAGATTGCTCCGAGTGATTTATATATTCCTGGTGCTCACTGTCTCTGATGCCTTTTCAGTGCCTTACAGCTGTTGCATTTATGCAGCACTCTTTATCTTGACCTTAGCCCTTGGATTTCTCAGCTATTCTACTCTCTTAACATCTGGGCCTGAAAGGTCACTAATTTACCTTATGTTTCCCCGCTGTGGGTGCCATTGGGTTGAGTGGGTACATTTTGAAAAATAACACTCTGTTGGTGGGCTGCCTTTGAGAAGGGCTTTCTCCCCTCGGCATCCTTGTGTTGCCTTCTCCCACTGCAGCAGCTCTGTCATCCAACATCTGCCCTCGAGAGCGTTGGAGTGTACTTGTTGGATCCTTATGTGCTAAAGCAGCACACCGGGTATCCAGTGTGCTGAGATTAAATTGCTTTTGCAGCTTGCCTCGAGATTAAGGAAGGGAGCTTTATTTGTACTAACGCTCCTTTAATACTTCTCAAAAGACAGTAATAAACATCTTCTGGACAGTAAAAGGAAAATATATATCTAGAGGTTGTGGTAAATTATGAAATTCTGGCTTACCTAATAAAAATTCTATCTCAATGGGTTAACATTTAGTGAAATGTTAGATGATGTGAAACCAGACCTGGCTTCACTTCAAGCCCAGGTCACTAATGTCACTTGGGGAAATTATGAGAACTTCCATTAACTTTGTACTGGCAGACCTCCCAATCTACTTCACATCTATACATTTTTAACACCCAGTGAGCAATACAAAGTGCCATTTCTCACATCTGAGAGCCAGACAATATTGCAGAGCCTCTCTGCATACCAGAGGCTACTTCAGAAATTAACAGGTCAGATCTCTCATTGATTTTAATACAGAGCTGTTTGTGGCAAATATCTTGGGTATAGAAACCGAGGACTGATTTGGGCTTCCTGTCAAAGCCAGCACAGCAGGACAGAACTTTAAAACTTAGGGAAAGAGCAAAGAACGTTAAATCAAACAGATTTTAGACAATCTAGGGCCAAATTCAGCCAGAGTTTTGAAACTGCTGAGGCTGGTTCACCACACAATCCCTGAACTGGGAGCCTCAGACAGAACAAAGTTAGTGACAATGCTTTGGGAGGAGGACACTCGTAGAACTTTTAAACTGTTATCTCAGATGCACTCTGTTCCCTATTTTCCCCATAACCCCCCTTTCTCCTCCTGCCCATTCTCCTTTACAAACTTGCCAACAGCCAACTTGTTTTGAAACTCAAACAAGTTGGTCTGGAAAGGACTTTCCATTAAAGCCTAAGAATTGGAGCAGACTTAAAAGTGGCTGGTAGTTTTTTCAGAAAAGAGGTATTTGGCAAGTCTTTAATGTCACGCTTGCCTAGAACTGCTCTCCTCTTTAATTAACTCAGTAAAAATCCTCTTGTTACTGCATTTTATTTGCTTAAGCCACTACAGAAAAATAAATGCATACAAAAGCAATTAATAAATCCATAGAAATGTGCTGTTGTTTACTGCGATGCAGCAGAGCACCAAGTTCCCTGTACATAACTCAAGCCCCTGGCAACAAAGTCATTTGTGGAAGTCCCCTGTTTTGACACAAACATAAAGGTGGAGTATCCTCAGAGTGAAGCGCAGACTGTGGTTTTCAGCTCATCTTCTCAGAAAGCCTTGAGGTGGCTATTAATAATTGAAGTTCAAAGCAGTGTCCAGGATTTCTCAGGCTCCACGCACACACAGCCTCCTGGGATGTGTCTACTACAGAGCCTGACCCGTGACTGCTGCGCTGGGAACCCACATCCCAACAGCCCGAGGTGCAGCTGCAGCTGAGCTTTTAACTCTGACGGCTCCAGACAAAATGGTTACAGCTGCGCGAAAGGCGGTGACAGTGGCTGTGACAGGGAATCATTACAGGCAGGTTTTCACCCCTAAGTTTCAATAAGCAAGTGATCCATGACGACAGCAATCCTGCCTAAATGTGACTCAGTGCTCGTGCTGAGTGATGCCAAGGAACTGTTTGGACAAATCTTCCCTGTGGTGGCTGGGGAGCAGAGCAGGGGCCACTGTGGCACCCCAATCCATTCCAAGCCCTTCTGAAGGCCCTCTGCAAAGAGGGAAACATTTCCTTAGTTCACCAAATTGATGTTCTGACATTTAGCTTTAAGTATCTTCTCTTTCTCTCAGTGTGTGACCTTTCCCTTTCTCGCATGGCTGTTGCCCTCCTCTGCTAGCGAAGAAGCACCGCAGAGCCATTATCAGCCTCATCTCCCCGGTCCCGGCCATCAGCGTTCATCATCCCCTGCGCAGCCCCCGCTGCCCGGCCCGGCTGCGGAGCAGGCGATGGGAGCCAAGGCAGGGCGGCACAAGCAATGATACAGCAACGCTGTGTTAAAAGGCCGCTCCTTCCCAGCTGCCACTGACTGTACTTCTCTCCAGCAGGACGCAAAGCAGCCTGGATTAAAACAGGAGGCGAGCGCCGTAGATCATCTCGCTGTAATTTCCCCCAGGACTGATGTGACGACGGCAGCGAGATGCACTAGTGGTGGCACATTAGCACTGCCACAGGCTCCCGTCGCACAAAACATTCCTAATGCTGGCCATTTATCCAGCCGCGCATGCAGGGGATGCAGCCGCTGCTCCAGCAGCGAGGGAGGCTTGGAGCCAGCCGCAGCTCCGGACTGGGAACGACGGCACTGCTGCGATGGACTGGGTTTAGTGGTGCATGAAGAGTTCACTTAAAAATGGACAGAAAAAGGAGAGGGGGAGGAAAAGGAGGAGATAAAAGATGCTAAGCTGGAGGTAGCAGATAAGAGGGGTGATAAGAGAGGGAAGGAAGTTGAATCTTAGTACAGAAAGCCATGCACCGGGAATTCAAATGAGGGGCTGGACTGGATAGAAAACCAACGGGGCTTTATCTAGAGATGGATAAAAGAGAGATTAAAACAAATGTTCAAAGGTAAATGTGTGTTCTAGAAACACAGGAAACTGTAGGGAGAGAAGACAGCACTCTGACATACCCACTTCACCCTCAGCAGTGTGAGTTTTCCAAGTTGTCTTGGCCAAGAGGAGAAGAGCAAAGATGTGGTGTTGGAACAGGGCTGGAAATGACAGAGAAGAATGGGTGTGAGGTCAGCAATGGAAAACAGGCAGGGACAGCACTACTGGGAAGCAAAGGCAATTTTGTCTTGTAACCATGTGCTCACTCAAGCTTGACAGAGAAAGAAGAAGAAAAATACATTCTGGTTATAAAAATTCCTATGTATGTAAATCACACAGCAAACTCCATGGTGAGTGGTTCAGTGTGCCCGGGCTCAGCTGCCAGCTTTCCTGAGGGCTTCTTGCTGAGCTCAGGCTAACCTATAATGCCTCTGTAAACTGCGGGTGATGCTGCTGCACTCCCAGCCTTTGCCTCTCTGACCTTTGGTGATGATCATCTCCTGGGGCTGTACTGCTACGTCTGTAGGTAACGTGAAAATAATCCCTCTATATTGGCAGTGTTGTGAGGATGGTGAAGACTGGAGATGCCAATGGTGTTTTGTGTAAGTCTGGCCCCAGTCTAGTGAAGCTAAGATGGCTTTTGTACTTTTAAATATAATTTTTGCCACTGTGTAACATGTCACAGATATGAAGCTTCTTGGGAGATGAGGTAATGAACTAATGTGGGAGCTAATGAAGGTCATCTTGAGAGAGCAGTAAGAGTAATGCCTACTGCTGGGAGACTTCTCACTGGGAGCCCTCAGACTTCAGCACTTTCCAGTCTAAATAAGATGTATACTTCCCTGACCTTGTCTTCTCCAATGTAAACGCAGAGCAGGATGTACTTAGAATAAAGATAAATAAGGCCTTACCCAAATAAAACACTAGTCTGCAGAAACAAATCTCCTCCAAGCCAGAGAGGGAATGGAAGCAGAAACCGATGCTACTCTACTGGAAAAAAATTATATGCTATAGAGATGAAGGAATATTATATCTGCTTCAGAGTGCAGTAGTAGTAAATGCAGCTTAAGGTTGAAGGTGCTATTGCAAAATCTTGGGAGTTTAATTTCTCTACCTGAACTTTGTCTTTAAAGATGCTGTGGGTTCAACAAAATGCAGTGCAAGGTCCTATACCTGGGTCATGGCGATCCCAGACACACCCACAGGCTGGGCAGAGTGGTGATGGAGAGCAGCCCTGGGAGAAGGGTTTGGGGGTGATGGAAAACCTCACCGTGAGCCGGCCCGGAAACCAACAGAGTCCGGGCTGCATCCAAAGGAGCGTGGCCAGCAGGTCGAGGGAGCAGGTCGATTCTCCCCCTCCACTCTGCTCTTGTGAGAGCCCAGCTGGAGTCCTGCACACAGTTCTGCTATGCCCAACATAAGAAACACATGGAACTGTTGGAGCCAGTCCAGAGGAGGCCAGGAAGTTGATCAGAGGACTGGAGCCCCTCCCCTATGGAGACAGGCTGAGAGAGTTGGGGCTGTTCAGCCTGGAGAAGAGAAGGTTGTGTGGAGACCTCACAGCACCTTCCAGGGTCTGAAGGGGCTCCAGGGAAGCCAGAGAGAGACTTTGCATCAGGAACTGGAGTGACAGGACAAGGGGGAATGGGTACAAATGGAAAGAGAGGAAATTTAGGTCAGCTATCAGGAAGAAATTTTTCATTCTGAGGGTGCTGAGACTGGCACAGGTTGCCCAGGGAGGCTGTGGATGTCCCAACCCTGGCAGTGCTCAAAACCAGGTTGGATAAGGCTTTGAGCAGCCTGCTCTAGTGGGAGGTGTCCCTGCCCATGGCATGGGGGGTTCAGACTAGGGGATCTTTAAGGTCCATTCCAACTCCTTAAGATTCTATGACTTTTCCCCTAGACATGCAGTAGACAAGTGCAGCTAATCTTTGGGGATAGATGTAAAACCACAACTTTCTGAAAACAATTACTAGGAACCTGCATCAATTGGAACAAAGTGGAAGAGAGAGGCAGGTTACCTTACATGTGATAAGGTTCCCAGTTCAGCTTCTTGCAACTACAGCCCTTCAGCACCTCATGGCTGGGAGTGGCCAGGTGAGACCTGTTTTTTACTGTGAGGGTGGGGAGGCCCTGGCACAGCGTGCCCAGAGAAGCTGTGGCTGCCCCTGGATCCCTGGAAGTGTCCAAGGCCAGGTCGGATGGGGCTTGGGAGGAGCCTGGGATAATGGAAGGTGTCCCTGCCCATGGCAGGGAGTGGAATGAGATGAGCTTTGAGATCCCTTCCAACCCAAACCATTCTGTGATTCCATGATTCTCCTCTCAGCCAGCACAGCAGAAGGAGGTTAGTGTGCTCCTCTGAGCTGTCCTGTGCAGTGCAGCACTGGGGTTATGGCTCCCAGCACAAGGCTGCAGGAAGGATTAGGTCTGAGCCCCATGCTTTTAACACCACATCCTAGTGAGGAAGCTGAGAGGCAGTTAGGAACTGGGGGAAGCAAGGGGGAATGATTTGTATTACAAATAACCACGTGAAAAGGGGTGGAGGAGCCCTGTCAAAATGTAAATGTACGATTTGCATAATTGGGCAGCCAGGATTAAATGAAGCACAGAGAAGGATAAGGATTACGTGGAGGGGCAGAGAAGGGAAATGAGAGCAGCAAAGAGAGAAAACACCGCAGCTAGATAGAAAATCTCAGATAAGCAAGAGCAAACGAAGAAGTTGCAATACTCAAAGGCAGTGAAAGGAGAGGGAGCTGAGAGGAGCAGTGGTGTGTGTTACCAATCCAGGATGGATTGGTAACTGGCTGGAGGAAGTGTGGCTAGTAAGTAAGTAAACTGGCTAGGAAGTGTGCAGATTAATTTTAAAAGGAGCTTGCAATCAAAGAGGAGTGTCAGCTGGGCATTAAACATCCCCTTTAGTGGTGACCTTGAGAGCCTGGACCACCAGTACCTAACAATCAAACACAGCACTCCTGAACGTTTCCTTCAAATCTCATCCATAATTAATTTTGCCTTTGATGAATGGGTCATTCTCCACCAGGATATTTGTCAGCTGTCAAAATCACCCAAGTGGTGGCCTCTGACAGCCTTCTTGCTGTCTCTTGCCCCGGGGCAGCGGTGGTTGCTGACTGTCTCTGCTCAGCTTTTCACTGGAGCTGTGGTTGACGTGCCTGGTTAGACCCAGCAAGGTCTCAGGTGCGGCACTGCTCAGCAGTGTCCAACATTCCAAGTACTCAATCATCCAATCTCCCCTTGGTGCCGAAATTCCTCCACAAGTCACGCCAGGTCAAGGAGCCTTCCAGAACTCTGTGCAACCACCCTGAAGTCCTTCTCCTTACCCACTCCTAAAGCTCTCGTGGACTTGCTTCCCTCTGGCTTGTTTGTACAGGGAAGATGGTTGTGGCCAAGCCAGGGTCAGAGCCATGTTCCACACACAGCCATATAGAGAGGCAAAAATGTAATACTCCTTTTAAGATTTGTTCTGTGTGAGTGCCTAAGGGCAGGAATTGCATTGTACTTGCTACTGTGCACATGTAAAACACAGAGTGTTTGCAGCCCTGGAATGCTTGCTCTGATAAGAACAAGAGTGAGGGAGTGGACGCAGGCAGGGAAGCGTGAAGAACGAGGCAGGATGGGGCTGTGATGTGGCAGCAAGCTGGAGGCACCTACTCCGTCCCTGCAAGGGGAATCTCTGTTGGATTCTGGCCCATGGAATGGAGGGAGCCACATGGTGCTTTATTAGCGTGTCATAGAGGATTAATATTGTTTTATTTTCTCTGTTGCCAGAACATAACTTGTTCAGGTGACAGCTCAGAGAGGTGCGGGAAGAAAAGATGGTGGTGCATGTAGGTGTTCAGAGTGAGACTGGTTTGCTTGTGCACCATGCAGAAAATGCAGAGTCTCTCTTAAATGTGTCCCTGGTTGGTTTGTTTCTTCACGCTCTAAACTTGGATTCAGCAAAAATAACACCTGCTGCTTGACAGCTCTTTAAAGGGTGATGGAAGGAGAAGATGGGTGAGGGAACCCCTTTTTAAAAAGGTACAGATCTGTTCTGTTTTTACTACAAGTGTTACGGCATCCTCACTGAGAGCTGAGAGTAAACTCACTGAGTGAAACCTTCCAGGTGGGACGTGGGGACAATTTGTCCTGACTTGCTGTTGTCTCTGCAGTTACTTTTCTGCAGGTCAGTGCTTTGCCTGGGTGATTACAGCTCCCACACTCTGACCTTGGCCCATCATCTGGGGTTTCTGTCCCCAGGCTTCTCCCCTGGGCCCCAGTGATTCAGCCAAACCACTCACATGTTAATTCTTCAGTGGGATACCTCAAGATATGCACTTATCCAGCTCTCCCAGTTCAGAAGGGAGAAGCTAGGTGAAGGTTTAATACAGGAAAATGTGAGTGCAGACACAGAAGTGAAATTAAGTGTTAACAAAAAACAACACCACAAAGCTTTACACACTCCGATCGTAAATCTCTTCCTATTGCAGTTACTCAAGTCTCTTATTTTATGTAGTGTCACATTTAACTTATTTTCCAGCTATCACAGAATGCTTCAGACACAGGAGGAACTGAACTCCTAATAAAACTGTAACAACAAAAAAACCCAAAACAGACAGGCCTTCATCAACCCCTAGAGAGAAACAGAGCTTGAGGGGGAGGGAAGGGATATTAGAGAAAGGGCAGAAGAGGAGAAAACACAGCCCTGTTCAGCTTGGGTTTCCTTTATGAACCACTTGCTTTTTGCCTTACTTTTTCTCTTTCCTTTTGTCTCCAGGCAGGCAGTATGGCCAGTTAAGTCAAGCAAGTAGAGAGCTTGACATTCTGGCATACCTGTATTTTATGTCTTTTATATCATTCAAGATTCTTCAAACTATGTCTTCTCACTCAATTTTGAAAATACTGACTTCTTATTCAGTTTAATTAATCTTGTACTCCCAGGGGTTGTAATTTTGATTGTCTAAAATGTACAGTATTTTGCTTGGAGATTATTTTTGGGGTTGTTATATTGCCACTCTCTCTTGATTTTTACATCATTATTGCTTATGACATAAACAAAAGTCCAGTCTTGGCTTTCCCCAAATTTTGGTTGCTTCAAGGTTGGTCATTTTTGTTCATTTATTCCCATGATTATAGCACTCCCAAGCTCTGGAAGGATCAGCTTGTCTCCTCAGGACCATCCAGCTCCTTGGAGGAATGAAGTTCCTCTCCTGAAGCTCTCCAGGAGTACTGTGAGCTGTAGAGGCAATGGCAGTGTTCCCAGTGCTCCCACACACTGACAAAAAGGGGTGTTCTAGATTCTTACGAGAGACGTTTCCTGGATTTTTCTTCAAGATAAAATTGGGCAGAATAATCTTTTCTACTCTGGGGAAAAATGATACATCAGTCAATAAATCATCTTGTGAAAACTTTGTTTTGTACAACCTTAGTCAAGCCAAGCTACCCAAACTGGAGCTGTGTTTACAGCCCACTGATGGAGAATTACTCCTAGAAAACAACAGCTCCTTCCATGGACAGCAATGTCTGAAGTGTTTCTGAAAGAGCTTCCTGGCAAAATGCAACATCTCATACTGCCTATGAGGATTTGAATAATGAAAATGAAAAAAAAACCTGACATAAAAATTCATGTTGTTTGACCCAAACCTCTTTGTAATACAGATCTTCAGGATCTTTTGCAGCTCCACACTGTGCTCAAAACAGCTATTAACTCTCATTTGTATGATGAGAACAGCAAATCCTCCCCAAATTTTCTACTAACTCTGTGAACAAAGAATTAATTTTCTGAGACTCAACCTAGGTAGACTGATTTCATATCCATTTAAAAAAATCAGTCTTTTTAAAAAAATGGATTTTCAGTAATTACAGATATAGCTATTTCATACTCTCAAAACTCTGAAATCTAAATTTTCTAAAATCAAGGCAACAGCAAGCAAAATTACAGGACTGATTTATGAAAACTATGTTGTTGAACAAGTGATTGTGAAAGGATGTGATTCATATACTACATACTGTAGGCTTGTAAAACTATTTTTCAAAATGCTGAAGGCTAGTGTCTTTTTCCCATTATTATTTAAAAGCTGAGATTACTGAACAGCCACTTGTCTTCAGCTGCTGTCATGCTAGAAATACTGGAGATGGACAACAAAGCTTTGAGGTAAGAGCTGATCATATCCTACTCTGCAAAGCCAAGATCTCATTGAAACTGGGTGTTCCATTTTTAGTTGAAACTATCAGAACGACTAAATGAAGCTGTTTAACAAAAGTAACAACTTATCATAAAAGGACCAAAACCAGACTGGATAAAAACTCATGCTTCTCCCGAGGTTATGGCAATCTAAGAAATACCTGGGCCGGTCACAGTCTTTCATCCTCAGCAAAGGTGTGTGCTGTGATTCGTCTGACAGAGATTACTGCAGTGAGGGGATCATAGAATCACACAATCCCAGAATCATGAGGGTTGGAAAAGACTCCAAGATCAGTGAATCCAGCCTTTGACTGATGTCCACCTTGTCAACCAGACCAGAGCACTGAGTGCCACATCCCATTGTTTCTTGAACACCTCCAATACAATTCAGCCTGAACTGTAATGTCCTGGTCCAGCCCACACCTATTTGTACACTGAAAATTTTGCTTCAGATTAATCACATAGATTCAAATATTGAAATCCCTGGAAGTGTTTAAAGACAGGTTGGATGCGGTTTGGAGCAACCTGTTCTTGTGGAAGGTGTCCCTGCCCATGGCAGGGGGTGGAACGGGATGATCTTTAAGGTCCCTCCCAATCCAAACCACTCTGGGATTCTATGAAATGGGATTTCTCATAGCAGCAAGGTTAAACAGATGTAGAATTGCTTTTACCATAACCTAGTTTTACATGCTTGGTACTACACACCATACAGCATACAGCAGCTTCCTGAATGCCATCCTGGGTGGAGGAGGAGGTACATTTTCCCCTCCAGCTGTGGTGCTGGGTACAAGCTGCGCTGGAGGACACCACAAACACCATTTAGCCCCTTGGGAGGCACTACGCAGAGGAGCTATGATGTCTTCCCTTCTGGGCTGCAATTTCATGCCCATGGCTGAGGGCAAGACAGACACAGAAGGGTGGGCAGCGTCCCACAGTCCCAGAAATGCTGTGCCTGAAGCTGACATCGCTCGTGAAACATCTGGAGAGCAGCTCAAAGTCTGCTGCATGGAAAGGCCTGTGCAAGCCCAGCTGCTCTGTGTTAAACCCCAGGCCTGGAGACAGCTGCACCCTCTCTTTTCTGAGCTGTGCCCATGAATATTGCATCCATTTGAAATGCTGAGCCCAGTGACAATCATATTTCACACTCCTGCATTTGTACTTCCCTTTATGTTAATATGTTAATAATAAATAAAGGAATAAGACTTTCTGCTAAAACCCCTAACATTTCTTCAGCACTTCTTCAGTGCTATAAATATGGCTGTAATCTCTGAGCCTGTGAACTTGCTTAAAGACCAGGAGAGTTATCAAAGGAACCCCTGTACTCTACTTTTCTGTTTGATTAATTTTAGCTGAAAAGAAGTCCCACCATTTAGCTTCCAGAACAGCATTAGTGTGACCCAAGGAAAAACAAAAGAAGAAAAGTCTTGGTGGGAGTTTTGAGAAGCTGATAAGATATTGAGACTCCATATGTTTAAGCATGGAGATGAATGCATGTATTAAATACCAACGAAGGAAGAAAAGAAACCAAATCACTGAAATCTAAGTGTGTGAAATGTGAAAAGCAGAAAGGAAGATTGCAAATCAATACACAGGGAAACGAAAAGAGAATTGAGGATAAACCAAAAGCAGATAGAAAACAAGAAGAAAAAAAACCCTCCGACAGTCAAGAAATTGGGATCTTGACAAGATAACATTGTCAGGCTAGTGAGTCATGTTCTGATTTTACAGTTGGCTGAAATAATAAAGCCCTATTAAGTTAGGAAGTTAGAAAGGATGTTTTCTACTGGAACTGTGTCTAGCATTTCCATACTCTGGTTTGCTGTGGCATTCCCAGAGAAATTCAGTGCATGTAGTACCAGCCATTGGTTTATGGTAAGGCCCTGGCACAGGGTGCCCAGAGAAGCTGTGGCTGTCCTGTCCCTGGAAGTGTCCAAGGCCAGGCTGGATGGGACTTGGAGCAGCCTGGGATAGTGGAAGGTGTCCCTGCCCATGGCAGGGAGTGGAATGAGATGATTTTTAAGGTCCTTTCCAACCCAAACCATTCTGTGGTTTTGTGATTCTATGAGTGTGTAATGGCTGGACTGAAGGATCTTAAAGGTCTCTACCAACCTAAATTGTTCTATGGTTCTGTGGTGCCCCAGGGCTGGGACACAGCTCTGGCAGCTCTGTGAAAGGCTTCACAGAAAGGCTTCTTCGAAGGCTGGTCCTTGATCCACCTGCTACTGTAACTTCCTCAGGTGTGCTCTAAAGGCCTATATACCATTTTGTCATGATCTAATGGTCCATATGTGCTTATGATTAAGGTATTGCTGCTATTATTTGGTTTGGGATGGACTACAAGAAGCAATGGCCCCAAGCAAGAACCACTGCTTGCACAGTGCCCAGCAGTGAGAACACATGGATTACATTCACCTCAAGGGGTTCATGATCCCCTCTGTCTGGTGTTGGAGAGATATGACCAACCCTTACAGCTGGAACTTTCTGTTTTCCTTTATTACCTCAACTATGCCCTTACAAGCAATAATTCTCCCACTCCTATTTTCCTCCCCTTCCCTCTTCAATTATCCATGGCATTTGTTTTTTAACAAGGAGATTTTTTTTTTTCTGAGAAATTACAAGTAAATTTCAGTCCAGGAAAAAAAGAAGCTGCATTGGAAATTGAAAGAGTAATTATAGCAAGTGGCATGGAGGACAGGAGAAAATGTCAAATCAAGGCATTAAATTTCAAAATGCAAGAACACTCTGACAGGAAAAGAAGATGAAAATAAGGTGCATCAGATCAGTAAAATTACAAAACAGCTTCTGCCCAACCAAACCCTTTCTTCAATGGACCCTGATGCTCCTTGTTTACTTAATTATTTGGTGTTTTGCCTCATTTTACAGTAGGTTACACTCCTGGAAGTTTTATGGCTTGAAGGTCTCTGCCTGAAAAGAGGCAGGAAGAATGCAAAGAGAAAGCGGTGACCTGGGTATGCATGGGAAAAAGACTGGGGCAAAATGCTGGAGTGATTATGGCTAGTGATGCTTAAAGATGATATTTTAAACTTGTCTTGGTGATCTGGATGCCTATGAAAATTCCCACAGGTTGTATCCAAATTATCTGACTTTGGAAACCTCTGCTCACCCGTAGCCCTCCATGCCTGAGGCAGCCTGTCCTCAGAACCACAGCCTTGGCTCACCTCTGCTCTCGTGAGCGGTGTCGAGACACTTTGCAAACAGGGAAATTAATCCCATCCTTGTTTCCACGACCATCTGAGTAAAGAACAAATGACTGGAGTAATTTGCACACCACTATTCATGACGTGTCAGAACCGGAGCCAGAAAATAGATCATAAATGTCTTGATGTGGCTCTTCATCTGATCTTACTGTTCTGCTACAAATCAAAGGCAAAGAGAATCTTGCAACTAAATCCATGAGGAGCAGACCCAGGATTTTCATAAGAATTTAGGGAAACAAGGGAGAGGTTATTCCCTGGAAAGCAGAATGCTGTCAGCATGAGGTTCCTCTACTGTGCAGTGTGCTCCATCCCAGAATTGGGAAGACAGTGATCAAGACTGGATTTAAAGTCTATTGAAACGGTGGGGATTTCTTCTTTGACTTCCTTGGGTTGGTTGGTGTTCAGTGCACTGAAAGAATTGCTACACGAACAAGATGTGCATGGAGACTGTGGGAATGATGAACAAGAGACAGGATATTATAGAGCAGCTTCTCCGCTGAAACAGTGTCTGAACTCAGCCTTTCCTCATGAATGAATAAGGAAGTGGCCATATTTTATTAGCTTTACTTAAAATTGTCTGCTAGTTGAACACTCTTTTGAGCCTTTTAACACTTCTACAATTTGCTGCAGCAATGATTTCTTTTCTCTTTTGTTCTTTTCAGGATACAGGAGCTAAGCTGATCTTGGTGTTTCAGTAATTATCTCTGTTAATGGGCATGAGGTATAATTCCATCTGTGAAATGAATACTAGGTGAATATTTAACTCATACAAGTTTTTTTTACATGAACTTCTGGGGTAGGTGCATGCATTAATTGCTAAGATGTTGATTTATTTAGTAATCTTTCTTTTGTTCTTAGCTTTGTTTACCCATTTCTGTGGTAGTTCTGACAGTAGAGGAGAGAACCTTAGTGTCAGGAGGAGCTCATCAGATCACTAAGTGGCTTCACACATGTGGTAAGTCTTGTGCTGGTAAACCAGTGTTGGACTGGCAGCTTAATGAAAAGAAAGAAATGAAAGAAAACATCTTCTTCTGCTGAAAAGAGTAGCAATGCACTAATGATACTGGTATGTTCAGTATTTAGTCTTTAGGGTCTTTAACCAAGTGACCCAGCACCTCACTGGGAACTTTCCCTGCACTACGACCACAATGCTCATTGCAGCCAGAGATGATTTCTGCAATAATGGTGTTTTCAGTAAAACTCTAAAGTTGACCCATGCTGATGCAAATCACTTACCTGCGGTGGCATTTTGTACGGCACTTTTGCAACCCTGACGTTTTGGGGCAGAACAGAATTTACAACAACCTGCAAAAACTGGTTAGAATTGTTCTTTAAAACCAAGAAATGTTACAGTTTTATTGTTAATATTGGGGAGAATGTTACTTGCAAGCCTGTGCTTTGATTTTTCTTCTGTCTCCTGACACAACAAGCTCACAGAAGAATTCACAACTCTCTCAAATTACTTATTACAACTATGACTTATTCCACAATCCATTTTGAGCATAGCTGAAAAGTGTAGTTAATACTGCTGCTGTGGTTTCTATCTCTTTCCATATAAAGTTAGGGCTTGATTTTATGTGTCATCCTCAGTGAGTATATATTTGCATAGCTCTGTTGACATCAATAGTGCTATATTAATTTATACTGCTTGTGCCTGCCTCATTGTTATTTTTATTTTTTGTTCAAGGAGCATGGTATATTTTCAAATTCATGGAAGATAAAATGGGATTGCCTTCTCAGATCAGAATATATACAGTGTCTGCTGATGGGATATTTTAGATTTGGGCAAGTAAACAATGGGATATTATCACTGAAGTTCTGTAAATATTGAGGCTGCTTGTACACTATCTGCACAATAGTATCAGATCTGTAGGTTGGGCACAGGGTCCCCAGAGAAGCTGTGGCTGCCCCTGGATCCCTGGAAGTGTCCAAGGCCAGGGTGAATGGGGCTTGGAGCAACCTGGGATAGTGGAAGGTGTCCCTGCCCATGGCAGGTAGTGGAACAAGATGAGTTTTATGGTCCTTTCCAACCCAAACCATTCTGGGATTTTTAAAGGTGCCTTAGATTTCCAGTTCTCTCTTGTAGTTAGAAGGATTTGGTGTCCCTTGACACACAGCTGCCAGTCCTGATTTATTGTTTACGAACAAACAAACTTGCTTTTCCAGAGATGGCTGAAATCTCCATTTCTCCAGAGCAAAGCGCAAAGTTGAGTGGTCATGAACAAGATGCAGGAGAGCACTGATAGAAGAGCAGAGAGATTGGCAAAAATGAGATAAAAACCTAAGAGATGGGATGCCAGGAAAATATGTTCATTCCTCCCTGGAGGGAGATGCTGCATCATTGTAAGAGCAGCAGCCATACCACACCTTGCAGGACTGTGAGAAAATGCCTTTACCCCTTGTCTCACTCGTTTGCTCATGAACAGGCCCTTGGGTCTGAGTGCAAGAAGAGGTGAAAAAATGTCTGGAAATATACAATATAATCCATAGAGGAAAGGATTTTACCGCCCTTTATATCTACAGAATATGCCAAACCTGCTGAGGATGATCAAAATCCTTTGCCTGAATCTCAGGGCACTCTTGTAAAGACAGGCTCTTCCTAGGCACTTTCACAGACCTATCACCATGTATTCACTGTTACAGAGATTATACCAAGAACAAGATAACCTCACCGTGTCTGATATCACCTTCCAGAAGAAATTCCATTGTGTCAGTATGCCACCCAGCCAGGACAAGACTATCCTCCTCCCAGATCTCAGCACACTGGCCAGGGGACTTCCTCAGTGCCCAAGTTCAGCACACGAAGTGTCAAAATGAGAGAAACTGCAGATTTCTTCTCCCTCTGCTTTCAGGGACTTTCCATGAAATTTCCTTCTCCCTTTTTCTTTTCTCTGCACTGCACTTCAGATGGAAGCATCTGGATCAAAGAGAATTATCTCTAAACAACAACTTGAGTTGTACATTTTCAAAGACTCAGGTTTTATTAGTCACAGAAGACCTTGTAAAAGTTTTCTTGGGATCATTTCTAACAGCAACCAATAATCCTTCCCCTATCAGCCAATGAAAAACATCCCACGCCTCCCCCCAACTCCTGCACAGATGTGTCTTACGGAAACACAACAATTCTGAAAAAGCATAAATTACATTTTTGCCAAGCTGAAGGTTTTATCCACAGTAACTCACATTAATACAGCCCTAATTTCCTTCTGGAAGCTACCTGAGCACTAAGCACACTTGATGCTCAGTTGGTATAACACTGTTTGGAGTAGTCAGTAATTGCATTTGATTTCACGTTGTACCTTTCTGTCCTAAAATTACTTAAGGCCAGAGGACACCTAGTCATGCTGTGAGCCCAGACTCTGCTCCTGCATGTTCCATGCCAGACCACTGTTTGCATCAAAGCACACCAATACAACATGTTAAACAACAAGCCCAGAAAATTCTCTCTCCCTTTCCATCTGGAGCAGCTGAAGAACCAGGCAGATTAAAAAGCAGCATTCCCTGCAGTGTAACTGGTTCAGCATCCAGTGTCATGTTCAGGCTGCTAATCCAGAAGTTACCTTCAGCATGTCGTTAGTAATAAGGAAAGATAATATACAGAGAAAAAGAGGCAGAGGATGACAGATTGATTCCAGGGATGTAGTGTCCCATAATTCTCATAAAACTAGAATGAAAGCTGAGCCCACTCAACAGCTTTAAAAATCAAGACAGTCTTATAAATGCCTAAGTGCAGATGAGGGACTTGGGGTATTTGGGTGTGCAGATTTGGACCAGTTAGCTCAATTCCGATCTCTGCACATGAACTCCAACAGAAAACTTCATTGTTTTCATCAGCAGAATCACACCAATAAAGGTGAGTAAACTACAGGATATTTCCTAATCAATTTCTGACAAATAAAGATATTGTAGCTGCGCTACTCTAGTGCCAACGAAAAATAGTGGAAAGGTATGAACTTCAGAAATGTAAACTTGAGCTATCATTAAAAATCAATTTTCATGATAAATTTAATTCCCATTTCATAGAGAGCTGTGTAATATCAATAAAAATGCTTTAATAATTGCTGTGCTGGCACACAGTACATTGTAAGACATAAAGAGATATAAATTTTTGTAATTTAGAAGATGTGGAACTAAACACTGTTTTTCAAAAGAAACCGTTTCTCAGGGAGAAAAATGAATGTTGGAGGAGGATGTAATTCATTAGGAATTCCACTCCACCCCTGTTCACAAAGACTGCTCTGAAATTAAAACTTTCAGAGATCAGGTTTCTAATTTATTTGTAGACTTAAAAGGCCAGAAAAGACCAGGATCAGGTAGTCTGACCTTCTGGATAACCCAGGCTATTAAATTTCATGTAGTTCTCCCTATATCATAACCTGTGTTGGGCTAAAACATAGTTTCCCTTAAACACTGATTTTAAATGGTGGAAGAAACCCCATTCTTGTGTTTCTTTCACATGCTTTTTGGTGAAGGTAGGAGAGAAGGAAAGATGTAAATTTGGTTGTTTGCTATGATATATCAGCAGAACTGGTACAGAATGTGATAGTGCAATCTGAACTCAGCATCACTGAATTATAAACAGTTGGTGGTTTCTGGTAATAAAAGCTGACCAATTTTCAGGGCAGAGACATATGCTACCTACTTAGCAATATGCTGCGGTGAACAATTTTTGCAGGGATCAAAGGGCAGGTATATGCCCCTAAATCTCTTAGTTACATTAAAAAAAATCCTGTGATTAAATTGTAAACCCATCAGAATTTCCTGAAGAAAATAATAGTTTTCTCATTTACATGTAACTGAGGTCAGAATTTAATCCTAGAAGATCAGTCCACTTTATAGGATGCTAACTGAAGAACTGTAATTTGCAGTTTGTGCTTTGTTTCCACAGTGAATATAATTAATTACCTTTCTTAGGAATAATTTCTGCTCAGAAAGGGTGGTCAGGCATTGGAAGGGGCTGCCCAGGGAAGTGGTGGCTTCCCCATCCCTGGAGGTTTTGAAGGAACAATAGAACATGGTGCTCAGTGCTCTGGTCTGGTTGACAAGGGAGTGATCAGTCTAACTTTGGATCCAATGATCTTGGAGATCTTTTCCAACATTAATGAGTCTGTGATTCTATTCCATGATTCTTTTCTTTTTTTTTTTTTTTAAATCTTGTTCTTGGTGAAAAACTTCTACTTGTTCCTCCACCAACATGAATATTCATGGTTCTTCCAAATCCAGTGTGGTCTCCAAATTTCATTAATGTACTATTTATTTGATATTTTGGATATTAGATATTCAGTAAAACAGGGCTGCAGCATCAAACTTTCCAGGATCCTCCACCCACAATGATGCAACCTCTGATCTTGCCATTTATCACCATCCTTTACAGTTTCACAATCAATACAGTATTTTTTCTATCCACATAACTTGGAATCATATTTTCAAACGAAGCTTCCTGAAACCCAGTGACACCTGCTTTACCCTGCATTTATGAATGCTGCCATTCACCGATGTTCATGCTGTGGGATAAGAAATCTCAGGCAATTAGAAGCACACGCTTAGTCAGTTTAGGGTGTTTATTAACAAATCCCAAGGAACCAGCAGGATCCAAAAATTCTTGAGTTTGTCTGGCCATACAAGATAAACATGCACAGCTTTATTGCTCCTGACTGTCCTGTTCTCCAGGGACCAAGCTTTCCCCTGCTGTAAATTACCATAGATCCACGCAAGTGAATGGATCAGGACTCTGAAGTTCTTATCTCCTGGATGGTCTGATTTTTCTTTTTTTTTTTCCTGATAAAATTAGTCATATTTTTACTTCAGAGTTGTATTATAACCAATTAGAAAAACAAGAAACATAGATGAATTAGTTTTTCATCTTCTCTGGGAAAACCTGTACTTCCACTGATGCCATCCAGCTTTTTCTTTTTTCCCCCCCAGTTCCCAGATTTCCTGAACTCTAAGCTATGTTTAAGAAATAGCTGCCCATTACACAATGATTTCTATCAGCTACAAAAATCCAAACTTCAACTTTTCAGGACCAGTTAATTTGCCAACTTTTTCATGTGTGCCCCCTGATCTCCTGATACCAGTGAGGATGGATACAGCATTGTTCCAAACACAGGAACTAAAACACCAGAGAAGTGAACACAGGTTCAGCTGCCAGCCCTGACCCAGCAGGTTGGATCAGGCTGATGGTCCATCTACTTCAGTCTCCTGTCTCCTGCTTTGTTTTAGAAACTCTTCTAGGTTCTGAGGCATTAAAATGTACATCCCCTTCAGCCACTTTGCAACCAATATTCTGGTTACTTGGAGAGTTCTCATTATTCTGGACCTCAGAGCTGCTGTGTGGCAGTGAGTTCCGCTGACTGGGTTAGCTCCTTCATTTGTGAAAGGAACAATTGTCTCTTCTCTGTGTATTTTCTCTTGATGTTGTTCTGGAAACCTGCCTGCCCCTGGGTTTCAACTACTTCTAGTACTGCCTTTACCTTTATTCTTGAACTATTTGGGTTTTTTAAAGGTCATGAGTTTCTCTTCTTCCTTGTTGGTTCACTTCAGATGCTCCTTCTTCTGTAACTGTTTCTGCTTCAAACCACCTTCTAGGAAAACACCTTTTAAAACAACAGGTGCAGCCCTTAGCTACAAAGCCAGACAATCCTCTCTGATAAGCAATACAATTTGGATAAGCAATTCAATTTGGAAAAAATTGGTTTAGTTTTATGGAACTGTTTCCAATTCCTCTGCCATCCACACAATCACCCTGGCTTTTATTTTGTATTAGAATTTTGGTTCTCATTATTTGCTCTTCTTATAAATGCATTGTATGAGCAGGGTGGAAACAATAACAAAAAGGCTCTTTTCCCCATTTCCCTTGGTTTTTTTGTGTTCCCAGATCAAACCCCTTCTAAAACAAAAATAATAGTCTGCAAGACAGACACTCTGCTATTTTAAACTACCCATCTCCTAAAAGGATGCTAACCTCAGAAAGGCATATTTGCCTCTGCTGAGATTCCTATGTGGACTGAACTTAAAAATTCCATCTTTGGAGCTTAATGCCAGAGCACGGTGTGAGTTACTCTTGCTAGAAGCAAGGTTCTTGCCATTTCCTCAAGCAATGAATTACCTCCTGATATTCAAATTAGTTCAAAATATCCTTTCCATTTAGGTATGCCAGGGGCTAGTCTTAAGAAAACTGCTTCTAGTGTTCTTACAGTTGCAAATTTTATTTTGTTCCAATGCCTAATGGTGACATGGAAATTGCAATTGTTGCTTTTGGTCTGTGTTAACCTTTCTGTCTTCATTATTTAGGAACAGAATGCTTTTAGTATCTGTCTCAAATCAGAAGATTATAGGTCTGTTAGTACATGCTGGAGAAGTACCCTTTCCATGGGCGTTAATTACTGAGTATCCAGTTGAGTACACTAGTCATTAACCACAAAAACAGTGACTCAGCAAGGTACCAGAGCCTAAGAAAAAAAAAAAAGAGGGAAAAAAATGTGCTGTTTTCTCACACCAGATGCCAGGCAAGATGTATTTCTAGAGGAAAACTAACAGGCAGCCTAAGAACAAATGTGCATGGAGGTCTGTGGTATTCTTTCTGCTAAGATGACTTGAAATACTCAGCTGGAGGCAACAGTGCACTGGAGAAAGAACTTCCCGAGGATCTGTGTGATACTCCCAAATCAATTAAGGGTGGTGGAAAGGCTCCTGCTGGATCAGACCCAGAAAAGGGGTAATTCACCTGTATCATACCCAAGAAGGTGACCTGTGATTTCTAATACTTGACATAAATATTACACAGAACAAAAATGTATTGCAATGGAGGATGAGTCAGATGGATGGGTTTTAATCTTATTTTTTTCCGTAGACATGCAAGTCTGGGGATTTGTTTCTACAAAGAATGCAAAATGAATCACGTATCGTGTCTGTTTTCCACATACATGCATTCAAGAAGAAAACAGACTGAGCAGACTTTCAGCCATGCAATGAATGTCTGCAGAAATGTATCCGACTACAGGTCTCTTAAGTCACTTTAATGGTGATGGATATGCAGGAAACTATAATCAATTACATTGCCCTGAAAATTACACAGTTATTTTCAAAAAAACCCAACAGGTAACAGTTGTTTGACACAGCACAGCTTAATATTTCTCAGAAGACAGAGATCTTGTAGTATTTGGGCTTGCTGTACACACAAATTGTATCACTTCAGCAATACTAGTGCAGCTTCTGTATAGTCAGATTGTATAGATCTGGCAGGAGGCTATGAGACAGAAGAACCCAAAGTAAGATAGAGTAATGCATTTGTTAAACAGCAAAAAAATCTGAACGGGCAGATCTAAGGTCAGATAGGAGATGTTCTCTAGCTTGATATTTGAGAATGTTTAAAAACTAGCCATGTGCCTCTGCAATGAGCAACGTGGCCTTCTGTAAGGTACACGCTCTCACACTCTCGGGTTACCGACAGCTTTGTGCTTCCTCCTCTTCTGGCTCACACCAGCTTAAAAGTCACTGTGTGCCATGCAGGAGATGTGGTGTGCAGAGAGGTGGCAAAGGTGTCACTTGCCTTCTGGATACAGAGGGTGTATCTGATTCCCAGTATTTCACATCATCACTTAATACTCATAGAAAACATATTAAAAATATTACTTTATTGGTGGCCTAAGGGTACAGAGTAAACAACGTATTATACAGTCAAGCAGAGCCTCATCCCCCGAGAGTCAGAGCAGCCCAGAGGGAGAATATTGGAAAAATACACTCAGCCTGTGTGTGTTCCCCTTGCTGAGGATCTCAATGGAGGAATGATTAGTAGCTACAGGAGGCAGATTTGGTTCTTGTAGAGAAGGTTCTTTGTGGAGAAGGAGTATTAAATTATTTCTCTTTTTCTACCTGCCCTTCCAATCTCCCCCACTGTATTTCAAACTACACAGTAGCATCATCACCCAGTAGATGGAGGAAAACCAGTGCTGTGCTTCCGGAGCCCCTCTTCTCTGTTCTGAACATTGAGACTCCACGAGTTTGGTTTTCTTCCCCATCTTGTTCCTTGCTCTTCCTCTATTCTTCTCCCTTCCTAGCAAATATCCCGATTCCCCCAGAGATCTGCTCCTAATGCTTTCTCCCCAAAGCGAGACCAAACAGCTCCACACGCCCTTCTCCTTCCACGCCTATTCCCTCAGCGGGTTCCTCTGGGCAGGAGACAGAAGCACCAGGTGAGAAGGGTGACCATAAGAACAAGCTTAAAAAGTGAATTTGTTCGTTCCACAGCCCTGTTGCTGCTGAGGTAACACGGGCAATATGCCCTAATACCACGGACCCGGGAACATGAAGAGGGGAGACAACAAAGCCGAGGCTGATGCAGACAAAAGGCCACACACGGCGTGGGAAGGGCAGAGCCAAGGACAGGTGAGCTGCAGGTGGGCGGCCACAGGTTGTTCTGCCCGCAACCTTAACATCTGTGCCAGTCATGTCGGAGGGTCAACCCGGCAAGGGCCACAGCCGCCATCCCGGGGCAGAGGGACGCGGGCTCCCCTCAAGGACAGCCAGCAGCAGGAGCAAAGCCCACCACAAGGCTGGGCAGGGGCAGCGCCCGGCAGCAGCCGAGGCCGTCAGGGACGATCACCAGAGGCAGCCCCGGACCCTGAGGGAAGGAGACCGCGCAGGGGGACAAGGGCTGGACACAGAACCACGGCACCACAGAATAGCTGGGGTTGGAAGGGACCTCTGGAGATCACCCAATCCAACTCCCTGCCACGGCACGGTCATCCGGAGCAGGTGACACAGGGACACGTCCGGGTGGGTTTGGAATGTCTCCAGAGAGGGAGACTTCACGCCCTCCACGCGCAGCCTGGTCCCACGGGGGCATCCCTGCCTGGCCCGAGGGACGGAGCGGTGCTGGGGCAGCGCGGGACGGGCACGGCCGGGGGCGGTGTGAGGGGAGCCGTGTGAGGGGCGGCGTGCGGGGGTGCCACAGCGCGTGCCGGCCACCCCACCGCGCAGGCCCCCCGCGCATGCCCGAGACTTATTTCGCGCGGCGGGGGCGCCGCATTTCGCGCGCCGCCGGGCGGGGAGCGGGCGGGGCGGCGGTCACGTGAGCGGCGCGGGGCCGCGCGGCCGCTGGGGGCGACACCGCGACCGCCCCGCGCGGGGCTCGGCGGGCGCCCCCCGGCACCGGCACCGCCCGGGCGGGCACCGACCCCGCCGCGCCCGCCGCCGCCGCCGCGCTCCCGGGCTCCAGCCGTGTTGTTGTGGCCGCCGCCGCTCCTGGGGGCCGCCTTCCCTCCGCTCGGATCTATTGTCACCACCACCAGCACCCCCCTCCTCGCCACAATTAATACGATGAATTTGCCATGATTGATCCGTATTAATAGCTGGGGTGGGTGGGCGTGTTTTGGGGCTCTTTTTCCTCCCCTTTTTCTCTTTTTCTTTTTTTTTCTTTTTTTTTCTTTTTTATTGTTTGGTTTTGTTTTTGGAGGGGCCGGGCTGGGATCTGATCTCCACTCCCGAGTCCATCCCTGGTCGGTGCCTGAGAAAATTGAATCTGGATGCATCGTTATTATTATATTATTATTGTGTTTGATCCAGGGAGATAAAGGAGGAGGGGGAGAGGAGTGCGTGTTGGTGGGGAGGGGAAGGCTGCACCCTTCCCTGCACACACACACACACGCAGACAGAAAGGGAGTTCCGTACATCTACATATATATTTTTCCCCCCCCTGGAACTTCTTTTAGTTGGGGAGGAAAGGAAGAAAGAAAATAAATTTTGTGCAAGGAAATACTCTGAGCTCCCTCCTTCCAGCGGGTCTCCTTTCTTTATTTTTCCCCCCTTCTTCTCAGCCTTTTTTCCTCTCTCTCGAAGATCCTCGCCCTCCCAGCCCCTTGATCAAAGCATTCCGCTATTCTGATTTATTGCCTGCTTGGTGAGGCTTTTTTTTCCCCCTTTCTCTCCGTGGTTTTTTTTTTTTTTTTTTTTTTTTTTTTTTTTTTTTTTTACAAAGGCGACCTGAGATCAGCCATTACTTTCCTTGGCTCGCTTATAGGAATCTCTTACATTTGGTGCTTGCTGCTGGTGGTGGTGGAACCGCACTCGGATTCTTTCATCCCCCCCACCCCCTTGCTGTCCTCTCCTCCCTCCCTTTCTCCTTCCCTCTCTCCCTCCCTCCCTCCCCCGTTATTCCGCCGGGGGAGCCGGATTTGTGGCTGCGGTGGGGCGGGGGGGGACGAGAGCGAGAGGGAGAGCCGGCGAGAGACATGGATGGCCCGGCGCGATGCAACGGGCTTCGGAAGAAGCGGCGATCGCGGTCCCAGCGCGACCGGGAGCGGCGAGCCAAAGGCGGGCGGCGCGGCTGTGCTGCCGGCGGGGCCGCCGGCCCCGGGGCCGCCGCGCTCTCCTCCTCGGGCTCGGAGAAGGAAGACAATGGGCCCCCGCCGCCGTCCCGGCCGCGGCCCCCCCGGAGGAAGCGGCGGGAGTCCTCCTCGGCCGAAGAGGACATTATCGACGGTTTCGCGATGTCCAGCTTCGTCACTTTCGAGGCGCTGGAGGTAGGAGCGGCGGCGCTTTGTGTGCGCCTCATTGTGTGGGGGCAGCGGCGGGGGAGCCCCCGCGGCGCCCCCCCCGGACACCCCCCCGCCCCTGACCCCGGTCCCCGGGCCGGCCCGCCGGGGGTGCCCGCGGGGGCGGTCCCGCCGCCCCCTCCCCGTCCCCGGGGTGCCCCGCTACCCTCCCTTCTCCCTCCTGCCGCCGACACCTGCAGCCCGGCGCGCCGCTCCCGGCGGGCGGCGGCGGCGGGGCTGGGGCCATCCCCCCGGCCCGCATCCCCCCGCGCGGGGAGCGGGGAGTTGTGCGCGGTCCCCCGGCGGCGCTTCCCCTCCCCTCCCACGGATCAAACTTTTCTCGCGCCGCCGTGGCCCGGCGGGGCCGCCCACTCGTGTCCGCGGGGCCGCGGGGGGGGCGGCCGCGCGTGTTTCTCCCGGCTCGTGGTGCTGCTGCGGGCGGGGGGCGCCCGGCCTGTCGCGCTCCCTGCTGGCATGTCACGAGTGGGCCCCGCGGTGGGCGGCTCTAGCCATCCCCCAGTGCGAACGAAGGGGGTGGGAGAGCCGAGGCCGGGCCGGGCGGAGGGAGGCGAAGCCGTGCGGGGCTTCCCGGGCGTCGCTTCCCTCCGCCCGGCCCGGCCTCGCCTTTCCGTGTTCTCTCCACCCACCCACTCGCGACCGTGGAACCGCTGTCAGCCCGGCCAGGGTCGTGGTGGTGATGCTGCCATGGAAGGGAACCTCCAGCCCGTGTGTTTGAAGGGCTTTGTTTGTAAGTTCTGACCAGGAGAAGTTTGCTGTAGTGAAAAGCAGATTTATTTGGGTTTACGTGTACTGGAGTCACAACTGGGACGATGATGAACTGTCAGAATAAATGCAGAGGTGAAGCTGATTGTTTAAAAAAAAAAAAAAAAAATCGGTGTAGCTTTTAAGCTGTTTAAATATTTAGCCAGGAATACTTAGTGGCATTTTCGGGTTTTTTGTTTTGTTTTGTTTTTTGATTTGTGGCCAGATTTTGTCCTTGGTTACACCTGTATCCATCTACACTATGCCTCCAACCGAACTTACTCTGGTGTAATTAAGGGAGGATTTGTTCACTCCAACAAACCTCCACATGGTTGGTGTTAGACGCATGTAAGAAATAAGGAACAAATGCTGAGGTAATGTCCAGACTCAATTTATCCACCGTTTCTCACCTGGTGAGCCCATCCACAAGTGCCCTGCTCAAACCGGAGAGACCAAAAGTGTGAATACATGTTTACTGTCAGGAGTGAGATTTGTATGCTTCTGTTCCGAACAAAATTCTGGTTTTCCTCAAACAAAGCCCCAGTTTGTGTCTTTAAGGGTTTTATGGGAATACAGACTCGAGAATTTGGCTGTAGTCCTTTTTGGAGAGGAAATGAAGAGCAAGTTTAGAACTTGGTAGGGCATTTTAGAAAATGTCTTTATTGTGCTTCTTATTTATTTTCAACTTGAAAATAATTGCTGTGTTCTCTTCTCTTTGCCAAGCCAAGCATGGCTACTACTTGCATTCTCTTGTAATCCTGTATCACTAAAAAGGAGCACAGATACATTACCCAGTTCTGCCAGCTAATATCACATTCAGATAAAACAATAGCTTGCACACTGAGACTTGACATACTTTTAATGTTCATGTGATAGGTGGCACATTTTGACCTAACGATTTCATGCTGCGTTAAGAAATAATGTCACAAAATCGTTGTTAGGTGCTTTTTCCTGCAGCTCCGTATGTATGTTGAGAAACTTGTTTCTGAAGATCAGAGGGAGATGAAGGTGTCTAAGGCACAAGCCCAGCGTGGCAGGAATTACTCTGTGTGTTGCATGTAGCAGCCTGAAGTTTTTGTTGTAATTCTGGTGTTGGTGAGGAGGTTGTGAGTGGCTGGTAGAGAGAGATACTTCAGCTTTTGTGAGATGTTTAGGTGTGAATGTGTTTGAGTTGGGTCAAGAAGCTTTGGGTGCTGTGGAGACATGTCCTGGTATTCATACATCTCATGCTGTGGGTCTGCCCCCAGCTTGTCGGAGGCCATGGAGATTTTCCCCAGGTTATAGAAGACACTCATGCCCAGAATGTAGACAAGACTTTGCCAGCCCATGCTTTGTGCTTGAACTTCAGCACTTTCTCAGGCTTAGCACAGCTGAAAGGGTGCAGAGACAGTATTTTGTCTGCTTGGTGTGAAAATCTGTGAGAGGGAAAATGCAGAACATCTTCACCCACTGCAGGATCTAAGCCCACAGTTCAGAAGAGGGGGCACAGGTGGATGGTGGCTCATGCAGGTGGGGACAGCTGCCGTGGAGGGTCAAGGCTGAGCTCTCTGCTTCTGGGGACATGCTTGCAGCTGGAGGGGTGTGGGTTGGCTGGGTGTGAGGTTGCAAAAAAAAGGAGCAAGAACTTTCATGCAGCTTGATTTCACCTGTCTTGTACTAAATGCTTTTTGTTGGTTGGGGTGACTGAAAAAGCCCAACCTGTGCAAAATACCAGGTTGTGAGAAGCTTGTAGATGGCAAAGGGGCACAGGTGCTGCACAAGAACACAGATCCCATGCCGCTGTAACTTCAGGAGGAGTCATCCAATCTGTTATGGTTATGTTGATAAAAGTTCCCATCCCTTGAAGCAAAACTTTAACCAGCTCCCACTCTGGGAACTGCTTTTCTGTCCAGGTGTCAGTAGCCTTCTCATACTTCTCAAGTGTAAATTGTGGTTATCTATCTCTGCATTTATGGCACCCCCATACCTTGATGTCTCTAATGTTTGTGTGGGGAATACAGAGGAAGAGGGAGTTAAATGGAGACAGTGGGATCTCATTGTGGATTATTTCCTTCATGGAGGAATTGAGCAATTCCAGTGTCTTTGCAGATATGGCTGGACTGATCCTTGCCTGGCCTTGCAAGACTTGATTGTAGCTGTGTGCAGTATGGGCCTGTCCCCTACTCTGGGGAGCATTTTGGAGCCTCGACCTTCAGAAACCAGCCCTTAATCTGTAGTAAAGCAGCTGAGATGTGGTCCTACGACTTGATCTGATTGACCAGATTTTCCTGCAAGTGGCCTTGGGCTGACAGCAGCAAGCTCTGTGGTTCACTCCAGAGCAGTTCCTCACATGTTGCTGCCCTGACCTCTCCAAATGTCCCAGCCTGGGAAAGGAGGAAGGCGCAGACACTCTGTACCTATGTTAGTGTGAGTGGTGGCTTGTCGAGCTGACTGCTTTTCCCAGCTTGGAGTAGCTTGTGCTGCACTGCTGGTGTGTTTGTTACCAGCAGTAATAGCATGAGAGGTTCTTCAAACCCAGGTGGGCATTTTAGACACCGGTTTGACAGGGAAAGGTCATTTCTCAGAATGTGATAAATCAATCCTTTGGAGTGACTTTCTCCATGATGTGCTCTGGCAGTGCTGGCAAGGAGGCGTCTGGCAGAGCTCTCTGGTGAGGTGAGATTTCAGGAGGATGTTTGTCTCTCTCCTACCCCTTGGTGCGGAGGTGTCTGGGCAGGAGACTGACGTGACATGGCTCTTGACGTGCCATGGTGAAGATGGTTTGCTGTGATGAGAAAGGAAATCTGACTTGAATGTTAAGATGGCTTAAAGCCTGGGAAGTACTTTATGTTTCCTGAGTCAGCTCTGACCATCCCTATGGAGTAAGCAGTTGGTTTCAGGTTTTCTGAACACTAAGTAAGGTAATGAGTTTTTTCTGCAGATGTTTGTTTAGCTTCAACTCAGGCAGCTCATCTGACAAGCCTGAAATGGGACACAGATATTTATAAAGCTCAGATAGAAGTGGGGTGGGAAGTGGGGGACTTGCATTTAAAATGGGAATTCTTGTTTCATAAAACTGTCACAATTTCTCACCGTGCTTTTGCTGTGCTAATTTCTGTTCAGCACACAGGCATTAGTCTGTTTTGAGACCATGCTAAATTATCGTCAGGTAAAGCCCAATATAATTAATTACAAATGAGAAATGCTGACAAATATTTGTCAAGCAGCTGTTTAATGAGCTTCAAATTCTGTGTCAGATGATTCCATCCACCTAGTGTAAATAATTTTTAAGCAATTGTTCCACGGTGTTTGTGTGGTTTAGGCAGATGTTAGCTACAGCATTTTTACATATTGCACAGATAGTATGAGACTAGATGGAGTAAAGCTTAGCAGCTGATCTGGGCTTTAAAATAGAGATACTACCAAAAAAATGTGCAAGTAGCAGGAAGGTTTTGTAGATCCTGTGGTCTCAGTTGTGTGTCTGTGTGCACTGACAGTGTGGCTCTGTGTATGCATCTGAATGCAGGAATTTGCTTTAATAACTGGTGTGTGATACTCATCTCTGGGCATGGCCCACTGAAAATAGAAATAGCTTGGCTGTGTGACAGCAGAAGCTTTGAGCTGGACACTAGAATGGCTGGCTTGCTGTGTGCTTTTCCTCCCCAAATCATTCTCTTCTCACCAGTCTCCTAGCTGGCCTGATTAGCCTGTTTGCTTAAATTCTTTGAGATTTCAGCAAGTTTGTTCTGCCTTTTCTCTATCCCCTCGTATTTCAAAAGGATCTTCCTGCCTTACCACAGCAGCATCATAACATCAGGTGTTTGTTTAGTGCTGTCAGCAAATCTTGGTGGCCCTTCCTGTGTTTATTGACTGCTTAGATGCTTAGGTGTTTGTCCCAGTCTCTGTTTGCACATGCAAGTCCGCAGATTTAGACCAGCAGAGAAAAGAAGGGAGTAACTAAATGAAGATACCTGGGGATGAGGAGAGGCATTAAGCTTTGTGTGACACTGGGATATCGTACGAAGTGATGCGTTTATTATTTTAACTGTGTATTTAGAGGAAACAGTAAACTGACCTGAGATCGAATTTTGAGATAACCTTGACAGAGCAGCTGAATATCTTGATGAAAACCTCAGTGACCAGACCTGAAAAAACAGCAATTCAAACTGAAAGTGGGACTGAAAACAGCAGGATGCATATTCCACAAAAGGAATGTCTAAGGTGATGTTTGAAACATATGTTGCTATCATTTGGGTACCTGAATACTTTAAAAATACTTTAAAATTACTTTGAAAAGCCTGGTACCTTTCTGGGAGGTGAGGCACTCCTAACTCCCGCTGATTTCAGTAGCTGTTGGAGAGCTGAAGCTGTCTCTTTGGGCAGATAATGACCGACTATTGAGATTGTTGCATAAATATCCTTTTAAGCTCCTGAAGGTAACCATGTAATGAAGGTGAGGATTTTTGCCATTCCCATAGGTGGTAGTAGGAGGCACAGTGGCCTTGAGTTGAAGAAGGAAGAGTTTAAACTATAAGCACAAGTTCTTTTAGATGAATGTGATTCAATTAATCTTCACTAGCACCGCTCTTTAAGATTAGCATTAATGAGAAATATGCTGCATATCAAAAGACAAAAGACACCCTTATCCTCCCTTATCTTGGCATCTTTTTTTCATGCTATTTGGAGGAGTAAGTAAGCCCTTTCTCATTAAATATCCGGGGCCTCAGCTGGGATGAAGGAGTGTAAAGTCCTGGGCAGTGGTGGAGTCACCATCCCTGGAGGGAGTTAAAAGAAATGTAGATGTGGCACTTGGACACATGGTTAGTGGTGGGGCTGGCAGTGCTGAGTTAATGGTTGGACTGTCTGATCTTAGAGGTCTTTTCCAACCTAAACAATTATATGATTCTATGATTTATAAAATAAGGGCAAAGGATCAGGGACTTGGAAGGAAAATGATCATTAGGGAAAGGCAAAAAAAAAATCGTCAGAAAGACATCAAGGGACTGAGTAATTGAAAGATTGACTTACAACACTGAGATCAATAGAGAAATAGCAGGAGCTGTATAGGAACACTGAGAACTGGAGGGGGATGTTGTTACCAAAAGTGGAAGTTTCAGGAAAGATCCCTTGCTGTGTATGAAAATGCTCCTGGGTGAGAGCCCCGCTGTCAGTACCAAGGGGAGACACTCGACCAAATCTGTCTCTACTTAAGGAGTCATTAATCCTGGTAACTTCAGCTGGGAGGAAGGCAGAAAGATTCCTCTCTCACTGAAGATGATCCCCTCTTTCCCCCATCTCTGTACTATTGTTTTTTGGGGTTTTTTTTGAACGCTGTTCCTATCAGTTTGACTGGGTCACCCTACCACGTTACACCGGGGGTCTGACCTGCAGCCTTGTAATTATCTGCAGCTAAATTAGAAGTTTAATCTTTGTTCTTAGCAACAATAAGTTGAGTCAGATAGGTTTTAAAAATAGCTCAAGCTCAAGTTTAGTGAAGTCTCAAATGCAATTAATAAAAAGGTAATGGAGTTAGGAAGTTGCAGGCAGAAATGTGGAAATGTTTAACTCTCAGTTTTCCTGCACTTGAACTGCAGTGTTGCCTTGGTGCTGCAAGAGAAAATTGCTTCCAACATTTCGCTGTCTTTTTGTACATCATCCTTATAATTTATCAGTTCAGTATCTTGTGTTCTTGTTGGGGTTTGGCTCTGTGTGTGCCACAAATTACCAGCTGCGTGCATTTTTTGTATAGTCAGTTTGTTGTTGTTTTGACTCGATGCCAAGCCATGGTGAAGACCACTTCAGAACATCATAGTCCTCTAAACTCCTTTGTTGTAAAATGGATATGAAAATCCACTTTGTAAGTAAAGAGGAATGGCTGATGCCGGTAGGGATTTGTTTTGCTGTAACAGCAGAACGTGCAGTGGCAATTTGTCAGATCCCCAGCTCAGCTCTGCTGTACTATTTGCCTTTAAATAGTGTGTTACCTTAATGTCTTGAGATTTTTCTCCTTGTATCTTGGCAACACTGCTGCTGAAGTTCACACACTCATGTGGTGGAGAGAGAAGGCTTTAACCAAAAGGTTATGTCTTTAGTCTGGTAAATACTATAGGCAGGAGTTTTGATTCTGTCATCCTCTGTGCAGGAGTGGTGGAATAAGTCAGGAAAAGAAGTGGAATATCCCTTGGCCTTGCACATACTGTTCTGTTTGTGAGATTTTGCCCGTGAGGTTTAATTTGATCATGGTGCATATGCTCCATGTGGATTCACTTGGCATTTGGTGTGCATCTCAGTCCTGCTGTTTTTAAAAAGTCCTGAGACAAATGCATGGGAGATGTGCAGAGCTGTGCTGATATCTGATGTGCCCAAGTTCCTGACTGGCTGAACTTCTGGTTGTGTAATGCTGGCTGATGCAAATATTACTGATACGATTAATATCCCAGTTCCACGTAGGAATAGTTACAGCCACGCAGGAGTTCCATTTGGTGTTCTCTCCAGGAATGGGCACCCTTTAATCTGTCTGACATGTGTTTGCCAGCTTCCTGAAGTGGACGTTTCTTCTCCTCTACAATCAGTGCTCTTACAAATTGTCTCTTTTCATGCTTTTATTTGGTACCAAAGGGGACTTAATGATTTGGGAATAAAACTACTGTCAATCTATCCTCCCCATCCAGACACAAGCCTCGACTTGTCCTTTGTTGGATGAGTTCATGAAAAGAGGCAAGCATTTTCAGCCCTTGGGACAAGCCCTGTGCTGAGTATCATTTGTGTGAAGCAATCTGGAGCAGGTTTGTGGATGGTGGAGGATGACAGTGAACACCAGAAGCAGATAGAGGTAAGGCACCAGGAGGTTCTAGGTTAGATTAACTTTTGGGTGGCTGAAATTCTGAAGAGGTACTCATGTGTTGTGGAGTAATGCTAACAGTTGTATCAGACTTTAAAATGTGTTTTACTCTCTCTGAAATTAAGTAGTGGTCAGATCCAGACCAAATTCGTGAAAGTTCGTGAGAAGCCATTCTCTGTCATGGGCTGCCAGTGAGAGGAGCAATGTTTTAGAGGAGAGTGTGTAACAGTGATAATACCTGGTGCAGATTCTTGCTTACCTGTCAGTGAAATCCACAGCCACCCTTGCCTTTTTCCCTAGGTGCGGGTTTGGGTTACCGTGTCCCAGGCGACCCATCCTTGGGGACCCTCTTGCAGGTTGCTCTAGAGTGTCCTCCAGCTGCTCCTAGCTCACCCTCCTGGCGTAGTACGGGCATTTTAATTCCTTTGCCCGTGAAGAGGAACCAATGAGGCAGAAATTGTTGCCACAGACATCTCCAGGGCCACAGCTGGATGGCTGCTGGGTACAGGAGAGCAGTGGGCCTGGGTACGAAACCTGTGTGGTGAAACTCCTCCCTCCTGGCTGGTTCTGACAGCCCATGTTTTGTTGTTTGCACAGCATTTCCTATTTCTGAGACTGAGATGAGTTATAAACATGGTGATGATTGCTCTTGGCACTGATTTTTGTTTATTTTCTCTCTGGAAGTCCTAAATGACCCGAGACCTTTCAGTCTGAGAATCTGCTTAATTTTTTTTTTTTTTTTTTGAGACATCTTCTGCAGGAGGCAGGAATAGAGGATAGGTGGCCAAAGGACCTGGCTCCTTGCTTACAGGGATGGTTGGAATGGTAGGGAGGTGGCCAAAGGACCTGACTTGTTGCCAGGAACGGGGCTTTGTTCTTCGCCTGGCTCCTGACAGCTTGTGTCACCTTCCTCTTGTCTCCTGCACATCCAGGTGCTCAGCACCACATCCCTCCAGAGGGTACCATGAGTGTCTTCTAGGGTCCTCCAGAAACTGGGATCTGTTGCCCAGCTTGCAGAATGCCCAGGGGAAGGAGCTGGGAGGTGCTGCTTTTGCAGGAGCTGGGTGACACATGCTCTCCAGCTTGTTCCAGATTGTGTGGAATGGCTGGCATGGTGTGACATCCATCAGAGAGGGCACTGATGGAGGGCTGAAGCAGTGAAAGTCGTTTTGACCTCTGAGGGGTCTGTGTGGTAAGAAGGCAATGGAAGAAGTGCTGCTGTTGGGGACGATTTATGTTGTAGCTCTGTTAGTGTTGTGGGGTTTAATGCCTGTCAAGGACACTTTGACCTTTGAATGGAATCTTTTGGTGTGAATTTGTGTCTTTTGTCCTCTCTTTTCTCCCCTTAAAGAAAATTCAAAATAAATTCTGGAAATCAAAACCGTCTGTTTTGAGAGGACCAAATTGCCTCTCTTAATTTTATGGGACTTGGATATTACTGAACGATTAAAAGTCCTAGTAATTTTTACTGTCTGGCTATTGTGCTTGTAGGCAGTGACTCTACTAGCATTAGTCATTTTAACTATGGAAAAAAAATAATAAAAATGCAATTAATGTGGCTCAACAGCTGAGTCTGCTGGACTTTAAAAAAAAAGGCAAAAAAAGTAAATTTTAATGAGTTCTGGGATCATAAAGATACATCTGGTGGATGGATTAGCCAAGTTTTCAACCTCAGAATGTGTATTGAAAAACTCAGTGAATTATGTAGCTACAAAAGTGGATCTTTGCATGTTTATAAGGCCTCAGTGCAATCTCCTTATATTTGCCTAATGACAAACAGACATCTCACAGAGGCGCAGTCCAGGACACACATGGGCTGAAACAGCTCCCCAAGCTGAGAGTATTTGTATTGAGATGCTGCTACTAGTAAATATTAGAGAATCCATTAAATGTAGGGGGAAAATATTTTGGTGTTGGATGAAAGAAAGAGAAGGAAGGGAATGGAGTGGGGTAGAGAGGAGAGGGAGAACTGCAATTTTAAATGAACATGATGTGTGGGCTAAGATACTGTGCCTCCACTGCTGAACCAGAAAATTTATAACAACTGTTTGTCATGTGTATGTATTTATAGCCATTCACATAATGAAGAAGTTTCATGAGGTTGTAATAACATATCAAGATGGATGTAATTAAAACAGAAGCAAATTGACACCTCTAGATTAAAGGCAAATTCTCAACTAATACACCTGTACACTGTCACTTATGTATTAGTTGTCTGGGGCAGTCTGCCAGATATGCAAATAAAAAGACATTGGCAAATTTCCTTGATGTGTGGTTTTGAAAAACCCAACTATTTAATCATTTACCTAGCCCTGCTCAGGTTTGTAGCAAGGGTAGAATTTAATAACTTGGTGTCACGGGTAAAAGGCTGCAGGGTGAGGGGAAAGGGGCAAGGAGAAATACAGCGCGAATAATGTTCTTTACAGTGGGACCCTTCCCTGAGCAAAGAGGTGTCAGCTGCCCCATTTGAGATCTGCCCTAACTCTTGAAACTCCAGAGCATTGAAGAGTCCTTGACATTGACACTGCAGCTTTTGAGCACAGTTCAATGCTTTTGAAAACTGCCCTGTAACAACAGGCTTTGGTTCGTCATGCTGCAGGTGCAAACTTCTAAAATTTATACTTTTGCACCAATTCAGATCTGATGGACATTGCTACTAGGTCTGTGAAATGGCTATAACGTTGCTTAGGAATTTTACCTAAGAGTATTTTTCAACTTGTTTCAATTTGCAGAAGCCTAAAACATTTCCAGTGGAGTTGTGGACATCCATTTCAGCCTGCGGTCAATAGATCTGCTCTCCTAATTAACGCTCAGTCTGCAAACTGCTCATGTCAAGTAGGCTGGTGGTATGGAGCAGGAAGGGAATTATTTGCCTTGTTAGTTCCAGGTCTGTGAATGGAAATACCGGCCTTGCTTTTGGGTAATTTGCACCCCAGACAGCCTTCATTCCTTTAAGTGGCCTGGGGACAGAAACAAGTCTTCATGTGGCTTGTGAGTAACCCCGTGGCTGGTGATGAGGGACTTCTGTTAAAACCCTGATGTCCGTGCCCCCAGCTCCTTCTCCCTGAGTGGGAAAAGTGTTACCTTTTGTGGATTTGGTGGTGTTTCCTCAGATGGTTGCTTGGGTGTGTAAAACTAGTTATAAGTAGGTTAATACTATGGGAGATCTGGAGAGCTCAATGAAGCCCGAAATTCTTGAACTCAGTTTTGAATTTGGGCTTGACGTTTTTTGTCCCAGTTGGGGATGAGCCAGAAGAAAATCCCACTGTGGGCTGGAGTTCTGTGGAGGGGGGGCTGCTAAATGCACCAATTTCCAGGGAGCTGATAGCATAAAAGCTCCAATGGGCATGCTTTGTTAGATTCCTTCTGAATTAAAGACACTCCTTTTTTAGTACATCTGGACGTTAAGGATCAGTCATACGAGGTACATGGCTTCAAAGTGATTTCAAATAGTAGGATTTTTGTCTTCAATATTTCAACAACTTTTCTTCCACCTTTAATCTTTCATGAGCAGAAGCTTCAAAAGGTAATTAGTAAAACATGCTTTTATCTGCATTTATCTCAAAACATGATTAATTTTTTAACTGCAATTAAAGCAATCATTTCAAGTTTACTCTATATTAATGAGTAAAGGATTTTTTTGAGAGAGCATGAACCTAAATATGGCTACATTGGCTGAGTTGAAAGGTGCATTTATGAGTGTGCTTTTGTTTTCATTGCTAGGGATTGAATTTCCGGTTCCAGGAAGTAATATTTCACATGGATTAAAGTCTTTGAAACGCTTTTGCCCAGATTCACTAGATCATTTTGAGGAGCTGACAATGATAAGAACTGGATCAGGCACTTTGCAGGACCTGGCTACTGAATACCCAGTTCCATGTTTCCTTGCATTGGTGATTTTTTGCTCCATGCTGTGCCTGTGTTCCTTTGCTTGCTGCCCTTGCCATTGAAATGTAAGATATTTGATGCAGACAGTTTGTTGTTAATGAATTAGCAATGAACTTGGAAATTTTCATCTTTACCATTTCTATTTTTGTAGTAGGCAGCTTAAGGCATTTTTTATTACTGTTTCACTTCTGGGAGAAAAATACTCATGTCTGTTCCTGTCTTTATTGCTGCTACTAATATATGCAGGACCGTCCAACTGGTGTCCTGCAGCCTGGATCCTGCCTGTAGGGCCAGTGTGTGGCCCCAGAGCCCCTAGAAAATTGTGCCATTGGCACAGAGATATCCCAAAACTGGTATCCATCCCAGAGCTTTCAAAAGCAATGAACCACTGCAGAGGACTACTGGAAAGAAGTGCAATTGAACCCCCTTCTCACTAGAGTACAGTTCTGCGTAGTTTTGCCCTGTGAAGGCTGCTCCTCAGCCTGGGCTCCTGCTTCTCCATCAACAGGGGGGAGAGATTTTGAGCTGGAGCTGCAGTTTTACTGCTCTGTGCTTCCTAAGGAACCAGGCAGAGAGCAGCCCTGGGGCTGCTGGAGGTGATGCTGGGGTGGTGGCGTGGCCCCAGCTACCACAGCAGAGCTCAGGCAGCAAGGTAAACAGAGCAAGCCTCTGAAACTGCTATCACAAGGGAAAGGACAAGAGAGGTTTTTTTTGTGGGTTTGTTTTTATTTTTTTCCCCTTGTTTTCCTTTATTTAGGCCCTGGTCCTGGATGTCAGAGAGGATTTGGAGTAAGCGTGCACAGCCTTGGTTCATGTCTGATTTTAGCTTCTAAACTGGGATTGCAGCTCCCCTGCCCTGTGGTCCCTGGGGAGGTGGATGGGGAGGTGGATGGGCTGGTGGCTGCAGCAATGAATTGGGCAGCTGCATAGGAGAGCACGCGAGTGTATAATCAGATTTCTGATAAACCCGGGTCTCTAAGTCCCTTGAATGGGCAGCTTTGCTGTGAATGGCCTCGTGAGGTCTGCTGTGGCTGCTCTCTTTGTTTGGTACTCTGACAGAAAATTGCTCTGGTGTCCTTGTTGGCATATTTTTACATCTGTTATCCATATTTTTGATTTGTTCTGGCTGCAGTCTTATTTTGTTTTGCAAAATCTACCTGGGATTGGGATGGAGATATATGTTTGCTAAGGCAGATTTGGAAATTGCGTTGTTGAAATACAGCCCATATGGGCCATTGTAAAATGGTTACTGCAGCATATAATTGCCTTCACAATGATGTGCTTTGTCATTTTCCTTCCATCTTCAAAGAGGCGCTCCTGTAGTCTGCTGACAGCAATGGTGGTATTAGAGAACATATGGATTTGTAAAGGCATTAAACTGTCTTTAGTTCAAGGATTAGATTACAGTGTTAGAGTGTGGGTCACCACATTTTCGTGGGGATAGGCTGCACTGCAGTGTGTTGGTTTATGTTACAGGTTAGGGAAGGGTTTGTTTATTTATTGAAAATATCTGATATAAAATCGTTTCAAATACATGGGAAAGGAGGTGTCTCTTGTACCACTGTACATGATATGAGCTGCAGCTCTGCCCCAGGGCCATGGTCCCACCTCAACCTGCATCGCCTGCAGGGCTTGGTCAGGGCTCACCATCCACACTGACAAGACTTTCAAGGAGTCTCATTGGGAAATAGCGTTTACAATATGGAAAAATACACAGAATGTAAACCCCACAAAATTGGCTTTGAAAATTTGAGGGCTGTTTTTTTATGTCCTCCATGCTGGGCTGCTATTCTGAACATTTTGTGTATTTGTTTTGTGTTCATTTTACACTGCACAGCTCCACACATTTTCGAGTGCAGGGCAATCTGTTCAGCTTTTACCTCTTTTTCTGCCTTCACAGTTTGAGGTGTGGCTTTTCTGGGGTGGTTGGAGGTGTGCAGTGCCTCTGTCAGCAAAGGCCTGTGCAGCATTCTCATCATGGGATGCACATGGCATAGACATGGCATGCAGCCTGTCCCCAGCCTGGAGTGATGCTCCTGCTCTTTACATCATCTACAGGGGAAAGCTAGAGAATGGAAGGGATAATACACATAAAGAAGATCCTTCTTTTTTAGTTTTATTACTGTTTTTATCTTACTTTTTGCAGCCTACACAGTTCTGTGCTCTGCCTGGCTGGGACCCTGAAGCAGATGGGGGCTTGTTTGGCCCATGGCCACCTTCACCACGTGCACTTGCTGTTGTGTTTGGGCTTGCACAGGTCGCTTCCAAACCAACTCTTTGATACCTCTTTTCCTTCAAACACACTCTTCTAATGGAGATGCTGAGCCAGTCCTTGGGAGACATGGGCTGGTTTCTGTGCAAGCAGAGTCATCTTTGATAACCTTGAAGCAGTTGCTCCCTTCCCATTTCAGCACAGCCGTGCGAGCACCTGCTCTGGGGTTCTGCTGAGAGTAGGGATGGATTTGGGAGTGGATTCCTGTGTGTCTCAGGGGAGCTGCTGCATCCGGGCTGTAGATTTGGTTTTCTTAACTGAGATGAGCAGGCATGTGGGGACAATGCTGATGTGTGAGGTAGTATTTAATGTGAAGTCAAAATATGTGCTTCGGGATCACCTTGAGCTACAGTGTTAGTTTCACTGTAGCTGAGTTTTTCTGTCCACAAAATAGGTTTAATAATACTGTCCCTCTTCAGAGTTTGCCTGGCTACTTAATTAGCATCTGCAGGATGCTCAAATAGTAAGTGGTTAACATAAAATATCTACATAATTTTACTGTAGGACAATAAAGCACCAGTGCCTGTACACATGTAGCAGGGACCTGCCTAGAACACTTATTTAGATAATTGAAAGCACTTGTTTTATTGTCAACCACCTTTTAAAATAAAGCTGTAATTTTGCCTTAAAATTGCTGACAACAGCCAACTTCATTAAGGAAATCTGATATGAAGGGTAACACAGTGAAATTCTGATTAATGCTTTATCTTTCTCTATACTGTTATGATTATTAAGTGTGTAAAAGTTGGTGTTGCTTAGTAATGGCTTGCTTCAGTTTTAAATCACTTACAGCATTGTATGTCCTAGCTGTGGTGGGTGTCACGGCTATTTGTGGTAATATCTTCCCTTAAATCCATTGCAGAATAGGGAAGAAAGTCTCATTCTGCCTACAAGAAATATATTAAATGTTAAAGAATGTGTTACTAACTCTGGCAGCTGTGATGGTGATAAGAAAATTAGGTCTGTCATTAATACCAGGGTCTGCAGGTGTAATATGTCATAAAACTGGTATATCTCTGGTACTGGCTGGCCTATAAAAAAAACAAATACAGGGGGTTTTTAATCCTGGTGTAGCAAATTTAAGAGCAAAGCTGCTTTACAATAAAGTTTGTGTAAGGTGAACACAAAGTTCATGTGTATGGTGTGTTTTTGCAGCTATCAGTGCAGAAGGGAGAAAGAAACAGTCCAGTGAGAAGCTCCCACTGATATCCCCAGGTTTTGCCATGGGCCTTTGTCAGGGCTTTATTTAAGGACTCATTTATGCAAATGTTTAAATCAGACCCTCTTTAAGAAAGTGCTTGAGTGTGTCGTTAAAAACCATAGCACAGTGCACTTAAAATCAGCACATGCTGAAGTGCAGTTATAAGGTATATACAGAGATATGCCTTTATTGTGAAGCTCCCTAACAGTTGCTTGGTTTAAAATAATAGTTTATTTTGAAGGGAAACTTGGGAGAGTGGCTTGGGATTTTTTTTGGTTTGGGGCCTTCAGGAGATCAAGTCTGGTGGTAGGACAGCTCCTGAAGCTTCAGGGCCAAGGCATGTTCCAAACTCTGCCTCCTGATGCAGCTCAGCATCATCCTGTGGGGTGCAGGATGTGGCCACATGCTGGAGCATCCCTGGCCACGCTGGAGAAGCCCCAACAGAGAGCTTAGCTGGGGGGCCACTGGTAGCAGTGGGACTGAAATAACTCACTGGCATGAGCCTGTATTTGTCAAAAGCTTTTTTCTGTGCCTTAGCTGGATGAGTTTGGATTCAAGCACAGGTTCATGTCTGGAAGTAACACACAGCATCAGAAGTCTCTACTGTATGGGATTGAATTTTATCCCTCCCTAAGAGAAATGGTGAACTTCGCAGCTTTGCTTGCAGAAGTCCTGGTAATGACAAGTCATCAAGATTTCCCTGGCAAGTGGCATTACTTTGGGTAATTACTCTGGAAAGCTTCTGCGGGGTGCTTCCTCCTCTCCCCGGGGCAGACACCTTCCCATCCTGCCACATATTGTTGCTTTCTCCAGTACCAGCTAAACAGGTGGCAAGATTCAAATCACCACTCTCTGAATGGAGTTCACTCTCCACAACAGCTCACCAGAGGCCTGTTTTGTTACAGAACATTGATTAAATAAATATTCCTATGCATACAAAAGAGGAGAAATCTGTTACAACACTCTGTAGTTATTTCTCCATTAATGGCAAGGAGCTCTCTAATTTTGCTGCCCCTTTCAATCTGTTTCCTTGTCTCCCTCCCTTCCCATCACTACTAATGCCTTCAAGTGCATGAGTAACATACAAAGAGCTCACAATCCCTCTGGTTCAGATCTGCAAGGGCCGTGCCTCCAAGTCACTGCGTTTTGGGAAATCCCCCTGGCCCACGCAGGGCAGAATTGACTGCTCCATGCATGTGGTTTTGTTTAACTTGATACGTCATGTTCAGTTATCAGCATTCCTTGAGCTAACTGACCTCCATTAATTTATATAGCAGCAGTTAAAAATACGATTTTGCAATGCCAGCATTTTGCATAATATTGACAATTGGGGCAGAATATTTGACTTCTGAAGAACGTCTTTTTTCTTCTGTGCTCTTCTGTGACCTCTGATTTTTAAAGCCTTTGAGGCAGAAGTTACTGCTCTGTGGTTTGTGCTGATGGAGGTGTGTGTATGTTTTGGAAGAAAAGCACCTCAGACTCAGAGCCTGGCAGCCAAAGGCAGCTCCGCTGCAAGCAGCAGATCTTTTGGTATAAAATGGTGACATCTGAAAATAAGTACAGGGTAAAGGATTCATATGGGGGGGGAAAAGCTTGACTAATTTTTAGTTCATCAGATATTTGTCTCAAGAAAGAACTTTTGATTGAACAAATGTCTCGTTGTAATAAATGTGGACTATAAGGAAATACCATGGCTTTACTTTGGCTCTACATCGATGTGATAGAGATAGAAGTCCACCCTAAAGAGAGTAACTCAAATTTAGCTTCCCCCCCCCAGCAGGCAATGATATCTATTACTTTGGAAAAAACTGGAGTCAGCATTTCTATATCATCATTTTTCTTAAACAAACTTAGAGCAGTTAAATCACAGAACTGTTACTCTAGAGAAGTAAATTGTGTAATATATTTTTTAAAGATTAAAGACCATAAATGTAGCCTCCTTTCATTATATGAGTTTGTCTTAAAATACTTGCCACAGTTGGTTAGATGTAGGACCAGGGCTGGAGGAGTACCTGTTTGGATAAAGCTGATCATCTGGGCACTCTGTCAGGGAGAGCCCTTGCCGTCTTGCCTGATCTGTGTTGGGATTGCCATGGTAGAAATGAAGCTGTGCCAGCACACTCTGCTCTCCCCAGGGAGAGGGAGCTTTGTTGTCTGGGGGTGAGAAAGGACTGGCTGCAGAAGGCTGTGGCAGAAGCCCAGTGCCTGTCTGCTCTTGCTTACCCATGGGCAGTTAGTTGGAAGTGACACTAACCTGAGTTTAATTCTAGTTTTACATTGCAACAACATGCCAGCTGTTCCTGTATTCTTCTGTGACACTGCAATATAATTATTTTTTTGTTATCTTTCAAGATGTAATTTTATGTTTGTGTGCTTTCCCACTAACCCTTTGGCACAGAAAATGTACAGCTAATTCATTTTTCTGGGAACATGAAGAAGCGAGGGAGAAAATCTCAAACTGTAGGGGCAAGGGGCTGTGCTAAAGGCAGCTGAGGAGCGATGTGCAGGGAGGAAAGGCCCCGTCTCAGATGGTCTGAAAGCCACTGGGACGTGTGCAGTGATTAATGGTGTCATTGCTTTTTAGCTTCATCAAAAGGTTTCACTGTAAGAGTTTCTAAGGAATGATGATATTCACAGGAACCTATCAAAGGGTACAGAAGATATCAAATGAGCAAGCAGGAATGGGAGTTAATTACTGAACAGTGATTACTCTGATATAACCAATTATTGGATCATTAAATGTTTATTACCTTTTTTATGCTCCTTTCCCTCGTAAGTGCAGTTTTGTCCTCATAGTATTGAAAAAGGGGTGGATCTAATGTGTAAAAAGCCTTCTCAAAACCTAGAGGTATTGAAAGGACATCTCACCCCAACACCTGACACGCTGTCCTGCTCGCCCTGCTTTCCCTTGCTTGGCGGATTTGGGGTCAGGTGCTGTGAACCCTATTTAAAGGCCACATTATCTCACTTCTGGGAAGGGGCTGGAGGGGAGTGCAGCAGCAGGAGCAGGGCACACCACATCAGCAGGTTCACTGCCTTTCCACGTGGGGTTGCCTTCATTCCTTCTGCTCCCGCTGGAAGGGATTGGTGGCTTTTGTGTCCCTCCATCACCCAGAGGCTCTTTCTAAGGGCTCCGTGGCCCTAAGGACATAATGCCATGGCCTTCAGTTTCCTTGGGCTCAGAGCATCTCTTGCTCTCCAGTCACTAAGCCTCTCTTAAGAAAGAAGTTTTCATTGCAAGGCTGAAATGATGCTGTTTGAAAGCGAGGTATAAACCCTGCCCTGGACATCTGCAAAGTGAAAAATACCATCTTTTCAAGCTGAACCCAGTTATTTTGGATGACATTTGAGGGTTTAAAATGTTAAAGCAATTTTTAAAAATACAGCTATTTGTGACTTTTGTTGATGATCCTTAAATATTGAGTTGTTTAAGCTTCATATCTCAGGAGAAGCATGGGTCAGGGGAAAAAAAATGAAAAGCTCAAATCTTTTTCTCTGTCAGCAGAGCATTTCTTGGCAGTGGCCTGTACTGGTCTGTGTGTGCAGGAGGCTGGGAGGGGTCTCCATGGACCTTGTGCCCTTGGGTTTTTGGGGGCAGGTGGAGACACGTGGAGATTCCTCCCAGTCCTGGCGTGTCACAAGCCCCCAGCAGCGGGGTTTGTGTCTCTGCTGCAGGCAGAGCAAAGCTGGGGAGGCAGCCAGGGTGCTCTGCCTGGTGGGGGACGTGTGTGACCATCACCAGCTCTGCTCAATAAGGCAGATTCCGCTGGTCCTGAAGCACTTGGTGTGCATCATCCTCAGCCACCACCACCTCTCAGCAGCCACGTTGGTTCTGTCCCGTGTACAGTGTGCTTGTAGAGGAAGTTTTCAGGAGCCAAAGTTTTCTGTGCCCTTTATTTGTGAATTTAACTTAATCATTTTTATGATCTTCCTTAGGGGATTATTAGTTTTTTATTAAAATCTCCCTTTGCCAAGTTGGAAGCTTCAACCATTTTTGAGCTAAATCTTCAGTGAATCTTTTTTTATTCATCTTTTCTTTTTACCTTTTTTTCCCCTAGCATAATCCTATCTGGATTATGCTAGGAAATGTGCTTTTCAGTTTTTATCTCTGACACCCAAGCCCCCATGAAAGTCAGTGGGGAAGGTCATAGGGAATGCACAGCAGAGACTGAAACCAGGAAACTGTTTGCCACTTTGTGTTATTACTGTAGGGAAAAAAGAGGAAACTGTTAAATCGCGCTCCCTGTGCTCCTGCGAGTATAAATTACTGTCTTCTCTGCACTGCTGTGTCAAATCAGTTATGTGGCAGTTGGGACTTTGCCCTTTTTGGAAAGATGCTTCCTCCTCCTGATGGATTTTTCTGTAATCCTTTAGAGGAGAACTTTATTCTGGGTTCATTTCCGTATTTTTCTTTAAAAAAAATTAAAATAGAGCAGGTTTACTTTGCAGAGCAAATATTACGCAGGTCACAGCTTCCTCCTGTGCATGAAGATGATTTTGTCCCTGCAGTACAAGTCTGTGGAGTGGAGTCAGGACTTGGCAGCGATGCTTAAGGATATGTTGCTTGCAGGAGCCCACGATCCCACACAGGCATCTGCCTTAAACACCATCACTCTGAATATCCAGCAGTAAACTGCTTCCTCCAGCAGTGAATCACAGTCATGAAAGGCCCCTTTAATCTGCTGCAGTCACAGTTTGGGGATTGCAGGTTGGTTTGGGGGGCTCTGTGCCCTGGCTGCTGCAGCTGCGAGGTGCACAGCCAGGGCACGCGGTGCTCTGCTCACAGGCACGGCTGTGATTATCCCTCTTTGACAGCCTCTGTGCAAAATAGTAATAATAATAATAATGAAATGTCCCTCAGGATTTCCTTTTAATAACTGAACACACGGCAGCCGTTGTAAACTGTCTTGGTAATGTCACAGCCTCTGTGAGAAAGACGCAGGCAGGCGAGGATCCCAGGAACACGGTGAAAACAAGACGTCCTGTGTTTTAGATCCTGTACAAAGATGTATCGTGGTTGCAAGGCCATGGGAGATGAGCCAGTCTCCAGGACTGCTACAAATGTTATATTTCAATGAAAGGTCAGCCGGAAACAAGGTCAAAACAAGCGCTGTACACAGAGCAAACAGCGAAGCTGTGAGGCGCAGATAAAGGTTAATGTGAAGGGCTATTGGCATTAGTGCAGCATGTGGTCAGCTCGCTGCGGAGCAGGGGCTGAACCAGGAGATAATGAGGAGGGTTTACTCTAATTCTATTATAATGTATAATTAACTAGCATAATTGATAGCAGTTTTCCCCGTGTGTCTGTGGGTGTGTGTACGTGTACGTAAAGTCTCATTTTCAGCTTTTGTGTTGTTGCACCATTGCCTTGAGCCGATGGAAACCCTCTGGTGGCTCCCTGGGGCTCAGGCTCACTGTCTTGCTCAGCCCATGGATGCAGAGGGGGAGGGAGCAGTGTTTCCAAGAGCCTTTTTTTCATTTGTCCCTGAAATTAGACATGATATCTACGTGGTACCCTGGATAAGGCAGTTCTGCTGCTGATAAAGGTCTGTAGTGCCAAGAGGTCGGATGAAGTTAGTGTTTGAAGAGGGACTAAAGGACAGGTCAGCCCTGTTTCTTTCTGGGTGTTTGTACCTTTCATTCTCAATATCCCTGTGAAAACAGAGAACTTGAAGTGAATCTTGCTTTTGTGCTCGTGTTTTGTACAGGATAAAGTTCACACTTTGTTACTATGCAGAGACAAGCAAACTCATGTTTCAGATGCACCGGGGATTTTAATTTTCCTGCTGCGCAAAGATGACAAACCATTTTGGATTCCTCTGCCCCTTCTCTGCAGAGAGCAGACAGCAAATAAGCTCCCAGATCAAGCCCAAACCAGGCTGTACTGCTCTCCTGACCTGGTGATGTTTGGGATTTTGTTGGGTTGTGAACAGGTGGGGAAACCTCTTTGACATTGCTGCTGGATGCCAGGAAGTAACCTGGCCCACCAAATCAAAAATTAGGCTTTACCCACATGGCTGATGTTGTTGAGCTGCAGGAGGCCTTGTTGTACCTACTGTTACATCCTGGATGCAGTGTGAAAACATCAAAGAAGGAAATTCAGGGTTGGTTTTGTGGTGGATTTTTTTTTTAAAGTGTTGAATGATTTATCTGGATTGCTGTTTTGCTTGTCCACTTTCTTGATTTTGCGGGGTACAATTGAGTGGTAGACATTACTACATAGTTACTTTCTTTCAGTATCTGGCAATACACATTTTTCAAATGTAAATGCAAATAACCCTCTTCTCCATTCTTAATCCCTTGGGATGGGAAACCTAAAGGCCATATTCTTCCTTGAGAGAGGGATTTACCCTTCCAGCTACATTAAATGTTAGCTGGAAACATGTGGCTAACGGCTCCCAAACACTAAGCTGAGACTCTTCCCTTGAGGTTCTGGTTTATTTGGAAATTTAATTTGCAATTTTTTTTTCTTTCAAAGGTTACGCAACTCTTTAAGCCTCTGATTTTAGGTCACTCTGCCTTTTACAGCCAGATCCACCTCATCAGTGAGAAGGCTCCCTGAGGACTGAAAAAGACTCAGGCTTAGTGTTATCCAGGAAAAATGCATATAATAATTGTATTATAAAGTAGTGGGTAATGTAACCCCCGTCCGTCAGCCTGGTGAGTGCGATGTGAATGGTGGTGTTGTACAGTTGCATGCACTGAAGCCCTTTTTCACAAAATAATGCTAATTGTCCTGGGCTGAGTGATGCCAGAGGCTTAGAAATACTTACCAGTACTCATAGAGGGAGCCAAGAGAAGTCAGGTGGAGAAATCAGGGAGATTGGCTCTCATGCGGAGTTTCAGTGTCTGAGGCACTGCTAAATCTAGCAAAGGATTAATACCAAAATAATCCTGCTTGTCCAGGAAACTCATGACAACATGAAGGTTTGAGATCAGTGTGATATGCTTCAGAAGGAATATAGTAATAAATTCGCAAGTCACCAGAGATAGAAACCAATTGCTATTCATTCTGCATCTCATCTGAGCTTTTCCACGGTTTGTTTCCTGCTCCAGTGATATGAGATCCCTTTCCACTTCAAGTCTAGCATCATTTCAGTGCCAGCTTTCACCAGAACCCAGAAAAATACTCCAAATCCAGCAAAAATTCCTGTATTGCTCAGAAGCAATTCCTCTTACCATTTGAAGAGTTTCATCCTGGATCTAGGTTGTCTGTACCATTCTCTAGTGCCATCAGGAATCTGGCTGCAGAAGTTCCATTGAAATGGGAGTGGAAGTAAGGTGGCACTTGGGAGGTGTTGTGGGTTTGGTTTTTTTAAAAAGCACTGTTGACTGCTTAATATCCAGCTCTTGTTAATCTGTTGCCATTACATGTGAGTGTTGGAAAATCTCACCTGTATTTTTGCTGCCTTTTCCCCTGTATTGTTAACAGGTGTGTGGAGATACCGTGGTGTTCTGCACTGTGCTGGGTGTCCTGAGCTGCGATGCCCAAGCTGTGTAAAAGGTGCCGAGCTGCCACGGCTTCTGCTTGTGGCCTTATCCAGTGCTGTGTTCAGGGGTGCTGGGGCTGCTCCTGATACCCACACCCAGCCTGTCCTGTCTCTCTCCAGCCTCACTGCTCACGTGAGCAGCACTGGGGTTTTCTAAGCATTTTGCAAGATGCTAAACAGTTGAAGAATACATAATATGTGGGGACAGGGCTTCTTTTTCAAAGCCTCTTTCCCTGGTTTATCCTTGAGTGCTGTGGGTTGATCCATGCCTCCCATAAGACCGTGCCCATGAGTTAGGACTCTTTGGATTTTGGGTAAACCAGTGGCTTCTGTGACGCTGGTTTTACCATGCTAACCATGACCATGGGCATGGTGTGTCCTGCTCACCCTCCATCCTTGAGGCCACCTTGTCTCCAGCTGTCTGTGCCCTGTGCATGTGCAAAAATAACCCAGAGCAGGATCCCTTGTGCTCACTCAGCTCAGTGAGAGGACCCCAGCAGGTGCCTGGGGAAGGCAGTGGGATGACAAACACTTGGGACATCTCCATGGTGGGGATGCTGGACACGTGGTGGTGAGGGCAGCTGCAGTGATGAAAGGATCCAGTCAGCTTCATCTCCTCTCCAGCACTTTTTTTCCTGAAAAGCACTTATGTTTTTAAGCCATTTATTTTCTGTGGCACTGAGTCATTAAACATTTCTGCCTGTGTTTTGTTGTTTTTACTCAGTGTAGGAGCAGAGGGAATTTATTCAATGTCTCAGTCCGGTAATGCAGGGGCTGAGGAGGTGCTTGACTGCCTGACTCGGCAGGCAGAGGCAGGGATGTTGCTGCCTGTGACATCTTTCTAGTGAAGTGGGATGTCAAGATCTGAGATCCTTTTCCACTTAGTGTACAAGAGCATTAGAACAAAAGGAAACAGAAAGCAGCTCTGCATCACAAAAGAAACCAAACCAAAACCCCTGCGGCTAAAGTATATTTTTAATGTTATGAGCAATTTCAGACAGAAATTGAATGAAACACTTTACCTGAGTTTTGATGGATCTGCTGGGGTCAGAGGAATTATGCTGGTTTATACCAGCCTTGTATGTGATCCTCCATTTTTTTTTTTCTTTGTTTTGTGGGGGTTTTTTCCATGCCAACTGTGTTCACAACAGATGGTGATTATTATGTTTGTTCAGATCAATGAATATTAAAAAAAAAAAAGGCAAGACAAAAATTACAAAAAATGCCCTTCAACTCAATAGAGTCACCCGGGGTTCAGCTGTAGCCTCTGGGTTTTCATTTGGACAATGTTAAGTTATAGTAACTTAAATGGAATTTTTATGAGCAATTGTTTTGCCATGAAACAGGATCTCCCGTGGCACTGACCCAGGCAGATATCTGCCCTCTGGATGTGCCAGCCAGCTCTTGAAATAACCCCTGGTCTGGTGGGATACATGCTGAAGGGGAGATGGTGCTCCACTGGCAGGTCCCCTTGGGGCATATGGACCTGCTCCTCACCTTGCTTTCCTGGAAAAAGCACTTGTGTACAAAGCAAATATTTTGGTAGCATGAGAGATTTAAAAGCACATAAAAATAAATTATTTGAGACAGAATGCTGATTAATCTGTTGGTGTAAATGGGAGTATCAGGAGTGGACGACTTGGGGCGAGATTGGGGGTGGAGGGGATGGACATGGGTGGCCGTAGGAATAGGAGAGCTGCACTTCTACCTACACACAGGCATAAATTTTACCCTCCAGCATTTCCTCTTGAGTTGTTCAGTCTTGGACTGAACTTGGACTGTGTTTGCTTTACTCTCTGGTTTTACCTCAGCAAAGCCTCCTGTGCTAGGATCCACCCCTGGGGTGTGAGGACACACAGATATTCACTGCCCTCAGTGTTTTTTCCAGAGGTGCAGAGCACTGCCAGTCTCAGGGAGTGAGGATTCCTTTGGGCACAGGTGTTCCCTTTGGAGCAAGGGTTCCCTTCGGTGTGGTAGCTTTGTTGCTGCTGTAAAGGCTAAAGCATAGTCCTTAGTGATATTGGAGAGATGAATGAGTCGTTTGTGGCCAGCCCTGCTCCCTGCATTCACAGAGGATTTGTGCTGCCTTCACTGTGTGATCAGACCCCTTTGTCCTTTTTGTCCACATCCCCCAGGATGAGCTGATAGCCCACTGGGATGTGGAGCTGCTGCATCACCTGTGAGCACTGCTGAGTGCTCAGCCTGTGTGCTGGGTACTTGGCAAAGGGTCCCAATAGGAAGGGGAGGCTGTAGAAGTGCTTAAAATTGAAGGGATCTAACTAATAATAATAATAATAATAGTAATAAATCACTTTTATATGGGCTGGAGGAAAGCACAAATTGATGTCTGGGCTCTTCGCTGCTTTTGAAGGGATTCCCCCAGCTCTAAGCAGTGAGTCCCCAGGTGAGTGAAGCAGAGGGAGGGGATGGTGCTTCTGGCCTGAGGAGGTGCTTTGAGAAGGAAGGAGAGGTGCTGCAAGCCCTGGGTGAGCTGGGCTGGCTGCATATCAGGCACAGCAGGGTGGAGTGGAACCCCAGCCAGCGTGTCCATGTCTTACCTTGGCTCCCAGCCTCTTCACCCAGATGTTTCTGTGCAACAACGGGAGCTCTTCCCTTTCAGTGCAGGTGCTTCCATGTGTAGTTTGCTCACAGCCAGCTCAGGTAGGGTCTCTCCTCAAATTTTGTGGGGCTTTTGTGGAATGTTTTTATCAAGTCTGATTGCAGTGGCCCGTTCAGACAGCAGAGCCATTTCCTGCTGTCTCTGGAAGAGGCTGCAGGCTGTCTTCTGCTGTGCACAGCCTGATTTGTCTTCTTCTGGGCATTAAAGATGAATATTCTTTTAATTCTAGTACAGAGGAGCAGAACGAAAGCAAGAGACTAAATGTGTTGGAAGAAGGGGGAAGTGGGGAGCAGAATGAGACCAAATGTTACTGGTGTGCTGTTCAGGGCTTTTTTCCCTTCTGTTTTGTAGTTAACCTGATTTGTAGAAAATCTGTGATTTTGTCCTGCACATACAGGATGGCTGTTCAGAGCAGAAGGCACAAAGTCCCTGTTCTGTTGACAGTGCTTGTTAACTAATTGATGTTTTTAAAAGTATAGGTATGATTGCATCCTGTAGGTGGACTGTCTGTAGCAGGCAAGTTTTAACCTCCCTGTAGGTGCACAGAACTGGGGGTGGTTCCAGGTGGCTCTGGACTGGGAGTTTCCCTGGAGTGGGACCTCGATGCTCCGTTCGCAGTGGTTGTTGGGTGCAGCCTGAGCCCGCTGCAGGTGCTGGCGCTCTCTGAGCGCCCAAATCCACACACAGCAGTGGGGGAGTGTGCGGTTTGCTGACGGACGCAGTCCGTGCTTTCACATGCTGGTGGGGTGCTCCCTTGCCTCGAGTAGCTAAACCTTTGCCTTGGCTTTAGAGCCATTTTCAGAGCATTAATCTCAGAGCTGTGGGAATCCCCCAGAGATGGGAGGGGTGTAGGAGAGAAACAGAAACAGCTGTGTGTTTACCAACCCCTGCCTTTTTGTTTGGAGAGTCAACTTCAGGTACTGGAGCCATGTGGGAGCTATAGTTAGTTCCCTGCATTCTCACTGAGCATTGAATTTGTTCAATAGTCACAATAGCACATTTTGTACAAGACTAGCATTTATCTTTGCATATTTGGAAATTACTGGAATTGAGGTTAAAACAATCTGTTCTTGTGTGGAAGCTGTAGAGTTGTATTAAAATAGAATATCTCACCTTCAGTGGTGTGGTATTTCATAATACATGCCCCCATTGTGTGTTAAATGATAAAGCACTGTAATAAAATATGTCCAGATTGTTCTTGCTATTTTATGCCCTGTAACATTCTTCTATTTGCATCAACTTATTAAGGTCTACCAGAAGAACCAAACCTGAATGGGGCAGTGTGACAGAGGATGGGGGTTGTGCAGGCACAGTTTTCTACTGGCTGGGAAGGATGCTGTCAGAAGATAAACCTTATACAAGGACAGTCATCCTGTCAGAAACCGGCCTTTGGCTTTCCAGGGAGAATAGTTCCAGGAGCTCTGCAGGGGCTGGAGCATTCATAGGTGAAGATCTGTGAGACTTGTGGTTCCAGAGGCCGAATTCAGATACAGCCATTTCACAAGTGAAAACCAGTCAGTGCTGTGGATGGTCCATGTCACAGCGGGATCATGGTGTCCCTTTAATTGGTGACCTTTGTTCAGAAAGGGCCTGGGACATGTCTGAGAGCCAGAGCAGGTTTTGCAGGGAGAAGACTGCAGCTAAGGAGAGCTTTTTTGAGAAGCAGCTGCGCTATGATTCGAGAAGTTGCTCGTCCTCATGACTGATTTGCCTGAAAGCTGGAGTGCATTTGGCAGTTAAACTGACATTATTTCAGGTATTTGGCATTTGTAAAAGATGCTCTTGCTTCTCTCTTTCGTCTCCTTTTCTCCAATGCTTCCCCCCTTCTCTAACCTGCATAACTGTCATAAATTGCCTACAATGGGCTTTTCTTTAAAGACAAACTCATTATCCTCCAAGATAAACTCATTCACGTAGTCTGCTCATCATTTTTGTAGCCCCCTCCTGAGAGTATCAAATAGAGAATCTTATTCTGTCACTTTAGCTACATATGAACAGTATTATAATGAGCATTATAGTTCTGGGGTTTGCAGCCTGAACCGGACACTTTTTGGTGCCTACAGTCAGGAAGTTTTTGGCTGTCCCTTGAGCGTGTTCATTGGAGATTTGGAATAACAAATCACTGTGATACATCTGTTGTGCTTCAGTGTGTTTCAGCTGTAATGCCTTAACCCAGCTTGGTCAAGGCTGGAAGAGCAGCGTGTGATGGATCCCCATCTTGTTTGGGTACATGCCTGCTCTGTCCCACCCACACCTGCTCTGTCCTCAGACTTTGGGCCATGAGTCTGAGTGTTCCTGGACCACAGATGAGCAGAGGAAGGGCACTCTGCACAGATGCACAGATACACAATCTGCAGACATCTCTTCCCCTGCCCTCTGAGGACAGTCCTAAAGAAATAACCAGTTCAGGGCTCAAGAGCATTCACAGCAAATGGGGTATCGGGACTTGTTGAGCAGAAATACAGGTGAAAAGGAAGAAGCCATCATACTGCTGTAGATATCCATGGATTGCTATGCCTGGAATGTGCTCCCTGTCTCTAATGGGTGTAATAAAACTGGAAGAGGTACAGGGATGGGCTGTGAAGATGGTGATCAGAGAGAGAGAAAAAACCTTCCACGTACAGAGTGGGTGAACAGAGGAGAGCTCTTCTCTGGAAAAGGGATGATTAAGCAGGAGTGTGATAAACATTGATACAGCCATGAATAAAGTAAATGGAGAGTGACTGTTAAAGTTCTTCTTCATACCAGACCTAGCACTGGCAGATGAAGTGTGGAGGCTCGAAACAGGCAGAAGAAGATACTTCTTCCTGCAAGCAGGCAGCGAGCTGTGGAAATCATCACCTCTGGGTGGGTGTGAGAAACTGATGTGGATTTGGAAATGTGCTGGAGGCATTTGTGGAAGAGACACAGAGCAAGGTTGCTAAAGAGCATGACTCAGGAGATCCCTAGTCACAACTTGTGCAGGTGGCTGATTATTCTGGGTAGACTCATTATGCTCTGAGCTTGTTCTGATCTTCCTTAGACCTTCAGCTGGCTGTTGGCAGAGCACCCAGTGAGGTGGCTGCTCTGACTGGGTCAGTGTGATGCCTTATGTTTTCCTGGGGAAAAGGCACAGAGGTATGTGGAAGCATCTGGCAGGCTGTGCTGAGCCCTTGTGCTCTCCCTGAACCACGCTGCTCTCCAGAGGGTCATGGTTTGTGGAGGAGGCTGTTCAGAAAATTGCCTTAGATTGGATTCTTCCTTCTTTTTTTTTGGTGATTGATTGGAAGCTTCTGTACAATGCCAGGGAGCTCTTGCCCCTCATTCTCTGCAAGTAAATACTGTTTTTCTTTGTCCTCTTCTCCAAATTTGTTTTTAAATTACTGCTTTGTGCTGGTGTTGCTAAAAACAGGGAGATCCCTCTCACAATGATCCATTTTTCCAGATTCTTTCTTGTTCTTCCAACTCCTTCAAAGGATGGCTGAATGCCTTTCTACAGCCTGATTCCCTTCTTGCACTGGTCAAAATTGTGAAAAAACCTCAGTAAAATCCAAGTATTTAAATGGGGTGAGGTACAGGGAGAAGTGAAAGCCTTCCCTGGAAGAAGCATCCACTGTTGTTCTATTGCTCGGGGGCTCTGTGGGAACATGGTTCATCTAGCACTGGGTTCAGTAAAGATGCAAATTTTATACCTTCACCTTCTATTAATATCAAAAAAAGATGCAGCATTCTAGGAGGACAGTGGCCGTGTTACAGCCCGAGCTCGTTTGTCTTTGTTCTGGGATTCTGGTCCTCACAGGTGCCACTTCCAGTGACCTCGTCTTTGTTTGTCTGCCTGGTGTCGGAGGATGTCTGTGGTTTTCCCTACCCCTTCCAGGAAAAGAGGTGGCTTTGGCACATGTCATGTGCATAATGATCATAAATTGCCTACAATGGGCTTTTTTTTCTTCCATAAAAAGAAAGCACCCTTTTCCTTCTTCCTTTAATAAAAAGAGAATTAAATAAATAAAACCCCTAGACAAAACCAGTAGATGACAAACTGCCTTCTACCTGCAGTTTCCCAATTAGCTAATTATAACACACATTTGCACACAGGCTTTTTTAAAGCAGACTGTTGCTATTCTCTTTCTGTACAAGGTTTTTAGTCACTGTACATCTTGTGTCTTTAAATAATGTATTAGGAACATTTTCGAGTCTGTAAGTGCTTTTTTAATGAGTGTGAAGATTTTAATGGGACTAGATTGCTTTTCATGACATTTCAGAGTGACTTAATTGTAACAATGTTGAGAGGCTGTATTTTAAAGTTTGCTAAGTATGTCTGGTGCGGATTGTAGTCAAAGGCTTTAAAGACAGAATGGCTGATGAGATCAGATATAGCTTTTTTTTTAATCTCAGCTTTGTTAAAGAGGAGACTCTGCAAAGTTGACATAAAATAAGAAAATGAAGATTTTTAATGTCTAAACCAGAGGTGGTCATCCATTCAGTTTATGCCTATTCTCACTAATTTTCAGAGATTATTTCCTGTATTGCTGGGTTTGTACTTGGTCCTTCTGTAGTCACTGATGGGGTTGTGGAGGGCTTGTAAGATTTTTTTGTTATTACCATTTTATTTTTTTTAAAGCAGCAGCTGGATTTGATACAGGAGTTGCATTCAGTTTCAGTGCATTTAGGCAATTTTCCAGAAGTGTCACAGACTGTTTTGGGATGGCTTTTAATTTGTGGCCAAATGGTGGGTCAAGAAATTATCATTAGTCTCCGTCAAAATGTGAACTCTGTCCTGAGCCTCGCTCCCTTCCAGCTCCCTCCTGTCCAAGCCAGAGCAGCTCTGTGGAAGAGGGGAACGTTAAACGGGAGAGAGCCCAAAGGAATCGAGGCATAACCTAGAGCAGCTCGTACTGCTTTTGTTACACAAGCACCCTGTGCACAGGAAGGGTGAAAGGAAATAAAATAGCATTATAAAAACACTAGGACAGACGGGAATATTGGAGTGCAGCAATGTGAACGAGCATGAAGTTATTTGCATTTCTTCAGTCTTTTCTTTCCAAACACTTAACAGTATTTGCTGAGCACAAATGAAATACCATGGGGTGCTCTCCTGTGGGACAGGGCAGCCCAGGGACTATTAAGTGACTTGCTTTAGGTCACCTGCAGCACCTGTGGCAGAGCCAGACTCGCATCTGCATGACTTGACTCTGGATTTAATTAAGCAGTGGGGCCACTTGTCTCTGGCAGGACTTCTAGAAGTGACAAAACTTCTTGTTTAAGAAAAACGGAACTATAATTTAATTTGAGTTAGCACCAACCTACATCCCAAAAAGTAACTTCCTGAATGCAGATTGAATTCTCGTTTCTGAACAAGTGCAGTGTTTAAGCCTTTTGAGGGAATTTGAGAGCTAAACTCGGCTTTTCTCATGAATGCCAAGGGGAAAAGATTTGTAATGAGTCAGTCAATTTGCATGTGAAGTTATTAGTATATGCCAGTGTTAGATTTCACTTGACCTGCTCAGAGGTCTCCTGTGCCTTGGCGTGGGACTGGAGAACACTTACTATTTGGCAACATGCACCAGGCCAGAAACTGGTGATGGTTGCACCTGAATATAAAGCTGTTGAAAGCAATGGAGGTCCTCTGCATTACAGAGCTGAGCATCTGCTGCCTTCCATCCATCTTGACTTTGTTTTGGTATCTCCTGAAATGCTGGTTCTGTAACCTCCACTTGCTGTTCACAACCACAAATTGCTACATATGAGCCAGTCCCTAAAACAAAAATATACCCTGTGTGGTGCCTGTGGTGTATTTTGATTTTACACAAGCTCGATGGGATGAGTGATGGTATTTGTTCTGCAGCACAGGCAATCCAAGAGGGCCAAGCTGCTGACAGTGGGATTTCTGTCAGCAGGGTTGAAGGCTTTTGCAGGAACATTGTGTTTCTGAGTTGTCAGTAACAAACAGTGGGCCTTTTAGCCTTGATTCTAAAAATAGTTGTTTCCACTGGAAAAATAATGGTAAAAATACTCATTTAAGAAAAAAGTCACATGAGAAGGTGTTTGGGGAATGAGGAATCCCGTCTTCACCACCTGAACTCAAATGGTTCATGTTTCCTGGTGTGCCCATACCTCTCAAATTTTGGTCTGTTGGGAGGGCTGAATTACAGGGTTAGACAAATCCTGCCCAGAGGCTGCTGCAGGCTTTCATCTTTGCTCCTCTCCTCTGATGAATATCACTGAGGAAGAGATGCCTGAACTAGTCCTTGAAAATAAACATAAAGGAGGGCTTGAATAGATCTGCAGCATTGCAGAGCCTGCCCCATTCAGGTGAAAGTCCCTTGGCACTACAGTTGCTCCTTGTGAGCTTAAAATGACACAGATGGATGTGTGACAGTCACAGTCACACCTCAGGTGAATCTGGTGCTCAGGACTTTCTCCAGTGCAACCTCCTGAATCCTAAAGATCTATGTTTGCTTCCTACTTGCAAGGACAGAGATGACAAATGAGCAGGTAACTGCGAAAGTCACACATGGATCCTCCAGATGTTGCTCCAGCACTCATGGGTGCTTTCCTTGCTTGGTGAGAGCTGTGCGTGCACAGTTGATTTCAGTTGATGTGTGGAGGTTTTTTGGGGATGCAGGACACTTCTCTGTCTCTCTGTCAGCCAGGAGTGCCTGCCAGCCTGGGAGCTGGCCTTTGCTTTCCTCTCCAGGCTGGGATTTAAAGAACGTGTGCTGAGGATCTCTGTTTAACCTGTGGAGAAAGGAAATGTTTTTGTTAGGGCTGAAAGCCCCTGAGGAGATGGTAACTCCTGCACTTGCTCATCCCTCCCAGGGCCCTTGCTCACTTGCAGAGGGTAAGTGCTCATCAGTGCGATTTATGGCATCATCTTTGCTTATCAAAGGAGATGTCTGCAGAGGCCTCTCCATCTCCCTTCCCAGCCACACTCCCATTCCGTGCTGGCCTGCTGCTGTGTCCGACTGTGTGTGTTTGCACAGCCAGAGCTCTGGGGTAAGAATGCTTTTATTTCCTTTTGATCCTCAGCACTGCTGATCTGCACAGCACATGGCACCCAGGAGCACCGAGGGCTCTTCCTAGGGATGAGTGACAAATAAAGACAGGGTAGAATGGTTTTTAAGGTGAGATAAAGGAAAGTGGGTCCATGGAGTGTCCCTTCAGCAGCATTAGGGGAATGCTCCATACCCTGCAGGATTAGGCTATAAACCCAGGCTTTAATAATTAGTGTCTCTTATAATTGAAGATCAGGCTCGAATGTGTCTGCCTGTTTGCACACAATGGAACTTGGATGGAAGTTGTCTATTGAGATGTAATATGAAAATGACAGAAACATCCACTGACAAAATACACCTAGGCAGTCTTGATTAGATTAATTCAAATGGTTACAGCATCTGGAGCCTTTAGCATGTAGGGGGCATCCTAATGGCCCTGAAAGCCTCCCCAAATCCTATTAGATAGGTTAATCTCATTGGAGAATACATTCCAGGTCTATATAAACTGCATTGCTATAATACTTTCTGTGGTTGCCTAATCCTTTAAAGGTGAACTGTCGTAGACTAGCTCTGTGGAGTCCATTGTAATGCAGTGCCCTAGAAAAGTTCAGGGAAACAATGCAGTTAAAAAAGAAAAATCAAACCTAAAAAGTTGGCCCAAACTCAGAAGCTGGCAGGGTGAAGCGGAGCTGCGAATCTGAGATGATAAGTGCATTGTAAATGGCTAAAAACTGAAGGTATTTTCCTCATTATATGCTGTATTTTGTTTGTGCCACTTGGGAAGAATTGCTTCATTCATTCCTGTGGATCCTCCGTGTCCCCTTTTCAGCTGACTCTTTCTGTCTCTGGAGTGGTGGTTAAATACATGAGATTCTCCCATTTTGACCAGGGGTGCCCTGGGGACCTGGGTCTTGGAGAAAGGATAAATGCCAGAGGCTCAGGTGAGCTTGCTGGTCTAGGGCTGCTCTCCTTGCTTTGCTCAGGGATCAGTGTGTGCTGCCTGCCTCAGGACATGGTGACTGAGCACTGGCTTTTTTGGGAAGCCTGTACCCCCATGTGCAGAGATGGAGCAGAGCCACGTGCTTGACTCCTGGCAGCATCCAGTCCGTGTCTGTTGGGAATCTGAGAGTGCAGTGCTCAGCTGTGCAAGAGGAAGGTGTAAGTTATTTCACTAGGTGCTACTCCCTGGTCCCAGCTGAGCACTGCTGGGGGAATGTACCCAGGAATTGCAGTGCAGCTGCTGGACTCTGACTTGCTTCATCTCCTCTTCCCCATTCTTGTTCTGGCTGTAGCACCTGCCCTTTCGACACAGCAGCCCTCTGGGGTGTGGTGGGTGGGGTGGCAGCAGTGCCAGTCTCTGCTCCCTCTCTGTCCGTCCCCGAGGTGATGCACTGATCCTCACTGCTGCACCTTGGGGGCTTGCAAGTGACTGATGTGGCCCTGTGGCACCATTAATTTAAGATTTGTACCCCAGTTATCTGTTCCAGCCTGTGGAAGTAATAAGCCAGTTTCCATACCCTGCTGTAGAAAGGGGCCAGATTTTGGCATTATAAGGGATTAAAGCCTCAGTTTTGGTCACTGTTCAGCATTGCGTGGATGTCTCCTGTGACTTTTACAGAAATTCAGAGTATTCCAGGGAGACCTTATTGCAGCCCTTCGATACTGTAAGGGAGCTTGTAAGAAAGATGTGGAAACTTCTTAGTAGAGCCTGTAGGACAGGGGAATTGGTTTTAAACTAAGAAGCTTGATTCAAATTAGATATAAGGGAGAATTTTTTACAGTGAGGGTGATAAAACACTGGCTCAGGTTGCCCAGGGAGGTGGTGGATGCCCCATCCCTGGACACTCTCAGGGTCAGGCTGGATGGGGCTCTGAGCAGCCTGATCTTGTTGAAGTGTCCCTGCCCATGGCAGGGGGGTTGGGCTACGTGACCTTTCAAGGTCCCTTCCAGCCCAATCCATTCTTTGATTTGCTGGTTCTTTATTCTGCCTCCTGCTACTTGGTTCCTGCAATAAGGAGCCCCAGTCAGAGAACATGAGCCTCTTTCTCAGCTGCCTTGATGTGCCTTCTGGCAGAGTGTGTCCAAACTTGTGGCTGGGAGACGTGGTGCTGTCTTCCCTTTGCTAGACCTGACTCCATACGCAACCAGCAGTGTACTAAATGTACATCTCTGTATTGTGAGTGTATCTACAACCTGGCTGGCTGCACTTAAATAACAATTAGATTTGCTTGTTGACCATTTGGCACTTAGCAGTCTCGTAATTAGTAACTGCAAACCAGTAGAGACAAAGAAGGAAATCCCTAATTTTTATAATACTGCCCTGCTTTATTGACTGTCTGCACAATCATAACCTCCTGCTTGTACAAAAAAAAGCAAACACTTCAGTATTTTGACAGATGTTATATATAAAAAGGAGCTCAGCTTATGTATTAATTTGCTGTTCCTTGTGTTGCCTTTTGGGGTTTTTTCATTGAATACATCCATAGTTGGTGTTATCTGCTTTGGATTAAATTGCTGCTACGTTTGCTTTCCCTTTCTCCATATGGTGCTGGAGGTGGAGGAGCTGGTCCCCCAGCATGGAGCAGGGCCCCAGTGTTGCCTCCACAGCAGCAAGGCTCCTTCAGGAGTGGCAGCAGTTCACGTATGGATGGGCAAGGGTCTGTTGTTCTTTCAAGTCTCCCACTGGTTTGGAGGGAAGTTACGTAGCCACAGCAGCTGCTTGCCAGCTACCAGGGTTTGAGAAGGCAGTGTGACTGATACCAAGCCAAAGGAAAACATGCCAATTGCTTTGCAAGGAGACATGGGGTTGCTTTAAGGGAATGTGTTTTGGGTCAGTATCTCCAGGGGTGGGAGAAAAACATCCCTGTTCTTGTGAAAATGAAAGAATTTGCAGTATGAGTTACCTGGGGACTGTGCCTGGAAAATGCACCAGTGTTAACCATCACTGCAGTGCAAACAAGTAGGTGCATTGTTTGGCTGGGAGCTTCCCTGGGTTTTTGTTATCCTGGGAGAAGGGAGGCTGTCCTTGCTTGCTGTTCTCAGACCCTTCAGCATTTTTCTGTTTGCCCAGCACAGTTTGCCCAAGGCTCAGTCCCAGCAGGAGGTGCCCAGAACATCCCAACATCAGCTCCCTCCTGGCTCCCGAGGAACCAGGCATGGGGAACACAGGGACGTGTTCCCACATTTAGGTGGTATAACCTGCAGTTCATTTGCTTGCTTGCTGAAGCTTTTCACTTTCTTGATCACTGTTCACTTTAGATGGGTTTAAAACCTCCTTTGGGAGCTGTAGCTTGGATAGACTCATTGATTTGAAGCATGAAGTCTCCCTTGCTCCTGTATAGTAGCTGGGACTGCAACTGCTCTCCAGAGATGGGGTTCATCATTTGCACTTGAGTGTGCAAAGAATGGGAGCAGGAACATGAGCTGGTCACCCAGGGCTCTTCTGTGGCTGGGGGTAAGAACCAGGCACATCTGGAGGGGTTTGGCTGAGTTTCCAGCTGTTTCTCTCCATTGAGTCTGGAGCCTCTGCTAATTCCAGTTCCTCATTTAATGAAGCCAAATGCAAACAGAACTGCAGATCTCTAATTAATATTGGAGTGGGTTCTCTCTCACACATTTGTCGTTTCTTCCCTCACCACTCCCTTTTGAAATAATTTATTTTGTCTGCTTAAAACATTCCTATATTGTTATTGCTCTCACAGTGGTGCACACTGCACTCACTAAATCAAATTTATAATGCTGAAATTAATTTAGAAGGTTTCTTCCATTTTCTCTCCATGTGCGTTTAAAAAAGAGAAGTTCTTTAAATTAACCTGATGTAACTGGATTTGTTTTCACTTTATTAGCTTTGGAAGGGGTTCTCTTGAGGACCTCAGTGTCATTATGTTATCTGAGGCACAGATCTGCTTCAGTCTGATGGAAATTTTTAACAAGAGCAATGTTTTCCCATTTCAGAGTGAGTAAATACTTTACTGAAATCCAGGGGGCTGATGCTCTGCTGCATTACCAGTAAACATAAAGTGAAAAGCAGCTGGCAGAGTGGAGAATACCAAGTGCTGGTGTGCCTGCTGATCTGCAGAGCTGATCTGCAGAAGGGCTCACACAGGTGTATTTTTGTGAGCAATTTTACCTGTCTAGAAGATTTTAGCTCTTGGCCAGCTCTGAAGCAATCATATTTTCCATCTTTATTGTTAGCCGGGTGTCTGACCTTCCCTCTGTACCACTTACCAGAGGTGTGGGAGCTCAGTGACTTCATCATTGGGGTGTTTGATGCCTGGGAATAGCTGCTCCCTGTCCCCTGAAGCCTGTGGCTGCAGCCCTTGTGCCCACAGCAAGCTCAGAAGGGCTGGGGCCAGACAGGGGCTATTTCCAAGGTGGCAGGAGCAGGTTGATAAATGCCACAGCAGGATTGTCAGACTCTCCATGCAGCAGGTGAGACAGACACGTGGTGGAGTGTCCTCCCCTTCCCTGCTCCTTATTTGTGTTGTGTAAGGAAAACAGCCAAATAGTACGAGCCCTGTCACAAAACCAATTTCAACTATTTGATTATCTAGAACCATTTTGGTGCATATAAATATTTCTGACCCTGGTCGGCACATTATTGCTTTGACCTCTCACCCCTGGCAAACCCCTGTCTGCATCTTCCCAGGCTGGCTGGCTTGAAAACTATTACCAGTGACAAGTAAAAGACTGCAGAGAAATAAACAACGGGGACCTCTGAGCTTGCCCTTGTAAACTCCGGTCAGGCATCACCCGAAAAGCGCCCAGAACACAGACAGATCAATGCTCTGCACGGTCCTCTGCAGACACACTCACTTGCAGAGGGCTTTCACAAGCTATAATGCATGTTTTGATAATGTCTTAGCACTGCATTTTTTTAATGTACTTCCTTTGTTTGTTAAGGTGCCTTTCAAGCCGAGTCAGTGCTGGCTTTCCATAAAGATTCTCTGGTGCTTCCATCATACACGTTGAAAGTGGTGTGCACAGAAGCAGTTCTGTCAATATATATTTTTATGTATTATTCAGCTCCTGTTGTTTGTGTTTGCCAAGGAAGTTTGCATGCAATCTGCTAGGTTAGTTTCTTAAAAGCTTGGATGCTGAGTTTTGGTTTTCATCTAACTCTTCCCTTTATAGGAATGAGCTGTCAGGAGCAGTATATATTTTTTGTTTAGTGCTGTGCAAGTCCTGGATGTCCAAATAGAAATGTGACAGGCAGAAAAAGCAAGAATGTGCATTTTTTTGGTTTAAAAGGAATTAGTAAGTTCTAGAGGTAGTTTTTGTTTAGCCGTGTTGGTGTCAAAGTAAAGTACCCCGTGGTTCTGCACTGTGATGGCTGAAATTTGAATAAGGTCCTGTTTTTTATCAGCCATCACTTGCGAATCGAGATGAGCCGTGAGGGGATCTTGTGTTTCACTGAATTAGCACCATGAAGGCAACAGCACTGGGGTGAGAGGATTATGGTTTGAATGTACACCCAGAACTAATCTACTTCCATGATTCGCTGGGTACAGTTGGGAAGAAAGCTAATCCAGAGGGAAGCATTTTACTTTTCCCCCCCATGTGTACTACATTGTCCTGAATGACCCCACTTTCCTCTTACACTGCTGTGTTACAAAGTGCTGAAAAAAATGAGTCTGTGGTGCTGCTGTGTTACCTTTAGGGTGTTCCTAATCCCATTGTCATGAAGGTCCCTGGTGAAGCGTCACAGTTGCTTTGCCTGTTTCTAAGCTGCTGCTGCTTAATGAAATCCCAAGAAAAGAGTAAGGTTAAATTGGGGTTTATAGCATTCATCTCTAAAAGGCATTTTTACTTTTGTGGTGTTGCATTGCTTTTCTGGTTACTGGGGTTAAAATCCTAGCCATACCTTTGCTGATACCTGTTTTTCACCACTTGTGAAGTATCAGGGATGGATGTGATGGTTTTTTGTTGGAGGGGGATATCTAACAGGCAGGTACAACAGGGGAACTTGGGTTCAGTTTCTCTTCTGGCAGGGGACTTGGTCTTGCACAGTCATGTAAAGAACAGCTGAATCTGGGCTAAATCCCCACTCAGAGGTTCCTTGTGGCAAAGCACCCTGAAGATCTCTACACAAGGTGTACTAAGGACAGCACATGGTGTAGGGAGGGGGATTTTAGAAATCTGATCTCTTGCTTTCTCTGCACTGCTCTGTAAAACAAAGAGCCCTTCCCTGCTTCACTCATAGGTGCTGATGAAAGATGCTTTTAAGATTTAGGTTTTTAAAGAGTCTGGTAAGAGGGAAAATACCCAGAATTGGAAATCTGCTCTGAGGGCTTAGTGCTGACCTGACTGATAGACCCTCGAGCCCAGGTTGAGTTTTGCTCTTTGTTTTAGACAGTCTCTGCTCTAGCTTGTGTGTTAATAGAGGTGCTCGTGCACGTGGGCTTGGCCAGAGTCCAGAGACACGAGATAGAACCTGATGCAAGGGTTACTTCAGAGGTGGCATTTCCTTCCCTTTGTTTCAGAATTCTTTGAAATCTTGGTTCGAGGCATCAGTCTCGAGCCAGGCTGAACAAACCTACATTTTCTTTCTACATTTCCCTTTCTCTCCATTTGACGCTTTTACTGGCTTTGCTTATAGTCCTGGTGTGCTTTCCAGGAGCTACCATTAGTCATGTTCCCCAGAGTCCCTGTTTCCCTCCTGGCTGTGATGCATGCCATCACCATAAGTTTTCAGTTTACTTAAAACCCTGCTGCAGCATGTTTCCCCCCTGCATCCCTTTCAGAGCTAAAAGCACTAGGCTATTCATTATTTTCAATAAATAAGCAGTCATTTTGTTAATCCATCTTAAAAAGTATGATCACCCACAGGTGGAGTGCTTTTTTATTACTGTTATTTGATTCTTTCTCATAGATCATTTTGCAGAGCTCCGTCTCTCAGTCACGTTTCCCGGCTGCTGCGGGGGGTGCAGGAGATCACTGGTGTGGGCAGCAGGGCCCCCAGGGCTTTGGGGTGCTCTCCCAGGGGCAGGGCTCAGTGGCATTGACTTCAAGGTGGGCAAGTTTCTCTCCACCTTTCTTTGCCTCCCATGGTGGCAGGATCCTGCTTCTTGCCTTGCCCATCAGGTCGCTCCATCAGCAGTCAGATCCCTGAGCCAGGTATCTTAAAAACACGTTGCAGCAGCAGTTGCACAAGGCAGGGAGGAAACAATAACCTGGAGGTTCTGCCTAAATACTTGCCTAGACCAGCTGATGGTGGGTACTGCTGTCCTGGTGTCGGACTTGAGTTAGGAGGGCTTGATTCTGTGCCATTGATCTTAATGTCATGAATACTAATGCAGCACTTACTCTGGAGTAAATTAGTAGTATTTCTACTTCTGCCTTTAGAATGACATCATGTGTGAGATAAAGATCGAGGCTCTTGCCGTGGTGTAATTCTAAATGGGAAAGCAGAGGATAAATTTCTAGAAGTGCTTGTTCCTAGCAGAAGTTCGTACTTGGTGAATTATGCTCTTAATTTCAAAGAAAAGCAAAAGAAAATCACTGACATGAAAATCCTGTCTGTACCTTAAAAAAGCACATATATGGATGTGTACACACAAACTATTGTTTAAAAAATAATAAACCTACAAGAAGCAGTTATTTAAGCTGCAGGTAACAGTTATTTGGCAGTGTCTGGGTTTTGTTTGGCTCACATTGTAAAAAGCCCCCAGCTGTGATGTTTTCCGCCCCGTGCTTCCAGAGGGGCCTCCTCCAGTCTGCTGGTGTGGGGCTGCTGGGAAAGGTTTGGCTCCGGGCAGCAATGGCAGAGGCACCAGAGTGCAGGATGTGAAACATGTTTAAAGCTCCTGGCGGGAAGGCTTTGAGAGATGAACATGGAGGTTAAAGACAGTATTTGAATGGAACAAGAGTAAGGCAGGGCCAGGTGGGGGAGCACAAGGACGGGACGGCAAATCCGATCCCAATTGGTATCATGGACCAGTGGAGGGAGCCGTGCCTGGGGGTTACACAGACCTCCAGGGATGGTCTTGGGGTCTAGGGTCTGATTCGGACTGGCACTGTTGTGGTTTGCATCCTGTGGAGGCAAAAAGGATAGAAAAGGCATTTATGAGTTTGTTTTAAATTAGTGGGTTTTTTTGAGTTCAAGAGCCCTGAGCTAGTTCTGTGGATATGGCATTACTGAGTGCATGTGTGCTGAGCATATGTGAGAGGGGAATTGAATTGCTTGGAGAGAAGTTTGTCAGCTCTAGATACAGCAAAGAGATGAGAAAAGACAGACATTTTGGGACTGTTTCTGCTAATTTTATGTGAAAGAGTAAAATGCATTGAATTATGCTGGGAGGGGGGATGTGATACGTGAGGCACTGAGGTGATGCCTTTTCTCATGGTAAGGAGCAGCTTATAAAAGCAAGGGCAGAAATGGGAACAGATGGCACGATTTTTGTTGGGGGAAGGTAGTTGCCGGTTCTTTGTTTTTAAGAGGTGACTAAAGAAGACAAGACCACTAGTGGAGAAAAAACTGAGAAACAACCTTGCCAACAAAGCATTGCAGACATTGCAACATTTCCATTTGTTTTCTCAAACAACAGACCCAGAAGGTCAGATTGCAGGATGGATGTCCCTTCTCCACCCTAGCCCTTGCACCGTTCCTGCCTTTCCTGAGAGCACATCTGTTTGCAGAGGGGGAGCCTCTCCTGGCTGACCCTGCTGCATGTGCCTGCTCCGAGGCAGTGGGTGCAGGAGGTGTGGCACAGGCTGTTGGCACTCCCAGGCACTGCCCGTGCTCACCTGCAGTTGTTTTGTTTTCCCATTGGAGCCCTCACTCCATGATGGTGAGTGCTTCCTATCGGCTGTTCAGGGACCTTCCAAGAGAGGGAGGCAGCCCCAGCCAACCCGAGGAGATGAAGGACATGTGTCGGCTCGAGCAGGGAGGATTTGCTGGGGAGCATGATGGTTTTCACGTTTATTTTGCCAAGCTAGTAACATTATCCTGCATTTGTCACAGCTCTTTCTAGAACTCTGATCTTTTTGTCGGTGTTTAAAGATCTTTCTATTCTCTATTTAACAACAGGAGGTTTTAGGTTTAAATGGCACAATAGTGTATGTAATTTATATATACAAAAAAGATAAATTGCTGCTTCTCGAGACACAGAATGCAAGCATTGCTTTGTTGGCTGAATTAACTTTTGTGCTATGTCAGGTGTGGAAGGTATTGTTAGAGATATGATTTTAGTATATAGCAATACTAAATATTTTATCTTGTTGGCAAGTGCTGTTGTTGCAGGAGGTTTAAACTTCAAAGTGAGCTTTGCTAAAATGCCTTTAAAATAAAAGTAAAAAAAGGTGGAGAGGGAGATGTAAGAGTGACTTGATTCGTGCTGGAATGATTTCACAGAAGGATTGTTATCCACTGAGACACAAGGCTTCTATTTGACCTCCTGCTGACTTCCCTAAACAGTGTTTGTAGGATGTTTAAACACTGAAAAAAAAAAAAAAAAAGAAAGCAAAGCTGCTCTGCCGGGTTCACATCTCTTCTTTTCTAAGTGACACACAGAGAAGGTATTTAGCACTTACAAAGAGGCTTGTTGGTGAGCTCTCAGTTCATGGGACACAGAGGCGACCCAGGCACTCTATTTTAGTTTCATTTTGGTGCTGGACCTCCCTTTCTGCTCAGACTCTGCACAGAATCTGCCCATTGGTCTGGTGTCACCACCAGGAACATCAGCCCCATGGTGCTGGGCAGGAGGGGCTGCTGTGTGACAGCTTCACGTCCTGGGGTTCTGAGGCACCTGCTGGGGCATCACCCCGGGGTTCTGTGGTACCTGCTGGGGCGTCACCTCAGCAGGAGCCCCAGCTCCCCTGCCTGCTGCACCAGGAGCTACTACACCATGGGCTCCAGCAGCCTGCGCGTGATTCGGGAGCTATTTTGGGACCTTTCTGGCAGAAAAGTGCAGTATCATCGTTGAAGAGACTGCTGCGGGATAAACTGTGACTAAGATCTGAGCTGGCAAACTGTGCTGAGAGCTCCCAGGCATGGGGATCTGCAGTGGGGTGTTGGCACAGGGAGGCTCAGCCCCTCCTGTCACGCTGCAGGAGGCGTTAACCAGGCTGACAAATTCATGGGCTCTGAGCCCTGGCCAAGGGGCAGCTCCGTGCTGCCCTCCCCCACGTACCGCAGTACCCTGGGCTCTCACAGGGCTGTATTTCACACACCAGTTTCCAAATTTTGCTCAGTAACAGTGAACAAGTTCCTTGTAGTTATTCACGTGCCTGAAGCTGTTCCCATTTGTTTCACCTCTTCCTTGTCTTTTCCTTATGCTCTCTACACTCCATCTTCCTCTTGTGCTGCCTTGCTGAGCTGGCATTTTTAATGAGTGGCTGGAAATTTAACGTGGACTGAGGCTCCATCTTCTACTATAGAGGTGTCCAGGTCTTGCTGTCTTCAGGTCATCTGTGACTAAATGCTGCAGGACAGCGCAGGTCAGGTGTGGGATGAGTGTGGAGCACAGGCTGTGTGCCCACATTTCCTTCCTGCCGTGGTCAGAGCACCTTTCCTGTGGGAAGTACCAGGAGACATCAGTGAGGAGCAGTGTGACTCAGAAATTGTAGATCAAGGTGAGCCCAAGGGTGGCCCATAAACCAATTACTGGGTTAAGCAGATAATGCCAGTGGTTGGTGCACAGATTTATTGTCACTTTTGCAGTTCTGAAGCAGTAGGAGAAAGGAAGCTTTCCCCTTCATCACCTCGAGGGTACGACGAGGGTTGTGGTGGCCAGTGGGTGGTCGGTGGTGCTCTCCTCTCCTCTCCTGCCCTCCTGTCTTTCATGCATTTTTCAAGACATGCACACACAAGATTCCCTTCCTCCTGCTTGTTTTGAGGTGACTGAATTTGGCACACTGGTCCCCTAAGAACAGAGCTAGTTTTTAAGCTCTAGCAGGCTCCCTGTTGTCACCATTTGGGACATCTCAGCAGCAGAAATGGGAAGTGACCTTAGGCAGGGAAGAAGGAAACTGTGCACAGTTTAACCTGGGGCAGCTGTGCCTCCTGCTGTGTCACTCTGGATTTAAGAGCTGGTGCAGACCCCGGTGGTATTAATGGAAGGACCCTCATTGGCTGCCCAGGGGCAATTGGGGCCCTCTGAAGGGAGGTGCTGGTGCTGTGTTGGGAACTAGAATCTCCATAGAGGCCACCTCCCATAGTTGTAACACATCACGTGTGATCTCAGAGTGACATGAGTTGTGTTATCTGGATTTTAGGCAAAGAAGAGCCCATTTTTAATTTTTGGCACGTCTCTGGGAGAGATCAGGCTCTTCACAGAGTGGTTAGAGCTGCAGGCAGAGGAGTTCAGCTCTGCAGGGCCTTTGCCCATGGCTTTTACATGGCAAGGTTGAGTGGTTGCATCCAGCAGTGATGGTCCAGAGCATTACTGGAAGTAACATGACTGTGTAACTCAAACATAAGTGCTAAAAGGTAAAAATTTTTGGCATAGATTAAATATTCAACAACGAGGTTGAGCTCTGCTTGCTTTGGCAAACAAGTACATCCCCAAATGGATCAAACAAGTTGTAATGCAGAACAAATTGAAATAGTAGAGGATTTGTCTCAGATGCTTAAAATCATATTTTATCCTCTGCCTTTATATTACCATCTATTCAAGCAAAAAACATCTTTTGAAATGCTGGTGGAAAAAAAAGCTGAGTGCATGTTGTTCATTCCTTCATGCTGTGGCACAGTGCTATATTTCTGTCTTGTGCTCTTTTCCAACCTTGGAACAACCAAAAAGATAGCTGGCTAATGTGCTGTACTCAATTGCTGTCTCTTTTTCCCCCAAAGGTTTGCAAAAATTATTTTAAATTAAGCAGGGTACAAAGTTCTTCTAATTTCTAGCACGGAGAATTCATTTTCAATTCCTCTATCAAAGCAAAATGACAAATACAAAATGCAAGTGAAACCAGATGGACTAACTATATTAGGAGCGCTGCATGCATATTTTGTGTCACTTATTAGCATTCATTAAGTCAAACACGGGGAGAAATAAGCTTTGCCTACATGTATTAAACCAATAAGGCTGGCAAGGATCCAAGCCTGCTCTTGTGGATTAATTGTTTTATAACTGCTTTAATTAAAATTGTTCAGTATATGATTAACCTAAAAGTTTTAATTTCCACAAAATTGTTGAACAAATGAGACATTAATATTTTACATTAACCGTGGAGAGTGTGCTGTGGTTCTCTGAGCAGCTCCCTGTAAACTTGAGCCAAGTGGCCTTGTGGGGGGGTGGTCCCAGGTGCCCCCGTTTGGGTGAGAGGCTCATAATTGGGCAGCACGTTCCAGGAGGTTCCACACCTCCCTCCATTGTGAGGACAGGGCAGCACAGAACACTCTGGATCCTCTGCTTCTGCTGAGGGGCCACTGTTGTGGGTTGTCCCACAGGGAGGTGGCAGTGCAGCGGAGAGGCAGGAGGGATGGGTTTGTGCTCTGGGTGCCTCTCCTGCCTTGGCTGTGCCAGAGAAGCACACGGGCTTTACAAGCCCAGGTCTGCCACGCTCTGAGCTGCCCCTGTATGAGGGATGGACACCATGAAGAGGTGATGGATGCAGTGAAGAGGGGATGGACAGAGTGAAGAGATGACAGACACAGTGACAGAATGAAGGAATGGTGGCTGCACAGCAGCTGCAGCCCAGAGGTACCAAAGGCGTGGGCACCTTTACTGTGCTGGTCGCCCTGTTACCAGGGTCTCCTGCAGCCTCTCTTCCCTCTTTCTGATCAGGGACGATGCCTGGTTGCTGTAGACTGATAATTATGAGCTTTTGCCACTATGTAATCACACAGTTTTTCTTACAGGCCGACTGGGATTTTGCTGCAAAATGGGCATCAAATGCCACAAGCAAAATGAAGATTTGGGGCCAGCTGCTGTGGGCACCTCCTAAAGCTAAGCCATGGTCACCTCCTCAGTGTTCACTCCACGATGACTCTTCTGCAAAGCTAGAAGCTGTTACATCTCCAAAGTGCCAGACTCCTGTGGGGAGGGAGCACTTGGAGCTGTTTGGTCCAGGCAGAAGAAAAGCTGATTACCTGTGCTGGTGCCTGATGGGAGTCAGGTCACCTCTAACAAGGAAACCTGCCATGGAATTTTTGGAGATGCGAGATGTCACGAACTGTGGTTTTTCTTGTCTTATCAGGAAACTGAACTTTCCATGTTTATATTTTGCTGTGCCTTTTCCGAGGTGTTATATTAGCAGAGAAGTGGGGCAAGGGGTGCAAGGAGCCGTGTCTTGCAGGGTTGGGATGTGTTGGGGAGATCTGCAGCTCACTCTGCTCGAGGCCTCCTCCTGCTGCCTGATGAGGCACTATGACTTCAGGGTGTGGATGTGATCACATCCTGATAGTTTACCTGTTTTACTGGAAGAGTTTTGACATGTGATTGCAGGCAGACGTGTGTGCTGGCTGAAATAACTGCAGAGCTGGGCTGCACCTTGGTGTCCTCCTTTCAAAGGCCAGCCAAGTCGTGATCTAAACTCACGGCCCTGTTTGAGTCATCACAAAAGTGTCACTTAAGTGGGACTGAGAGTTCATTTCTAAATTTAACTCCTGAGGGACCTATTTTTCAGGTGGCTGGTGTTGCCAGTGTGGGAAATGGGGTGTCAGGCCTCCAGTCTTGGGATTTCTGTGGGAAAAGAGGCTCCTTGCCCGATATGGGAGAGCTCCTTGGGTTGTTGTTGGTACCTCATGTATTTTGCTGGTGCTTCTTTATGAACTGGCATTGGGAAAAATAGTCTTTATGTTGATGGCCTCCATGGTCACACAGTATGCCAAAAAATAGACTTAATAGGCTTAAGTGAAGTGCTGGCTATGCAAGGTCCAAAACCTCAGCTGAGTTTCCTGGAAATGTTGTGCACCACCATGAAATCTGCTGTTGGGTTCTCTTGGAAGTACTTCTGTTCAAATGCACTTACCTCCAGTTCAGCATTATTATTTGGGCTTTGAATGTGCCATAAAGTATTTTCCTTTCTGATTCTCATTGCATGTCTTTGTGCTTTCCAAAGTGGAGCATGGGGAGTGTCTGCCATCGCTTTGGAACTTGGGAATTTCTCCTGGTGGGAGGGCGGCTGCAGAGGGCTGCCTCTGTTTGCCTTCAGCACCTACTCCTGGCATTGCTATTAAAAATTCATATGGCTTAGAGTTAGCAAGATTTGTGGTACTTTGAGCAGCTGGCCACGGTTTGCTGGGTTTCAGAGAGGACAAGGAAATTTCTCCTGGTGTTGGTAATGAATTTATAAATGCTCCTTCTGTCTAGATTAGGTGGAGTCGGGGCAGAGTCACTGGTGTTCATTTGTGTTTCGGTTTTAGGATATTTGGTTAAGCTTGCAACGCTGAGGACATGAAAAATGGAGGGATTTTCAATAAAATCTGTGAAGGTTATCTAACTCAAATGGAGATGGATTTTGATTCCTGTGGCTTCCTGGAGAAACATAAGGAGGGTGTGTACACACGCACACACACAAACATGTGCTATGCGCTGCTCTGTGTAAATACAGCAGTTTCTCTTTCTGTCACATCTGATGGGAGATTTTGTGTAGCTGAATCCTGTAACACAGAATTATAAAGATAATGAGCAGAGTTTTCCGTGGCAGTGCTGCGAGTTGTCTGTCCTTCCCCGCTGCTGTACACACCAGGCATTGCTGGAAATTGGGCCACAGCTCTCGCTTGCTAAAGCTGAGTTTAGTGCCTTTGGGCCCTGGATCAATCTGGTAAAAGTCGATCTGAGAAGCTAGCTCTGAGGTATTTGCATGTGAAAATGTTGCAGTAATCGACCTTTCAGGATGCACATGAGGAATTCGAGGACATTTGCCAGCCCCACACGAGTCCAGCTCTGCTTTCCTGCTCTGTGTCTGGAGGAGATGAGGATGCAAATCCTGGTGTCCTAGCTCCTAAATCCTTGTGTAAGGGTGCTGTGGAACACTGTTCTCTGGAGTCTCCACCTGTTGTAGGCTGTGGGAAATGCCCAGCAGCAGCCTCAGACTGGGAGTGCTGTACCAGTGATGCCAACCTTGGGAACCAGGCAGGGCTTCTCTGCATTTGAAACATGAAAATCACTTGCCTGTAACCCCACCTCATCACAGAAGGAACCAAAGCAAAAATGTGTAGGTGTAATAAGTGCTGATTTCAGTCAGGGTGAGCTCTGAAAGCACCAGTATTTCTGTAGGGGCTGAAGCCAGGTGTGAAGCCATGGTGGGAGATCCTGGACTGGGAAATGCAGCAGGAGCCTTGCATGAGGCAGGCGGCCTTAACGCATTGTCAGGGGCTGTCCCCTCAAGGAGCAACTCGTGTGTTGGGTCCTGCACTGTGGTAGCTGTGAGTGCAGATGAGTGCTGCTCCACTGTCCAGAGAGGAGGATCAAAGTGCTAATTCCTGCTGCCAGAGCCAGTTTTTCTGGGGACATCCATTGGCATTCCTTTGGTTGCTAATTTGGATGCTAGTTAGGGTTGAAGGGGTTTACTCTGCTCTCAAGGCTAAAAGGCATTGAGAAATTTCCTTTGCAAAGCATTGCCCAGCTTGCAGAGCTGCCCTGAGGGGACTCCTGTGTCTGTGGGTGGGTGACTGCAGTGGGTTTGTGCCTTCCCTCTGAGTTGGGGGTTTTGTGTTTGCCTGCTCCACTGGTGACAAGAAAAGAGTGAGGCAGGGCTGCTGAAAGCTGCGGTTGTGATGCCTGGACATGCACTTTGCAGTGGTCAGAGTGGCCATCCCTGCCTCTGGAGACCGGTGGAATGCTGCCAGGCTCCCTCCCTCCACCACTGCCACCTTCCCGTGCAGGATCTGTCCAATAGCTCCCAGCACACTCGAGGATTTGTGGAATCCTCGAGATGATGAAAAGCAAGTAACAGGAGTATCAGAGCATTGTGTTCTATACAGCAAGAGATGTCTAAGTGCCTCTGTGGAGGTTCTCAACCTGCTTTTCATGTGCAAGGGAAAGGCCTCTGCTGCTTTCCTGTTAAGCCTTTTCCCTTCTGTTGCTGTAAGGAGACGTAACTGCAGTCTGTGTTGAGGAAGATGCAAACCCAGTGCATTGTTGTGTCTTTTGGTTTTAAAAGCATCTTTTCAGATTTGAAACCAACACTTCCCATTAATGCACAACTTCACCTCTGCTGCTCCTGTCTGATACGACAGTGTCTGTGCTGAGAGAGCTGGAGTGGCCTCTCCGGGCTGTACTCCATGGCTGTCCATGGGGGTTTAGCACAGCACAAGCTTCGTGGCTGCAGGTGGCTGTGGTTGTGCAAGGACTGAAACCAGCTGCTCTGGAGAGCTGCATTTGGTAGGAAATGCTTGTTGGTGTTTCATGAAACTTTGCTGAGGCATATCCTGTGGCACATCCCTTTGTGTGAGGGTACTGGAAGGTGGAGCAAGGGCAGAGCCCTGGGCCAGTTCGGTATAAATGCTGAGGTGCTTCTGCCTTTGTGACTGATCTGCCCTGGCAGCAGAGCCCAGCAGAGCAGGGGCACAGGGAGGAGGAGGTGACCTGGTGAGCTGCACAGGTCGGCCACTCTCAGGTGTCCTTTGGGAAATACACTCAAGCAGATCCCTCCTGCTAGTTCACCAGACCTCTCTGTAGGAACTGGTGGGGGAAGAAGAAGCACTATTGTTCTTTGTAGGACTCATTTTGGGACCTGTTTAATGACTGCTCTGATGAATCATCTAAGAAAAGAAAGCTTCAAGAGATAAAGACCGTCTGACTTTATTCCTCCTGAACATGAGTCTAACTTTGCATGTTTACACAGTTTCTGTTCCCCTCCTGGCTTTACTGGGAAGTCAAGGTGGAATGATGAACATGCCAGTTTATTGAGAATTCTCCTTCCTGATAGCTGTGGTCTGTACTTAGTTTTTAATATAGTACAGCCAGCTAATTCACTGGTAGCCTTCGCTTCAAGATTGTTGACATTATCCTCTGACAATATATAATGTGTGGTTAATCCTATTTCCTGCAATCAATATGGTAATAGTAATTAAGTATCTGAATTATGAAATACTTATGTTGTTTATTTTCAAAATCACACAAACTTCCTGCAATTAGATACATAAAGCTAAATTATTTAATATCAGGAACTGAATCCAAGTCATCTGCACACTAAAAAGCCTTGTTTCTGTCAAGGTAGGGTTCATAACTGTTGTATTTTATGTGGGTTTTCATGAACTGTTACATTTCCCAGTGATTTTTCAGGTAGTCTTTTAACACAAAAAATTTAGAAATATGATGGGCCAGCTCTTCCAGTTGTGGAATTAGAATTCAGACCAGCCCATATAGGCCAGGTCCTTGGCCTGTGGGCACTTTTCTGTGGCAAATTAGAGGTTTTCTATCTCTGTAGCCTGAAGGCTTTATCTTCTCTCACGGGCTGGGAGCTGATGCCTGCCCCTGCAGCCTCCTGCTCCTCCTGCCAAAGGCTGCTGGAGCCATGAACGCCCTGGTGGGCTCAGCAGAGGGATGGGGCTGAAATCCAGAGTGTGAAACCAGAGAATCCAACACTGGTGACGTGTCCTGAGCACGCTCCCCACTGCCCCGGGGAGCTGCAGGGTCCTCTTCCCTCTCTATCCCCACTCAGGGAATGCAGAGAAGGTGCTCCAGTTGTTTCAATATTATCCATCCTGTGAACAGCACATCTGCTGACCTCACTTTGCCAGCAGATTATCAGGAGTAGCTGGGGACTCCTCTCTGACTTTTACCCAAGTGGGCTGTACATCCATGCAGAGCCCAGGGATGCAGAGCATGCTGCATTTTCCACCCTGGTGATGTTTTTGGTTCTTGAGTTCTTGCTTATCTTTATTCAGCCCAAGCTCTGTTATTCAGTTAATTTTGTCCCTGACAGGTTTTCATTTCCTTTATAAATATATAGCATTTTCGTTGGCCTCTTGGCTGTGAAAAGGATTTAATACATTGCTTTCTCCACACTTGCTTTTTTTTGTTACTATCAAAGGCTATTCTTTCTTTTCCCGGTCCCTTGAATAATCACTGGAGACAGTAAGGGAGTCTACATAGCTGCATGCTTGCAATACATGGTAATAAATATTAAGCTCCTTATGAATTGTAGCAACTTGTGTTTTGATTTAAGTTTTAGCAATTGGAGATGGCTTTTGACTTGTAGACAGAATGTTATGTGGTGAATTTCCAAAGATCTGCCTACTGAATACACATCTGCTTGTACGTACAGGCATTTATGCACTGCTCCTCACTTTGCAATGCAAATGTGTGATCTGCAAGTCCAATACAGGTTCTTCTGTGTGCAGGAAGTGTGAGGCAGGATCTGAGCTCGGGCTCTGAATTCCAGTCCCATTCTTGCCCTTATTTCTGTGACCAGAGGCAAAAGTTGCTTAACGTCCTCCATACCGCAGCATAACGCTCTGCAAAATGGGGGTGACAATGCCAGTGGCACCATGCAGTGCTGTATGGAGCTGAAGAGAGAGGCTGGAACCACTCCTGACACTCTGAGGAGTGCCTTTCCTTATGGAAACGTGGTACCTTTCCTTCCAGGTGAGGTATCCCCTGGGTCAGCATGGGAGAGAGAGATGCAGGCATTCATCCTGAGCCAGTTCATGTCCAAAAGGATGCTGGCTTGGGTTCAGCCCCAGATGCAAACCTTGTGGTAACAAACAGGGCACCAGAAGCCAGCAGGAGAAGCTTCCAACAGTTTTGAAAGCTGGAATGGATATATGGAACACTGAACAAATACATAAGTGTCTGGCATGGCGTTGGCAGCCTGCTGGTGCCTCGGCTTCCCAGGAAACCCCACGGTCCCAGCCAAGGGACATGGCAGAAAGGAGTAGAGAGAGAAGCAGCAGGCAAATGTAACTCTGCTTTTCATTGGCTTTAGTATTTGGAGGTAAACTTGATAGAAAAGGAAGGGATTTCTGTTTGCATGTGCCATGATTCATATTTTAAGGTGAACTGCATCTCTGTTGTACTATAAGATAAATGTGCTCTATATTCAGCTGCTGTTACCTATTACTTTTCTCTCTCTAGCTCATGCAGAAGAAACTTCAGTGTGCCCGAGCTGGGAGCTGTCTTTCCTGAGGGATTTGTGGCACGGACCCATGTGTCCCAGAAGTCCCACAGTCATTATTGTATTTCCATTTTCCTGCAATGTTCAGCGTTTTTTTCATGTCACCTTCCTTGGAGTGTTCCTCTTATTATTTTCTCTGCTGGTTTAAACAGTCCACAGCATCTGTTCTTAATTTTATAAAAGTATGAAATTCCATTCCTGGATCTGTGTGAAGCACAGGAATCAAATACACACACACACATACACATACCCTATGGAAAAAAGCATCTTTTTGCCATTAAAATATATTATGCCTAAGTATATACTTGGGGGGAAAAAAATCAGTATCACATTTGTATTGTGAACTGGAGAGTACATAGAGGTGTGTCACCCAGCCCAGTCTCTAGAAAGGTTTGCCTGGATTTAATTGAGAGCTGCATCCCACCAGTTGGGGAAGTGGTGTTGGGCAGTCATGCTGTGAGCAGGCAGGTGAGTGTGAGGGGTCAGGATGGTCCAAAAGGGTTGTCCAGCCCTGGCACAGCTGCCCAGGGCAGTGGTGGAGTCCCCATCCCTGGAGAGGTTTAACAGATGTGTGGACGTGGCACTTGTGGACATGGGTTAGGAGTGGCCTTGGCAGTGCTGGGGGGTGGTTGGACTCGATGTTCTCAAAGGACTTTTCATGCCTAGGTGTTTCTGTGTCTCTGTGGTGGCGCAGACAGAGCGGCACTGCCAACCCCAGGCTGGCACTGTGTCCCCGTGGGTAATTATTGGCATTGGCATTGTGGCATTTCTGCGTGAGGATGGTGTGAGAACTGCAGGAGCTCTCAGTGCCTGCTGGTGTGCCAGGACTCTGTGCAGGACTCATGGAAATGGATCAGAATGGCCTCACAGAGAGCCATCACTGTCTCTGAGCACTTGAGGATGTGGGCGTAGAGGAAGAGAAAAGGTTATGAGGAAGAAATTACACAGTGGAGAAGAGAGCTTGGCTGTCATGATGAGGAGGGCGAGTTGCAAATGATTTTTGCAGTCTGCCTACCATGCCAGCAGAATCTGGATCCATTGCAGGATCTGAACCTGGACAGCAGGAGAGCAGATGTCTGAACAGGGTCTGAGCACAGCTGTGACTCAGGGCTGAATGACTTGGGATGATAGATGGTCACTGCTCAAAGGGTAACTGCCTGGTGCAGCCAGGGACCTTTTGTGGGTCAGTTACATCCAAGGAGGCCTGGGAAATACCAAGCTGCCCTTTCAAAGCATCTTTAGATGGTTGGCTCTTTCTCTCCCGTGGTTTGTGCTGAGAGCAGGAACCGGTGCAGGAGGGTTTGATTTCCTTTGAGATGCCAGGTTTGGTACTTTGCTCTCGCAGTGACTTTGGCTAGCTTCAAATCAGCCCCTCTCTGAATGTGGGAAGGTTACATGTGGAAGGAGGGTGAGTTGCAGCCATATCACAGTGTGGTCTGCATGAATTGTGTTTCCCTCTCTGCTTCTGTTCAGCCAGGACTGGTGGCATTGAGACCACCTGTGCAATGACAGAAAGCCTGTGCATGGTCTGAGAGGCCGATCTGCTGCTTGAGCTGCCTTCACACTTGCGCTGTTTGAAAAGGAGCAGCTCAGTCCACACTGGGTTTACTGGAAGATTTGGCTTGAAAATAGGTGTCTGATTAAAACACTGAACTTGGCTTGTGTTCCTGCTGTTACGTTTCAGACCCATCACCCAGCTGAGGTTGGGACTCTGGGGCAGGAGGAACACAATCCTTACAGGCAGATGGTTCCCAGTCTCTTGTCTTTGGAGTTTTATCTGAGGTTTCCATGTAGCATCCCATCTCAGGACTGCCTGAGCATCAGCAGATGTTTTACCTTTTATATATATGATGAGATTTTTCATCTGGTGATCTCAATTAATTAAGCCTTGTAGTACTACTTTGAGTTCTATGAAAGCTGGCTGGATACCGTTGCTGCTCTTGCTCCCACATGATGTTAAACTGCTGAAGCAGTAGGTAACTGACTGAAACCAGATTAAAGCTCTATTATTCACATAGATGTTAATCATGAGCAGGGATTCTTTGCACACTGCAAAACTCCACATATCTTGCTGGGCTTTGAAGGAAGAGCAAGGCTAAAAATAAAGGGTATGAGTGATTACTGTGTCCTCCTTCAGGAGTGGGTTAGCTGTGTTTTTGAAGAATTGGAATGTGCACTGGAGATGTTCATAGAGAACTGGTTTTCAGCACTCTGGCCCTGAGCATGGAGTTTGGATGGGGGTGTCTCTTACGTAAATGCAGATCTCGGGTAAGAAACTGATCTTGCTAAATGGGCTAGAAAAAGTGGTAGCTTCAAAAACTGAAATAATTGGGTATTTATAGCCCAGTCTGCAGTGTGTTGGTGCTCTTGGTTTGCTTATGTAGTGCCCTTGTGCATCTGATTATCGTGAAGCACACGAGTAGTACGACTGGTTTCTTTAGGAATATTGCTTGGGCAGAAGGCATTCTTGCAGCTTGCATCATCTTTAGGAATGGAACCCTTCCAAACAGATTTGCTATAATAGGATGCACTGGAGAGAACATAAACACAAGAAAATAATGGCAGGAAATACTCTCGCTTAGAAAAAATACTCAGACACGTCATTTATGTCATAGTTTTCCTGTGAGAAATCTGCCTAGTAATAAAACCTTTGAAAGTGCCCCAAACCTGGGGCCAAAAGCTACTTCATTCTGAATTGTTTTCTACCTCCTGTAAATGTCTTGAGCTACAGTTGTTGCAGTGGGTACTTCACAGAAATACTGATGCAAGTACTGGAGAGAAGAGGCCAACCACCAGAAAAAGTTGGAACCCATGATCCTTTCTTATCAGTGGCTTCTGTTAATATGGATTTCTGCCCTCATTTAGTGCTTATGAGCTAATATAGAACTTTGTGTTGAAATGCTGGTGGTTGGATTGAGTTTCTTGTTTGACTTGTCCAGCTGTGGATAGAAATGCTGGAGTGATTCTCTCCTCCCACATGGCAAGTCTGGAGCCCATGTTGGCCTGTTGCTGGGCTGTAGGAAGGTGGGTTTGGCTGTCCTCCACAGCTACACACATACTTGCTTCTCAAACTGTGCTTCAATTTGTGTTTCTTGCAGCTCCTCCTGTGCCATCAGTAACTTGCAAGCAGGATCCTACAAGGCTGGTTCTGCTGCTGTGTGGTTTTGGGCCCTTGCAGAGGTGCCATGGGAGCAGCGTGGGGTGTGTGCCACTGCTCCATCTTCAGTCACTGTCACTGCTCCCGCTTTGCCAAGTTCATGCCATTAAGTAGAATGCGGTCTTGGGAGGTTGCTGGGTGTTGTGCTGTATGTGTTGTTGATAAGCTCAGAATTTCCTACTTTGTCTCCTAAGGAAATCCTTTCCTGGCTCTTTGAGCAGCTTATGTGGGCCTTCATTCCCACAAGACCTTCCTGTCCCAGTGTGTTCAACACGTAATGGCCTCAGTGCTATACATGAGTATCTGAAACGTGAAGGGACCAGTGACCTCGGATGTGGCGAGTTTTTGATCCAAGGCTTCCCAGGTTCTGGCTGTCATGCTGCCCTCTTGGGCAGGTGACCATCCCTGCTGCCCACTGCTGTTGTGTCTGGCGTATCCAGACAGGCAGTGCAAATTTCTTGAGGGTGTTGGAATTAGGTTAAGAACAGTCCAAGGTTTGGCTGTGCAGTTTCGAGAACCCACTTTGATTTGAACCTGGTAACTCCATTCAGGACAGATCCTCTAGAGCTCCAGGGGACTGGCTGTAGGCTCTTCTTCACTTGCCTCATTAGGATTACATCTGTCCTCAAGACTCTCTCTTCACAGGACAGATGACTCTTTTCATCTGAGGATGCTGGGGAGTGGTATATATTGGGATGTATGGGGTATTCTGCTCTCCAGAATAATTTCCCTGTTTTGGGCTAGTTTTGCTTTGCCACCCCTGTGCAACACGTGGAGAGGTTGCACTGGCAGAGTTTCAGTAAAAGCCAATCCTGCAGAAGTCCTGGTTATCTTGGATGTCCTTTGTTATTGTGTTGTAGGGTTTAAGTTTGTTTAATTAATAGCTGGAAGGAGGAAATCTTCTCTTTCTCAGAGCAGCAAGGGCAGATCTCACAATCTCAGTGGTCAAGAATGAAGCAAACTGCCAACAATACTCCAGTCTCTTTGAAATGTGATTATATGGTTCAAGCCTAGCCCTGTGAAGTGTAATAAAAAGCAGCAGGAGACTATAGCAAGGCTGAAATATCATGCTGCTGCCTGCTTTTACCAGTTCATATTGCCTTTTGAAGAGCTGTTGTCTTGGCAAGAGGTTCGCCAGCAGCCTGAGCAAGGCAGAGCCAAAGCAAGGAGAGGTCTGGGGTCCTGGAAGTAGTTACACCTTTCAAACAGCTGTCCTTGGAGTACAGGAAATATCTGACCTGGATTGATCATGATGAGAACAGAGAATTGGTGGGGAAAGGTGAAAATCTTGTGCATTTACAGTTTGTTTTCAAACTCCAGGTGTGTGGATATGTCGTCTACTTCTGCGAGCCATTCAGCAAGTGAGCAGCGCAGAGGGCTGAGGTGATATCCAGGCACTTTATATAGTCAGGGGATTTGCTTGTGGTTCTAGGGATCCTTAATCCAAACTAAGGCAAAAGAGGGGTCAGTGTGCTGGCACTTGCAGTCATAGTTCAGTGGTCTGGGAGCACGAGGGCTGAGAGGACCAACCTCCTCTGGGACCAGGTGGCCCCATGAGGTGCTGGATTAGTTGCAGCCAAGTCACGGCTACAGAGAGCCAGGGATGGTATTTGGCAAGTCCCCACTCCTTGTTCTGCCATCTCTGTTGTGGCCTCTTTCCCCAGGGTTGTTTCTGTGTCTCTCCAGCCTCAGTGCATTGTGCTGAATTTTCTCTCCTCCCACACTGCTGCCTTGCCCCTCCTTTCCTCGTCCCGAGATCCCAACCTGCCTCTTTGAGACCATCATCACGTTTAGCTCCCAATATGTTTCACAGACCTGTTGCAACTCCAATTTACACAGATGAGTTTTGGCATAACAGAAACATACATCATCCCTTTCCTGATGGTAGCTGGGGAGAGCAGAGGGTATTTCCCCAGCTCCTTCCCTGCAGCCACTGGAGTTACAGCACTGGAGGGGTCTCCCCTGCGAGCAGCTGAGGGTGAGACTGTGATGGATTGACTTTGCCTTCTGTTAACACCAGCACTGCCTTTCATACCCTGTTGGTATTTGTGTTTTTTGATGAATGATTAATTAGAAAAATAATCATTTGTAAATTGTGAGTGAACCAGACGTTTGGCCTTTCCTGTAGGGAAATTGAGGCTCCAAGCTCTGCTGCAGCATGCAGCCTGCTCACAAATGCAGGAGTATTCCCAGGCTAGTGATGAATTTACATGAAGTTCCCTTCCAGCATTTTAATGACTGTTACAGCTGAGTAACCAATGAAAGATATTAACAAACAGAAGAAGTAAATATTTAATTTTTCTATAGCATTTTTCCAGCTTGTGGCAGCCAGTATTTTAAATGTATGCACAGGAGGATTTCTGCCCCAATCTCTCCACCTCTGCCCAGAGTACAAAGCTTGCTCTATGTGCTGGACAGGATGAATGCCTCTGTGGAGATACTTCACCCCAAAGGGGACTGTTCCTCTGCTCTGTTGTGACAGTCTGTGGTCAGCATTCAGTGGCTGTGATTTAGCACAGCCCAAAAGGCATTTCCCTGCACCAGGGATTGTTGCAGCTTGTGGTCCCCTCAAGATGAGATGGCTGCAACAAGGTCATTCGGTAAACTACAGTGATTAGTGACTCCATCAAGAAAAGCTGCTGAATGCAGCAGGGAACAGTCATTTGAAATGTCTCAACTCTGATAATTTACCTTCTTCCACCCTTTAGTATTTCACCACCTTCCTTTGCCTGAAAAAGCCTGCTGGGGAAGATTTTCTGCGGGGTCTTGTTATCTCCCAGCAGATTCTCTTGCTTGTTTTTCTGTTGTTTTCCTCTGTGGTTCACCAGGAGGCGATGATTTGGTTTACTGGGGTTTGGGGTCAAGCTGAGGGATGCTCTCCCGTCTGAAAAATTCTGCCTATGTTATATTCAGATATGCAGGGAGAATTGGGGCAGAAGTTGCCTAGAGGAAAGGTTTGCAAGGAGGATTTGTCAGCAGCTTCAGGGGTGTTTATTATTTAGCAAGCATGGGGCTGGCTGTATTATTTTGGCACATGGTGAACCAAAGCCGTGCATGGATGATGTCATGGTGGGGTGGCCGGTCTGACAGTCCCGGTGTGTCCAGGAGCAGTGCCAGGGGCACCGCGTGTTCATTCCCCCCTCACTGCCAGGCTCGTGCCTGCTCTGCCATCCAGGCTCGTGGCAGCAGACCCAGCCAGAGGTCCCAGACCAGCAAATTGGGCTCTGCAGTTCTGGAGAGCTGGGGAAGTGTTTGCGGGTGCAAGCTATGAACAAATGAGGCAGCTGAGATCTTTGTGTCTTAGGCATTACGTGCTTTGGAGGGGGAAGAATAAATCGTTACTCAAAGCCTGCAGGAGCTTCATCAAGCATTTGTTTAGGGAAATTTGGCCAATGTGGTACACCCACTATGTCATTGTGGTTGTCTTTGCAGGGCCCTGCATGATGTCAGTCTCTCTGTGTTGTCTCTGGCCTGGTCCTTGTTTTTGACGGAGCTGGTCCAGGCTCCACACGACTGGGATCCAGCTGCCTCGGCTCTTCCCCACTCTCATTTAGTCTCCCCAGCCTGCCATCTTTTACAGCCAAAAAAACCTTCTGCTAAGTGAACCAAAGCATTCATCTGGATGGAGATATATGTATGTAGCAAGAGTCTGTGTGTATTTGTTTTTTTTAAAGAGCTCATCAGAGTAGATCATAAAGCCAGAGTGAAGTAGACTGAAATGTCTAATTTGAGACAGTGTTTCTTAAACACTGGTTTGTTGCAGATCTCCTTTCTACCTACATCTAGACTTAATTGTGTCTCTTTCTTCTGTCTGTGCACTTTGAAATATACAAGAGAATGCAAGAACTGGGCCTTCCTTCTGGGGGCAGGAGACAGGATGGGGACTGTCAGGATTTAACCCACCACTTCTGAGGGAGGTGAGGGGAAATGGAGGCTGGATGCTCCAAATGCAGTGTTTCATGCCCACATGTGTGGATGTGTATGGACACCTGGCTCACGAGTGGGTCCCATCTTCTGCTCCCTGTTCCTAATGTGTCTCCCCTCTGCTGGCCTCTGTCCTTGCTGAGCTGGGAGGTGCTGATTCCTGTTTGCCACGGAGGGGATGTGGGTTCCTGCTCCCTCAGCAAGTGCCAAGTTGAAGTTAAATGCCCTGATCCTGGCCGGCAGCAGGGGAGGGTTTCACGGAGCTGCTGGGTCAGGATCTGCTGTCCTTTGTGTATGGGGTGGGCTCAGGTGTGTGTGACTGACCAGCTCCTGTGTTCCAGGGGAGTCCAGGGGGAGAAGGCCCCTGGTACCAGCCCTGGATGGTGTTGTTGGAGTGGGGACAGCCTCGCAGAAAAACATGAGCTGTTTCTTCTCTGCTGCCTTCAGAGTTACTCCTGCTGGGCTGGATGTCACTGGGAGCTCGGCCGGGGTCTTTGGCAGGACTGTCCTCTGTGATGTTGGACCAGCTCTTTTCAGGACTGGCCTCTGTGCTCAGACAAAGCAGGGCACGTGAGTTTAACTGGCCTCTGCCTGGCTGATTTTTCTCCCATTACAGGCACCTAGCAAAGTTGTTTGCCTTCCTAAACAACCCTAGGAAGGTTTTTTCTTCCTTTCTGAAATGCTGAAGGGGATTAGATCATATAGTGGAATATTCAACTTTGATTTACAGCAAAGATGCAGTTGAGTTATGAGAGCTGTTAAAATGCCTGTTAAAGTACTAAATGTTTTTAAAAACTCATATTATTTGGCTGATAGAATGTAAAGGTCTGGTGGAGCTATTACTTTGCTCTGTATAAATACACGTTTGGGCAGGTGTTATTTATGTACACTCTCACTGTTGTGGATTGCAGTGACCCAAAGCCATTGCCACCAGATGGTTGTACATCAGCCTGCTCAAGCCAGGCAGTGGCCCCATTCCTGGTGGACTGTTGGATCAGAATTCCTCACTCTGGGGAACTTTAGCCTCATCTTGGCAGTACTGGGATGATTTGAGGGGTAGCATTGAGGCATGCTTGTGTCTTGAGGTGATTGATGGCTTTCAGTGGTGCCCTGAAGTGATCCCTCTTTTCACTAAGGGCATCAGTGCCTTGACTTGCTGGCTTTCTAGAAGGCTTTGGCAGAAAAGCAGTGGGTCTGTTGTCCCAGCAAACATGGATGCATCTTTCCTCAGCACTGATACTTCTCACATCCCAATGCTTCTCGTGATGGACGTGAGCAAGCAAGCCTGAATAAACACTTTCAGTGTTTATACTTACTTTAAAAGAATCGGGGTAAATTTGTGGTCTGTGAACTCTGATATGTGATATTTATTTTTAAAACTCAGTTTTGCACCTGCTATTAAACATGTTTGCCCAGAAGAAACAGTGGGGACTCAGTAAGTTTACCACAGATTTATGGCTGAGTGTCAGACCTCCTCTCTTACCTAGACCTTTGTAACCCAACAGAGTCACCGTGACCTCCTGGTTACCTGCCACTGTAACCACTGGACACAGTCCAAGTCTGTTCCTGACAAATAAATATGGGAGACTTTGGCAAAGTATGTGTGATATCCGCTAGTGTTCAGCACTCCTGGGTTGCTGTAGCTGTCTGGTCAGGATGCCCTCATATCCTACATCTGAATTCAGGTGCTGCTGGATTTGTGAACAGCAGATGTACACCCTGGTACATCTTCCTTGCACTGACAGCCCATGCCTGATCCAGAGCAAAAACTTCACACCAGCTTCTCATCCAGTGTATGAAAAATTAATTCTTCTGGCTTCCTGGACCGTTGTATACCTACGAAGGGTTGCAGTGTTGTGCTGTGTAAATTTGTGGTGGTGCACAGTAAATATTATGCTTTAACGGTCACAGGTCTGACATTTCTGTTGAGTTATGTACCATAATGTTCCAACACCATGGGCTGAATTTGATCTTAACTACGTGGGTGCACTTTAGTGCACGCCTGAAGAAAATTGGCCACTAAACTTGCAGGTTCATGTGCACAGTCAGTGATTGAACAATCTGGTGATGCCCCAAAAGGTATGAAATTAATTTTCAGGTACAATAAACAATATTTCAGCCCTGACTGGCTTGACGGAAGCTTCATCTTCCAGCACTAGGTATTGAAATGGGTTGCAGGATTGCATTTAAGAAGGGATTTGTTCTGCCTGTCTCTCTAGTGCAAAGGAAGCTCATGAAGTTGTGCCCAGGCAGTGCTGATGCAGCCGAGTGCTGCTCTACCTGAGCGGTGCCTCTCTGCAGCTGGAGGTTTGGAATCATCATTACCTATCTTACCAATTCCTCATCATGTGGATCAAGCAGTGATTATTTTTCTTCCTGTTTACCTTAGTACAAGCATGGTACATGGTACATGGGCATGGTCCAGTCCAAATGCATTTATCACTGACTGTTTTGGAAAAGGGATTTCTGCGCTGTTTCTCTCTCGGCAAGTGAGGAGCTGCACAGGGTCCCTTTTCCTGGAGAGGGACACTGGCTGGGCACAAGTGCAAGGATGCTCAGGAGGGGTGTGTGACTGCCTGTTCAGGTTTTAATTGCAGTGCGAGTGTTGCCAGTGACTGGGAATTTTCTGTGCAAGGAAATATCTGAAGAGGCTGCAGCAGAAAGTGTCTGTTATGGGACACGTGGTCTGTGGTCAGCTGCAAGGGGAGTCCACAGCAGCAAGACCAGCAAAGACTTGCTGCCAGGAGGTGCTGGACCCTTGGGACGGGATCCTCGAGAATGTACGAGCAGCAGCTAATCTTGTGTCTGCTCCTCTATTAACCTGTTTGCACACTTCTCCCCATCTTACCTCAGCTTTGGTAGAGCGTTTGTGAAGCCTGAAAGTGTGGTTGGAGCAAATCCACTTGATCCACACCATGGAGCAGCCTTTGGTGTTAATTGTTCCCTCCATTAGCTCTGTAGGTCCCATTCAAACTAGGCCCTAGATAAGGAAGTTGGTATCAGAGCCATCTTCACCTTTCTTGCTTGGATTCAGAGGCTGGAGAATTACAAATAATCTGTTACACAAATTTAGCTCTTGTTTTTACTCTCCTTTTTATAATTGTCAAAGGTTTGAGCCTTCTGAAACAATAAGATTAAGTGACCCTCTCTGACCTTAGGTGAATAGGAAAAAATATAGTTATTGAGGGACTCGGGCCATTACACCTCAGCAGTGAGGAATCCGAGGCACTGGAAAAGCCTGCTAAATTATTCTTCTTAATGCCAGACACTCCAAGGTGACTTATGGTGCTGCAAAAACATAAACATCCATAACTGTGACTGCTGCAGGCCAGGAGTGCGTTTGCCATGTGCCTGTGCCTGGCTTGGTAAATAGGAGTGGTGGCACATGAGCTCCCGTGGGCATCACCTCGCTGGGGATGCCGGGTGCTGGCTCCACAGTGGGACCCAGGCCAGTCCTGTGCGGGTGCCAGGCTGAGCTGTGCTCTCACCCTTGGTTTCAGGGCGTGTGTGTAATGTGGAGCCTGGCCAGGCTGCAGGGTGCCCGTGCTGTGTGGCAAGGGCCTGTCGTCGCTCCAGGGAACCTCTCCAGCTCTGCCTCAGGACTCCCTGTCTCCCGGAAGGATGGGAATGGAGGGGTCTCTGTAGCTGTGTCCCTTGTCCTTGGTGTTTGCTGCTCTTTTTCTCAACAGTCTGAGAAGGGAATAGTTTATTTCCATGTGGGGGTTACCTTTTAGATGCTGCTTGTCTTACCCAACTAAGCAGGAGACAGATGAAGCATAACTGTCTGATGTGAAGTCTGATTAAGGGCTTGGTAGCCAAAATGTTCTTTTCTTGGAAGGGAGAGCAACTGATGCTAATTTAGCACTGGATCCAAGGAAACATGGAAATGGCACTGAGAATCCATCCTCGCAGCTCTGTTCAGATGTGGCCTTCAAAAACATAGTAGGTTTGGGCTTGGATAGCCATCTCTCTGCTCCAGGTAGGGCCTCAGGAGAAGAAATGTCCTTTGTCCTTGAGTCCAGAGTCTTGGAGAAGAGCAAGCTGTCCCCACTGCTGGGCACAAACATCTGTGTGTCAGCCTGAGCATTTCAGTACAGCAACCACTGGTGCTAAAGCTGATCTGCACCAGGTGAGACCTTGGCTCAGGGTTGCCTTTTCTGTGCGCTCCTCTTTATCTAAATCATCTGCAATCACAGAAATTCCTGCTCAGAGATATGTTTGCTCGAACATTTGGAGAAAGGAGGTTCAGAGCTGGACTGAAATAGACTTGTTGAACGGTGCTCTGTCATAACCACTCTCCCATGCTGAAGAAAAGCTTCTTCAGCAAGCACATGGAATGAATTGGCATGGTTAGTCAGAAGCCAGATGGAGCAGAAATCCAGATTAAATAGAACAGAGTCAGATTCAAAGAAATGTAGAGCGAAAGCAGAGCGTGAGTTGAAGGCGACTTGGCGCTGCCCTTGAACTGAGCAATCATTGTTCCCCACGCTCCCCGGGCCGAGCGCCCCGCCGGGACTTCCAGCACGGGGATCGGGGCCGTGGTGTAAATGAACTCCTCCTACAGAACTGAAGATTCAACTCCCAAAGCCAATCAGCAACAGAGGGATCTAATTTCCCCTCTGCTGTCTAAATAAAATGCTGCTGCAGATGGAAGGCTCCCTAGAAGCTGCTTCTGGACTGCTTCCACCTTTTTGTGAGAGCTCCACACAGACGTGGTGCAGTGTGCAGTAACATAACCTCTTGAGTGCCGTGATCCCTGGAAAAAATGTAAGGGGGAGAGAAGCTGGGAACAAGCCTTGAGATTCAGGGTTGGACATAATGATAGAAGAGCAAAGTATTAATATTTCACAGCACAATCTGCTTCGCAGAATACAAGGGGGCTTGGGGAAGGAGCAGATGGAAGGAGCTGAGTATGTGTTTCCCAAGGAGGTGGAATTGTGTCTGTTGCTTTGTTAGTTGGAGCTCTAAATACTGAAACAAAAGCACAGGAAAGAAAGAGGCTGAAATTTAAATTTGATGAGTTGCTCTTTCTTCTCAGTTTGGGATCAAGCTGGAGCTGTTGTGGTTCAGTCTGTGCAGGCATTTTGGTTGTGTGTGTCCTGTGTGCAGCTCTGTGCATGTGTGTGTGTCTGTGCTCCTGCAGACTCTCCAGGGTTAGCACAGGCCCAGAGCTGGCCTGGAGCTCATCCCATCACAGCTCCCAGCACTGAACCTGGCCTGGCATTAGCACACACCAAGGTAAATACAGCTCTACAGGTGCTCTGGCAGCCACCTGCACAGGGACACACTCCTTTCTAAGCTCTGCAGAAGCTGTGGTTGTGTCCCAGGAGATGTGCAGGCTGCTGGTCACGTCTTCTGGGGAATAGTTCCTTCTTTAAGTGCAGACTTGCAGCATCCAGTCTGCAGGTGAAGGTGTGCAGCAGAACTGAGGGACAGCCCTGCTCCTCCAGCTTCATCATGGCTTGCACATTTTCACACTTTCTGACCCGAGCAAAGCTTCAGCTGGACCTTCAAGTCACATTCCCTGTGTCCAGTGAAAGCAAATAAGTTGTGTATTAAGCTGTCTCTCCAAATATTGACGCTCTGGTTTGGTCCATGGGTACCAGTGGCTCTTTAGGAGGAAAGACTGTATTCTCTTGGGATGAGCGTAACGTGGACAGGAGCTGGAGTTACCTGGTAACACTGAGAGGCTGGGAAATGGATGCAGAGAAGGGCCTGAACCACACCAACTGGTTCAAAGCTTACCCTAAACCAGTAGAATAATTCCTGAAAGATCTCATGGATACTGGGTAGGGGCTGAGTCAGTGTTTATCATAGTTTGAGTTGTAGCTGCACATTTCAGTCCTGAATGTGAATTCGCCCCTCTTTAGCAACCAGGTTGTTTGAGCTGGAGTCACCTTGGGTTTTAGAAGTGGTCTTAAAAATGTTCATAACCTTTTGTAGTTACAGAGAAACTTCAACTGTGAACAACTGTGCAAGAGAAGGACTTCAGGGATTTTGAAAGTCTTTCAAGAGCATACAAGGGAGATAAATGTTCTGTGTCCATGGTGCTGCCCTCAGAGTCTGACCTGGTCACTGTGTGTGGTATTTCCCAACTGGATTCTCCATTGAGGTCTTTCTGGTGTCCAGCTACCAGGTATGGAGGGCTGTGTCCTTCATTGGTAAAATTATACATAAACATACACACTGTGAAGCTCAGCCCTGGGACTGTTCACTGTAAACACTGCATTGTCCCACAATTTACATTAATGAGGATGATTTACATTTATATAGCTCCTTTCATCCTGATGGATCTCAAGAGTGCCTCACAGACTAAAATACCCGGGGCTTTATCACAGCAATGTGAGCTGGTTGTGGTGTGAGCCAGCCAGGCAGGACAAATGCACCTGTACGTTGCTTTGTCTTCAGCATGAGGTGTTTTGGGGAAACTGGTCAAATATTTCATCCTATGTAGACCTGGCTGGACCTTATAACCGAGATCCAGTGTGAAAGACCAGATGTGGAGAGCTTGGTGGTCTTGTGCTTTATCTGTTCCTGCAGCAGGAGGGACTGAGGTGACCTCCTGGTGTTTTCCAGGTGTCTCACAGAAGGTGGGATGACCAAGGAAAGTTTCTGTTGGTGGTCCCTAGGTCTGAGGTGCAGCCCTTGCCCAGTACATCTCCACACCCTTACCAGAGGGAGGCAAGGCTCCACAGAGATGAGATGAGGATGGGACCTGTCCTTTGGGGCCATACTCCTGCGGGAGAGCTGGGGTCTGTGGAGTTTGTCTCCCATGTGCTCCTGCACTGTGAGCATCTCTTTTGGGGTTCCTGTTCACCCCTCACACTGCTCCCTGCTGTGCTGAACACCCCTGTGAACATGAGCTTCCTCTTCCAGGCCGTTGCCAAAAGAGTTTTAAATGTTCACTTGCTTTATTTTTAGGTGTATATTTTAAATACTACCGATATTTCCAGGGAGCTCTTGTAAACGAGGACTCTATGAAAGTTATTTTTGTGCATTAATTCATGAGGCGACTTCAAAAATTCATGAAGTAAATAGAACTTTCTGCCAGGAGGGATCAGGGTGCCTTTGCTGCCCTCCAGAGCGGAGCAGACATTTCAATGTAACACAGTAACTCTTAAACAGAGTCTCCTGATCTCAGTGTGCTGATTAAGGCACTAAGACAGGCTGCAGAGGTGCTTTATATGTCTTTAAGATGTCCTTGTTTCACCAGCCTTAACAGTGATCTTATTTCAGCAGGGATTAAGTGAGCTGCAAAAAATATACCTGGGTGGCAGAAGCAGCCACTGTCCCTTTTGCTGTCCTGGAGGTCCACGGGGCTCTCCTGGCCCGTGGAGTGGCACTGACTCGGCTGCTCTCCTGTTCCCAGGCACAACCCCTCCTGGTGCTGTGACTGTAGATGTGGAGTGACTCTGCTGGGATCAGCACAGTGCTCTGGGCTGATGCTGGGGTGAAGTCAGCTCCGTTGGGGGATTATTTCCATCAGGCTAAAAGCAGCAGTGATTTAAATGGAGCAGATTGTGCTGGGGAGGCCAACCCGCACTGGTGCCTGCTCTGGTATAGCTAGAGATGGGCCAGTGGGGTTGGGGTTGGTGTAAGGAGTCACTCTGCAGTCACTGAAGTGATGTCAGTATGAAATGAATGCGAAAAAGAGGAGAATTGGGTCTCACACCTCCAAGACGGGTTAAACTAAACCAGAACAAGCTGGTTTTTCTCTACAATGAGCAATGTCCACATGTGGAATTATTTATAAACAAATCTTCAGAGTAAATTCATATGTAGGGAGTCTGCCTTCCTTCTTATCTTGTAGTAGGATCTTTCTCTAAATATTAAGCTGCATGTTTGGATGTCTGAAGTAGGGAATAGCAAAGTGCTTCAGAATAGATGAAGGACCAGACTGAGCCTCTGCTTGTTCTGTGAGGAAGGAGTGATGTTCGTTTGTGCTGGCTCCTGCCCCAGCTTTCTGCTTCTCTTTGGATGCCAAACCTGCAGCGCATGTGCTGCTGCTCCTGGGTGTGGGATGCATTTCAGGCTGGACAAATGTTCATTGTGGTTTGCACAAAGGTTGCTTTTCTATGCACAACACAAGGCTTGAAAAGAGAAGGAAAAAAATGCTCTCCAGACTCTCTTGGGATTATTTTTTTTCCAGGTAGCTTCTGACCTTGAATGATACTCAGTGTTTTTCCACTAACACCCGTGGGACTCAGGCTTGTATAAGATTTAGGGGTACTCCCTACTCCTCCTCCCACTAAATGCTTTTTTTATTATCCATTAATGAGTTATCAGAAATTTCTAAGAGGATGTATGGCTTCAGTTCTTTCACAGACAGTGGGATCTGTGCAGCTTTGCCGTTTGTAGACAGCTATAAATGGTAATGAAGAGCACATTAAAACCCTGCCTCCATAGCATGGCTCTAATTGCTGTTGATTTGCTGCTTGATTTGGTGGAAGACGCTGGGCCAGAGCTCTCGGATGTGCCCGCTAATGAGCGCCCAGGCCCACTCGGGGCACGCCCGGCGTGCGCTGCCGTGTTTGTATTGGTGCACTGTCGATAAACTCCCCATTAGAGATGCTCCCTTCCCTCCACACTTACAACCTCTCGTAGTCCAGGACGTCCAAAGTGGTACAGTTATCCCTCGTAGAGATGAGAAGGATGCAACTTCTGTCAAACCTCTCAGTCAGCCTGTAAGAGAGCTGAGAAATTACTTCCTAACCTCCAAAGTCTGCTTTTATTCCTAGACTATCTGTTGTATCTTTGTAAAGCCTGACCTCTCTCTATCCTTCTGCACTGTGTGCATGTGACCCAAGAGATGGATAGCCCTGATGGCACACCTGGGATTCCAGGGGCCTTTAGGGGGCTCTTTTACTGTGGGCAGGGCTGCCCAAGTGAGACTTGTGGTGGCATCAGGTGCAATGTAAGGCTCAGAAGCTGTGCTCCCTAAAATGCTTTTGTGCAGCAGAGAGGAGTCAGGAGCACCTGCATTGTGTAGGAAGGTCAGATGGGGTCTCACCTACAAGATGGATGTGTTTGGTTTAGAGGCTGTGTTTGAGAAATGTGGGCATTTGCTTCCCTGTAGTGTTCTCTGGGTTTGTTAAACCTCTGTAGTTAGAGGAGCAGAAGAGCCATTGAATTATTTGGTCCATTGAACTGATGTGCTGTGAAGACTCACTTGTACTTTTAACACGCTGCAAGTTCACCAAAGGTGCACAGCCCAGTGCACCGTTCAAGAGGGAATATTGCACATCTTTGGTTCCACAGCACCATGGGGGAAATGGGAGAAAGGAGGAAACTGCAATACTTGTTAGATATCAACAAAGGAATTTTATTATTTCTTGGAGGAATGTTGTGATAGTCTCTGGACTGAGGTTCCTCCTGTTTTCCCATACCATCACCCACATATTGAGCCATGTGTCCTGGCAACTGGTTGGTTGGAGAATCCACCAAACTCCTGTGCAATAGGGCATTTTGTGTAGTGATTTAATGTTTAGATGATTCCAGACTGCAGTGGATTACTTGGTTACTTTGTGTGTGTTTCTGCAGAAAATATGCTGGACTATTTTATATCAGTTTTTTTTGTTTTGGGGGACTTCTTTGTTTTTTTTCCTTAAAAGGGGATGGAGTGCTACCTATAAGAGACTGAGAAGTGTAGCCAATAGTTTTATTATCCTCCCTGTGCTGGCCTCTTCTGTCTTTACAAATGCTCTGAAGCCACAGCTCTGCATAAGAAAAATGGATTTGTCACTGAATTTTCATGCTTCTTCCTCGCAGAAATGTAACTGTTGTCCTGGGCTTTAGCACTGTGCCTTCAAGCTTGGATTTAATGCTGATCATTATACTTTTAGAGCAGGTTACATAGAAAAATAGAGGCATGGAGCACATCCAAAAGCAAGCGGCCTTGCTTTCACTCCCATTTTATTCTGGTGAGGATGCTGAATATTTATTAAGAAAATCCCAGAATCCCACTTTTAAAGAGGAAAAAAAAAAAAAAGATCTCTGTATTTTAGAAAGGAACAGCTGTAAAGTGCAGCTGTTGAGCTTAATTGTATCTCTTACAGCCCAGTGCTGGGGAAAGAGGGAGCTGAGCACGTCGAGGGAGCCTGGGAGCCGTGGCTGTGCTGGGTTAGGGTGGTTTGGTGCTCAGCAGTGGAAGGAGCATCCAGCTCTCCTGGGAGATCAGAGCATGGCTGGTGGTACCTGATCCCACTGGATAGCAGGGATGGCTCACTGGTGCAGGGCGGTTCAGCTGCATGGTGTGTGACTGCACAGATTCTGCTTTGCCCTGTGAGGAACGTGCTGATGTTTGTTCTCACCCCCTGTGCTTGAGGGCTTTGGGGAAGGGCATTAGAGATGGGGTTGGTTGTGTACCTTTTAGTGCCTTCTGCGTTCTGCTGCTGTTGTGGTGGGAGTCTCCAGATGGCTCCTTTGACAGTTGCCCAGGATATTTTTATTTCTGTGTTAGCACAACTGTGTTTTCTTTAAAGGAGGTTGTGCTCATTTTTAGGATGTATTTTGTGTTTCGGATGTTGGTTGTAGCACAAGAGTTAATTTATTGTTTTGATCCAAGCAGATTTGACCCTGAAATCACAGCACTTCTGCTTTCAGCTGATGTTTACGAAAGAGAGTTCCTCAGAAACTCCTTTTGAACACCTTTTTTTGGGAATTGGCCTTATCATGTCAAAAGGATAGTTGCCCTGAAAAAAACCTTCTATTTGACACCTGAGTGATGACTTCCCTTTTGCTGAGATTCCAATTTAAATCTTCACAATCCCGAGGGCTTGGGGAAGTCGACATAGCATTCCACCTGCTGCACTGAGCGTGCTTGGTTTTGAATGCAAGATCAGAAAATTCCCTTGGTTCTACCCTCTTTGCACACTCAGCACTGCCTCACAGCATGGAATTTCCAGGGGGAAGAGCAGAGAGGCCAAGGATGTCCTGCTCTTGAGGGCTCCAGTGTGGGAATTCAGCCCATCACAGCAGAGCTGGCTCACGGCTGCTGCGATTTGGCCCCATTTTCTTTTCATCTTAGCCAAAGTGAGCACAAAATCAAGTGGAACAGCAAGTAAATGCAATATATTTATTGCATTTTGGTCTGTTCAGTCTCTCCTAACTTTCAGATACAATGTCCTTCTTTTTTGCTTTGTGTTTCTCCTGTGAACTGCATGGTTTAGAAATTGGTGTTTCTGGCACATTTTCAAGCTATCTTTCAAAATAAACACCTTTCCCAGAGGTGAGGGCAACCCGAGGCCCTGATTGCATGAAGTGTCATTAGCCAAACAGCACCAGAGACAGAGGTGATTAATATACACCCTTGGAGCTTAGTAGTGAAGCTTAATGGTATGATTTTGGAGCAAATAGTGTAAAGCCTTTGGAGATTCAGCTGGAAAGCAGCTCTAAGCCTGTGTGCATTTAGCTGTGGATTTCTGGGGTTATTGGCAACACCCAAATGAGGTACTGGTGGCCTTCCTAGGGGAAAACAATTTGTGCTTTACAGTGTTTGCTGTGGGAATGCTGATACCAGTGGTTGCAAACCTTTTTGCTTGTTCATACAGCAACTGGAGCATGGCCAGTATGGCAGCACCAGGGCTGGGTCCCTTTGCTTAAGGGTCACTGACCTACCCCAGCTGAACGGGACCACTGGGCAGGGGTTACAGCCCAGGGTGGGGTGTGGTGAGAACTGCCCCTGCCAGGTGATCCCAGCCGTGTTTGTGCTCTCCTCTGCGATCCTGGATCACGCACAGAGCTGGGATCAGGGGAGGAAGCTCCATGGGAACAGCCTGATGGCCTTGTCCCAACTCTGGCCATGTGCCTAGGTAATGCCTTGTGTGGGCTGGATGTTCTGGGTCTCTCCTTGGAGGAGGTGCAGAGCAGACATCCCCATCCCAGGGCTCTGGATCCTGCAGAGAACCTTTGCTGGTGTGGTTTAGGAGCTGAGCTCTGGAGCAGTGGGAAGCAATGTTACAGAATTACAAAGGCATTTTGCTCCACGCAGTGTTTATGTAGCCAAAAATGAGGAGAGAATCTAGGGAAGCTGGGTGAAGGCCTTCAGGTAAAAAGAAAACAAACCCAAAGGGTTAGGGACTTGACTCGGTGGGGCAGGTGACACTTAAAATAGAAAACACTTATCTTTGTTTCCTTTTGAAATGTGTCCTGTATCCTTGGGAGGCTTCTTACCACCCTTTGGATCAATGCCCTGCCTATTCAAAGCCCTTCTACTTTCAGCAAAGGACTATAATTTGCAGCTTGTTTCGGGTGGTTTTTACTCTGTGCTCTGCAGGACTGTGCTTGGCTGCGCTCTCCTGGAATGCAGACAAAGTGATCTCCCAAAGGACCCTGCCACCCTCACCCATGGGGATGGTGGGAGAGGGCAGTGTCCTGGCAGGAGTGGGTCGGTGTGGGGCACATCCTGGACCCTCCATCCCTCTTTATCCCTGGTGTGAGCAGCGCTCCCGCTCGTGCTGCACATCCCACATGTGCCTGGGCACCAGCACTCTCTCATGGGAGAGGTGCTGTAATTAACCATCCCATTAGGAGCGAGCCCTTCCCATCAGCTCCCTCTCTGCCAGCACATTCTCCTCTGCTGTCTCTTTTTCTAGTAGAAAGCTCTTCCTACAAGTGGTACTTGTGTAACTTGGCAAGGATGTTTTGATGGGCTGGCCGCATTGTTCATTGAATTACTGTCTGGCTGGAAAGCCAAGGGCTGCAATTTTCTGTGCATTATTATTCTTGGGATTCAGCCTCTTAGAAATGCAAAGTGGGACAGTTTGCTGCTCGAAACATTTCCCAACAGTTCGGGGCCTGGCAAGAGATGGAGGGATCTCTTGGGCTTCAGTAACCTTCAGATTTTCACATGCTTTGACATGCATTTTGAGTGAATCCTTTTATTTATTTCAATAGTTCTGTCAAACATCCCTCCTCCCTTGTGTTAACTATGGCTTCACTGCCCTAAAATAACCCAGCAGGGTTAGGAATATTTGCCACAGGAATCTTGTAAATGGCTTGCACATAATTATGTTTTTATTCCAAGGCAATGGAGATATAACTCTTCAAAATGGATAAAAATCTTGAAATGAACATCTGGACATACAAATTAAATTGCTCTTAGTGTAAGGACAGTACAGTGCTTTATTCTCCCTGGCAGGCTTCAGCACACTTACAGACTCGACACTAATCCACAGGATCAGAGTCATCTTGTAAACTTTATGTCTCTAAATGTTTTCACATATTTTTATTGCAAATCTATCCTTTCAGGACATTAGAGATCAGCCTGAGCCCTGGTACGGCGCACGTAGCCTCTCTGCATTGACTGAGAGCTTTATATACTTAGATTGAGATAGCCTTGGGTCTCAAGAGCAAATCATTCTTCTGACAACAAACCCTCCCCTGCCGTGCACAAACTGTCACCCTCACCATCAATGAAATTATAGATTAGGTTATTGATTATTTTTCTTTCTTTTTTCCTCCCACTTACTCTCAGACTCTCATGAAAATTCAAGACATTTCATATCTTTCTATTGACAAAAGCAACAACTAAATCAGATTATGCAACTCTCTTAATTCCCAGAAGTAATTTCCAAATTGTTCTTAGGTCCTTTGCCTGTCTGGTGCTTGCATTTGGAGGGAGCACGCTGAGATACTTGCAGCTTGTCATGGTTTAAATCTTAATTAGTTCATGGGAGTGCATCCTTTTGAAATGCAATACTTGGACTTTCTCTAGGCTATTCTTTTTTTTCTGAAAGGAATTAAAATATCCAGTATCGTAATTAAGCAGTTCTACTCATTTCTGTTAGAGCCTTCTGAGGAGTATTTAAAGAAAGCAAAGTCAATGTACTAACTACTAATATTACAGGGGAGCCAAAGGTGGGTGTTGGTGCTGTTTCTGTTTTTGGGGGTCAGGTCCCCCTGTGTGCCAGGGGTGGTGGCAGCAGTGCCATTGGTGAGGCAGTGCCAGTTGACATCGATGTTGGCCCTCCCTGCACGTATTTGTGAGATGTGATGCAATTCTGGTTCTTCTAGACAGGCTGGGGGAGCTTGGATTGGCTGAACAAATAATTCTTGATACAGATGCAGAAAGCTGATCATTTTGGGCACTTTTTATTTAAAGGGAAAAAGAGCATGGCACCAGTAAATACAAAACTTATCACTCTACCAATCCAGTAACGTCAGCACTTCAGTCGAGTTTCCAGGGAGAGATTTATGACTCCTGAGATGATGCTTGTATAAAACTTGTTTGGCTGTGATTTTCGAAGGCTGCAGCGCAGAGGAACTGCTGGGGTGGCTGATTGTGTGTGCAGAATGCTGAGGAGCTGCTTGGGAGGTGAGGCTGGAGAGAGGAGAGGGCACATGTGCAAGAGGGGTTTGAGGTTCTAGAAACCCCAGAGTGGTGAATGCCCCACGCCCAGACGTGACAGAGGTGTGTGCCAGGCAGAGGGCACAGTGTCTGTCAGAGTCATGGTCATGCCTTGCCCATGTTAAACGCTCCCGTAAAAGCAAAGAATAAACCCCATAAATCCTGGTGATAGGTTTGGTAGTTATGTTTTATAAAAATGGACACGTAAAAATACAAAAAAAAGGATTTGTTTTCCCATGCTCTGCTTTCCACTGTGGCTGCTCTCTGGCCTCCAGCAGGATAAATGGCCAGGATGGAAACAGCCTTCCTAAAAGGTGCGAGAGGGTGCTCAGATGAGCACAGGGACAGCTCCATCCAGCATAGTCCCTTGCCCACTGTTGTTGTGCAGTGCATTCTTAGATTAGATTTTTGTACAAGAGCACGTGATGGCTGGTTCCCTCTTTAACCCTGGAGGTGCTGGTCTGTATTGCCATGTCCTCTGCCATATTTCAGTCCCTCAGGTGCAGGGAAGTGCACGTGTATACTCTCAGAAGCAGAGGTGTCTTCTTTAAAACACTGTCTTCTGGATCTGCTCTTATTTTCAGCGCTTGAGTGGAAACATGGCTGTTTTAAATAAAAATTGGGTTTAATGTGCTTTTAAATTGGAGGCAAGTGCACTAGTTATGCAATTAACTGCAAATATTGAGTTCGAGAAAGGGCAATGCAAGTACTTCCAAAATAATCAGAAGTGTTTTTAAATGGATGGCTAATGGAGAACAGACACTGCAGTGTGAGCTGCCTGTGTTCCCTAACAAAGCATTCTTTACCCAGGCTCTGCATAAGCTTCTTTTCAGCGTGTACATTAGAGCAGGAGTCTGGCAGGCTGTCTCGTCATGTGTCTTGTCCTGTAGAGCCACTTATTGGATTTCATCTGCTTACCCTTGTGCGATCATCAGGGCAGTGCTTAAAAGCAGCCCTTGTATGAAAACAAACGCAGCAGATTATGCAGCCTTAGTCTCTTCATGGAAGAGAGGAGGGAGAGATGGGGAAGGGAGGAAGCCTCCATTCCTGACCTTTAACTCAGCAGTAAACATAAATCTCCTCTAATGCTCTGCATTAGACCTCTGGAAGAAGGGGCAGCCAACTCAGGCGGACTACAAGGATGTCGTGAGGTTATGCAGGGAGAAAATCAGAAGGGCCAAAGCCCAACTAGAACTCAGTCTGGCTGCTGCCATAAAAAACAATAAGAAATGTTTCTATAAAAACATTGGCAGCAAAAGGAGGGCCAAGGAGACTCTCCATTCTTTATTTGATGTGTGAGGAAACACAGTGACAAAGGATGAGAAAAAGGCTGAGGTACTTAATGCCTTCTTTGCCTCAGTCTTTAATAGCAAGACCCGTTGTCCTCAGAGGACCCAGCCCCTGAGCTGGAACACAGAGACAGGGAGCAGAATAAAGCCCCGTAATCCACGGGGAAATGATCAGCGACCTGCTGCACCACAGAGACACACCCAGTCCCATGGGGCCGGATGGGACCCACCCAAGGGGGCTGAGGGAGCTGGTGGAAGCCACTTCCCATCATTTATCACCACTACCGGCTAGCAGGGAGGTCCCAGGGGACAGGAGGTTTACCCACTGGGACACCTGTCCACATGAAGGGTCAGCAGGACGATCCCATCACCCTGACCTCAGTGCTGGGGAACGTCATGGAGCAGATCACTTCCAGTGCCATCGCACAGCCCATCCAGGGCATCAGGACCAGCCAGCAGGGGTTAGGCAGGCCTTGAATGACCAACCTGTCTTTTATGACAAGGTGGCCCACTTGGTGGCTGAGGGAAGGGCTGGGATGTGTTCTTGCTGGAGTTTAGTCCTTCTCCTGTGGGCACTGTCAGCCCGTGGCTTGGACAGCTGCACTGTGTGCTGGGTAAAACACTGGCAGATGGCCGGGCCCAGAGCGTGGTGGGCAGTGAAGTTACACCCAGCCAGAGCTGGTCACAACTGGTGTTCCCTGGGCTCAGTACTGGAGCCAGCCCACTTTTGTATCCTTATCAGTGGTCTGGACGAGGGGATCAAGGGCACCTTCAGTCAGTCTGCAGATGACACCAGGCTGGGTGGGAGTGTTGGTCTACTGGAGGGCAGGAAGCTCTGCAGAGGGATCCGGACAGGCTGGATCCACGGTCTGAAAATTAGTCAGTGAAAGGCTACCCTCTTAAAACAAGAATGTTTGCTGCTGAAGTTGTGTCCAAAATTAAAAACAAAGACCTAAAAATACCACCACCAGTTTGCTTTCCATGATGTAGCTGCCCACCCAGAACGTCACCTCCCAGAAGTGGCTCTTTCTCACCTTGCAGGTGATGTTAAGTCATTCCCTTTCTTTCTTGTGGGGTTGGTTATGTTCCAGGTTGGGGAAGCTGTTACATTTCCCTGCTCTTCAGGCATGATGTGCAAGTCCTGCCTTGTGATTCTGTGCACAGCCCTGCTTCCCTTGGGATGGGCTGCTCTGAAGGTTGCTGTCTTTGGCTCCGCGTTAGAGTGGAGACGTTTTGAACAAGACCAGGCTCTCTGTGGAGTTCAGGCTATCTTGTTCAGATTCAGAGATCTTACATAGTTCAGGAAACTGGAACATCATTTTAGCTGAAGTGGCATAATCTGTTCTGTTTTGTTTTGATTTTTCTCCCCTTTTCTAGTTTTATGCTCAGTTGGTGTCAAAACCTTTTGGTGGGAGTAGAGGACCTCAACACTTGTGGAAAGACCAGCAGGCTCCTTGCTGGATCTGTTGGCCCCACTGTCCCCTCTGTACTTTGTCTTGAGAGCTCATGACTTTTTTAAGGCTGTGCAGTGAGCGAGGCTCGAAGCAGGAATGAATGTTGCTGTCACTTGTGGTCCCATTACACCTCCTGCAATGATGTGTGCTGGTCTCATCTGAGTAGCAACCACACATGGGCTGCATGGCTGATGCAGGGCCAGGGTGAAAGGGTGGGCTTGCTCTGGGGTCTCCAATCTGTCCTTCTGCTGCACTAAAATTCGTGTGAGTTGGCAAAGGTGACGAAGGTTTCTCCGGGCTGAGTCAGTGTTGAAGCAGAGAGATTGTGTCAGTGTATGTGACATGGGATGGTTTCAGTCTATCAGGAGTGTCATCCAGTGCTGGGGTCTGTACTGGTGGGACTGGTCCCAAGCCACAGAACAGATCTGCTCTTTCACAGCAGTGCTGGGGTTATTCGAGACAAAAATCCCTCCCTTCCGTAGGGAAGCAATGCTGGTTGGGTGGAAACCAGTTAAAGGAAACTGCCACATAAACTGATGATCATGAAGTGAAAGAGTTGGAGGAGCTGGGGAAGAGTTCAAGCTGGAGCTGCAGGAAGCCAGTGAAGTAACTTTGGCATGCTCATAGGGGCAAGTCAAGGAGAAGTACATTAGTGTTCAACAGGTACCTGAATGGTCATGGGCAGAAAAGGCTGCAGAGTGATGATGGGAGGTCCACAGAAAGTGGAGCAAGTCCCAAGGGTGCACCAGTACTATTCATGCTGCATGTGCCCTCCTTGAGCAGAATTCCTGAGAGGAAAACACAGTGTAAATTAAAAACAGAAGTGATGATTGCAGAGAAAAAAACGGGTGATGGATTGAGAAGTTGCTGTAGAAGAGGGAGGAGCTAGGTAGATGAGATACGGGTATGAAATCTAAATGAAGCTTGGAGGTGATTAAGTGGACTTCTGTACAGTCATTTCTTGTGCTGGATGTGGGAGGCTGTGCTGATGGGGGAGGAGGAAAAACACCACAGCTCAGGAATCAGCAGCATTTCTGTTTGATTGTGTAGGCAGAAAAGAGGGGCAGCCTCTTAGTTGGGGGGGCTGAACTGAATCAAATCCTCCAAATGCAAACCTTGGCCATGGGACCGCTGTGTCATGCAAAGGGAATCTGCCTTTCCAACCAGCCCCCTGCAAAGAAATTAGTAATTCCTTATGATATCTCATGGCAAAATGATTTTGTAAGACATATGATGGAGGTGAGGAAAGAGGAAATGAGTGAGATGTTTTTAATTCCAGATAATTTGTTTGGTGTGTAGCTGTGAATTAGACACATAGGGAGTCAAAGCTAATGGATGAAGAGTGTATTAAAAAAGACAGAGTAATGTTACTGAGAGAAGAGCAGAATTGTTCTCACCAGGCAACACACTTTGCAAGAGAGAGGAGTGTCGTCTGGTTTTATTACATAATAGAGGTTAGCCTCTTTTTTTGGTTTTTATTTTCCTCCCCTAAACTGTACCTGTTTGTGAGGTTTTCTCACAATAAACACATTTTTTCCTGAAAACTGCAGTTTTGCAAAGAATACAAGTCCGAATGGTAAAGTAATTAAGATTTCCTGCAGGAGAATGTGTGTTGGCTTTGCATTTGCTGCATGTTTGGGAGCAAAGGAGCAGATCTGCTCACAGGATGAGCACTTGGATGACATTAATCTTACCTTTATAGACTGCTCCAAATTGTCCTGTGGCAAAGAGGCACTTAGCATATCAAACAGAAGATCTTCAGCTTGGGGCAGGGAGGTAGATTATGGATATCTTTTAGTGTGCTGCTGCAGCCACATCTCTCCTTGCACACGGGAAAATCCTGAATCCCCAAGAACTTTCCCTCTGGATGACAAAGGCTAAGTCTTGGCACTTGCAGGCTCTTGATAGTTCTTCTCTGGGGCATAATCCAGATCCCAAAGAAAACTCCTGTTAATCTGTTCTGCATGTGAAGGAAATGCCAAAGAATACATTACAGCTGTGGCCCTGCTTCAGATCCTGCTGTATCCATAAGTGATTTCCATGGGGCGTCCGATGTGTGTGGAGAACTCCAAGAAAAACCTGGCATGTGGCAGTGTAAACTGGTGGAGACCTGGAGCAGTGTTAGTCTTCCTTTTGTTTTTTATTATTTCAAGGAAATGCTTGTTTCAAAGAGCAAAGGCTTTAATCATTTGGCTTGTGAGGGAGTTGTCTCTTTAATCTCTTACACTTTGGTTTTGGCTTCCTTCAAAAAATCTTTGCAGCACTGGTGTCATCGGTGCCTGTTCGCTCAGATCAGCCCTTCCAGAGGGGAATGAAAGCAGCGTTTCCTCATTTAAAAAAAAAGAAAAGAAAAGAAAAAGGAAAAAAAATAAAAAAAGAAGTAAAAAAAGACAGAAAAGATTATTGCAGCACCAGGTTTTTGAGGTAGTAAGCCTGGCTTGCATCCCTGAGATGAAAAGGAAATTGAATATTGTGTTTTCTAAAGGACTTTTCTATTCCTGCTGGATATGGATATATCAGCCAAATATTGAAATAGAGGCACCTGGTTAGCTGCTGCATGGTTCCAGCTCACATGGAGCCTTCATCCCCCTGCTTTTGGAAACAAGGCTGGGCCTTTGATTTCCACAGAGGACTCAGACCTGCAGGAATCTTCAGCACAAGCAAAGCTCCAGTCCCAATAGAGCGTCCAAGCTTTGGGAAAACATCAGTTGTCGGATCGAGCACTGGAGGGGGTGCCTGGGAAGGTGCCCTGAGCATGGCCATCCCCAAACCCTGAGTCCCAGGGGTCTGGAAGTTCAGTTGTTCACATCAAAGAGTTGGCTTGGCTTTGTGTGTTGCTAGAGAATGTGTAGCTCTGCCTTTCTCCCCAGCCTGTGCTGCACAAGACAATAATCTGTGTCCATGCTGGAGGTGTGGACTACAAATTAAAATCCAAGTTAGTTTTAAAACACCTTCTGTTTTCAGCAGGACATCTGATGCATCACTAAACTCCTTTTCCTCCCAATTCTTTTGTTCTCCACTTCGAAAATGCACATGAAACATGCCTGGTAATTAACAAGATGGTAGCAAGTTTGGGGGGGAAAACAAGTGTGTTAATTCTTTTAAGGCAGTGTTAAAAAAATATTTCAAATGTTTTCCCAGTGGGGGTTGGGATTTTTCTTCCTAAAATTGCATGAAAAGCCAAATACTGTTCTGTGATGATACTAAACTGTATAATGTAAGGTCATAAGGTTCAAGGAAACATGTCTTCCTAGAGTAGATAGAAGTGTTTATCTAGTCAAGTGAGTCATTTTCCTAGAAAAACAAGTTTTTTAACAACTGTAGAAAATTAATTTTCAGTAGGGAATAGTGAACCTTTAATCTCAACTTCCCTGCTCAGCATTAGGAAAATCTTCACTAGAGAGTGACTGGTATCTGTGTGCCTCACGATGGTAACATTTCGGATGAACACCAGGTTTCTGAGTGTTTTTCTGAACACTGCCAGCATGGAAAATTCATCCGTGATTTGGATTTAGCAGTGAGTGGTCGGGGCAGCATCTTGCTTGAAAGCAGCAAGCTTTCATGTGTTTACAGCTTTGGGTTTTGGCAGTGCATGTTTGTATTACCTGTGAGCAAGGAGCCTTGAAGGGCATTAGAGAGGCGAGTCATGAATTCAACTTCATTTCTTCCCAGGTCTCCAGGCAGCTGGTGTAGGTAACCTGATTCAATTGTATTTTAAACTTGAAGAGAATTCTACCATTTCTGGGGGGTTTTAGACAAACTAGTGTGTTGTTACAATTTTTTTGTTTGAAAGCAACAACAAAAAATTCTGAATAATGGTGGGTTTTTTTGAAATGCATTAAAGCTGGTTGATAAGAACCAACTCTCCCAAGGCTGAGGTGAGTGATGAGTTGTGCTGTCCTTGCAGTTGCCTGATACTATTTCATAGAATCACCAACTGGTTTGGGTTTGAAGGGACCATAAAGATCCTCTACTTCCACCCCATGCTGTGGGCTGGGACACCTTCCGGTAGACCAGATTGCTCCAAGCCCTGTCCAGCCTGGCCTTGGAGACTTTATTGGTCACTGGTTTACTTTGCAAAATTGCTGCTGTGCAGCAGGATCCAGCTCTGAGTTGTATAGTGATAGTTCACCAGAGAACCTCAGAACAGGAGAAAATATCTGTATGATACCTCCAAAGCCAGCAGTGGTTATTGGAACCTGTCATTATCCCAGAGTTACAGATGAAAGGTAGTGTAGACTCAGTGAAGATGGAGGTGAAAAGCCAAAAACACCTGCATTTGAGGCATCTTCTAGTTCAGTGTGTTGTGAACTGAGCTGGTAAAATGCAAGCTGAGAAGTCCTGCAGTGGGACTGACCCACACAGGGGCTGCTCCTGCCTTGGGCTGCAGAATTAAACCCCGTTCTTTTGTTGAGCTGCATTACACAGTTTCCATTCAGCTTGCTGATTCAATGCAGCCATCCCCAGTGAAAATGGGATTTGATGTTCTCTTAAGCAAACCTCATGTATAAAGAAAGGAATTATTAGCCAGAAATTAAATTCCACTTACTGTGAGTTTTCCAGGCATGCCTCGAGCTGTTGTGCTGGTTGTTACGAGCTGCTGCACACTGCCTTTGCTGCAGCCTTTCCCTCAGTCGTGTCCAGGTCTCCCTTTGATTTCCTGCCCGCTGGAACAGCTGCCCTTGTCTGACTGATCCTTGCAGCCAACACAAATGAAGGATGATTCATTCACAAAACATTCCTGAGTGAGGAGCTGGACTGTAACTCTGCTCTGGTTTTACACTGCTTGAGCTGCCCTGATGGAAAAGAAGGGGCTCCTCAGAATATGGTGGATAGCAGTCACATCTCACCTTGGGCTGAAATTTTTCTCCCATCTTGCCCTGCTTTTGGTTCCAGGTGGAGAACTGTCACTGCAGAGTCAATAAACCTGCTGAGAGAGGATTGAGGATTTCTGCCAAGTTGACCATGGTATGTCCCAGATCAGTAGGGCTTCTTAACACCATGAGTCCCAAGCACTCAGACCTCTCTTGCTTCAGAGGGGTACCTGATACCTTCCCCAGTAGCTGTCAAGTTTTCAGCTGTGTAGAGGATTTCATAAAATGAAAGAGATTTCACCAAACTTGTTCTATTCTGACAAATTAATGAAAGAATGTGCTGCATTTTCCATACAGATTATCCTCCCTTCCACTTGGTTGCACTTGGAATTGTGGCAGATGTGCTGTTCTATTGCCTTAGGGAGGACAGACACTTGCCACTGCTGTCCAGCGTGGAGAGAGACCTGGAAATTTGGAGGTTACCTGCTCTGTGTTACTAAAGTTCCATTAAAGCTGTGTAGAGTGAGCTTAGATCTGCATGGATGTTAGCTCTGCTTGTGGAAGAGAGGTGAGGAGAAGTGAGAGAGATTTGTTGTCCAGACACCCTCTTAGCTGAACAAGCTCATTTGTACAGTCGGATTTTTGGCAGCTTCTTGTCCTTCCTGGTGCTTCCAAGGCTCTGATGTGTTTCTGCAGTGTCATTCTTGTCGATAGGCTACAGTGGAATATTGGCATTTGTTTAGTACCTGCTACCAGAGAAGGTAGTTTTTTAAAGAATTAATGGCTGGTTTGGAGGCTCCTCTTTCCCAGCTCTTCATCAGGAGGATTTACCCTGCAGAGGTTGCGAGGCGTGCACTGGGAATGCGTTGGTAATATTTAGAGTCATAAAATTCTGGCTATTGGACAAGCTCCTAATTGCTTTGATCTCTCTCTGTCTTACTCAAAGTTGGATAGATCATACAAAACAAGACAGTTGCATTTGCATTAATCTCCATACTTAGGTCAAGGGTTCTTTCCTTTTTTTTTTTTTTAAACCTCAGAGAAAGATGAAAAAAAAATTTTCCACTTGTAGTTTTAAATGAAGGGCATTACTGTGCATATGATTTGTTTTGTCATACCCTCCCCCCTTATGTGATGCCTCAAATAGACTCAGCAGGGCAGGCTGTGGTGCTCTTAAAATACTTAATTCCCATGTGGACTTTGCCCTGGATCGGTGTCATAAGAGATACCATCAAGTAGAAATAAGTAAAACCAATAGAAATGAAACTTTCATGATTCTTTGATTCTTCAAGCTGCATTCTTTCCAAAATAAGTGGAAGCGAGGTATTCCTTGCAGGTGTTTGAATGGAAGATATTGCATTCATTCATCAGCAAGCTGATCTCTGTTGCTGTTCATGGAAGTCAGTATCTCAAAAATACATTCTCAATGTCTGCAAAACTCTGTGCTGCTGAAAACTACCAAATTATATTCTCTCTTTCTCCTTTCTGATGAGCTGATCGATAAAGGAGGCATTTCCATAACATGGTATTTACCCTCTCTACAGTTGAAATACAATATTTACAGTTGCAAATATTCTTCACAGCTGGTAGCTGGTTTCTTTATCCTGCTTTTATGATAAGTTTACAGTACATTGCTATCGCAATCCTACATGTTTTTTGGCTGCCTTGGAAAAAAAAAAGAAAAGGCAGCTGCTTTGAGGTCTTGTGTAGTGTTTATGCACGAGGTGTGTGTTTCTTTTGGGTCAAATTCTGAAGGGAACCTTCCTGGTGCTGCTGGTGCTTGCATGCTGCCCATGCTGAGTGTGAGCATTTGGGGTGTGTGAGACATGTTGGGGGGAGCAGCCTCAGCCAGACATCCCACTGCTCATCTTCCTCAACCTGTCCATGCATTTCTCTAACTTCATGCACTCAGATCATTTAGTGGGAGCCTGAACCAAGAGAAAAATGGGAAATTCTGGGGGAATAAAATTGCTGGAATTTGCAGAAAGATGGCATGAGTTGGGTGTTTGGCTTTGGTGAGCTCCAGGGGGGGCTGGGAATCTTTGAATTTCTTCTGCAATTCTCAGTCAAATATTTTTCTCATTTCTACATATTTTCTTAGTCCTAGTTAAATCATTTATAGTGCAAGAATTGTTGGAAATACACATGCACACATGTATATAAAATTTACATTTTCCCAGCCGTGTCAACTTAACAGCTTTATTAACATTTTCATATCATCTTTCCAATTAGTAAATCCTTCTTCTTTTTTTTTGTCAATGTTCAGCTTGCAAGTAAAAGAGAAAGTTCCCTTGGATTAGATTTACATCGTGTCGTCCTCTTTGATGAAAGCACTGATTAGCACGAGTCGTTTGGTGTCGTTCCCCCCATGCCGTTTCCCACACGGCTGTCAGCTTTCATCAGGAGCAGGAAATGCATCTTTGTAAAGCATAACTGTTATTAGCAGAATTCAAACTATGGGGAGGTTGAGTTTTTTCTTTTCACTCGCAGATGTGTTAGAAGAGTAGGGAAGTGTGTGGGCAAGTGTGCTTTTTGGTTTCGATCATATTTCTCCCTTGCATTTTCTGTTATGGCATTGTTGAATGACTTACCACAAGTTCTCCCACCTCTGTGAAAAACAAGTACAGTGTGATAATGGGTTGTTGTTGTTGTTGACTGGTAACATTGGGTTGTCTGTTAGCAAACCAGTTAAATGGTGAGTCACTCCAGGGAGTAGGAGTGATTGCAGCACGCAAAAAAAAACAACGTAGGAAATTTTGAATTAATATAAGCAGAGAAACTATCAATAGAAATGCTGACCGCTAGTGTTCCCTGAAGTAGAACAATCTGGCTTCTAGGAGTAGAAAATAGATTAATGTTGGTATTAGCAATGAAGTCTTAGTTTGCTCTACAGACGTTTCTGTTTGGCCTTCAGAGAGGAGGTGGTGTTGCCATCACCGATGCTCGTGGGTGAGGGGACAAACAGCTGGTGAGGGGCTGCTCCACGCGCTGGTAGCAGAGCTGGGAACTGTGTCCCTGCTCAGGGTCCATCACCTGGGTGTGGGTCTGCGTCCCCTTGGAGGGGCAGGAGACTTCCCAGAGCATGGTCTGGGGTGCAGCTAACACAGGGCTCTGGGATGGGAGCAGGAACTTGCTCAAGGAGTACTCCTTGAGTACTTGTGGGACACTCCTGCCCTGCTGCCCATGTGCCAGCCCTTTCCTTGGGAGGAGGAGTAGCGTGCAACCCTTCTGCCAGAGCCTCAGGAAACATCTGCTGGTTTTCACATCAGCCAGCAAGTGTCCATTAAAAAAAAAAAAAAAGTAGCTTTGAATGTATTTATTTGGAGTATTTGTAAAAGTTCAAGGCTTTGACTAAATTGGTTTTACTGGTTCTGTTAGCTAATAGAAAAAAGTGAGGTTATGTAATGAACGTGGTCTTTTTAATGGTAATATAAATGTTTGCTAATTACCATATGGAGATGAAGGTCACATTAATTACAAAACAGTTCTTGCAACGCTACCAGGCAACCATCCTTTTAATTTTTTTTTTTATGGGATTAATTAGAGATAATATGCATTCAGGACTGACAGCTTTTCTTCATAATGTTTTCCAGAAAAACATGTATGGCTCTATTTGAAACTAATTGACTGCTGGGTGCCCTGCACATCTGTGCTGGGTGGTGGCATCGACATCTTGGCTGCACTTCGGCCAAAAAGGGCAATCAAAGCAAACAGCCAGCGCAACAGCAGTGTTGGAGCACGTTTGGCCTTCTTAAGCATGAATTTAAAATACAGATGAGAGCTTGTGCCAAGAGGCTGCTTGGGAGCATCGAAGAAGCTGTTCTCATTGAGGACTGTGGGTTAACTCTTGTGTTGGCAGTGTAAATACCAACTGCCTGGAGTGGGATGGGCAGGAGAACCTGCTGCTGCTCAGCCTTGTCCTGTGTGGGGCTCTCTCTTCTGCTGCATCACTGGTAGCTCTGGAGTGAGATGCAGAGTTTTCCTCCAGGGCTGGGCTGTTCTCATCAATGGCAATGGTGAGCTTTTCCCTTCCCCCATTTCTGAGCAGTCTCTGTGCTGGAGGCACAGATTAATTTAAAATGGGCAAGACGTGTAGTGCCCAAGCGTTCCCCCTCCTGGACATGCTCCTGAGGCACTTGGTGCTTGGACATGTGTGTGGAAATGGCCACAGACAGTCTGGGCAGCATGGGGAGCTGGGTTACAGGGCTGTGCAAGCATAGCAGTTCAGGCATTGCTGATGGCCACGAGTAGGCTGGTTCCTCCAGGCTGGAGTGGGACAGGATGGCCGATTCCAGTGTGGAGCTGTTGGGGCTCATGGTTTAGCTGGTGGTGCTTTGAGTTGCTCTGGGCCTCCCTGGCACTGTGCTGGTGAGGTGGTGCCCAGCATTTTTTTTGCTTCCTGAGGCACATGAGCACTTGTGGTGGTGCAGAGTGCCATATTCAGCCTGGCAGAGTGGGAAGTGGTTTATGCTTGTCATGAGCCACGTGTGGTAATTGCAGTCTTGCCCTTGACTGCCATGACTTTCCAAATAACATGGAGAGTGGCTTGGCAACTCCATCAGCCAATTCCTTCAGGACTCTGGGATGCATTCCATCAGGTCCTGTAGACTTCTGCACATTCAGGTTCCTCAGGTGGTCATGAACCGATCCTTGCTTACAGTGGGAGGGACTTTGCTCTCTCAGTCCTCATCCTGTTGTCCATCCACTCCAGGGGTGTGGGAGCTGTGAGCCTCCGAGCTGGTACTACTGGTACCAGTGGTACCACTCACCATGATGGGAATTCTGAGCTGGCCTCAGTGTGCAGGCAGCCTCTGGCCCCTGCCAACCTCAGGCAAGTGACAAACTGGAGCAGTGATAGAAGAACTGAAGATTGGTGATGAGTTTTGGTGTTCGGCATCTCCTGATGTGCATGTGCACTTTATATTTACTCTTGTGGGTGTGCATTGGTGCCACATTGTAGAGGAACTGAACCAATCCTCTGAAAATTGCAGCTCTTGTGCCCAGGCATTCTTTGATTGCTACAAAATGATCGCTAATGATCTGGATTTGTATTAATCAGAGTGGGAATGCAAGGATGGCAAATCTGAAACTGACAGGCTCTGTTCTGGGTACCCCTCTGCAGGGGCTGTGCACACAGTCATGGCTCTCCCCCGTGTGTGGCTGTGTCGCTTGGACGAGTCATGTCATGGCTGAGCAGCTTCTTTGCCCTCCTCCTGCCCACACTTTGGAAGATCATGCTGAAGATAAAAGTCAAGAGGAGGAATAAGCCCTTGCCTGTGTTTCACCCTGCGCCAGGATTTAGTTTTTAGTCCCAAACTCTTTGCTGTTCAGTTTTAGATGTTTAACATGTCACTCAAGTTGAACGTTGTGATGACAGCGATCAGATTCACTCGAGTACTTTTGTGCTGGCACAGTGCTCTCCTTCGGATACGTGTCAGCAGAGGGGATTTAAAAATACGGATATGCCACGCTGAACTGAGCTCAGAAGGATTGTGTGCACAGAGAGATGGTCGGTATCTTAAAACAATTACTGTTCAAATAGGGTGGAAAGGAGGAAGGAATACTAATGTCTGTTCTGATGATGTGTATCTGAAGCCATGAAGGGGTTTAGACTCAGATGCTTGAAGGAATTTAGAAGTCTAAGCCTAGCTTAGGTGGCCAGGTCATTACATGCAGAAATCTCTAGAGACTCTGGAGAGCACGGTGAAGGTCACAGGATAAGGACTAGCAACAAGCCAGTGCTAGAAGCTGAACCCAAAGCGCCTTAGTCATAAGTGCCTTAATTGTTGTGGTGTTTTTCACCTTTAGCTTTATTAACATGTCGGTGCTGCCTTTCTTTTCAGAGCTCATTGTTTTTCTCAAGGTATATGTACTGAATTTCAGCTTGTCGGGCATGAGCTGGATTTTCTTGGTTACCCATCAGAGGTCTCCTAGATGTTAAGGGTCCAGCCCTCTGAAAATCACTGTTATTACAAAGACTACCCTCAGTAGTTTCTCGATGGTTCAAAGCGATGTGTGGGGCTTAATGTGTAAATGTGGCAGAGGGGTTCTTTTAAAGTAAAGAAAAAAAGCAAATCATGGAAGTCTATGAACATTTTAATGTTTTAATGCTTGTCTTTAACTTATATCTATCTTGTGTAAGTGTCTTTAAGACACTCTTTGGGTCTTATTTTAAAGGAATAATTTTCTTGATTAGAAAATTACTCTCTTACTGATTTTTGTTAATATAATGCATTATTGCTGATGAACCTGAAGGTGACCTTCAAAAGGAGGAAACCCTGAGGGGTCTGTACTGTAGCTGTAGCCGGAGCAGCTGGGTCATCATGCAGCTCTACAGCTAACACATTGTTCTTTGGGGGCGTTGTAGGGACTTTGGGGAAAAACACATACATGAACATCATACTAGTCTGTGCTGGAGTGGGCCTGAGTGTGTCAGGCTGATGCTCAAAGCTGGTGGAGGTCACAGGCTGTTTCTCATTTGTTCGGGACTTGCCCACATAGTGAAGCTCTTGCTGTACAAACGAGGGAGTGACATTAAGATACCAGATTCTCCTCTGTTTCCTCTCAGTTTGGACTGTGACCCATTTGAGTTTTTACATCTTAGCTCCCCATGCTTTCTATCTGTTCGAGGATATGTTCTTTATGAGGTGGCCACATGAGGAGGTGGTTGGCAGCCACCTGTGTTCCTGGGTTGTCGAGCTCTTGAGTTATCAAACCCTCTGGAGACTGGTTTTGAGTTCATTGCTTGGTCTCTGTCACCTGCAAAGTGATGGATGCTTGTGTGGTCTTTGTGGCATCCCAGAACCAAGAGCCCAAGGTGTCTGCTTGCCCCACTCAGGGCTGGAGTTCAGGCTTGGGGAACTTTGTGTCCCCCAGAGATGATGTGGCTGCATGGGAGGTCAGAGTGGTTGTCCTAAAATGATGACAGTGACAACTGGACCTGCTGCTGTCTGCTGACTCAGGACTGGTGCAGAGATAAGGTCCCTTGTGCCAAGCTCTCAGGTGTCTCTCAGGAGCGCCCTGGAGAGCAGATGAGGGTGAGTGCTCACAAATTCATCTGTGAAGGGTGAGACAGTTTATCCCAGTTTCAGGGTGTTTGTTTTTCATCTTTTTGCTGGGTTGAAAAGACGCCTTTAATATCATTCCATAAGACGAAATGAATGGTATACTGGACTGGGGACTAAAAAGCACTCCAGCTTAAAAAATTTAATTCCTCTGTACTATAATCAAGTAGAAAATGAGAGGATTGTTAAGCCTGTGTTTTCTTTGTGGCAAAGACAACTTAATGGAAGTCTGGAGTGTGCAATTGAGCTAACAAAGTTTTAGAAAGGCAACAGAAATAGGTAGCTGGTAGCAGAACAACGTGTGTCTGACAGCTGAGTACAGAGGATGTGGTGACAGAGGCGCGGAGTGAAGTCTAGAGATACCGGCAAAGGGAGTCTGGCAGCAAGAAATAGGCTGGTGAGAACAAAGCAGTGCCTGTCATGGGAATGATTGCTCGTCCCTTTTGATCACGGAGAGGAGGGTGCTCAGCAAGCAGCTTCAGGCAGAGGGAGGGGAGGGAGGGGTGAGGGGCTGCAGCTGGGTGTGGGGGGCATTGCTGCATGGCCCCTTCGCCCGGCCCCTGCCCAGGGCTGGGCTCAGCAGCAACAGCTCTGGGCTTTTCTCCTGGAACTCAGGGCAGAAATCCTTTAGGTTTCACACTTCTTGAAAGCAGTTCCTCAGTTCCCCTGGCCTGGCCGTTGGCAGGGCTTTAGCAGTGCCTGTGAGATCCCAAGTGAAGGGCTGAAATACAACGTGTGTAATCTGCTCAGCCTCTGCCCTGGCTTTGGTTTCCTTCCAGCCCTGTGGGTGGCCAGGAGGAGATGGAAGCTCTCCAGTGACACGCTGCAGTAGGTTTTGACCCCAGGAAGGACAGAACAGGAATTGTAATGGGCCGCGTTTGCTTTCTGGTGGGCTTTGAGGGGAGGCTTTCATGTGACGTTGGTTTAAGAGACTCCAGCGATGGCAGAGCCACGGGCCCTGTCTTTTCATCTCCTTGTGCAGTTGCTCTGTGACATCTCACCAGCAGCCCCGAATTACTCATTGTGAGCACACGGCTCTGACCAGCACACAGCCTACTCAGCAGAGCCAGAGTGACAAACAAGGTCTTCAATGTGGAAAAGGCAGCAGTGCCCAGTGCTAGGATAGCCCTGCCTGTTCATTTGAGGGGCAGAAGCTGGAAATAGGAAGAAAATTTTACCAGTGGTTTCGTGTTGAGCCTTTCCAGCCTGCAGCATGCTGTAAAGCTTTATTAACAGTGTGGTTTTAATTTTTTTTATTATTGGGGGTTTTTTTATTATTTTTTAGACTGCTTGTGTGGGCCAGCCCTGGCTGCACAATGGTGGATCGGGTGGCACGCTGTTCTGTGTGTGCAGCAGCCCCGCTCTCTGTATGTGCAGTGTGTATCCTTGCTCTGTGACAACTGCACCACAGCCTTTTAATCAGCTTCCTTTCACTCAAGTGTACAAATTCTGCTCTCATTACACGTACTAGCTCTCAAATTTACAGGCAGGAACTTCTTGGATAGACTAATATTCCTTGGCCACCCTAGCATGCAAATTTAAAATTTAATATCTTGCGGCAGGTCTGTTCGCTTTTATGCAAATTCTAATGTAAGATTATGTTTTGTAGTTGTAAATTAGAAATTAAAGTAAGTTATGCAGGGGAAGGGTATGTGAAAAATGGCAGTCTTGGATTTATATTTCTTTACATGAGGTAATCCTAGTCGTTTGAGTAATACAGAGATGTACATCCTCTTAAAAGGAGAAAACTTTAACAGCAAACATGGTTTAAATGGGTACTTAGCTCCCATAGCGGTTAATGAAGAAGTGGTTGCTACAAGCCTGTCTCCCTCAGTCTCCTGACTTCTCTGAATGCATTTTGAGGCAAACAATAGGTTAATTGTTCTGGTGTAGGCAAAAGAAATAAAATCCAGACGTGGCTCACTTTTGTTCTTCTGTAACCAGGCAGCTGAGGGGGTGTGTGGGGACCTGCCTGGAGGAGGGAGGTGGGCTGGTGCAGCAGGGCTGGGCTGTAACTCCTGCCTGGAATCGGTGGTTCCTGGGGGATAGCAGCTCCTGACACAGCTCTCTACCCTTGATTTCTGTTAAGCAGATCTGAAACCTCTGTGACACACTGGGATAGCTGGGTCTGGCTGTTGTTCTGACTGTCTCTTTACAGCCTTTACATGGCAGCTTGATGTGGCCCGTTCCAGCTGTGGTGGCCACCACCAGCTGTGTGTGGCAGCTTTGGTTGGTGAGCAGCTCCTGCCATGCCATGGTGACAAATGCAGGAAAATCTAGAACAGCACAGGGAAGCAAAATGCAGAATCTGAGTGAAATAATTTTTCTTGTGGAGTGCTGCTCACACCTGTTCTAGAAGCAGCCAGAGCATTAGAAGAAATAAAATTCCCTGGGTATTCACACCACACAGGCTGCACTGGAGGATTGGTCTTCAAGAGTGACTCTTAGTGGCCCACAATTTGCCATGAGATAGATGAGAGAAAAGGGGATAACTCAATATTAGAGAATATTTTCGGGTATAACCAAAGAGTTTCTGAACACGCTCAGTATTTAGATTTGCTTTTTAGAAATCAGTATCTCTTCAATCACCGAAGGGAGTGACGGGCTCTAGTGCTGTAATATCTATACCCAGCATATTTTAAAAAAACTAAAATCAAAAGTATTTCACAATAATGTTAATTGCATATGGATAAGATTTTGTAAAGCAATTTGGGTTCTGTCTCCCTCACTGACTTTCAGCAAGTGCCTAAGCTGTCATCCTTCAAAGCAGCTTTTGAAAATGGTGTTTCCAGGGTTGAGCCCTGTATGTGCTTTTGAAATCACTCCTTTACTCTGAAATTCTTGTATTTTTCTAGATTGTCTGTTGACAGGGAGTCTTTTCCCTTCCTGTAGTGTCTCCATAGGAAATAATGTGATGGAACCCTTGGAGCTTGGGCGTGGGACTGTGCCTGGTCCCAGATGGATCAGGCACGGCCTTGGCTCACCCCCCGCAGCCAGGACAGCCCCAATACACAGAGCAGGGCTCACAGAAATGCCTTCCTAGCCCTCAGTGCAAAGAGTGAAGAAAAACACTGGTATTATGGGCTGTTCAGTTCATTTCTTTGCAAATCTGCAATGGCTGACATCTGTTTGCTTTTCTTTGTGGTTTTGGAAAAGACTAGAGGATTTGGATCCCAAATAGCTATAAGATGGCTTGACATGGAGTAGCATGAATAGGCTTGTTTTGTCTCCTCCTGTTATGAATCACTTTCCATATTAATTTCAGACTTTGAGTCGATGTGTATGTGGCCCAGCAGAGCTGCACACCACTTCAGCTCATCCTATTGTTTGAAAAGAAATATCTTGTGTTTATTTGCTTCGTATCAGAAACCAGGGTCCCATGTGGAGCTTTGGAGAGATGGGTTGGTGACGAGCCCAGGCTGCCAGGGGGAAGTTCAGCCTGTTCAAAGGCTCTCCCTGAGCTGGGGGATTTCAGGTGTGCTCCCAGCCCTCCAGTCAGAGGTTCAGATGGACTGTTGTTCCTTTGGCTTTGCTTTCTGCCATGACTCTGCAGTCAGCCCGTGGAGTCACCACGCTCCACGTGCCCAGGGCAGTGTTCAGTGCTGTGAGGGGCAGCGGTGGGGCAGACCCATGGCCCGGCCTGAAGTGTGCATTCAGAGCCTGCCAAGGTCTCCTGTCGGCTGCAGTTGCTTACAGAACCATCAATTAGAGCTTTTTTTCCTCCTTTTTTTTGGATTTATTACCAGTCAACTTCAGTAAAGGTTCTTCCCTACTCTTTTGCCAGATGTCATGGATTACTGCCTCTGAATGGGTTTCCCATGAAAAGTGTAAATAAATACAAGTCCTCAAGCTCCTGGCAGGAAGTCAAGACCCCCTCTTCTGTTTGGTTGAGCTTCTTTTCCCCCCCCCCCCCCCCCCCTTTTTCTCCAACAAATTAATGTCTTGTCGTTAATGGCCTATTTTGGTCAAACATCAAACCCACTCATCCTTCCGTGTGTGCGTGCCTGGAGGAGAACGTGGCCATTTTAGGGATGAAGAGGATGGCTGTGGGGTGGGAAGCTGAAAACCTGCCCACAGGGAGCAGCAGCTCTGGGTTTGTCTTCAGACATTTATTCTGCCTTTTGTGTTAGTCTGGGGATCAGATGGAAGTGGGAGAGGGCCGTGTTCATGTACAAGCTGGGTTATAGTGTTGTTCAACAGGCGAACTCTGGGATGAGTTCCTGTCGTGTGTACAAGGGGCTGAAGGTAGAATGGAGCAGATGGAGGGAAGGAAAACTTGTGGATCTTTTCAGTGTGAACGATAATGCAGTGCTTCCTGCATGGGTTTGACCATGCTGAGCTTGTGCTGTGCGGTGGTGGGGTTCTCCCTGCTGGCTGAGGGATAACTGGAGGTAATCCATGGGATCAGCTCTTTGACTTACCGTGTTTCTAGCCCTGTAATGTAAAACTCAGGAGCTGGACCCCACATAAAGGTGTGATACCAGTTTAATAACCATCCAAATGGCAAGGAAGGAAGGAGAGGGCTTTAAATCTGTTACTGGGTTGTATTTTCAAGTCCTTCCCTGATATTTAGGAATTCTTTTTGTTGGAAACTGAGAGTCCCAAACCATGCGATTCCTGGAAGGGTAGTTTAAAAAAGAGTAGCTGGAGTATAGAAAAAGCTAGTTGTGGAAACCTTTGCAATGAAGTCACTGGCATTACCAGCAGGGCACTAAATGAGTGTGCTGATTAAAGCTGGGAGAACTGTTTGCATTTCTTTACATTTCCCAGGGAATGTGGCATCTCATCTGAGCACAGGCTCCTGCAGCCAGCTGCAGTTTGCTGTCCTTGTAGCACCTTCATGTAGGGAATATCAGGCTGCCTTTCCAGGGCAAACTGCAGACCTGGGAGCTTTGCTGGCAACACCAGTAACCAGACGAGGGACCAATAAATTTGAGCGCTGGGGATGTGTGTAGAAAAAAGAAGGGGATATATCCTGGTTTGCTGTACACCAGCACTCATCTGAACATTATGTGTGGCCACTGTTTTGTTCTCAGCTGCCATTCTCGTGGTGCTGCTGTGCTGGCTCTCTCCCCTCCCAATTCTTTTGTGATTTGTGAATGATTAAGATGGAGTCAGACAGAAAGCAGAGTTGGCACAGCCAGGCTGTTACCCTATTAGAAGGTCCAGATGTACTGAATAAGGGTTCCTTGTGGCTTCTGATGAGGAAGAAACAAAACAGTGCTCTAGTTAGGTTTAAAGGATTTGGTAAGCACACATGTGTCATGGTCTAACTGCCTTTGATGGGTACCAGATGGCAAACAGAAAGGGGAGGATGGAGCCGGGGGAGGCCAGAGTGTGGAGGTGGGGGAGGCAGAAGGATGGAGAGGTCCTTTGTGAGCCTCTGTGGGGAAATGTCATGTGCAAAAGGTGCTTATTTACACATGTATACAGGTGCTTGGACAGAGTTAAATATGTGTATATGTATAAAGTCATTTTTCTGCCCACTGGGTCACTGAGACACAAGCCTATTGCTTACCATGGCCTCTCTTAGAAATGATGGCTCTCATTGTGATGTATCTCACATCTCTGTGTGGGTTTGCAGCCACCTTCAGTTCCTGAGGAGGGTGAGACTCTGCAGCTGCAGCCCTGGGAGCTGGGATGTTGGGTGGGGGTGCTGGCCTGGCTGACAGATCTCCCCTGTCTCCATGTGAGTTATATCCAGTGCTGAATCTCAGCATCAGAGGGAATAAGCTGTCACACAGACACGGAGTACAGGGATGCTGCAGTGCTGCCAGGGGCTGGCTTGGGGAAAAACAGATACTGGGTCAGTTCTTACCACTTGTAATTGGTTTCTAAGTCACTGAATCCTTGGGCTGATGAGATTTTGTCTTTAAAAAATTACATTTGTATATAATGAGTTGGGAAAGAGAAGACAGCCCGGTGATTTATTTGTGTGCAGTGGTTTAAACTCAAGTGTTCTCAAGTCATTCAGTCCTAAAAAAGCCAAACATACTGGAAAGAGTTGAAAGGATTATGTATGGCAAAAGTGCTGGAAGAGATCTTCATTGACATGTCACCCTTTTCCAATTTGCAATCTACAGGACACTGCATCTGTAACCAGGAGATTCTGTCGCTTAGATAATTTGGAAAATAGTGAGATGTTAGGATTAAAACTCCAGGCTAAATGCCTCATTAGTGTAAACCAGCATGGCAGTTTGGCTTCCAGGGAAACTTATGGATTTATATACCAGCTCCACGTCTGACATGGTATGTTTTCCACTCCTGTGTTGTAATTCAGTACAGCTTGTACAATAATGTAGATGAACTGCTGGCAGGGAAATGGAGTAGATAAATCTTTTATGAGCAAGTCCAGTGTCCCTGAGCTGTGCTCAGCTCTCTGGGGAGCTGCACAGGAGCCGCGTGGGCTCTGGCAGTGCTCTGGTGTCTGCCACAGGGTGAGAGGTGGGAGCATCACCTGGATGTGGTCTCTGAAGCCTCCATCTGCTGGGGTAGCCACTGCTTCACCTGGAGTTGTCCCATATATGTGGGACAAATGTATCCCATGCATACCTCTTGCAGCGACAAAGTGGGTGTTAGCAAAGCCCAGAGCATTCTCCTTTCTCCTGCAGTAGCAGGGGGGGTGTTACAAGCAGAGCTGGAAAAATGTTTTGCCAAAACCTATTTGATTAAAAATAAAACAAAGGTTTTTTTATAAATTAAATGTTTAGAAAAATGTGTCAATTCCCATATAATTTCCATGGAGAAACATTTTGGAAATAAAAAACATGTAGATCTAGAAAATGTCAGAATTTAGCTGGGGAATTTTGCAGGGTAGTTTTATGTGTGTGCCTTTCTCCCATTTTCTTTTGGCATTTCGTAGTATATTGAGTGATCATATTATTGAGCTGGTGTAATGTGGTGTGATTTGATACATAGCTAATGCATTTATTTACATTTCTAAAATGTGTGTATTTAGATCTACGTGATTATTTGTTGAATCAATAAGGGCAGCTGCTATTTACTATGGTCTGAGCCCCCTGCTTCCCCTACGTCAAAGTGTTTCATTACCAAATACTAAAATTTGATAATTTTGATGTGTCTGAAGTTGAGATGAAGCATGATTTGAATCACTGAATAGTGAGGGTTAGAAGGGTCTTTGATCCAGCTGGAAGGTGGGCTGGAGATCTTTGGTCCATCTCCTCTCCTCAAAGAAGGCCAAGCTCACATTTAGATTGGCTTCCTCAGGGTCATACCCCTCTGAGTTTTGAACACATCCAAGGTACCAATTCCTTGGCCTCCCAGTGCTGGATTACTGTCATGGTGAAATTGTTTTCTGACATGGCAGTGTCTCCTGCTGCAATGTGCTCATCCTTGTGCTCTGCTGCTCTGAGCCTGTCCCCGTCTGCTCTACACCCTGTGTTAGGGGGTGAAGGCTCTAAGAAAGTCCCCTCAGACTCTCCTCCTCTTGAACAAACACATCTCCTTTAGACTCTCCTCCTCCATCATGCGTTCCAGCACCAGGGAATGCTGGAATGTCATTCTGACATTGATCTGTCTGAGCTGGATGCTGATAAAAATGAAGATGCATTGGCACAAGCTTCACAGCCTGGGTGGCTGCTCAGGCACCCACCAATGTGTGCCCTCGCTGGGCTCTCAGCTCCATCTCCACAGCCCCTGTACCTTCTGCTGCCAGGGCTGGCTGATTAAAGCCTCTTCAGATATGTTAATTCTCCTTGTCATCACGTTTCCAGAGCCTAATAGAGACATGGCCTCTGTGCCAGTGTGGGGAATGCTCTCCCCGCAATGCAAATCACAGATATTTTTATCTAGACAAAAAGTGTTTCAATTAGTAATAAACAACAGCTGTCGTGGAGGAATTAAAAATAATAGAGTTGCTCAACTCATATGGTGCGGTGCCTCGTGCAGAAAGTATGTGGGCAAAAAGAGAACATTCCTAACAAAATCCTAAGAACTCCTGTTTTATGACATTTACTTAAACTGAAACCCAGCACTTGCATTGGGGGTGTTCTGTGCTGGAGGAGTCCAGGGAGACGTGTAACTCACAGCCACTGCTGGCACCCTACAACTGGTGCTCTTGCATGTTTTGAGGCATCTCCAATGTGAGGATTTGCAGACTTCACCTGCATTTGGTGGGGCAGGGATCCCCAGCCAGCCCACAAGTCGCCCAGTGAGCACCGTCCTGGGTCTCCACATGTTGGCACTTGTGGCCTGTCTCTGTCACTGCCTCCCTGCCCTGGTGTGCCAGGCATTCACCAGGAGCGTGCCAGGGGACACGCACAGAGGGGAGAAGTGGCTGTGGTGTAGCTCCAGTCCCTGGGATGGATGGCTGACGTGCATCTTCCCACCTCTGTGCCAGCAGATGAGAGGATGTAAGCATCTCTAACATGGGCAGCTGAAACCAGGAAACAAAGGATGCTGGTGTGCATGAGCCTTGGGAATACTTGGCTCATCCTGCCATCAGCAGGCTAAATATTTGTAATTTTTGTCATAAAAAATTCACCAGCTGCAGAAGTCAATAGAGGGGAAGTAGTAAACATGACATGACATTGCTTTTCTAGCATTGCTGAGAACAAGAAATCTCTTCTTTCAAACAAAAGCCAGACATTGCTGCCTGGATGGACTTGAATACTTCTAGGATCTTGTCAGAAAAATGTCTGCCCCAATTCAGTCATTTAGAAGAAGATCCCAGGTCTCTTTAGAGTAATAAGGCTTGAATGTAATCTCGAGCACAGTGATTTAAAGTGCAAGGAATGTTTCTTTACCCTGCCTATTTATAGGGCAATGCCTTTTTAATATTGAATGATCCAAAAGTCAGTTCAGGAAGGATATACAATCAAAGGAAGGAAATAGGTCATAATTTCTCACGAGGGACTGCATGAAACCTTCAGTTGTCTTAAATTCCCCATCCAGTCCATTTCCCTGAACATTAGATGGTGCCAAAAAGGGGGCTTGTTTTGGGGTTTTTGTCCCAGTGATTTGGCATGGCAGCAGCAGCATATGTTGACCATCTCAGCTGGGGTCTCTGGGGCCACAAAGGTAAAACTCTGCCCCATGGTGAAAACAGATGGGCTGATTTATCTTTCCTTGTGGGAATAAGACACGTGCCATTACTGTAGAGGAAGAACAATAGCCACCCCCTGTATTACTGGAAACTTCTCTGTCTCTGTTGCTGAGGTCCCAAAGCCCTTTTAGCTTCAATGAGAAATGAAATTATCTCTCTTATTTATATCCAGTAATAATTGCTTCTTCTAATTGCCCTAGTTTGTGAGTTTCTTCCCAGCAGGTTAGGCTGAAATTTCAATTTGAGTTTGATTTGCATAATCACTTGAGCCTCTTTCCCTTTCTCTCTTCTTTAACTTGACATCAGGACTTGCTTGTGCTCCCCTGGGACCAGATGCAGTCCTACAGGTCTGTGTCGGGGGGAGTGAGTTGAACTCAGTTTCCTAGTCCAGTCTGTCTTTCAGTGCCACCTCTGAAGTTATATTTCATTTATGGCATTCCTTGGCAGCTAATGATGGCTGGGCTGAAGATGTGGGTGATCAGCTGTCACACTGTGGGCGAATGGGGAGGTTAGGGGTGCTGTTGGTTCTTTCTGTACTTTCTTTTACTCTCCTAGAGCAGTGTATTGCAGGCTTTGCTGCAGGTCCTACCCAGGACACAGTCCCTGCTGCACCGTGCCCTGCAGGCACTGCTGGCTCAGCCTGTCAGGCACGGGCTGTGCTCAACTCCACGGGCTGGCTGCAGGGCCAGCACAGGTGCGGGACACAGAGCCTTCAAGCATCATTCTGGCTCTGCAGATGGCAAAGTAATTTCTGAACTAGGCTCCCAAGGCTGGAGAAGGAGAAGCTCTGGCCTGGGGTTGCGGGGGCAGCCTCCCAGCTGCAGCCCCTCTGACAGTGACTTCCCCGGGTGGGCAGGGAAGTGAGAGCGGTCTGTCCGGCCAGGACTTGCCCCTGATGTGCGTGTCACCATTTCATGGCCCACAGGAGAGGAACGACGGCTCTGTCCTGAGGTCCTCTGTGTCCCCTGACACTCCCTCACCTTGCCAGGGGCATTTCAGTACACCTGGTGCTCCACAGATGGCTTGGAGGCAGCAGCTCGGGCTGAGCGTGGGCTCAGGATGGCCCATGGGCTCAGGGTGGCCTGTGGGCTCAGGGTGGCCTGTGGGCTCAGGCTGTCCTGTGGGCTCAGGATGGCCCATGGGCTCAGGCTGTCCTGTGGGCTCAGGGTGGGCTTGGGCTGTCCCATGGGCTCAGGCTGTCCTGTGGGCTCAGGGTGGTCTGTGGGCTCAGGATGGTCTGTGGGCTCAGGCTGTCCTGTGGGCTCAGGATGGGCTCAGGCTGTCCTGTGGGCTCAGGCTGTCCTGTGGGCTCAGGGTGGCCCGTGGGCTCAGGGTGGCCCGTGGGCTCAGGCTGTCCTGTGGGCTCAGGATGGCCCGTGGGCTCAGGCTGTCCTGTGGGCTCAGGCTGTCCTGTGGGCTCAGGGTGGTCTGTGGGCTCAGGATGGGCTTGGGCTGTCCCGTGGGCTCAGGGTGGCCCGTGGGTCGGGCAGCCCGTGGGCTCAGGGTGGCCCATAGGCTCAGGGTGGCCCGTGGGCTCGCAGACACCCCGGGGTGTGTGACAGCATTTCCCCACTGGTGGCTCAGGCCCTGCCTGTGGGAACAGGTTGGGTTTGCAGCGACTCCCTGATGCTCACAAAGGTAATTTGGGCCAGAAGGCACAAAGCTGCCTTGAAGACAAAAGCCCTCCCCACATATAGATCACACATTGTCATCTAACAGGTTTCTGTGGGTAAAGAGCTTATTTTTCTCACTTCTGTCCTAGTCTTTTAAGGTGCGAAGAGCTTTTAGTCAAGTTGGAGGGAAAGACAAAGGTTTCTGGTGAAGGGACTTGGTTGATCTGGAGTTTGTTTTCAAACCACATCACAGATTTTATTGTTTCCTGTGATTCTCAGTTCACAGGTTGGGATCTGCAGAAATTTTTGGAAGGAGCTGGTATTTTCCCTAATTACAGCAAACGGGTGCTGGTCATCAAAGCCATTTGAATTCCTGGGGGTGGTTTGCAAAGAAGGGTGAGGAGGGGTGTTTGTGTTGCCCTGCAGCCTGAACAGCTTCCAAGTGGGTGTTGTCCCTGTGGATATTGCATCCTACTGAGTGGAGGGGGAAGGATGTCTCTGTGAGTAACCACTGCTTGTGTGTGCTGTGTCTGGTGGACTTGGGGAAAGTGGGAATGGGGAACCATGGTCATCAGGAATGCTTTGTTACTAACTCAGCATCTGAGCACTCAAGCACCCATTTTTTTATGGATTTGGGTTTATTACTGGTTGCTTTTTTTAGTGCTTTCTCTAACCCTGAAAGTCCTAGATGTGGTTCTGCATTCTAGTATTAAGAAAGCAAAAGGACTCTTCGATTTAAAAATAAACTCTGCAGGGAGGAGGCTACATATATATTTTGCTTTTCAATTTCTGGTATGTTTTATTTATGCATATAAATGAAGAAAGGTACCTGTATGTGGCTGTTCAGTGTCCAAAATGTACACAGCTCTTCTGCCAGGTGAACGAGACAGAGACGCACTCTTACAAGACCAGCTTATAAAAATCCAAACACTGTTTGGAAATTAAAATACCCAGGCAAACTTTTTGTTGCTGAGGCGACTCTTGGGCCTGGATTTTATCTCCAAGCAGAACTTCCTTTACTCTTGAAGGGGGTACCCTGTCCTGCCCGTGCTGTGGCCCTTAGCGATGCATGGTGGGGGTATTTATGGAGGGAAACTAAGTGGCCTCTTTGGACAGCACCAGTGAGCTGCAAAACCTGTTACTGACTGAGCAGGAAGGAATCCTCGCTGCCACCAGCCGAGGCACGTGCTACCATAACCCTGTGTATAAAGACAGCAGAAATCCCCACCCAGGGCACTGAGGAGCAGGATAAAGCTCAGGTTGACATACCCCGGTGTTTGCCAGGATTAGATTTGACAGCCCTTTTCCACCACTGGCAGTAATTAGAGCTCTGATGAGTGTTTGCCAGTGGCACTGGCATGGGCAGCTGGCCATTGCCTATTGCAGTTTGGATATGGTGAGGAGAATGGTAGGAGAACAAATAAAAATAATCAGTTAAGCTGCAAGAATTGTCTCTTAGCCAGGCTGTGCTGCTCTTGGAGCCTGGCAGGATATTGTCATAAGTGACGACTGCATTTGGGATCCCTCGTTTCCTTAAGCATCAGATTTGTTCCAAAGGGAACACATTTTTTTGAGGAAGCAGAGTTGTGATGCTTGTTGGGAAGCCCAGGATGTGTCTGGCACTGCCCCGTTGGAGGAAGGGGAACAGTTTAGCTCAGGTGGATGTGGAGGAGAGGCAGCACATGAGGTATGTGAGTGTGTGAGATCTGTCTTGGTTAGGAAAGCAAGGAAATGGTGGTGAGTACCAGTTTTGACAACAACAAACATGAAAATGCTGCTTTGCAACATCTGCAGCTCTGTGTCCCATCTCCCTCCCCTCCTTTCAGCATCCGCATCTCCAGATCCTCCTCTTGTGCTAAGCAGGAGCCTTGGATGGCTGCTGTGAGCTTTAGGAGCAATACGAGCCTGTGCTCTCTGACTTGGTAACAAACCTACTCCAAGAGCTGCAGTGATGTCCCTTGATGTTCCTCCTGTAATAACAAGGAATTAAATACAGTCGTGTTCATTTCCAATTCCATTTGAAATACAAATAGGTAAACCCTTAAATTAAATGCAAATGAACCAGTGCAGAAAAGAAGTTCAGTGAACGTTTTTTGTTTTAAATCTTTTGAGAAATACTACAAAGGGCAGTGAGTAAAACAAGGCCAAGTAACAAGAGAGGGGCTCTTGCTGCCTTTTGATTCAGAAGCACACAGGGATGTTTAATCCTGGCCTTGCTCCTGGGATGGGAACTTGTGAGTCTTGGGCTTCTTGGGCAAGGGAAGGAAGGGGCACAGCTGAACTTGCCTGACACCACTGGTCACCTACTGAGTCCCCTCAGGCTACTTGTTTTAATCTTTCTGTCCTTGTGGAGCACAGTAAAATAGTATCTGCTGGGGTACTGTGGGTGCACACCTGCCCCATGGCCTCCCAGGGAGAGGAAGTTGCTGTGCTCCTTGGAATAGGCCTTTGACACCTGTTAACAGCCCAGGACCATGCTTAGCTGCACCTGGAATTAGTGATATTGTATTGACCTGTTTGTCTAACAGCTGACCCCAAATCTGTTAATGCAAAGCAGAAGAATCCTATTGATTTTGTTGGATTGAGAGCAGCCCGCATGTCCTGTCCCCCACAGGCAGGTGCTGATGGGTGCAAATGGCCACAAAACCTGCCCTGGTCATCTCAGAGATCTCCTGCCATGCTGGGAGGGAAGAGGCTGGGTTTATGTGCTGGTGTGCTGAGGGATGCAGTGCTGGCCTGTCTGGCTCTGGTTGGCCCTCTCAGGACAGGTCAGGTGAGGGTGACAGTTTTGAGCTGCAGGAATTCCTATGGAGAGAAGGGAACAGGAAAGGGTTTAGGATTTAGCACAGATTTGCTCTAAGCTGGGTTTACACCTGGATCTGGGAAAGCTTTAGAAATATTTGGTGTGCGCTTTGCTTCACAGACTGGCATGTAGGTAGCAGTTTTATTCCTGACTTCCTCTGCTAGGAGGAAAGGCAGAGAGATTTGGGATTGTTCAGCCTGGAGAAGAGAAGCTTCAGGGTGACCTAATCGCTGGCTTCCAGTGCCTTAAGGCAGTCTGCAAGAAAGATGAAGACCTTTTTACAAGGGCCTCAAGTGACAGGACAAGTGGGAATGGCTTCCCACTGCCATAGGGCAGGGCTAGGTGGGATACTGGGAAGAAATTCTTCCCTGTGAGGGTGGGCAGGCCCTGGCACAGGGTGCCCAGAGCAGCTGTGGCTGCCCCTGGATCCCTGGCAGTGTCCAAGGCCAGGTTGGACAGGGCTCGGAGCGGCCTGGGATAGTGGGAGGTGTCCCTGCCATGGCAGGGGTGGAATGGGGTGGGCTTTATGGTCACTCCCAGCCCAAGCCATTCTGTGATTCTGTGATTGATTGATTCCCTGTCTGCAGTGTGTGCACAGATTCCGCTTCAGCAGCCAGCAAAATTGGTTCCTATCACAGCAGCTGCCTCCTGTTTTGTCAAGGGGCGAAAAAAGAAGTGATCACCTGGGAGAGAAAAGTATTTGTCTCAGGCGAGCGTGGTTGCTGGCAGCGAGGCAGGGAAGGGTTAAGCTGGGCTGGCTGTGCACAGCCCTCCCTCCCTGTGCTTTGCAGCAGCCCTTGTAAAAGGAGCCCCAAGTGTGCTCAGGCAGCCCAGCACACAGAGCTCTGCGAGGAGCCCAAACCACGCTATCAGCATCCAGCAAGGAGCTGATAACCACGACACCCTCACAGGAGCTCGTGTTTCCTCAAAGTTCCCTGCAGCAGTAGCAGGGGGAACCAGTGGGTTTGGTTTTTTGTTTGGCATCCAGGCACACTGGTGGGGGTATTGCTGTGGTGTGTAGTGCAGAGCTAAGCCTCAAACGTGGCTCTGAGATACTGCCTGGTGGTGTGGAGGAAGAGTCTAAAGGGTGATTTAGCAAAACAGCAAAACCTCGTGAGAGCTGCTGATAACAGTTTGGGATTTGGCTTCAACTGAGCCATGCATAAGAATAAAGCTCTTGGAGTAGAGTCTCAGGGCTGGTGGTTTTAGTAGCGTCTCTTTGTTTTGAACTGTCCAGTTTGAGCACTGGCGGCTGGACTCAAATCTCACAGAGTCCATGCTCAAAATTTTCCAAGAATTGAAGCTTTTTAAAGGCGTATCAAGTTGAGCTCCCCTCCTCCCACCATGATTTTGGAAGATCGTGACAGAGGCTGCTCAATTAAAATGTAATTTAGTTTTCCTCATCGAGATCTGGTCCTGTTTATTCACGTTGTTGGTGTTATTCCCAGAAATAGCCTCATGGCATTCCCTGAATTCTAAATATCTGAATTTTCTCTGAGACAAGTTCTTTGAAAGCCTGGGTGGCTGTGGGACAGCCCAGCAGCTCCTAGTTAGCCTTCTGAACGTGATCCTTCAACTCTGGCTTTTGCTGGACTCACAGCTGGAGTGGGTTGTGAGAGAAAGACCTGTTTGGGTTGCAACATGCAAGAATATTAATTTGTGTGTTCGGTGAACATTTGAAAACCAGATGTCAGGGCTGACTATTGGAATTAGGGAAGAAAACACGCAACCCCCAAATCCATCTGACTGATTTCCTGTCTCTTTTGCCCCAGGGAGCTTCCTACATCTCAGACCTAGATGAGTAAATAAAATTACTGGTGTATTTCCAATAATTGACCCCAACCTGTCTGCTTTGGCCTTTCAGATACATTCACATATTGCATCCAAATTATGATTTCATTTGGATATAAGGTGCAAGTATATATTTGGTTCTCTAAAACTCTTAGCCAGGCTAAGCAAAGCAGACTGTAGTAGGTGAGTTGTAAGAATCCACTGATGATATTTTAAGCCCAACTTAACTGCAAGTGCTTTGTATGATCTGTCAGTCAATCCAAAGAGAGTCTCATGATGGATAGACTATGTGTTGGCTTGCCTGACACTTCTCAAAGATTCTGACAGTGACACATATCAAACAGGACTGTCTTTCAGCTGCTTTGTCTTCAGCTTCCTCTACTGCTGGTTTGTTTATGTGAAATTATATTGTGTGATGGGCCCAATTTGGAGTATTGAGATGAAAATGCCAATGGTGTTTGCATGCAGACGCTGACTCCTGAATGCTGGATGGCTGGATCTCTGTGCTATCAGCTCCGAATCCATTTCCACATGCTGAATTTTGATAAAATAGGGATCTAAATGCAGGCCTGATTTAGCTTTCTCATGGTGATCTTAATAAGTATCATGTACAAGACATGTAAATGTGGCACTTGGGGACATGGGTTATTGCTGGGCTTGGCAATGCCAGAGAAACAGTTGGACTTGAGGGTCTGAGAGGTATTTTCCAACCTAATCAATTCTGTGATTCCATGGTTCTGTGTCAATAGAAAAAAATCATTTCTTTAAAACAAAGTCAGCCTTGCTGGAGAGTTTTAATTTTGAGATGGAAAAATTATGGTCACCTCATGGCACTGCTCTCGGGATTTACACTGCATGTGGGTTCCTTAGGGAGATCATCATGCTCTAATGAAAGTCCATGGAGAATGGGAATTGGTTTGGAGCAATTAGAAGAGCCAGTAGCATTTAATGAGTGGGTCAGAGGATGTTCCATGCTGGTCATCCCTTATTTCTAAGACACAGAGAGAGAACTGCTGTGTGGGGGATACCACAGCTGGGCTGCGCTCGTGGGTGGCACCCATGGGCTGCAGGCAGTTGTGCAGTGCTGGGGAAGGGAAGATTCCTTCCAGCCCCTCATGTCTGATCCGTTGTTATGAGCAGGGAAGGATGGGCTTGGTGAGCTCTGTACAAGAACTCAAATTCTTCTCCCCTTTACCCCCAGCTTGTGTGCACAGTGGAGTTCTCAGGCTGGCTAAAGAGTGGTTGAAGTTCAGGTAGTTCTCTCCGTTTAATGCCAAAGCCCTGTGGGTTGTTTAATCATATTTTTTGGTAGCTAAGGGATACTGGAGAACCGTCAGAATGATTTTTAACAGCTCCTTGGAAGCTGGAGCTGGGCTTTCCAGACATATGCACGCTGTGTGCTGCTGGTACGTAGGTAACGACAAAATACCTGATTTTCAGTGACAATGAATGTCACACCGTGCCCTCTGATTTGCCTGAACATCCAATATTGCAATTAGGCAGAGCACAGTACACACAGATGACAAAACAATTAAACAGCAGTGAAACATAAAGGGAAAAAATTAACAAGTAACCAAATTCATTTGACACAGAGATCAAAACATATCGACGGTGTCTCGCAACTCTGATAATTCCATTGAGCTGTGCAGAGCTTAACGCTGATGCTCACACACAACCTCTGATTAACATTAAGTGGGGCTGTCATTTTGACATAGCTGGATAAACCAATATTGAAAAATCTATTAAATATATCAGACTCAAACAGGGAGCACAAATCTTATTATGTTATTTCAGCTGTAATTAGGTGGGAGATAAAATCATAAACAGGGAAGTTCAGTGAATGTTCTTGTGACAGCACAGAGACACCTGGGTGTTGGTGGGTTTGGGGAGAGGCTGGAGGGGAGCCAAGGACTGCAGGGCTGAGAGGTGACTTTGGGAATATGCACAGAACAGGTTTGTTACTCCAATGGTATTAGCTCCAGTCCTCCCTGAGACAATGACAGTTGTAATGAATGTCCTTGCATTTAACTGGAAATAGTGTTCAGTGCTTTTAGAACCCAGAGCCTCCCTAATTGCTTCTTTGAATAGATAAACATTGCTGTTTAGAAGGGTTGCTTTAAGATGTTTTGCATTCTGTTCTGGTTAATAATGGAGGTCATGCTACTAAAAACCTTCACATGCAAAAAGCGCAGTTTTAAAAATAATTCTCTTGGGAAAGCAAAAATAAAGACACCTTTTGCATTTTCAAGACCTCTGAGGTGCAAAGCCAGTCCCTCCAGAGCAAGGAGGGGAAAGTTGAGGTTTCTTCAGCTGGAGCTTTGTGCATAGAGGACACGAGTTTAGTTTTATTATGTGGCCCCATCCTGTTGTTTCCATGCCAAGTTTGTGACTTGCTCCAGGGAACTCAGTGCTGCACCCTGAGCCAGCAGCTGAATGAGCAGCTTTAGAGGCTTTGAACACGTTTGTGTGTTGGGGACCAGAAAGTAGTTCTTTTGTGTCTTGTTATTGAGGGGGGGATTTATCTTGCCTAACTTTAGTTGTTGAAAGGCTGATCTCCTGTGTGGCTGGGGACTTGTGGGAGGTGACTCCCATCTGGTGATGAAGGGGAGCCGAATCCTGTCCAAAGATGCCTCTCTCCGTTGGCAGCAGGAGCTGGCCAGACTCAGGTGAGAGGATTTCCAGCAGTAGTGTCTAGTCCCCATCCTGGTTTAATTTCATTCTGCTGGTTGCTGTTCTTTGACGCCTCACCATCCCTGCCCTGCTGTGCAGGGAACTGCCTCCTATTCTGAGCATTTTACAAGTACAAACCCTGGGAAAAGGCATTAAGTGAGCGGCCCAAGTTTACGCAGGGAGTTTTCCGACAGGCAGTGAACATGACTTTTCCAAATGGCACTGTAATGCATGACTAAGAAAATACTCCTCATCTTCTCAAAGCTTTTCCTTCTCCTCATGTGTCCCAAAGCCCCGTGGTGAATGAGGGATGAGCACCAGGGTGCTCCTCACACGCCACACAGCAATCCCTGGGAAGGAGCTCCTGGGCTTCCGCTGCTGTTCCAGGAGCTGGGGAGCTCCCTGGGAGCTGATGGGCACATTGCCATTAGCTTCAGCCAAGCCAGGATTTTATCTTCATCATGCAGCCCTGCCTCATTCTCTGTCCAATGTTTGAACTAACTGAGGCATAAATTCAGTTCTGATGTTGGTTGGTAAGAAGTGAAAACTGAGTTTCTGCCAAACCAGGATAAATTTTAAACTTTATTTAATAGGGTCTGTATCCTATCCCAAGAGGTCAGGACCTCTTTCTAATAAAGTTTATGATAATAGATTTAACTTCTGTTAATGTATTTGCCTTAGTGTTTGCAGGGAAAGAGGCGCTTTAAGAAATAGAAATGATTTATGTCAGGTATAGAATGCTTTGTTCTGTCTCATGTACTTTAGTGTTGGAAGAAGGAACAAATAGTCTGTGAATAAATAAGGGAATATTTATATTCTTTCTGGATCTCAACTGCCTGACATGTTTCCTTCTGGAATGCCAAAGAGTTCTGAATAATTCCTGCAGGCAGTCATTAATCCTGCTTTCTCCTTCTCCTTTGCTCGGGGTGGGGGACACTTAGTTCAGATACTGTCAAACTTGTGGCCACTGGGTGTACATTGGAGCTGCCCAAATTAAAGCCAAGGAGCTTGCCAGCAGTCTGAAATGTCACTCGTGAGAGCAGACTTGTTGGCATGCAAAGTACCATCGGCACCTCCACATTTTGGTAGGGGCACGTGCAGCTGAGGGGCAGAGAGCTTGTGGGGAGCTGTGTGCTGGGGAAGAGGACTGGCAGGTTTTCACACTCACCTCTTCACCGTTACAGAAGATAGAGATGAAAGTTTGAAAGGAGGACAAGGGACACCAATTTCTCTGGGACACAAATCTGACAGCAATCTCTACAAGCAGAGCCTTGTCCTGGTGCTAGATAAACACTTGGGGGATAAAATAATACATAGTAACAAGTCACAAAGTGTATTCCCAGATAGACAGTGGTTTTTTTGAACTTCACCTTTTTTTTTTATGGTGCCTGGAAATAGCAGAGCAGGGAGAGTTGTGTGGATATTTAGATGTTTTGGGACGTGGTTTTATTTCAGAGTAGCTCTGGTGGTCTGACCTGGTAGCGTAGGAACAGCCACCTTCTCTTGCTCCACCACCAAATGTGCACAGCCAAGCTCAGAGTTGCTGGATGGACATCTCCAGATGGTGGTGACACATCTGATGGTGCCTTGTCTCTCTCTGGCTCTGCTTATCTGTGTGTCCTCTGCAGCTGTTGTTAGTTGACTCCAAGTAAGGGGTACACAGTACAAGCATTTTACAAACTGAGTGCAGAGCTGAGCACAAAAGCCCAGCCTGGAAGGCAGTCCTGAGCTGATAGAGTTATGAGGAATGTGTCTCTGACTTCTGAATACGTGGATATAATCTTACTTGCTGAAATGCACCAACAGAAATGTAAACACAAGTGATCATTAATTTTATTGCAGGTTTTTTTTTTTCCTTTTAAGGAAGCTTGGAAGTGCTGTGAATTTGGATTTGAACCATCAGTGACTGGAGTTCAAAACACAGGCTTGACTCTTAACAAGATTTATGCATGTACTTAGTGATTCTCTTGAAAGAGTTTCCAACTGGAGCCTTGCTGTCCTTGGATTTGAAGCATGTGTTAGGGTACACATCAAGTACATGTATGAGGGCTCCTAATTCCCATTAATGCAGAGTGAGGAACTGCACTGGCTGTGAAGGAGAAACGTCTCTGGCTGTTTGAATTGCATGTACCATGGAGCCTGCTGGACACACAGCAAGACCCAATCCTTGTCTTTTCTTGTTTCCAGATTAACTAAATACAGCTAGTAGGATTAGCCAGTGATTTAAAAATCCATTAAAAGCAAGCTGTCACATTGGAAAGTAACTTTGCAAGGGCTGTGGCAGAAATCTGCAGGACGCAGGGTCTGTGTGCCAAGAGCAGGATGGCTGAGAGCACCAGCAGCAGCAGGACGTGCAGCAAGCTGTCATGTCCCTGCCTGATGGGGATCCTCCTCAGCATCACAAATTCTCCTAAGCCTACTCATTTTGAGAACAATGAATTTATTTATTACTTTCAAATATTATTAGGCTCAGAAGAACTGTAATGCTTTAAACAGTGAACCGTGCCCATTCGGCTGGAAAGCAGAGATGAGCTGTTTCAGGGCCTGTTCAGCTGGGAGAGCTGCTTGGGAGGATGGAGCTTTTGCAGGGAGGGTGAGGAATAGCTCAGGGAGAGAAAAAAGAAGTCTGAGCCCATAAATGGGAAATGTTGGTGTTGGTGTGCTCAGGATTAACTGCAAGGCATAGTGCATGTAACTGCAGTCAGGGATGATGTTTCCAGCTACTTTATGTATTTGTTCTTTGGGAAGATAGATGAAATACCGAGTGTTTAGTTAGAACTCAGTCTGCTCTTCCCTTGGCTGGATATTACTCCACCACTGATGAAGTGCTGAAGAACAGCTAGACTCCTGCTGCAGAAAGGAAGCAAGGAAATGTATCAACAAGCAGACAGAAGCGACCCTGGAGATTTGCTTGGGGAATCAAAGATACCAGTTTTCAACCCCTCAAGGTACAATCACCCCTCAAGGTACAAAGCCTGCCCTCCTCCCAGCAGCTTGGAGCCAACCAGCACTTCTCAGGCTTTCTCCAAAGTGGTTGTCTGCGGATGTCCTGCTGGAGAGGAGTGCATCAGGAGATGGTGTAGGTGCTGCCTACAAGGATGACTTTGTTGCTTCAGGCTGATAAAGGCTTCATGAGAGTGTGTTCTGCCAAGAGGAAACACCTGGGTCCTGAAGGCTCTTCTGGGATCCTGTTGTGTAGGGCTGTGGAGGTTTGATTTCTTTCCTTGAAAGCAGCGAGCCCCTGGGTGCTGGCGCTGTGCGGGAAAAGAGCCCCTGTGGCCACGGGCTGTGCTCCTGTTCGTGCCTGGCTCTGGAGCTGAGCATTTCCAGGGAGGTTCCCACGCCTCCATGCTGCATGCAGAGCCTTCACTGTGGACTCCCACTCCAGCCCTGGGTCGAGGATTGTTCACTCATCGTGCTGACAGGAGCCGTGCAGGCACCGTGCTTACTCAGACTCAGAGCAGCCTTTATTTATACAGCCACTGCCTCCTCCAACCAGGCTAAAAATAAAAGGCTTGCTCTGAGTAAGCAGATCGCCTTCCCTGTGAGATCCCTGTGATGTAACTGCGGGGTTTTTTCTCTGCTGTGGGGAGCAGGACTCAGCCAGAGCAGTCCTTGCTGTGGAGCGGGGCGTCTCGGGAGCAGCGTGCCCGAGCCGTGGCTGTGCAGCCGAGCTGACAGTGTGACAAGTGCCACCTCCCACGCTGAGGCACTTGTGGAGAGGCCCCGTGGCACAAGGAAGTTCACACTCACTGACTGCGATGGGTAGCAGCTCCAATCACGCCCCAAAGCTGACAGAGAAAAGAACATATCAGTGCAGAGCCATGTCAGGAAGAGAGAAGCAGGCAGAAGCTCGGAGCAAGGCAGCCTGACAAGTGCTAAAAGGGCCTGCAATCTGCATTGTGTCATCATTAAAGTGGCTGCCATTAGCTGGCGATGCACATTAGGAAGTAATACCAGGCACATCCAGCCTTTTGCTCCAGTGCCCTGAGGTGCTTAGGAAAATCAGGTGGTTTCAAGGCGCCCCTAATCACATTGTGCCTTGCATTGCAGAAGTTAGACCTGAGCTGGTTACATCAAGGTCTGGGGAGCTTCTGTGTCAGGTGCATGTGTCAGAAACATGGACCAAAAGGATTCTTCTCTGCTTGGCCAGGGGAATTCCCCAGCCAAAAACATCTACCACCCCTCAAACATAAAAGCAGTGAGGGAAGCTGAAGGATAGAGAAACCAAACTGCACATCCAGGGTGACAAAAGCAAAATGCAACAAGTACTGCCCAGTTCTGTGTTCTCTTGGTCACAAAGTTTAGCAACTCAGCTTTGATTTCTATAATTAATAATTAATAACCTAAGTTGCTCTCACAGAAATTCAGTGGGAGGAGAGTTCTTGTTAGCTCCATCTTGAAGCTTTGCAGAAATTCTGGGGCTTGGGGTGATGTTTTATAAAGTGCCTCTTCATTTTCTTGAGGACCTTGATGCATCGGCTCTGCAGTGAGACTGCAGACTCCCCTTTGCAAGCACATTCTGCTTGGGCAGAGTCAGAGAAATGAGTCCTCACCTTGTAACGCTGGTTTCCCAGAGATCACAGCATCATTTTTCCTGGCAGTTCATTTTCTAGATACTTCTCTCACAGAATAACCTCAAAATAGGAAAGGAAAAGGCAAGGCTTGTCCAGTGGATGACATTTGTTCCTGTTTCTTTCTCTGCTGCTGGTGAGTACTGAGCTGTGCAGAACAGACACTGAGTGGTTGTCAAACTGTTTGCCCTGGGATGACTCCATGGCAAGAAGTTCCACGAGCTAATGTACTTACACTGAAAATTGTATTACCTCTGTGATTCCACCGGCTCCCTTTTGCTCTTACGGAGAAAAGAGGTCTTTTGGGGTCATTTTCTGATGCTTTCAGCAACTGAAGGGATATAATTGCCAAGGAAACACCCAGTTGTAAGGCAGCCGAGCTGCCAGGGCCTGAGTGGAGATGACTGAGCAGCTGTGAAAGTACAAAGGCTGTAGGTGATGGGAAGTGAGGAAATGAGAGCAGAAAGCTGCTTTTCTGGGAGTTCTCTCCGCTAGTGAGTGGGGAATGTAGACTGGAAAGGGAATCCCATCGCTCCCCATGTACTGCTCAGCAGGAGCAGCAGGGCTTGTCCATAGCTGGGAGCTGCTGGGGCATGGGATGGGGACAGTTTGCTTGTACCTGGTGCCACATCATTTGCTTGTACCTGGTGCCATGGCAGCTCCCTTACAACCCTCTGCAGCCAGGCTGCTGCTGGCTCTGCAAGAAGCCTGCCAAACCAAGGCATTAATGGTACTCTGTGGAAAGGATGGAGGTATCAGAGGATCAGTAAAGAAAATGGATTGTTATAGACCTTCTGATAGTACAGAAATCTTCATCATTGGCTGTTACTGAAGTAGAACTTTGTGTAATGATGAGAACAGACATTAGTATATGCCAGATGTGAGATTTTACAATCAATTTTATTAATTTTAATTGATTATAAAATAATGGGGATACATTTAAGAAGACTGTTTAATTCACTGTAATTAGAATATGCTTAATTATTATAAATGTAATGGGGCAATAAAGGTATTAAAATAAATAGAACAGTAGAGGTTCTCATTAAAATTGCATCTGACCTCTGTGCATTGATATGTGCTGGAGTGAATGCAGTAAAATTGGCTGCAATGTGGGAGCAGAGGGAGCTATTAATTCCCAATTCACAGGTCTTGGCAAGCATGATGCAAATAAAGTCAAACTTAACTATCTGTCTCACACGAAAGACCAGAGAGGGCTCTGCTGAAAGAACAGTAGCTTGTGAATCACTGATGATTCCAGTTGTGCAGCTGCTGCAAATGTGGGCACTGAAATTTTGGACACTTCATAGAAATTGCAATGATGCCCTTCCCAGCAGTGTAAGATCTACACTTGTAGGTGTGTTGCAACTGCCGTGGCACAAGCACTTGTTTTGGAGCATGATTTAGACATTTGGATGCTTATCCTGACCCTGAGCAGTTGGACTGGAAATCTCTCAAGAACTGGTGTTTGAAGGCTGTTTTAGATCCTCACTGCCTGACCCAGGGAACATTTTGCAATCTGGAAGCAAGCAATGATTGAGAGCCAAATTTGCAATTTTTAAATTTTCCTTTTTGTGGGGAAGAAATGTGGTTTGCTTCTGCGGTGTGGGAATTGTTTTGGTGGGTTGTTCTCACTGCCCCTGTATCTGTAGGTGCTGTGAGCACACAGGATGGAGCAGGGCAGAAACATGAAGCCCTCGAGTGAATTAAAGCAGCACTGACTGCTGCTGCTGGAGTCACTGCCGTCTCTCCTGGACATTGGTTGCTGTGTCTCTGAATGCCATGAGAAAAAGCTGAAGCAAGTTTGTGTATGTCACAGCTCTGAAAATACGGATTTTGATTTTTGCAGTGGACAGTGGCCCCATAAAAACAGTTGTGCAGTTTTTAAAAATGTTTGCATATTCCTGAAAAATTAAATTGCATGGGTTGGAGAGGAGGATGTTACAATGGTTGTAAGGAATCTGGTGTATTACAGGCTGATTGTTTCCACTGAGATGTGCAAAAAAGCAAGCACTCCTTTCCTGTGGTGTATTATACAGGTGAGCAGTTCTTCAGGTGAGCCTGGCTGGAGGATGGGGGCTGGCACTCAGCTTCCTCCTTCACTGTGAATGTGGTGGAGGAATGGTAATTTCCACATTAAATGTGAAGGAGGCATTTTATCCTATGGCAACAGCACCTGCTTTGCATTGATCTGGTGAGAGGGCACGAGCACTTTCTGGGAGTGAGGAATGGGTCTCAATAGGATATTCCTGTCTCTGAATGCAAAACTCCTATTTCTGCCTGCTACAGCCCATATATTCAGACTCATTTTTGCATGGCACTTAAATGGACCTAAATATTTCACCAGCTAGCAAGATAACACTACAGCTTGTTTGGTATTTGGTAATCAGTTATTAGGACAGGACTTCACCGAAATAAAATATGAGGGCAAAGGAAAGTAACGTGCCTGTGGCATTAGAATGCTGTTAGCAAGCTGGAGGCATATCAGAGAGATTGGTCCTGTGAGTAACATTTGCTGTCTTACTGCTTTTGAACTTATTTTTTCTTTTTTTTCATTTGCCTGTTTCTGAGGTCTGGGATTTATCCTGAATTTAAGAACTGACAGGTTTTGATCATTTGAATAGGTATCACTGTTCAGCAGGGAATACATGTGCCAGCTGAGTTGTCTCTTAAAGCCAATTTGTACTACCAGTTATAGGAGATGATTTCTCGAGACTGTAATGTATTTCAGCTCCAGACTCTCCACCTGTACTGCGACTGTTCCTCCCCTGCCCATCCCCACCTGATTGTCCTCTCTCTTCCCCAGCCAGTGCCCAGACACCTGTGCATATTCTTTAACATAAATACACACAGAACCATAGAAAAATGGTATTGGAAGCTTGAGAGTCTTACTTGGATTTACTAAGGCAGAGCACTCTTAAAGCTGAAGTAATTTCTTAATCCCAACCCCATCTTTTGTGCTGAGCTTAATGCAGTTTGTCTTCATGTAAGCAGAACCACCCCTGCTGTAGAATCTCCAGCATTTCAGCATTTAGCAACTCCTTGAGCTTCTCTCTGTATAAATGATGGCTCAATTCCAGTGTTTTTGCTGTGCTGAAGAGCAGAAGAATTGAGTTCATAGTTACTAACAGTGGTGCACAAATCAGAATTATTTACTGGTAATGCCTATAAAGAAGACTTTTCCAGTGCAGTAGTGCTTATTCATAAGACCTGCTCTGATGACATTTATGGACTTTGGTAGGATGGCTGTGAACTGTAAATGTGGGGAGAGACTTGGGATGCAAGCTACTGGTACCCTGAGTTTCACATGCTTACACAGTCATCTGCTTGAAACTTGGTAGTTTCCTGTTGTGCTCCCGAAGAGTTGTTTTTGTTGGAAGTTGGGAAGGAAGGATGGTTTCAAGCTTTCAGCCTGAAAGATAAAGACCGTACATGCCTTTTATCTACACAAATATACATCATACATATACAAGTGATACACGAATCCTGGAGAAGTTGGTGGGAGTGGAGGCAAATTTTGCTGGCTGGCCAGAGAACCTGCCTGGCCCCTTAATTAGAGAAGGCATTTGCCAAATTTTTCCTCCCAGTTATTACCTTTCTAGGGAGATGCACTCCCTAGCTGCTCCACGGAGAGATACAATGGCAGTCGCTGTTGTCTCCACACTTGTATAGAGGTACACAAGGTATCCATGAGCTGTGGAGCTGCACAGCCCACACTGCCAGTCCAGCCAGACAGCCCTGGCACGAGCTCAGTTAGTCCATGCTCATCTGCAGCTAGTCTGGGTTTGTCTGTTTGAACTGCCAGTGCCATGTCTGCCACAAAAACCAGAAATAAATCAATCTGCAGCCCTGCCAATAACACACAGAACATATGACATGCTCGGGCATACTTCCTTGATCCTTGTGGACCAATTTTACTCCATTTCCCATGCATCTGTCCATAAGGAAGAACCATGAAGGGAAAGGAATGGCAGGAATGAAACATTTGAAGAATGCTTTCAACGAGCCCATTAAACCATCCTGCTGGAAACTGTAGCCTGGTGTGATAGGTCTGGTTCAGATTTTCCATGTATTTGAAGTCTTATGTTGAAGAATGAAGCCTCTGTCTTAGAGAAATGAGTCCCTAAGTGGAAAAAGAAAGAGCCCAGCTGTTAGTAAGGCACTTAAGGTTATTTTGCTTTTTGTTGGTTTTTGTTTTGTTTTCAGTCCTTTTGGCAAGTGTAGCTGATACTGCTGGCTCTTGAGCTGTTTAGAGAAATCAGTCCTGGCTGAGTGGAGCTCAGCTTGCGGGTGCTGAGGTGGGGAACCTCAGCAGTGGACAGGCTGTAGTGTCCAGGTGTCTTCTGCACAGCCTGGGAGTGCAGACATAAAGTAGTGATCTTAACTATGTCCCTGGTATCTGCAGCAACAAAGAAAAGGAAGGAGAGACCAAAATGTTCAGGAAAAGTTCCGTGTTTCCAAAGTAATGGTTTGAATGGGTTGAACTTTGCCTGGTGGGAGAAACATCCATCTTTTGGTGCATGTTTACAGTCAATCTTGTGGCTCTAAATGCATCCAGTTACTAAACAAATTCTTCAAGTCCCTGAGTTCTTGTTGGTACCTGGTGACCATTTTAATGACGCTTTGCCCTTGCTCTCTCTCAGTGCAAGGCCATGGGTGAGCCTGTGGTAGTGCAGGAGACAAGGATGGCTTTTGTGGGTCTTGATGTATTTACTCCTGTGCTGCCCAAGGAAGGGCCATGGCAGCCCTTGTTATCAGGCTGTCAGAAGAATTACGAATCAAGTAGTTGCATGAGCAGCAGGATGATTGAAGGCCGGTTTCTGATGGACTTTTATCTGGTAATTGATTTCCTCTGTGGGTTTGTGCTGTCTAATGAAGTGTGAGCTAACAGCCAGGCTTCCCCGTGGTGGGAGGTGAGAGAAGCCAGGTGCCTTTCCCTGCACGGCTGCAGGCTCCTCACTGAACTTCTGGGAACTTGGCACTGTGGAGACCTCTGCCCTGCTGTCACATTGACTTGAAATTAGTGGGTTTCAAAAGTTATTAGAAGGGGGACAGATAGGGAAACACACACAGGGAGGATGAACTTCTGTACCCCTGGCTCTTTGAAAATTAAGCTTAAAAAAGAAAAGAAATTGAGAAATTGCTTTGGTCTTAAAAGTTTCCTTCGTCTGTGCTAATCCTGGGATGGGGGAGTGGGCAGGAAGGGGTTGGAGAAGGCGGAGCAGGAAGACCTGGTGATTATTGTGATTATAATTCCATGCTAAAATACCCTCTTGCCGTAACTGCTGACAAGTGTGTTGGTAACTGCAGAGGTTCCCAAGGACTTAAGCAAATAAATAAAAAGCAGAGTCCTGGAGCCATGACTGGGAGCAATTTAGTTTCTGGTGCTGTGAGAAACCAGAGAAAGCTTCTCCCTGCCTGTTGACCAGCTCTCCTTGGGGTTGGCTGATCCCTGCCTGTTCTCCCTGGATCACCATTTGCTGGGAAGACTGCAAGGACTTGGGTGCTCTGGCGCTATTGGAATGGGGAAGAGTGATACATAATGACTATTAGCACTTGAGGGTTGGGAAGACCTTTGTTTCCTTTAACCCTGGACTACCTGGATATTTATGCAAAACTTGGGAACAGTAAACGCTTTATTAAGCCAGTTCAGCTTTAAAAAAAATTTCCTAAATGTTTGGATACAGTATAGAAATGTTCTTTCATCCATTTAACAGTTTGTATCCTCAGGCATCCACACAGTTAATAGTGTTAGCCCCAGTGGAAAGCCTCTTGAGGCACTGCTGACTGCACTGGAGAGGGTGGATCATTTAAGCATTAACAGCTTTGGTTATTAATTATTGTGGAAAATGTGGGGGTGGAGAATGCTGAACTGGAAATGCTGTCCCATGACATATTTTTCCCTTGCTGCATTATCAAATCCATTTCTGCTGTCAGCTGAGTGCAGCGCTTTTAGAGCAGCATGATGGGAGCAGAGGTTATTTTGCCTCCTGCTTGGCTTCCAGGTTTTCATTTGACAATGATGATGGTGTCTTTTCTGTAGGGTGTACAGATGATAGGCTTTAGCTTCATTTAATTTAGTGTGAGCTCTGTTTTCAGCCAGGAGGAAAATGTCTTTTAAAAATTGTGCCCTGAACACATCCTGAGAGATGGCCCAGCGTGGGGAGGGTCTGGCAGCTCTCGGGGACTGGAGCTGTGCTTGTGGTGCTGGCTCAGCCCCGCCGCTCTCTGTTTGGCCAGCTCGTCCCGGCATTTCAGCTCCCCCGTCCCTCGGGACTGGGCTGCTGGGAATTCAAGCACAGAGCTTTCTGCACTTGGGGTGTCTGAGCAAGGAGATACCGCCGTGCTCAGGGAGAGAGAGGTGTTTTCCCCTCGGATACGCAGAAGGGTTTGGAGCCCTGTGTCTTCACCCGGGACCTGGCTCCGTGGATGGCATGGCCAGAAGCATCACACCACAGGTGCTGGAGACCGAGCGCATTGGAAAATCAAACCTCTCTGTTAGTGCTGGAAAGAGAGACTCCAGCTCCTCAAAAGCTTGGCCTTGAGAGCTGATACCTTACAGATGTGCCCACATGTCAGTACTCACAAGGCTTCAAGTCCTTGTCACCATCAGCCAGGTGCTTTGAGCACCTGTGGTTCTTGGATTTGGGTCAGTCTTCAGCAAAGTCTGTCCTTGCAGTGGGGCTGGTCTGTGGAGGATGGCCAGGGTGACTCACCCACTCAGTGGTAAATCAGCTCTGCCTCTTGCTTCATTTGCATCCAGCTAATATAGCTGTAATTACTGAATTGTATTTCCTGGACACTTGGAAATAATTTAGCTCCATATAAAACTAATGTGTCTTGCCAAATTTAGGCTTAAAATTGTTTCTACGGTTGAGTGCAGTAATCTTCTATTAGATTTAAGGGTTTTTAAAAAAATATTTTACTAGTGCCTGGCTTGATTGACTCACAATGTTGTAAGGCTTATTTGTGGAGGGGGTATAGAGATATTAAATGAATTTGTAATTAAGTAGGTGCTGGCTAAATTCCTGCTTTACTCAAGCCCCAGTGATCCCAGTGATACAGAGTCTGGGCATGCAATATTGTTGCTGGCTTATTGAAGCTGAGTGGAGGTATAAGCTGTGAGAATATGAGAGACTGGATTCTTGAAGGGTTTATTTTTGGTGCTCTTTCAGCAAAAACTAGGCTTATGTGAATAGTGTACTTAAAAAACTGCTTTCCACTCCTGCTCTCTTATTAGTTAATGGCAGTACTCAGTGGAGGCTAGAAAGAGGGATTTGTGAGTAGCTGATTCTCATCAGGAGAGAAGTGAGGGTTCACGAGGCGTTCGGGTTTGAGACAAATTTGGAGGAAACATCCGAAATGAACTTCCTCTGATAGAAGACAGGTTTCAGCAGCCCCTCCCCCACCAGGTTTGGAAAGAAATTCCTTTGGAGGAAAGTGAAAAAAACCCCTGTTTATATAAAAAAAGAATGAATAATATTAAATAATAAAAACTGTTGCTGTGGAGAAAACCCGGTTAGATTCAGAGTCCTTTCTGTAGGTGTGGCTCTCTCTCCAGAGCTGGGGTGTGCCATGGGCTCTCTCTGGGCCATGGTGTGGGGCCTCCCAGTGATGTTCTGGTGTTGCTGAACAGTCCCACAAGAAGGGGGAACAACCTAGCAGGCTAGCTAAAAAGCAAAGAACTGTAACTCCCTGTCTGTCTCCTGAGAAACAGAGCCGAAAGCTGGCTAAAAGCAGGAAAGGTGCTCCCTGGGCTCTGCAGCTGCCAGGAGAACGCAGGCGAGTCTGTGAGTCCTTGAGCACAAACCGCTCTGAAGAATTCACTCGGCTTTTTTCTCCCCCCTTTCTCTCGGACCCAGTTTAAAGGCACAGAAAGGCACAGGGTTCATGTCTGGGCACAGAGCAGGCGATAGGGAATGCAGCATCATAAAGTCACCCCAAGACAGGAGGCAAGCAGGTAACGTCAGGTACAGAAGGCCGCTGGAGATGCAGGGGGATGAGCAAAGCACCGAGCAAGTCCTGGCGTAAATCTGTTGTAGGAGAAGAGCGTTGGAGACCTCAGTGCTGTAACACATGGGCACCTTGACTTGGCCTTTGTGTTCAAAAGTCTACCTGTTCAGACTGATGTAGCTTGTACCTGGACACTGGCACTGTGGGCTGGTTTGGGAGCTCTGTGAATTCAGTTTGCATGGCTTCTTTCTGGTTTGTGAGTCATAATTAATGATAATGAGCCCCGGAGACAAAACCGAAGGAGTGCATGGACATGGGTGTCTGCAGCCCCAGCCCCGGCGTGCAGCTGCACCGGGGAGCAGCTGCTCTGCTCGCTGCCCAAGGGACTGCTGCTGTCGGGCTGGATCTGCAGGACAAGCCAGCCACTAACAGCAATCCAATATCCCTGTCAACAGCAGGATTAGGTGCAGTATCACTGGATTTGTGTAGGAAGAATTTCTGGGGAAAGCAGATAGGATTTTTTTGGAAGAGCTCCTTACTGTGCATCCTTGTTTTTTCATATGTTGAAGGGCTTTCAAGGTTGCCTTCCAGTTTTAGGTGTTGAGAGAGGATGGAATTCTGTACTGTTATGATTGTGGGGCTGCTTCCTGTCTTTTTCTTTTTTTAAAATAATTTCTGGTGCACTGCTTAGTGGAGTGTCCACATGAAGATTTGTGTCTCAAATGCTGTGTCATGAGTGGGCTCATGGGGCTCCTTCACTGGCTCAGTTGCTGTGTCCAGCTTTCAGTGTGACTGTCAATGCTGGGAATTGCACGTTTTGGGATTATAGGTGTTCCTACCAGTGCTGTGTTCTTTACTGCAGGAAAAGGCCTTTTGCTGTTAATTGAGTTATAATTATTTTTTCCTGTGATAAAAATTGATGCCTCACTTTAAAAGTGTTTAAGTTGCATGTGTGGCCACATTTGGAAATAAATTCCTCATGTATCTGTGTGCATGCACAAATGTGCATGGGTGCAAACCAGGCAGGTGCCCACATGGAAGTATGTAAAGCTGCTGGGCATTTGGCCCTGTAATTTTGGATTTTACAAGGAAGGACATACTATGGAAGTGTGTATTGTATTAATACATCTGTTAAAGGATATAAAAAAAATGTAGCAGTGATGCTGTGTATGGAATGGAAATCCTGTTGTAAACATCCAAACCCCAGATAGCTGTGCCTGGAAAGGAACCATTCATCAACTAGACCCCACCTTAGACAGATTCCTATAGATCTGTCCCCACCACTGGGTTGTCTCAGCATCCCCAAGCCAGCCACCTCTGCTGTATTCCTGTCACTGTTAAGAATGGGATTTGAATTATTCACACAGAAAATCTGAGTATATCGCTACTTTATTACTTATTTATTTACTTGCACTGAACAGTTTTTGTTTTGCGTATGCAGCAAAGCAGGAGCCTCCCCCTGACCTTGCAGGGTTTCAGAGACAGATGAAGGTGTGTGTTCTTTAAGGCAGCTGGGAATTTATGGTGTTTGAAGAGACTCTGGCTCCAGTGTGGGTTGTTGGCAGCAGTGCTGATAATCACAGTGTGATAGCAACTGGGCTCTATTATTTCAGATGTGCTTAAATCTTACTTTCTTGTGCTGTAAAGTTATGTCTTTGCAGACTATCAGAGCTCAGAAGGGAGAAAGGAAAACAATCCCAACCCAGGAACCTTTGTTTCAAAAGGTTGCAAGCATAAATCTATTCTGTTTTGTTCTTGATCACCTGATATATTGCTAGATCTTGGGTAGAATGGCTGAGCTGTTCATAGGGTGTACTGATTTCTTGTGTAAAGACATTTGTATGAAACAGAGAACTCTTGTCTTGCAATCTGTTGGAGCAGTACCTTGCTAATTCCCTGGATTAGCAGACCTCTCATGTATGCTTGCATTTTCAGAGTTAGCAAATCTGGTGAACAAATGTTTCACAAAAGCCAGGAAAATGCATCACAAACCCTGTTCCATCTCTTCAATATTCACTATAATTGCTGACAGTCATATTCCATGGAGGACACTGTAGTGTATCTCTTGTACACGCAGTAGGAGTGTAGTAGTACATGTCCTCAAGCATTTGTTTCTGAACCACAGCAGAGTTAACAATAGTAGCAAAATGTTCTGCTGATGTATTGTTGATCAAAAAATGTGTAGTAATGCCATCCCTAACGTGCTTGCATCTGAGATTTGCTCGGTTATTGAGTGTGCAGCCATGCATTGGCAGCCAGGATCCCCACAGGGCCCTGCAGCCACACACTGGGGTCACACACAGGGACCCTCAGTGACACTGCACAGGCTCCTTGGGCTGGGGTCACACACAGGGACCCTCAGTGACACTGCACAGCCTCCTCGGGCTGGGGTCACACACAGGGACCCTCAGTGACACTGCACAGGCTCCTTGGGCTGGGGTCACACACAGGGACCCTCAGTGACACTGCACAGCCTCCTTGGGCTGGGGTCACACACAGGGACCCTCAGTGACACTGCACAGGCTCCTTGGGCTGGGGTCACACACAGGGGTCCCTCAGTGACACTGCACAGGTTCCTTGGGCTGGGGTCACACACAGGGACCCTCAGTGACACTGCACAGCCTCCTCGGGCTGGGGTCACACACAGGGACCCTCAGTGACACTGCACAGCCTCCTTGGGCTGGGGTCACACACAGGGACCCTCAGTGACACTGCACAGGCTCCTCGGGCTGGGGTCACACACAGGGACCCTCAGTGACACTGCACAGCCTCCTCGGGCTGGGGTCACACACAGGGACCCTCAGTGACACTGCACAGGCTCCTTGGGCTGGGGTCACACACAGGGACCCTCAGTGACACTGCACAGGCTCCTTGGGCTGGGGTCACACACAGGGACCCTCAGTGACACTGCACAGGCTCCTCGGGCTGGGGTCACACACAGGGACCCTCAGTGACACTGCACAGCCTCCTCGGGCTGGGGTCACACACAGGGACCCTCAGTGACACTGCACAGCCTCCTTGGGCTGGGGTCACACACAGGGACCCTCAGTGACACTGCACAGCCTCCTTGGGCTGGGGTCACACACAGGGACCCTCAGTGACACTGCACAGGCTCCTTGGGCTGGGGTCACACACAGGGACCCTCAGTGACACTGCACAGGTTCCTTGGGCTGGGGTCACACACAGGGACCCTCAGTGACACTGCACAGGCTCCTCGGGCTGGGGTCACACACAGGGACCCTCAGTGACACTGCACAGCCTCCTTGGGCTGGGGTCACACACAGGGACCCTCAGTGACACTGCACAGGTTCCTTGGGCTGGGGTCACACACAGGGACCCTCAGTGACACTGCACAGCCTCCTTGGGCTGGGGTCACACACAGGGACCCTCAGTGACACTGCACAGCCTCCTCGGGCTGGGGTCACACACAGGGGTCCCTCAGTGACACTGCACAGGTTCCTTGGGCTGGGGTCACACATTGGGGGACCCTCAGTGACACTGCACAGCCTCCTCGGGCTGGGGTCACACACAGGGACCCTCAGTGACACTGCACAGGTTCCTTGGGCTGGGGTCACACACAAGGGGACCCTCAGTGACACTGCACAGCCTCCTCGGGCTGGGGTCACACACAGGGGGACCCTCAGTGACACTGCACAGGCTCCTCGGGCTGGGGTCACACACAGGGGGACCCTCAGTGACACTGCACAGGCTCCTCGGGCTGGGGTCACACACAGGGGGACCCTCAGTGACACTGCACAGGTTCCTTGGGCTGGGGTCACACATTGGGGGACCCTCAGTGACACTGCACAGGCTCCTCGGGCTGGGGTCACACACAGGGACCCTCAGTGACACTGCACAGGCTCCTCGGGCTGGGGTCACACACAGGGGGACCCTCAGTGACACTGCACAGGTTCCTTGGGCTGGGGTCACACACAGGGGGACCCTCAGTGACACTGCACAGGCTCCTCGGGCTGGGGTCACACACAGGGGTCCCTCAGTGACACTGCACAGGCTCCTTGGGCTGCTCCAGCACCAAACACTGCCGGGGTAATCCCCCCACCCCCACAGACACACCCCACTGGAGCTTACCTGTGCACAGTCGAATTATTTTCAACTGCTGGAGAGGTGCGTGCTGTACAGCCCGTAGTGGTTTATTGCCCTGGATGTGTGGGATTGACCCTTGCAGGTGTTGTGGTGTCAGTGGGTCCATGTGGGCAGGTTGCACTGGGATTTTAATGACCTGTTTGAAATTCTCTGAGGCTGTTTGAGAGCTGGAGTCTGGAGAGTTGGTGGGAGCAGGGGAGTACAGGAGAACAGACACTGGGAAGGAGGAAGGAAGAGGTTGGGGGGGGGGTTTAAAAGACAGTACAGACATGAGGTATTTCTTGCAGATGTAGTTTTGGAGGAATTTACAGGTGCATGCTAGATACCTAAAATACATGTAGCGAAAGTTGATTAATAGAAATCTCTGATGTATAATGTCCACATTTATTGCTCGTCAGTTAGGGTGTTTTTTCATGTATTTTTTTTTTCTCCCAGCCTGGATTTTTTTTTTTTCCTGATGGAACTGTATCCTGCAGATTTGGAATTCAGGAAATATCTGGAGGGACTTTTTTTCTCATTTTTGAGCTAGGAGTACAAAGATTTCATTTCGTTGGTCTGGTTTTTGGTGTATGTGAAATCCACATCAGTGTTTGAACTCACAGGCTTTTGGTCTGGCCCTTGTGGCTTTCTTGGGTTGTAAGTGATTTTTACAGCGTGAAGAAATATGGATCAATAAACAAAGAAAAAAATATCTGGTGTCAGGAAAACATTGTATTTCATGGTCTATCCATAAAGAAAAAGCTGCATGGAATTATGCAAATAAAACAACGTGCTTTTTAATTGCATGGACAGCTTAATTACATTTCTAGAGCAGGTATCTGTATCTCAAAGCATAACTGAATTTTAGGAAATACTCCATGTATATAAAGTACTTTTAAATTCTCTGTGTATTATATTAGCGTAAAATCTGTTAGACACCACAAAAGCATATATGGGTTTTATCTCCCTTGTGGTTTCACAGGGCTGTTCCCCTGCTTTCCCCACCCCAGCAGGCACAAATACATCTTGTTGCTGTCTCATGCAGTGAGCACAAGGCCTGAGGTTCCCTCCTAAAGGGGATTTTAAAGCCCATTAATTATATTCAGTATGGAATGAGTCCCTGGCCATGTGTCCCTGAGGTTCCCTACAGCCTGAGGGAGCAGAGTGGGGCCATATTTGGAGGTCCCTCACTGCTAACGAGGGGGCAGCCCTGTAATGAGGGTGAGGAGCCTGCTAATGAGGCTGATGAACCTGCTAATGAGGGCACCTGGGCTGGGGTAATGAAGGTGCTGTCCGGCCCCTCCTTGTGAGGGCAGTGCTGATGCCCTGGGTTTGGGAAGGTTCTGGGCCATGTCCTCCGGGCTGAACCTTTGGGGAGCTTGGGACTGCATCGCAGGGGCCGAGGCTGTGAATAACAAGTGTTGGTACAGGTGAGAACAAGTGTTGTGGGAATTGTGTTTCTGTTTACATCTGCCATTGTCCCTGGTGCCGGGCAGTGCAGGCCTTGCCTGGCCCAAATTAGGGGCTCACTGTGGTGTCTGATTTGTTGTGTTCTCTGTAGTTAGACTGCAGGAAATTTTTGAGTTGTCACTAAACTTGATACTGGAAAGCTACTGGGCAGTGTGTTGCTTGGCCCCTGCTGTCCCCTGCCAGACTCTGTGTCCTCCCCAGGATCAGAGACTGGATCAAGCCTGGCTGTCATGGGAGTTGGGGTGTGCAGGTTACTCTGTCTTCAAGCGCTTTGTAGCACTGCGGGGTGAGGCTGTGGTTTGAGGAGTAACTTGCTGGGAAGGGATAGAAGTGATAACACAGACATTTAATTCATTTTAATGAGGCTCCTGGCACACTTCTCCAGGTGCTCCTGTGTCAGGTCTTTGGAGATGTTGTGCCTTTGTGACAGAAGCGCCGCGCTAAAGAGGATCCGTGGAGGTAACAATAGGATGTCAAAATGAAGTGAAACAAGGGCAGGGCAATTTTATGGAGATGACATGACAGGAGGAAAGTATGGGGGGAAGAAAAGAGAATTTAAGATGTCAGTACAGATTTACTGAAGGCTTTCCAATGTCAGCTAGAAGAAACGTCAGCGCGACTGACTTGGCAGTGTCAAGGTGATGGCAGGATGAAGTCCGATCAGCTGGGGAAGCATCTCGTACTCCAGCTGTGGAGACAAGCTGCTGTCAGTAAAGATGATGTCAGGATGATAATTATTTTGCACATTGTGGTTTAAGTAGGGCATTGTTTCTGTTGAGGTATTTTGAATTTAGTACAAGGTAGGATAATAGTCATTCAAAGATAAAAGCCTCCAAACTGTGTCTGCTTTCTGTGAGAATGCCAGGAGTTTCCAACCCAGCCTCTGAGCTGCTGCAGTGAAGCTGGGACCTGGCTGCCCTGGGGACTGGGCACTGCCTGCCATGGGTAGAGTCAAGGTGGGCTGAGTTATGGCTCTGCTTGGCTTATGCTTAGTATGTGAGGCACATTTTCATTTCTCTCTTCAAACTCTGCCTAGTAAATAGGAGGGCAGAGGAGAAAACTGATGTCAGATGGGAGTGTAGTCATGATTTTAGGCGGGTGGGTTGGAGATATTTGAGGATGAACAGTTGTAATTCACTGTTGTTGATGAATATACATGCAGCTGTATGTGATATTGTGACATAATTGGTGCTGAAACAGCTACACCTGTGTTGAAAGTCACTGGGTGTTGTAGATGGCAGAAAAAAGTGGCAGCAGAGGCTGTTCCCACCTCTTAGGTTTGTTTTAGGATGCCTGTAGAGTTAAGTGGAGTCCTGAGGAGTAACAAAAAGAAGTATAATGTGTTGCTGAAATGAAAAGTTGGGCCCTTAGCTGTTCTGTAGTTGTAGGGTAAGGATTTGGGAGTAAATTGTGCCACACAGTAAATAACAGGGCTGGGGTGCACAGCTCGCCATCAGCTCACTCTGCCAGGCTCTCCCCACTCCAAGGCAGTTCCCAGCATCCAAGTGCTGCCTTGTCTGGCACCCTTTCCAAGAAGGGAATTCCCTGTTAGTTAAATTGCCCTCACTCTCTGTGTGTCCTTTATAACAAAACAAACAAACAAGAAAAAATTGTGCTGGAAGAGCCAATCTAAGGCCTGGCAATCCGATAATAAATCCCCTGTCTTTCCACACACACTCAGTGCCAGCTGTAGACTAATTAAACTCAATAGTTCACAGGTGTTCCTGGGAATGACTATCGCAAGAGCACTCTCCTCTTTAGGGCTCGTTAACATCTTTTTCAGAGCTCTTTAAATTTCATACACCAGCAACACTGAGCTAAAGCAGATGAAAGATAGTAGAAAGGGACTTGAGCTGTGACAGGCGTGCTCTCCGTGTTAGCACAGGCTGTAGACTCACTCAATTCAACAGCTTATTCGTTTTGATGGGTCAATCTCTTGGAGACCACTGTAAGAAGGAAAATTACTTTCTTAGAAATATTCAGCTTTCTGTAGCCAAATGAAATTCTTGTCTCTGGAGCTCATTATATAAATGTACTCACTGTCAGGATGTCCATAGGCTCTACACACATGCAGGGGCTACAGAAGAAAAAAGTCTGTGGCCAAATGAAGCAGGTTTAGCCATTTTGTCAAGGCTTCTAAAACCTTCCCAGGGAGAAGCAAACGGAAGGCAAGGCATTCTCCAGCCTTCCCTGCTCATTGAATCTTCTGGACTTTGAGAGATGTAGTCTCAATTTCTTTACACTACTATTAGAGCACTGGACTGTCTCTCCGTGGCCTGATTTAAGGGGACAGTTGCCGTGACAAGTGCTTCCAGTTCCAACCTGCTTCCACTGCCTGCTGCGTAGCAAGAGCTCAGATTTTAGCAGATCTCACAGACTTGTGTGGTTCTGCGGCTGGAGTAGCTCATCTGTTCATTCATCTACCCACCTTCACTCATGTTCCTTTTGCCTGTCTTACAGAATTAAATTTGAATTTCTTGGAGAGCTCCCATAAGAATGGAGGAAAGAAAGGAGGCTTTTAGTGTTGTCTTTCAAGGTTCCCTAAAAACCTCCTCTTGTGGAACTGGGCCAGATTCCACTTAAGTCTGATGTGCAACTTTCCTTCTTGGAGAAAAAGCTCCTTGAACAGAAATACGGTGCCAGACCAGGCAGCCCAGAGAGAGGAGCTGGTTTGCCTAGGTAAGGTAGTTTTGGTGGGATTAAAGTATTTTTTAATCTAACTTGATATACCTGATCTCTTGCTTTACTGTCCTGCCTCAGCTACGTGCTTTCCAGTGGACTGGAATGGCTCATACATGGATACACTAGGCAGAAGTGTTTCTGTTTTAGCAGTTACTAATTGAAAGTAATTTCTAGATTTCATAGCTCTTGTTGTCATGAGCTCTCATGCTTCTGTTTCTTTCTAATGATATTTTCAATTGTACTCTTTTACAGTCTTCCCTAGACAAGAAAGCCACAGTGATATACCTAAATCTTAAATTGATTTATTGCTGATTTATGCTAAATTGATATCCCTAAATCAAAATAATATTTCCTACATGAGTCAACTGCACCATTTTAATGAAATAATTTTCTCAATCAATTCTATTGCATCAGTGCAGTTTTACCCTATCTATAAAATCTTGCTTAAGCTGCTACAACTCTTGGTGTGGCTATGAATGGGAAAGAGCCTTCATTTTCCTAAATGCCAGATCTGGGGGAAAAAACCCCCTTAGTTTCAAATTAAAAACACCTATTCAGGTGTAGTTTGTTCTAACTATCCTTTTAGTAATCCTTCTCTTTCTGTGTCACTGTCACGGGTAAGTCTCATAGTGCTGCCAGAAGGACAGGATTGGGAGCTAATGTTGTATATTTGAGAAACAGGTACAGACTGAAATGACATTTCAGTTCACTGGCCTGGCTACAGGAAGCCAAGAGTAGGAGTCTCCCAGTCCAGTGTTCTTTCCACCAAAGTTGCAATGCCTCCTCTAAACACTGCTTAGTTTCCAAACATGCAGAGTCCCCAGGTGAGGTGAGTCTGAGTGAATTTCCAGAGTCGCTTCTGGATGAATGGTTTGAATTGGGCTTGTATAAATCTAATCAATTTAGAAGAAGCCTAAAACTCTTTCAGTGAGTTTGCATTGAGGTGATTTTGTGAACAGAAGTCAGTTTGAGGTGGAGAGAAGACCATCAGGACAAGTACATGTTTTCATAAGGATTTGATTTGTTAGCATTTAATGGCATTATTTTGTGAGTAAAAAAGTAAAACCCCGAAAGGTGCAGTGCACAAAGCTAAAAGTGTTGAGCAAAAAGTGGGCAGAGTATAAGAAGTCCTTTTCTGACCCCAATCCCATGCATGCCTGGGTATCACTGCTTGTGACATTGATTTAAGGGTATTTAATAAAGACTTCCTAGTTTCTGTGTTGGAAACTCCTTTGTGGCTGGCATCCAAAAGCTTATTTGCACACCAGTTCTGAAGTTAAATAAATTATGTGGCAATTGGTGTAGCACTGAGCTGAAGCACTGATAAGAGGGGGAAGGGCTTTACAGAATGCATTGCCTTGGTTGCTTCTCCTCCCTCTTCCAGATGAAGGAATGATTAAAAATGCAGTGGTATTTAACTAATGAGTGTGGAGAACCTGGGATCCCTCCATGTGTGGGTCATTTTTCAGTGGCCAATGAAACAATTCCCGTTGTTTCAAAACTCAAATTCAAAACTAAATGAGCAGACCTACTGTTGAGAAAAATACCTGTTAACAAAGGCAGCTTTAGTGGCTAGATGATTGGTACACTATCATCAATGGAGCTTTTAAATTTCTCTTTGGTAAAATATGAAATAGGAGCCTCCATCCCAAATTGGGTGTTTCTGAAGTCTAAATGCATATGGACTTATTCAGATACTTGTCTGCTTGATAAGTGGCCCTGTCTGTCTTTGGTAAGGGACTTGCTTTCATCAGGTTTTACTAAATGTGTGCTATGTAGTTGTGAAGAAAGATATCTGTGGGTAGGATTTGGGGAAACTTGGATTGTGGTATTAACAGAGCAGCTAAAATGTTCAAGTGCCCAGATGCAAACTCCAACCAGCTCCATACAGATAGACAAGATTCCCCTGCTCTCCTTTTGCAAGCATATTCTACAAAATCATCTGAATATAAGTTAGTTTAGGAACCAATTCATTTATGAAATGCATTAAGCACCACATGACTTAGTACAGTGTCTGAGCTCCTTATCTACAGAGATGAAAATTGGTGTTAAGGTTGACTCTCTTCAGTAGTAGTTTCAAGATTAGCTCTTACCCTTTAGGAGTTAATAGGAAGTGTTATAGAAGTTAATAGATCTATGTCTATTTATGTGATAAAATTAATTCCTGCATAAGATGAGAGTAAAGCCCAAATACTTGGAAGTTTAGTCTCTTGATTTTATTTCTTATGAAACTGAACCCTCCTCCTCTTCTGGATTCAAGGAAATAATATAGTACTGAGATATAACTTCAGTTGTTTTCTCAAAGGGAAGACTCAAGCTCTTCTTTGAAGGCCAACTTATTTCTGTCTAGCTGTTAAATAAATCCTAGAGCAAATAGCAGTGCAGCACCATGTCTAAAGCAATATCCCAGTCTGGACAAGTAAAATGTTAATTTCTGTATCGCTTTATGCTTTTGATTTTGTAGCAAATCAGGTACTTAATGTCAACCCACAATTTTTAAAGTGCCTGCTGATTTGGGTGTTTGCAGATTTTGGGTGTGCAGTATAAAGCAGGTGGGTTGGTTGGGCTGGGTGATCCTGGTTGTGACCCCAAGCCAGCAGCTGTGGTGGTAGTGTATGAGCCACTTCTGTGTGTTTGGATGCTGTCCCCAGTTCAGGCGCCCTGGCTGGCAGGGCAGGGACGGACAGCAGCTCGTGGGGTTGCACCCAAAGGGGGACACCATCCCAAAGCTCTCCTTGGGCTGATCCTGCCAGGGAGAGCAGAACTGCTGACTTGTTTGGAGGCCTCGGCAGCCTGGCAGTTTGATTTGTGTTGTGAGTAATGGAAAATAAGCAAAAGGAGAGAAGCAGGGAGGAGGCCTCCCCTGTGTTGACTGTGGGTGTATTTATGTGTGGGAAAAGTGCTGTTTCTTGACAGGTTTTTTTGTTCCTCCACCAAGCAGAGGGCAATACACCCGCTCGAGGTTGCTCTCACGGGTGATTCTGTGTGTGACTGAGCCCACGTCCCTCAGCCACCCCCTCCTCAGCTCTACATGTGCTCACAGCTCGTGTCCTTTTTGGGAAGTGTCTGTTTTAGCACAGGTATCTATTGCTGCTTCTGATTTTCTCCTAAATGTGACGCTAATCAGTGTCTTAGCTGCAGCACCAAGAATCAAGTCCTTCACGGATCACCTTGCATAACTTTGACTGTTTTTTTCTCATTTGGTCTTTGTGGTTGGTTTTGGTACTTTTTTTTAAGCAATGAAGAATTGATTCAACTTCTCTTACAACCCAATAGACTTTGAATCATGACATGAAAGAAGAATAATATTTGTTATCTTAGCATTCAAAACACACCTTAATTAGTAAATGGTTGTAAGACATATTAACACAATTGGGTGGAAGTTGCTCTGGAGGTGAGCAGGGCTATCACTAGGTGTGATCAGGTTACATAAGAAGTGACAATGCAAGTGACAATGCCCAGAAGACTTGTTTTGATGATGATTATTATTATTATTTCTACTACTATTATTAGCTTTATGTCTGTGGATCAGCAGCAAAACTTTGATAAGCAAAATTCCTCAGTTGCTCTCGCCGGTGAATTCTGGATTCATCCCAGTTAGCAGAACTTCAGTAGTACCTTCCTGTGGACAAGAGCTGTCATTTCCTTTTCTCCCCTGATGAGTCACTGCAGAGGTTTTTGCTTTGTCCTGTTTCACAGGCAGCTGCTCTTCTATTTTGGGAAAACTGTTACTTTGGGGGGTCCTTCTGGATAAAAGGCAGAAAAATTACTATAATTAAGTAATAATACTGTGGAGCCCCAAAATACTATGTTTTAATGCTGTTGCATAATCTTGGGCTTTATAGATGCTTTATGCTCCTGTATAATAGCCTCAAACACATGAGAAGGTTGTGAAATAGGAAAAAGGAAAATGCTTGACAACGCTGCATTTTTAAGCTAAAAATACTTAAAGCAATCTTGCCTGAATTCCTTCACAGATTAATTAGGATATTCTTTCAAAAATCTTTAAAGATGCTGGACAAAGAATAGCGTGATGCTCTGTGCCCCAAGTCAAGTGTAAGTGGGGGAAAGCATTATACTGTTTATCCCTGCTCCTTGCTCCCAGTGATGCTGTGGATCTGACCTGCAGGTCAGGATGGCAGCTGGGGATAGTGCACATGAGTCTGCAAGCAGAGAAGGAGTTTGCCTGGCCATGGCTAGTCATGAATTAGTCATCCCCCAACACCTCCAGTTAGCTGAGTTTGTTTCAGCGGGCTCTGGTGTGTTCATTGATTAGTGAATTTGAAGCTGTGATTGCGGCTGACCTCTCTGGTAGCTGGAAAAGTTCTTCCCCACGTGGTTGTACCTGGTTTCTGTAGTGGGCAGGGATGTTGTCAGTCTGTCCTTGGAGCTGGGCATAGAGAAGGGTGAGGGTTCTGTTCTGAACTGGAGCCATTCGTGGTGCTCGGTGGATGGAGATGTTGGTCAGCACCCTGCTGGGGAGGGACATTGCTCCTGGCACTGCTGAAACATGTTTTGCTGTCGGTGTGTGCTGCAGCAGGCACAGTTCCCCTGGTGTGCAGGGAAAGGAGTGTCTCTTGCTGCTGAAATCCCTCATTTTGAAGGGAGGTTACAAGGCAGAATTTGGAAGCAATCCGTTAAAGCTCCATTTCCACAGTGCCCTTCATGCCAAGCCTCTCAAGGCACTTAAGAAAATACTGGAAGCTGTACAGCACAAAATAGCATTGGCACATTGCTTAAGAAAAACAAACCTCCTGCCTGGATTTGAAAATTGTAAATTTACAAGACTGATTGCTGAGCTTCCAGGCCCAGGAATGGAGTTAGAAAAAGGGCCCTGTGAGGTCAGGGCAGTTTAGGGTGTTCTTCAGTGACGAGGATGACTTTCTATCAGTGCTGATAATTTTTCTGGTAGATTTCTCTGTTTTGCCATCACACCATCTCCTCCTCCTAACCACCCAGGATGTAGGATTGAATTTCTCTTTTCTGCAACAGCAGCACAGTGAACCTTCTTCAGTTCTTTATTTTTTTCTCTCTCTAGCTTCTGCTAATATGATTCTGATCCTGGAGATAGCAGGTCCAAGCTGAGTTCCCACTTGCAGCACAGTATCTTGCCTTCTGATATTTTGAAAATGTGGCTCTCCTCCTCCCCAGATTGTAACCAGCGAAAATGTGTCTCCTTTTTTGTAAAGCAATCTGACAGTCCTGGAAGCCTCATGCTGGATGTATATATTTACAGAAAAAGTTGACTGCCTTGCAAACATTTCCTCTTTCTGCAGCCATGGTGTACTAGATCATGCTAAGGAGACTTGCTGTGGGATGAATATGTGAGGTGATCTTTTCATCATAAACCCTTCCAGTCTGAGTGGGCATTGCTTCAGGCAGCATGGATTTCTGATGTGAATGTGGAAAGAAAAGTCACAACTAATAGGAGTTGCTCATAATAATCCTGGTACAGAAATCAATCAAAGTCTGGTGAAAAAAGTTAAACCAGTGATGATTGTCTGGTTTTACTGCTAAAATTTATTACAGTCTTTTCTCATGGGCTTTAGCCCATTTTATTTTCCTGAAGGGATATGGAGGTTTGGGGATTTAATCTTTGGCACTGTGGGGGCTTCTGCAGAACTTTCCTGCAGTAGCTAACCATGAGAGAGCTGCTGCTCATGGTGCAGGCCTGCAGCAGATGATCTCAGAGAACTGATTCCTCCCTTCCAGTTTGCAAATGTGTTATTTCTGCCCGTGGAGTTGGGGAGCCGGATATAAATCCTCTGCAATGAGTTGTTCCTGCAGTTGCCTTTTTAAGAATAATCATCTGAATGTCTACAGGGATATTTGGAGAAGTTCTGGGCATGTATTTTTGTTACTGTTGGAGAGCAAAGAGGGAAAGATGTTGGTTTGGGCTGTAGGTTGTCAGGAACAAAAAAGAAAAGCCATCTCTACAAGGGGAAACAGGAGAGATTTTAAAAAGAGCAAAAAGCTAGGAACTGGGTGCTGTTGAGTATGAATGTGTCAGAGAGCAGCTCCACATTGAGAGAGAAGGCAGGAGGTGATGAACCAGTCACGGAGCACGGAGCCTCAGTGGGCCGGCGTGAGGAAAGGGAAGTTCCTCTGGCGCAGGTGGGAATCACCTTCTTTCCTTGGCTGCAAAGACACTTCAGCCATCGATGTTCAAGGCATGAGAGCAGCCCCCAGACAAAAGCCAAGGGTGCATCACATGTGCCTCTGAACAAGATAATCACTCCCAAAATAGCCATTTGACCTTCATCTTCTTAAAGCCCTGCCATGAACCTCTGCAGTGGCTGTGGAGCCACTTTTTCATATGATGAAACAGCGAATAAACATATCAGTTTGTGTAAGTCTGATAGGAATTGGAATTGATAAGCGTTTCTTTTCTTTTATTCTTCTTTTCCTTGTTTTGTTCTTCTAGCAGGGGAAAATGAAATAACAAAACTCATGTGAAACTTTTCTGGAAGTCACAAGTGTAAGTCTAAAGAAGCAGTACAAGGGGATTAAGACCTTAGGAAGATTAGTGTCTGTTAAAAATGTTGATCTGGATGTAGCTTCCGGCTCTCAAGACCCATAAATTGCTGAGCTGTGGACCCTGGGAGAGAGGACCAGGAAAAGGGTTACCTTAAACTCCCTGCCAGTTCTTAGGCAGGGTGACTTAGGGGCTGGAGAACAGGGTAAGGGAAAAAGCCTGGCTGCTGGTTAAGCAAGTTGCAAAATTCTGATGTTTCAGCAGACTTCATCTTGTCTAAAATTAGTCTTCATGAATGCCCCTTCTCCCCAGCAGCATGCCCCAGAATTCAAGCGTGCTGGTGGCTTCACACAACCCCATCCCCAAACACTGGCCACAAAAATCGGGCATTGCTATGGAAAGGGAGAGGCTGAGCTGAATCCGTGGGGTGCTGGTGGACGGGTGCTTTCCATAATGGCTGGATCGTGCCACTTGAGAGGAGGGCTTGGTCAGCTGGGGAGGAAACATCTTGTGTGTCCTTCTGTCCCTGCAAAAGTTTGGTTGAAGTGCTGGGCCGCTGGAAGGGCTGGGGCGTGCCAGGAAAGTGTCAGCAAGCCTCATTTTGGCATTTATATATGAGGAGTAAGCACAATCCTTCTACTATTCCAATGAGCTGCTTTTGCCAAGAAAAATCATTTGTAACTCTTTCTTCCTGCTGTAGTGCTTCTCCAGCAGGTCTGGCTTAGATTGCTTTAACCCCTCGAGTGCCAGAAGGCACTGCAAGCAGAGTGGTGCCTTGTGCACGTCTTGGCAAGTCCTCCCACGTGCCAAGCAGCTCCGCAGCAGACTGAAGCGTTGTCTGGCAGTTAGCTTTTCTTTTTCATCAAGTCTGTTCCTTAGGGCTGCTGCTGCTTTTTTATGTTTTTATTCCTTTCCTGGGGCTGTAGCAGAGGAGGAGGAGGAGGTGGAGGCTTGGAAGGAAGCTGGTTTTCAGAGAGCTGCTAATCTGAGGAAGGAGAGGAAAAACGGAGCAGGGAAATGGTGAAGTGGTTTGACCCTTGCTCTGTTGTGTTGTCCAGCATGATGCTGAATCAACTGCACAGCAAGGCTGCCAGTCTGATGTGCTTTTAGAGATTTGCTCACCTGCAAGTTCAAAAGCAGTTCTTCCTCTGTTCTCTCAATAAAGCCTCAAAGACTAGGAGATGCCTATGCCTTTTTATGGTGTACACTTCAGCTCTTGCTGCGTTGCATATATGCGCTTTTACCTTTGATCATCATTTGGAGAGGTTTGCAAGACAGGTTTAGTTGTGTGAGAAATGGATGCACTGTTTGGAATGAGCGATTTCTCCCCCTCCCTCTAGGTGCTGGCTGAATTTTATCACCATCCTGTGCTCTGAGCAGAAAGGCTGTTTGTTCCCTTTGTGTGTTGCTTTACAGGAGAGCACTGCCTTTGCCCTTTTGTAGAGACTGGGCAGCTGCTTTGCTGCTTTGCTGCTTTGCTAAAATCTTGATGAGATTCAGCAATTCACGTTTCTCTACTTAAGCTGAAAAAGACAGTAACTCCTTTTGTCTATCTAGTGTGTGTTGGGTTTTTTTTCAAAGGGAAAAGAAAAGCAAATTATTTTGTTTAAAAAAATAACATTTTAATAATGTAGTAGTCTAACCTTTATGCTAATTGCCCCAGGCTTTTAATGAAGCAGCGTAAAATTAGTCCTGTGAGTCTTCATTAATCAAATATAGGAGCTGATGGTATAGTAATAAGATGCTGTGCTGCCTCTGCTCCCCATGCAATGTTGACATTTGCTTATATTCAGAGTAGAAAGCAACTATTTTTTTTGGTAGCTCATTAAAATAATTAGCCGTGTTTGGCTTTTTTTTTTTAAAAATCTTTTCTTAAAAAGTCCTTTTAATGAGGAAAGATGAAAACAGACAGGATGGAAAAGTCAAAAGAATCAAATTAAGATAGAAAAACTGACTGCTGGAGGCTTCCTTTGAATGGAAGATTTATGTATGTTAATGGCAGCTGTTGGCAGGAACCTCTGTACAGACACCTTGTTTGTTATTTGCAGAACTTAGAGCAGAAACAAACAACTTCAAGGGTCTTTGTTGATTTGTTTTGTTCCAAATTATTTTCCAAAGGTGCTCTAAGGCTCTCTATGCCTCCTCTCTGTCCCCAAACTCAGTGCTTGCGTGGGAGATGTGCCCGTGCACACAGGCACTGGTACGCTGCCCCTCTCCAGGGGAGTGAGTTCTGCTGTCTTGTGGTGGCTGTGAGCCCAGCTCCTCTCTGCAGGCACAGGCTGTGCTCCGACTGTGTTCTGCTTAACTTCTCAGGATATGCTGGTCTTCTGCTGAGTCCTGGTTCAGAAAAAGTAGTGCTTAAACCCCCTCCTCTCACAATAGACGTAACCCCGATGCTCAGCCCTTACTAGAAGTTTCAGGGTGTTTTGAAAGAGCCAAATCCTTGAGCTCCAGACCAGAATCACATCCACACTGCACTCCCTGGAGAGAGGGGTAGGCATCTGCTCTTATGGTCCCATCTCCACTTCAAAAGCATTTCAAGCAGTATTTTCTGGTCCGTCTGCTGCCTAAGTAGAAACTGCTGTCTGCTATAAAAATGTTTGTGGGAAGAATGGCAACAGAGTATGATTTTTGTGTTTAAGATGCTGGTGTAGCAGCCTTGGGTTTCTACAGGGTAATTATCAAAGCCGCAGTTGGCCGACCAGAGCCAGGGAAGAGCCAGGATAATGATCCTTGCCGAGGATATGTCAGCCCCGCGGTGCCCGGCTCTGTGTAAACATGCAGGAGACGGCTCCTCTCGGGAGAGCTCAACTGGCAGCACTGTTAATGTGCCCTCTCAGTTGTCGAGATGATGGCTCTCGTTTCAGAGTTCAGGCCTTAGTGGCAGGGCAGGACAGTCGTGATTATGCTGCTCCTGCCTCTGTGGCTGTGTGCACACACATGCACGTTTCCAGATGAAGAATGATGGTGGCCCGGTGGGGATGTGGCTCTTGTCTGGGAATCAGGGAGCCTGCACTCAGTTGCTGTGTTTGCCATATGGGATTAGCAGGCCAGCTCTCCAGTCCCTTCCATTTTTCTCTTCCTATGCTGCTCCTTCCACAGGTGCAGAGTGGAGATGAGGATATCTCTTTCTATTAAAAAAGAATTTGGCTATCAGCTGATGATGATTTTAAAACGAACACTCTGATTCCCACTGCTTAGAAATCACAGAGAGTTTAGCAATTCAGTCAGAAAGAAAGTTGGATTCCCTCCCACGTACTCCTTCTCCCCATTTCTACCCGTGTTCTTGCTTCCAGATAAATCATACTTCATTTCTGATCTGTTTTTTAGTGTGTTTCATCATCGTTTTCATTGCCAGATTAACAGCTCTTCTCTCCCAGTAAAATCTTTCCATTCCTCCTGTCCAGAGAGCTCTATAAAATTAGTTTGTGTTTTCTGAAAAGCATTAAAGTAGGTAACACAGTGCTTTGACAGCCTGTGTTATAGAGACTATGAAGGTGAGGGAGCAATCCATAGCAGGAAAAATGCCCCATTTCCTGCACTGAAATTCTTTGTAGGAGCCTCAGCAACCTAAAATAGCTGCCTCTAGAGGACTCCCACAAAAGTCTTATCCTCAGATTGTTTCACCTCCCAGACCCATGCAGCCTCCAGTTTAAAACTTTTTTTTCTCCAACCAATGTCCTCCTCTTGCCACCCTCTTCCCTTTCTCTTGTTAGCCAGTTCTGTAAACGCAGACAGCGATGGAACATACTCCACAATTATTTGTGAAATTTAAAAGAAAAAAAATGCCTGAAGCTTAGCCACGTGCAGTGGTGCTGTTATTTCACACCCTGCACAGTGGGCAGACAAAATCCAGTGTGTCCTGGGGCTTGGAGAAGGAGAAACCCCAGGAAAACCTGCAGGACTGCGAGGGTTCATCCCCAGGTGCAGCGTTGGAAGCTTTGGCTTGTAGCATGTGAGATTTACATGAGGAGCAGTCGTTCATGTATATGCAAAACCTCGCTGATGAGGTGTGGGATTTTATGTCCGCTAATTACAGGGTTCCCTCTGATCCTCTGGCCAGCGGGGGCAGATTTGGCGTGGGTCAGATCGGGTCAGCCAGAGGCTCTGCCCGGAATTCCCAGCAGGAATGAGCTGTCAGGGTTGGTGATGGACGGCTTGGCCAGGGCTGGGCTTTGGCTTTGACTGCCCCACAGTGCGAGATGAAAGCAGGCAGGGAATTTATGGGGTGTTCACTGAGCTGGCTCTGGGTGCTGTGCACAGGCAGGGGAAGGTGGGCATGGGGAAGCACTGGAGACAAAGCCTGCAGTATAGGCCTGGCTTAATCCCATCACTCACACTGAGCTCTTGTGAGAGCCTTGGGCAGCACTTAATCTCTGAGCTTTAATTCTGCGTCTGTAGGGTGAGAGTGCGCGTGCTTTATCCGCACTCTGGTGAAGTGCTTAAAGATCAATAGGAACCAGTTCAAGGTATTATGGTTGTTAATGTAAATACGTGTTATATCACAGTATCTTCACCATGTTTATTCCATGGAATATATTTATCCATAAAATTCTGTTATATTTATATACAGCTCCAAACACCCTGGAAGCAGCTAGGTGTTGACAGAACAGCTGCAGTCTTTTACTATGTTCAATAAATACAAATGGATATAAACAGTATCCATCTGTCAGGCTCAGTTAGATGGTTTAAACATAAAGCTATTTTGTTCCTGTAATTGTATTTAGATCTGAAATGATAGAGGTTTGATTTTTCTTTACATAGTGATAAGATACAAATTCCTTTGAATTGCTTTGACTCCTGATTTATTGCAATAAATTAAATAATAATCCATCCTGTCTTGTTTCACCCCTTCTCCAAGAAAAGAGAGCTCACTGCTGAGGCACTGAAGCATCCTGCTTACAGTAAGCCACCCTTCCCATGCTCGTAAGCACCTGGGCCTGTGACCTCTGTGTTTACAAGATATTTATTGCTGCTTGCACTTTCCGCTGCTACAGTGTTATCACTTCAGTGCCTTGTAAAATTTGATTGCGTTTAATAAATGTATTCAGCGTTACTGCTGAGCAAGTCCTTGTTCCTTCCCTCACATGCACAAACCCAGACACCTTCATAACCTACATATTTTCTTAGCTACGTATGTTATTGCTTGTGTTGTATCGGAGGCAATTTTGGATGCATCTCAATTAGATCATTTTTCTAATTAAATAAGTGCTTGTGGTTGTAACGTGAGCATGTCTCTGAATACTGAGTGAGTGTGATTCACTGCAGGGATTTTTCCACTTTCTGTGTGATGTTTGCTTTATAAAACTCAGCTTCTGGCACGGAGGCATCTCATTACCTTCCCCATGCTGACCTCTCGAGCTGATGTTAGCCAGATGTGTTCAGCTCCCTCCTTCACCACAGGCTTCCTGTGTGACATCAGGGAGATCATTTGGTCTCACTGTACTGTTTCTCCCTCTGTAAAACAGTTACCAGAACCCTCACCTACTCCTTGGAGCTTTTATGGAGCTTGGGCTATGAACACATGTGGGAATATTGTGTCAGAGGAATGTCTGAAAACCTGTGGTGTTCTGTACCTCCTCTTCACCGTCATGTACCTGAGCATGGGGGGGTAGTGAAGCAGATGTTGCCTTTCTTGTGGCAGAGGCGGCTTTTGATTTCTTTGTCTTTTTGTGTCCAAGTGTTTCTCCTTAAGAAAATAGTTTAACAATATAAAAACTCTGTTTTGTGCTCCTAAGGGGGTTTAGGCACCATCTCCTTGGTGTGGCTTCTCATAGGTCTGTTCCCTGCCAAAGCAGTTTTCACTGCTATCCCGTTGCCAGAAAAATTGCACGAGAAAAGGGTGTACAAACAGCTGCAGGGAGGTGCAGAGTGGTGCTTCTATTACCTTATTTTTTAGCTTCAGTTTGTGGGGAATATCTTCCCAAGTATGAGAAATCAGGGATTGAGATATTAGTTTTGGTTCTGTAAGACTGATGGAAGCTCATTGGTGTGTCTGGAGCATTTTCGGGTACCCTGTAAGCTGCTGAACTGTGGTGTGTGAGTTAGTGCATCCTCCTGGGTTCTAAGGAACAGGCAAATGGCTGTAAAATCTCGTTGGGGACTAAGTATTTTTATTCTATGTATCTAAGGAGGAGAAGGGCTTTTCTAACTGTCAGAAGTGAGGAAAAAAAAGGACAAAGTTTAGCAAGTTAAATGCAGGCAAAGAGATTCTTGTATCTTCTTTCATTTCTTCTCTCTAAATGTCCATCTTGTAGCTATCACAAACTGCGTCACGTGGCTTCTTGCTCTTGATTAATTGTTACTAAAACAAACAGTGGAGTCCATGCAGGCCAGTGTAGGGTCCTGGTGTAATTTACTGGCTGTGCAGCTCAGGGATGTGTTCAGTTGGAGCAGTCCCTCAGTACCAGCCCTTTCTGCTGAGCCTCATCACACCAGAGACAGGATCAGCCTCCGGGACATGTGGGAGCCACATCTGTCACCAGAGCAACCTGACATTAAACATATTGTTTTCCTCCCAACAAAGTTAATTGCTCTTGTGTTTTATGGAATTTGCCTGAATTCTTAGAAGTCAAGTAGCACTGGTTGTAAGCAAGTAATAGCTTGAGGTAGTGTCACTAAATAATAAATTTGAGTACTAGTGGAGCAGAAATACAATGAACTGTGCTGTCATTCATGGAGGTTTATCCCCTTGTCACAGTTTCAGATGCAGATTTCATCGTTGGGCCAGTTCAGGTGTCTGCTTTGAAATAATCTTTTTCCCAAAAAGCAGCAGAGTAGGATAGCAAGGACAGCAAAGAATAGGAAAGAACTCCTGGGTGATGGTGCAGTGCAAGCTGCATTAAAGCCTGGCTTTTGTGGGCTCTCGCTTGGATTCTAAGTCATTGCTTCAAATGAACTCCAAGGATTTCAACAGACAGGTGACAAATGTGTAATGGAAGACCACTGCTAAAATTCACAGATGTGCCCAGGTTACGTTTTCTTCATGGAGTCTGGCCCTTAACAATCAAAATTCCATGGACTTTCTGATACACTTGAACATGAAAATTGCATTTGAAAATAGATGATAGGCCCTCTGAAATACTCTCTGCTAGTGACTGGCTATTTTTTTTCTTCCTTTCTCTGAATTTTTTTATACTTTTAGAACACAAAAATCTTTTTTGTTTCTTTGAAAGCAAGTGTTTGTTTTTCTTTTCAGGGTATTACTGTAACTGGCAGCATCATTATAGAATAGGGGATCTTCCATAACAATAGAGGGAATGTAGAAGATTAACAAGTATCAGTTTGGATAAAGTGTCAAAAAAGACCGAAGGAAACAATCATATTTTATAAAATTCCTTCTTGAAGACCAGGATATAAAATTCAGTGCTCCTGAAATCTCAGTCTGTAATGGCTTTTTTTCCTGATGTCAGTGGGAGGTTTGCACAGAGATCATGACCTTTATGTAACTATGTTCTTCTTATTTATTCAGAGCCATCTTGTCACATTCAGAAGGAAAATTTGCTCCTTGTTTGACCAGCACCGATTCTGATCTGATCTTTTTCTTCCATTTACTGTCTCCTGTTCTGTTTGTGTTTTGCTTTGTTTTCTGTGCTAAGCCCTGCTGCTTCCCTGTCTCTTACGCAGAGGACATCCTCCCCCTCGAAGCCTTCCCCATCTTGTTTGCAATGACAGAGTTCCATTTAGTTGGACTAATTCCAGTTAGGCCTCCATGATCCAGCCCAGAGGACAGCTTGGTCATGCCTTAGAGGCAAGGATCTGAAAGCACCACCAGAAGACACCAGCAGCAGGTACTGCTGAAGTGGCTCCGTGGGTGCTCTGAGAGCTCTGTGCCACCACTGCCATCTCCCCAGGGAGAATGGGTGGGTTGAGCCTCCTCTCTGAAATGTACTCCACATCTTAAGCTGTTTTCAAGGTTTTCACATCTTTATGGTTCACATGCTGCATCTGATGATTGAAGAAGGTCTGGTTTCTTGAAAGGTATGAAGGGAACAGGAGTGAGAGATGGAGCCCAGGGCAGTGGAGCCAGATGTGAGTGTGAGGATGTGGAAGCTAGAGACAGACCAGAGACCTGTCGTGCTCTGGGTTGTGCTGATTTATCTTGCACTTAAAGTAAATATTTCTGAGCAAACCAGAAACTGCTCTCTTATGTGCAAACCAGTGTGCTGTAGCAATTACTGTGAGCAGTGAGCCCTGCCTACCCTGTGCCTGAGCTGGGAGGTAACAGCTCCTGCTTGAGCCTCTCTGCAGGGCTGGGTTGCTTCTGCAGTAAAGGCTGGGAGGGATGGGAAGTGTGGGGAGAGTGCAGATGTTGTTGCCATTGTTTGTATACAGCTATTCAGAGTCTTTTCCTACACTTGAGACTGAAACCTGTTTTTCTGGCACTGACCTTATCGAATAAACATTGATTCAAGAGCTGAATGTCCCACTTACATTTTTCTGTTTGACAGCCAACAGAAATGCACAGGCACAGTGTGAGCTCCTTCAAGGAGGCAGAGTGAGAATTTTGTGATTCTTTTTTTCACTTACAGTCTAATGCCGCTATTAAATATCTGTTTCTACTGCCCCCCATTTCTCTTGCCCAAGCCTACTGCTCGGCTTTCATTTTGTCCTTCTTTTCCCTGTCAGGGAATATTTAGGTTTAGGACCTTTAGACTGGCAGCACCAGAAAATTAAGTCGTCATTTTGTCTGCAAACCTGCCACTGTGTCCCTGGGCACAGGGCAAGCTCCCTGCCAGTGACTTCAGCCTCTGTCTCAGAGGATCTTCCTGCTGCAGGTGCGGGAGGTGATTCACATTCAGTGCCCATCTCTCCCTGTTCTCTTGAGGTGCCAATTATCCAGCATTGTGTCAAGTTAGATCTGGGGGGGTGTATGTAAGGACCACAATTAGCTGGTGCAGGGCTGGAAAGCTGAGGGTACTGACAGTCAGACCTGCCAGCGAGATGAAGTGGGGAAGGACAAAACAATCTGGATGCAATTAGAGTCCTGCCCACCTTCTCCCACAACCCCTTTCAAACACAGAAATGTGCATCTTCCTACAAGGATGAAAAAGTTTGGGCTTTGTCCCCCATCCTCCACCTCCCACTCCTTTCTGTATGTCTGTGCTTGTGCTTTCCAGCAGAGAAGAAATGTTCAATCCCACAGGGAATTGTTCCTGCAGTGTCTCCGGCTCGAAGCGTAGCTGGAGGTGGTGGATCTCCCAAGGGAAATCTCTTCTCATGAGGTTTATGGCTCACTTTTGCAGATCTCAGGGAGGCTGCGGCTGTTCAGGATGGGAGTTGAGAAAGCTGTTGGAAATGCACCTCCTGAAATGTTCTTCATGCACCCCCACTGATTAAAGTATAGCCTACTTCTTTTTCCTGCTTCCCTCATAAAAGATGTGTTGGGTGGAGCTCATCTGTCTAGAGGAAAGGAAGGCAGGGAAGTGGAGACTGGATTCTCTTTCTGTCTGTCTTTGATCCTCCTGTGTAAGTTGAAGGTTTTAGAAATTATTAAAAGCTTCATGCAGGGTGAATACTTTCAGAGGAGACTGAACCTGCAGAACTAAGTTCCAGCTTTACGGTTCCCACACAAGCTCAAGGCTGGGGCATTAAATCCCATCACACTGATCAACATGGTCAAAAGAGCAAGAGGAGTGTGGAAGTGGGTTGACTTCAGCACATTTTCAAAGTCTTGTTTCAAACTTACCCTTAACAGCTTTTTAGGAGAGCCTCTCAACTGGAGAATGTAATGCTGATTGAAACAGGCTTTCTGTGATGCTGGGGTTTTAGGCACACAATAAGCTTCTCTGCTCTGTAAGTGGCCAAAAAGTAGCTAATACCTGGCATGGTGATGTGGTGTACTTAATCCTCCTGATTAAAAAATGTTATCCTTTCCCTTTAGTCTTTCTGATAGGCAGCAATCAGCTGTCACTCCTTTTTAGCATATCCCACGCATTAAATGAATGCTTCAATTTTGAGAGTAATAAGAACAACTCTGCGCTTAAATTGAGTCTGTGGTTTCCAGAGCGCTTAAGAAACTCACAGCTAATTCTGCCACTGTGTATTTAACTGTAATTTTACATACCTGGAAACCTACAGACTGATACTAGTAAAGCCTGTAGTCATAAATTGTGCTTTTGATGAAGACTCCACTCTAAACTGATCAGTCACATTTTTTTCTAGTAGAATAAATTGATGCTGAGCTGGGACTGAAACTCATTTCATGAGGAGTGTAGTCTTTTATCCTAGTCTCTGAGTGTTACTGTCCTTCCACCCACAAGGTATTACTGGCTCTGTCTCAGTAGCAAATATTAACCCCCAGCAATATTACAGAGTAGTAGGAGGGAGCTCTTCCATCAGTCAGTTTCCTTGCTTGAGTACGGGCTGCAGCCAGTTTAAAATAACCAGCCATTTCTTGTTATCTGCTTTAAATGTTACATTGCTGCATCCAAGAGCCCTGAAGAACGGGGCCACGTCTTGAGAACCTGCCTGTGCTGCCAATGTTCTTCTGAGCAGCAGGGAGGAAAGAGTCTCTTCCTTCTGAAGCAGCATCAAAAGAGCTGTCGTGTGTGTAATGCCCTGTCTTCCAGCCTGCAGTCTCTGAATGTGAGATTCCCTTTATCATAATACAGTAAATCATCTCCGAAACATGCACTTGGGGATGAAGAGGATTATGTTTTCGTTAGTGTCTGATTGCCTTTTTCAGCAATCCTTTCTTGGGCATTAAAGCCGTGGCTCTTTGCAAACGCTGTTGTTTTTGGGGCTGTCACAGGGTGGATGGGAGGAAGTTGTGTTGGTTTGCACCTTAAACCTGTTCAATAGCAGCCTGACCATCTTCCATCATGACAGTATAAAAGCTGTCACCCTCCACCACCAGAAGCAGACCTAGAACTGAGCTATGTGGGTGTTCTCTCTTAGGAGGGTGTCAAGACATTAAGTTCAACTCTGTTGTACTTGCTGTGAGGTTCCTGGGCAGAGTTCTGAAGCTCTGTACTACCATTTCCCTTCTGTAAATTGGGGACAGAAGTAGCTCCACATTATCAGTTCCTGTAGGCTGGAAAAGGAATTGGAGCCATTCAGCAATCTGTGAAATAGGGCTCATCAACCTCTTTGTCTCCACTGACCTCATGCCCAAAGCTCTGTATGGCTGGTGTGACCGTCCCTTATGGTGTGGAGAGCCTCAGGAGAATTGTGTGAGGAGGAGATGGCCCTGGTTCCTCAGGGAGCGTTGGCACAGGTCAGGGCTGCACAAAACCCTCTCTCTGGGCTGCCCTGCTGTCCTGAGCCTCAGCAGCTCCTGCTGGCCCTGTCCTCTGCTGGGATTGATCACCCCACAGCTCTCACACCAGCACTGAGCCTGGCTGGTCCACCTCAGACATGGGAACCTGCTGGTGTCCTGCTGGTCCCACCCCAGGCTGGCTGTGGCTGCTCCTGGTCTTGTGAAATGGGACTGCTGATGCATTTTGTGAGGACTGGCTGGTGAGACAGGTTAGAATTATCCAAGGCACTCTTTTATACTGCAGCACATCCTACTTTGATGAGGGCACATCACTAGAGTACAATGGTTTTCCTTTTGCTATTTATTTGCCATGTCTGCTTTTTGGTCTTTTGGAAATGGCCAAGACCTTTGCTGCAGCTGGAGAGGCTAAAACACAATGATCCTAATCAGGAGAACTAGAGCTGTGCTAGTTAGCTGAAGATTTTCATGTTTTCTCTAAGGTCTTCTCTTTTAAAACAGTTTTCTTCATTGAAGCCCAGGAGTTAGATTAACCATCATCACAGTTTCCCCCAATTAGAGACTGGGGAGAAAGAACTAAGGCAAACTGGTGTTTGCAATTGTGTGCTGAGCAAGTACCCTTTGGGACATCGGGGCTGAAGTGGGAGGCAGGGCACAGTGGAGAGAGGCATGCTGCTAAAAATGTCCCTTTAATTGGGCTGCCTAACACAGAAGGATTTTGACACTCAAGAGGTTAGACCATCTGGTATATGGGAGGCCTTGCTTTATAGATGTTTAACTTTTTTTTTAAAGTACACTGAAGAAGCATTACTGATTCCCATGTCATGAGGCTGTTAGACATGGAAAGCCTGGTGAAAACACTTGAGCAGAGGCTCTTGAAAGCAGAAAAGTGGTCTCAAGCAGTTTAACTGCTACTTAGAGTGTGCAGTTTGCTGTGGCACGTTCTCCTCCTGCCCCCAATCCAGCTGGGTTTTTGCAGGGAATTATCTTAATGCTCTATGGAAAGACACATAAATAACTAAGCACAAGATTCTGCATAAAGCACATTCTGAATGTGAATGTTTTGCTATATATGTGTGTGTGTGACTGTAAATATTTGTGAAATAGCAATATAACCCTGGCATGCACAGTATTGGTGAGGAGTTTCAAAACAGATCAGCTTGTGTAGGAGTAGGGCTCTACTAAGCTACGGCTAAGAGTATCCATGAACCAAACTTCACTGTACCTGGAGAAGTCCCATGAAGTGCAGAAGTAGCTGTTTTCCCACTTTTAAAGTGATGAAAATTGATACTGTGTCACACGTTTTCTCATCAGAAAGTCTGTTTTCATTTCCAAAAGTATGCAAGTAAGGCAGAAACTCATTCATACTTAGATTTGGTATACTGTGTCGTGGTTGTGTAACTGCTCTTTATGATAAAGTAATGGAAAGCCTTGGATTGGAGAGGACCTTAAAGATCATCTCACTCCAGCCCCCCTTCTGCCCACCCTGGGGGATCAGCCCAGGGCACAGGGGGTTTCTGGGTGCCAGCACGTGGCCAGGGCATGTTGAATTTCTGTCCATGACGTCCTTCTCCTCCATCCATGCTCCACCTACCTATACTTGTGCTTGGGATTGCCCTGGCCCAGGTGCAGGACCTTGGCATGGTTTCCTGGAGGATCTGTTCCGTGGTCTTGCCCAGCACAGAGGTGAGACTGACCTGCCTGTAGCTCCCCACCTCTTCCTCATTTCCTTTTTTACAAATGGGAGTTCTGTTTCCCCTTTTTCAGTCAGGGGAATGTCACTGGATTGCCACAACTTCTCAAATATTATTTATATGCATTATTTATTCTCTTTTTCCCCTAATCAGTAGAATTTACAGTGAAACAATGGGCATGCACACTTAATTATCTTTTGGTGTTCTTTGGTTTTGCTTTTGGTTGATTGGTTGGGTTTTGTTTGTTGGTTTTGGAGTTTTGTTTGTTTGTTTGTTTTAATGCAGGAAGTGGGACTAGTACCAATTACTGCTGAGAGCAGATAGCATTCTTGTTTCCTGTGATTTTCACCAAACTGGGAGCCTTGGCTATGAAAGGGGCAGTGAGGCATAATAGAGAAGAGGAACTTTCTAGAGGGAAAAGAATTTAAGCCACCGAGCCACTGGAGCGTGCAGAGTCTGAGTTAATTGCTGTGTTTTAGGTGTAAGAAGCTGTTCAGTGTAATTTTAGAACTGAGCAGCACATTCATGTGGGTCCAGGAGCATGTCAGGCTCCTCCATAACCTCCCCTTTCCCTGACTGCAGTTACACTGTGTGACTTTTCTATGATTATGGTTATTTGTGTCTATGGGATTTACAGTAACAGAACCCTGATCTTTGATAGGATTTCTTAGAGCTATTGCAGTGTGTTTTGAAAAGGAAATAGTTGTTTGTGGTGGCCTCAATTTTGATAGCTGAAGGTTTCCTATGGTTGCAGTTATTTAGAAGACTAAGCTTTTCCATGGTGGTGTGGGACTCCCTGGCTTAGAAGTCTTTTTTGCATCTGGAAGTTAAAGGTGAAATACTCCTGCCTGTCTCTGTTGTGCAGTTTTCCTCCATGCTGTCAACAGGGCGTCTGCTTGCAGTGTTCTTTGTTGCTGCTTTTAAAAAAATTTCAAGGAAGAGGAGAGCAATCATATTTAATAATGCAATTACAATCAGGGGAAGATGTTTATCCTGTAAGATTCCAACTGCTGGAAAAGCCCTAGGGCATTCTGGGAAATGAGATGCAAATATCCAGGATTACCTCTTCCTAAAAATACCAGAATCAAACAACAACAACAATCATTGCTCTGAACAGTGTATTAAGTGATTAGTCTGTTATTGCCTGCAAGAAGCTTTGGATTCTCCAGCCAAAGGACCAGTCCAAACCAAACACAGCGCTGGCAACAGGAGAGCGATGCGGGGGCTGTTCCAGGCACCCCGTCCCTGCTCCCCTCTCCATGCTGCACAAACAGCATTTAACAGAGTTTGGCAGCCACAGCTGAAGCCTTCAGAGGTAAAAGCTCTGAGAAGAAAAGAAACCACATCTCGTTTTTCTCTATAATCCAAAGGCTCTTGGTTTGGCTGGTGGCAGTTCGTAAATGAAGACGCATCTTGGTGATGCTTCGTGATTAAATTCATATGCAAAGTCTTAACTCCTTCTCTAAATTGGCCATGGAAAGTATTCTTCCTGGGGTGAAAGTTCTGATGAAACTTCGGTTGTGGTACAGCAGCAGCAATGCATCCTGTGCAACACTGGGTGCAGCCTGTTTGTTTCTGTTTGCTGGTCACCAAGCAGTGTTAACCCTAATGTCAGTTCTAGGATGACAGCAGTTGTATTCTATATTTAAAATAAGATCAAATATTAAACATAACCATTTGAGGAACTAATTTGAATTTAATTTCAGTAAAAAGTTAGCTGTGAAAATCTTGATGTTGGCTCTCTAGATTTAAAGCTTCATTGAATCTGAGCTAAATTACAGACCTATGGTGCCGAGCACATGAACTAGGGCCAAAACATGCTTTTCAGTCAATTAGATAAAACAAAAATAATTTCATATGGTACTGAGCTGAACTTCTGTCTGTCCAAACTGAATTTACACATTTGAATCCACTTCTGCTGGAAACAAAGGATTCCAACACCCATTTTCCTCTAAGTGCTCATTAACAAGGGTATGATCACAGTACTTCCCATTTTATATTCTGGGATTCAAGTAGAGAGATTAAAGATTATTTGGAATTAATTTTTTTTTAAATTTAAAATACATATTGAAGATGTTCTAATGGTATTCTTGTACTAAATTGCTACCATTTTTTGGAGATTACTTCAGAAGATCATGGTCCTTAGTTTCCATAAGCTCCTTTTTAGGGGTAGTGATTCACACAATCTTATTTAATTCAAGTCCATTCGCTAGGAGAAGCTGCACTTGGCAGGTTTGCTGTGCTCTGTTATCACGGGAGAACACGAGGTTTCTCTGTCTCATGTGTCATTCACTGGCTTTGTTCCCTTTCATTTGATCGTGTGGGGAGGGCAGTGGCTCAGGTGGGGGCTGGCATCAGAACCTCTGTTCCCATTCCTCTGGGAGCCCGGGGTTTGGTGTGTGCTGTGACGTGTGACTGTCCCGTCACTCACCCATGGGAGTGCTTTACCCATGGATGCTTCACCCCCTCCTCTGCTGCTGCCTCCCCTCCCGGGGTGGCTGAGCCCACGGCAGTGAGGGAGTGTGAGCGCAGGAAACCACTCAGGCCATGCTGCTGCTCCAGGAGCATCCTCACACATCCCTGTGTCATCACGTGCTCTTGTTTCCTTACTGTTAAAGATCCACAAAGTTAAGGTGGCCGATGTAAGGTCTCTGGCTACCACAGGATGATACTGTGGGATCATTTTGTAGCTTGTGTCTGCTGGCAGAAGGACCCCCATGAGAACAGCGTCCCATGGTGGGAGACAATGTCCACGTGCCTTAAGGAAGTGGAAACTTCAAATGAATGATGGACAGGTGCAGCAGCAAAAAGGGTCAGTTTTGTGGTAGGAGTTATTAGTATCCATCACATGCCACAAAATGAAGCATGCAAATGGCATGTAAAGTCAGTTAATATATCTGTATTTGTGTGTATGTGACTGTTCCCTGGATATGAGAGTATTGATCACGGCTGTTTGCAGCAGGGCTGAGCAATGTGCACTGCAATGGGAAAAGAGCTGGGGAACAGTAACAGAAAGTGAAGTAATAGGACAGTAAGAGACAAAAAGCAGTAGAAGTTCAGACATCACCGTGTGTCTGGAAGGGGCCATGACCTGGCTGTGGTACAGGAGACATCATGGTGCAGTTTTTTCCTCTCAACACCAGGGAACCCTCCTGTTTCCTTCATCTGAACTGTCCTAGGGACGAAAGGGAGACTTTCTTCCTTAGGACATCAAGCCTTCAGAAATATTTGCAGGTTTTCCATCACTTAAATAGCTTATGTACCAGAGAGACTCCATACACCTGCAAGCAAGGCCACTGGTTTGTACTTCAGCCTGTGCAGTTCAGCTGTGACTATGGGGCAGAATTTGGTTCTTGAATTAACAACCAAGATTAACCCCTGCCTTTAGGCACCTGTTCCTGGTACAAGGGTGGGAAAACCCTGAACTTCAAACATTGCATACAACATCCTGCAGTGTGCAATCCGTCAGACTTCCTTCACCGTGGGATGGATGGCAGTGCAGAGATCATAGAGCCCGAGCTGGAATGGAGCAGGGGAGAGCCAAGTGTTTCCCTGCCTGCTGCCTCTGAGCCTGGTGCCACAGGCAGGGAGAAGCACTGACAGGGCAATGAGGCGGGAGCTGCCTGTTCCAGGAGCCTTTTCCCAGCCCTGGAGATCTCTGAATCTGAGCAGAGTATAAATATTTCCCCTGGACCATGTTGCTTGTAGACTTGTTACGAGTTGCTTTTCCAACTTCACCAGGATTAAGGAGTGACGACAGAAAGGATGGAAAAAAGGTTGCATAAATGTTTTCTGACACTTGGTTTAAATATGCAGAAGATGTCAATCCTGTCGATATTCCCATTGAGATCTTTGTGCAGCTGAGGCTTAGGGAAGAGCTTTCCTTGCCACATGGTGCGGACTTTAAACTACAGTAGTTTATGTATTAAAGAGGAAGGGATTTGGAGGTAAATGCCAGGTGATCATTCTGTCTTATGCAGGATGGATCATGGCCAAGACTAATCTTCATTTTTGCCACGAGCATGATCAAAGAGGGAGGAAAAAACCCCAGCTGTCTCTGGGGTATCTCTCTGGCCAGGCAAGAGGGGGCCATGACTTGCTTATTCCTGGTGTCAGAAGTCAGCACCTGCTCTGCCAAGTTCAGTCATCCAAGGGGCTTCCTTAGGGGAGCCAGCAGTACAGAGCTGCTCTGTTGGAGGGACTGAGTAGATGAATTGGTCTCTTCGATGGGTTTGAACTGGGTGGGGACAGGGAATTTAAATCTTGATCACTACATACACTGTAGGAAGGACAAGGCAGCTGCTGTTGTTGCTGGGCTGCTTTTGGAACTGTGTAGAAAAGATCTTGAGTTTTATGTTACTAAAAGAAAGGGGAGGAGGGAGGAATTCTACCAGTTGAGCTGTGTTTTATTACCTGCTAGCAAGGGGCACAGGATCTGTGTTATGTAGCTGTTCCAGTTCCTTCCAGGAGAGGTTACGTGTGCCTGCATGGTTGGTAAACTGAGATTAATTTATTCTGTAGCCTTGGCAGGCTCTGGTAAACTGCATTGCTATAGGGAGTTATGGGGGAGAGTATCAGATGTCAAACTCACTTTGGTCTGACAAGGCAAAGAGTTTTGGGGTTGTTTAAAACCCTTCTCGCTTTGTTTGATATTTGCACTCTTATTCGAGTTTGTTTGTAAGTGTGAACACAATTCTGCCCTCTGGGTGCATGTAGGCAGTGGGAGGGTTCCTTTGTCCATACAAAGACAGGTTACTGCAGACATCCACTTGCTTTTAAGTGACTTTGCCACCCTTGTCTGAAGGGTGTCAGAGGCTGGCAATGCAGATAGCCAGCTTCTGAGTCACAGGAATATGCAAAAAGGGACCTTGTTGACATGCTGACCTTTGGATAATTATCTTGATTTGTTGGCATGTGACTTATTAGTCAAGGAAAGGCTGTTTAAAGTGAACCAATGAGTAAGACAAATAAAGGGCAGTCCAGTTCTCATATTTTGTTAGAGCAGGAGCAAGAGTCCAGCCTTAAAAGCAAAGCCCTTTAGAGTGGCTCAGCTGTGAATCAAAGAAAGGAGCAATCTCAGTCGGTATTGGCCAAGCAAAGTACTGGGGCTGTTCTGCAGTCTGGAATGCACACGTGTCACTACAAAAATGCAGAGATCCAAGCTGCTGAGTTTGGGTGTAGAACTGAGTTTTTCCCTCAGCTGAGGTTCAGATTGCCTTGACTTTTCTTTCTGACTCATTTGAACCATAAGTGTGTGCAAATGCTTGGGACTTCCACACTGCTGCTGGTGCTTTATTCGGTAAAGGGCTTACCCTGCTCCAGAGCAAGGAGGTTGTTGTTGCTCTTGGTTGGAACAGCCTGGGGTTCTCAGATGTGTGGGATACAATGGCACTGTCATATTTGCTGCCTGCCCAGGGCCTTTTCCTGGTATCCTTTGTTGTAGTTGCATAAATACTTTTCCCATTAAAGGAATTAATCCTTGCCCAATCAGCATTTAGAGCCAGGAATACGTGAAATACAGCCTTTTGCATTAAGTAGCATTGTGGGTTATGGTGGAGAGTAAAAAGCCTGCCCCCTATTCCATCAGGGAAAAAGAGAGCCTGCTTACCCAATTTGGCTGAATGATTCTATGGATATGTCCCTAAACCTGAAAATTGGCATTAGAGCACAGATCTTTCTAGGTTATGCATTTATGTATCAGTGTTGGTCCTTGCAAGGTCACTGTAGCCACATGTATCCCAGTGGTGAAATTTTGAGCAGATGCTTTGGCCTGCTGCGATCCCACTGCAAGTCCTGGGTGTCCTGGGTGGGAGAGGTGGTGGTCAGAGGTGCCTTCTGCAAATCCCTGTACAAGTGTCCACAGCAAAGCCAAGAACCTCCAGCACTTTTCCATGCACTGCTTTGCTCTTTAAGTGCCTCTGTACAAGTGTTGAGCTCACTGTTAAAGAGTTAAGATGTGAGATCCAGGCTCTTAGGATCTGTTCCTATTTAGTTCTGATCTTCCCCCAACATTTGTTGCCCAGAGCAGCTGTGGTTGCCCCTGGATCCCTGGAAGTGTCCAGGGCTGGGCTGGATGGGGCTTGGAGCAGCCTGGGATAGTGGGAGGTGTCCCTGCCCATGGCAGGGGTGGAATGGGATGACCTTTAAATCACTGGATGATCACCTCCTCTGGAAGTGCCGGAGGTTATTTTCCAAAGTATAATTTGGAAGCAACTCCAGTAGTGGTAGATTGTATCTAACAGATGTCACAGGGAAGAATCTAAGCTAGTAGAAAATTTGTCCTCCTGCATGTTCTTCAACTCCACTTGTGAAAGCTGCAGAGTAGTTTGGAATAATATCCACTTCCATTATTTAGCTGCATAAAATACCTTGAAGGCAAATAGCACATCTATAAATTAAGCTTCTGAAGTGTTGGTCAGGTTACTCGGGGAGTTTTTGACAGTGAGATTATTGACGGTGTAAAGTGATAGTTCTGCTCTTGAAAAGCTCATTCTCCCAACACAAATCACAGCACTGCCAGGATTTATTGAACTGCCTGATGGAGAGGTACCGTACAAGCCTCTATTAGTCCCTTTCCTTAGCTTTGCCATCAGGAGGCTTTAAATAATTGTATTTGAAAGAAATGTCAGAGTGACAGAATTGGGTGCAGAAGGCCATAGATATTCCCTCTCCGCTCCACCCCATCCCTGTTCTTTCTCTTATGCTCTCTCTTGCTCTCTCTATTATTTGATAATTTCAGAGGGAGAGGGCTTCCCCAGCTGCATAATTGGAAGGTTTCAAGACATTGTGTCTGCTACTTTAGGCAAAGCCTTGGTTATGCTGCAGAAATGGGAAGCTTCCCAGCTTCACGCCATCCTGCAGATCTGCGTAGCAGCCAGGGATGCTCCTGCCAGGGTTGGGGCTGCCACGGAGGGTGGCAGGAGCAACTGTGAATAGAGCAAAACACATAATGGTGGCACTGTGGGGATCAGCAGCCTCGGGGAACAGGGGGGCGACCCCTCGGAGGCAGCTGGGAAGGCAGAGGTTGTTCCCCAGTCCCTCTTTTAACTGGCTTATGGTGAAGCCTTCATATGAGAGGAGAGGCAGCTGGTGTGCAGGGGCACATGAAACAGGAGGTGTCGTGCCCTTGAAAATAAAGGACATTGAGTTCATGGGATCACGATGTTTTCAGCTGGAGCAGAGCTCTGGAGGTTCTCTGGTCCCGTGAGCAGGACTCAGCCACCTGTCACAGCCTGGTCTGGCCAAGACCCCAAAATCCCCAAGGACAGAGCTTCCCTGAGGGCCTCTGAGCTGGTGGGTCTGAGAGGAGAATGCAGGTGCCCTTGTTCTCCCAGCTCTGTGCTTCTCCAGGCACGTTCCCAGGACGTGTGTACGGTGCCCCACAGTGCGGACGCTGCACCCCGGGACCTCCGGCTGCCTGTGCTGAGCTCGAGGGGTGTTCAGTGCTTTACTGGGGAGGGACAGATGCCTCACTGCAGCTCCTGCCCCGAGTGCCATGAGTCTGTCCGAGGGGCTCTGGCTGAGCTGGGAGTGCCATGAGTCTGTCCGAGGGGCTCTGGCTGAGCTACCTTGCTCCAGCTGGGTTTTAGTTCTGTGCAGGAGAAATTGAGGTTAATGGTGTTGGATAAACAGAATACCAGCCTTTAGTGTGACCCAAGTGACAGTAGGGTCAGCAGGGATTTATTCTCGGCCTTTCTTTGTCCTTCACAACGTTGGTATTGCACTGACCTGTCCCATTAACAGACCAGTGGGGCTGAAGTGGCCACAGCAGTGAGGATCCTGTCCCACTACAGCACTGATGTATTAAATGCATTTAAGCACAAAGGCTGTAATTGATCCTCAAGGATGTGAAACTGGGCTTTTAAGTTAATTTTCATGGCATTTTGCTGCTCACTCTGCACTGTCTTTTAGAAAATTTTGCCACAGTCCACTGTTTCAGGATTCCTTTCTTTCTCTATGGTCTGTCACATACCTGAACTGTTCCTTTCCCTGGAGACAAATTAAGGGGGCTACCAAATAGTAGTTCTGCTGCAACTTTGAAGGTGTTTGTGAAGCCTTGAATTTAATAATCTCAAAGTAAGCAAGGTTCACAACTTGCTGCAGGTGGGGAAACCTGGTTTCCTGAAGCTGACAGCACGTTGTCCTGCATATTTGGAGAAACAGCTGAGTTCCCTCTCTGCCAATGCTTTGACTGTGGAATTCATACAGAGGCTACTGATGTCAGGAGATAATGGACGGTATTTGTAACCCCCACATATGGGCTCCCGTGTGTCACAGCAAGAATGATGGCTCTCAGGGTTTGCACATGAGTGTGTTTGGAGGAAAGCATCTCTAATTTACTGTAAGCAGACAGAAAAGAGAAGAAAGAGGCATCTTTTCTTGCTGGTGAAGTCATTTGGAACTAAATGGACACACAAACATAATAAAACAGACTTGTAGCTTTTAGAAGAGAGGAAACTCAAAGAGTTATGATTTTCACAATAAAAATCTGTAGAAAATAAGAATCGTGACCTTGTTTTTACAAATTCTCTGATAAAGATGAGCTGCAGCTGCATGTTCCCCTGCCATAGGCTGGTTCTTGTGCCCTACAACATTAAGGATCTACTTGTGCTCTTCTGCCAGATTGTTCCAAAAAGCTGCCTTTTACAGCAAATGGAAAAAACCCCAAGGTATAAGTTGCCTCAGTCCTTTCCAAGTTGCAGAGAAGAAATGGCTCCTTTTCATTTTCCTTTTTTTCAGTGAAATTGGCCCCTCAGAGGATGTGGTATTTCAGAGGGTTAACTCCTGTAGTGACTGGGAGAATTTCTTCTTGTCATCAGTCCCCCTGGTTAGATGTAGCTTTGAAGAAGAGATCTCTGGCCCCGAATGGGGAAATAGCATTCCTTTTCCTTCACTTCAGTCCCACTTTCTCATACCCCATCTTGGTGTGGACTGCAGACTGGTTTCAGTTGCAGAACATACCTGGGAAGATTTTGACTCCCAAGTGTTTCTGCCATAGCTTCTTTACTGTCCCAGCCAGCCCCGAGCAGTAACGAGCCTGTAAACACATGGTTTGTAAGCCTTTTAGCAGCTTCCCCTGTTATAATACGATTAGTCAGCACTGACTCATTTGTTTCATGGAGGCAAATGGAGGAGATTCAGGGATTTGTTTATTTGGATATACCAATTTGTTGCACAGTCTAACTTGTTTCAGAAAAGGCAGTTCCTGCTCTTCAGCTGGCTTCCCCTTTGCTGGGAGACTGCAGCCTGCATTTGCAAAATCCTGCTTTCCACCAGCATTATCCAGCTTGCCTTTGCAAAGGAAATAATGTTAAATGGAGCTTTTTATTGAATACAAACCTTTTCCATATAACTCCAGAGAGTTAAATGTGGCACAGAATGTAAATTCTGAACCGTTCTCCATAGGATGCCCTTCTCACTTCCATCTTGAGGTAATTATGTCAAAATACATGCCACTGCTCCCATGGACTGGTGATCCAGCTAGTACTTAGTGTCTGAATTAATGTTTGGAATTGTTACTGCTTTCTTTGTAACAGAGATGAGAACCCAGCTGGTTTGGGTTATTGGTAATGGATTCCAGTGCTCTGAAATCATTCACTCAAATCCAGCTCCAGTCTGTAGTAACCCAAAGTAATTATTATTTGATTGCTACCCGGTAATGTAAACTGAGCTGGTCATCCCAGCCTGGCTGGACAGATGTCCAAGTTAAACAGCACCAGCTTAACTACTGCCAGTGGCTCTTTGAAAGTCTGTAAAGGATATTGCCGAAGACACTTAGATAAATTGGGTTGGGAGTTTTTCTTGCTTGTTGTTTGAGTGGAGAAAGAAATCCAGAATGGAAAGCCAGTAGAGCCTCTGAGGACTCTTACCTCAAAATGGATTTCTCTGGGATCATGGTTGAGAAGTGCAGAGTGGGAGGGAAAAGCTTCTTGTCTCTCTTCTGTCTTGTACCCTGTGCTGGGGCAGAGTGTCTCTAAGGCAGTGTGGTGATGTGACAGCAGTGTGTGCTTGTGGGTGGGCATGAAAAGGTTTTTGCTTTTTAACTCTCTAGGGGTCTGTGTGTATGCTTTCTTGGGAGCTGTTTCTGTATTTAGCCTGGAAGCCTTTAAAAAGGGCAGTTTAAAAGCCACCATACTTTCAAGTAATTTGTAGTGGGTTTGTTCCTTTTCTTTCTTTCTTTTTTTTTTTTTTAATTACTTTGATAACACAAAGAACTACTAGTTGTGGAAGTATGGCAGCAAGAAATTTTGGCCATGCAGGGGCCAGCAAAAGGCCTTTAGAACGTCTAAAAACCCATTTGTGTTCTCCACACAAAACATTATGTAGATGCATCATAAATGGTTATGTAACTTCCATGGTGCTGTTCTGGAGTACACTTCACCCTGAATTTCCTTCAGAGATGAGAAGCTTTCCTATCTCTTCCTAGCTCTCCACCAGCTGAGCAGCGAAGGTTCTGCTCTGTCTGGCTTTGGTGCATTGCCCCCATGGTGTGGGCACGCGAGATGTGAATGTGTGACTGCACTGCCTGCAGATCTATTCATCACATGTGAATATTGCCATCACCTGACAAAAGCAATATGAAATGAATGATTTTGTGGCACATCTTTCATCACATAGCTGGGAGATACCAAATCTCTTGACCTTTTTAGCGGTCTTTTGAGGCAGAGTCGGGAGATGCAGTTTACTTGACGTGAAGGTTCTTTTCCTGCTGCTGGAAGAGAAATGCTGTTGTCAGCTGAACTTTTGGCTGTGACTGAAGGTCTTCCTTTACTGTCTTTTATCTTTGAGGCTTGGCTCTTGGCCATGCAATTGCACTCCCTTTGCTTGCTCTGACTCTTGTTGTCCTCTTTGGGTTGTCAGAAATTGAGCCAAAGCCACTTCCCTGTTCCTTGTACTGGAGTTGCGGTTGTGACATGGTGCAAGAGCTCTTGCAGGTCAGCTCTTTCTCAGGGCCTGTAGTGCCCATTCATGGGCACTCAGGTGAGTGGTCACCTACATCTCCTGACTTGGGGACAGCCCTGAGTGTCCTCTCCCTTACAGCAGACCCTGCACCTGCCCTTCACAGGGAGGTAGAGGCAGTGGAGAACCCTCATGGCAGTTGAATACAGTTATTGGTGCTTCTTGTATTAGCTGGTAATACATGGTGAAAGTAATGCTAAGGTGTTTGTGTTAGGGGTGGTGCAGACCTTTAGGGCATTTCTCTGTGAACTGTAGGGTATAAAAGGGCGTGAAGAAAGACTGCTTCAGAAAGTACCATACACTAATGCATTTCTCCCTCACAGAAGGAATTTTATGTTCCAAAGGAAACAAAACTTCAAATGAATTGTCTTGGCTTGATTGGTTGATACGCTGTTGTGAATTCAGCTGGCGTTACACTCCACTTGAAATTTCCAGTTGTATTAAAGCTAATTGGTGATGTTAGTACTAGAATTTAGGCTTGAGGTTTCTACATGCATTAGTATAAACTTCCAACGATCATGTGGTCATTCAGAAAAATCTCAGCAATGAGCAGCATATGAGTCAGTGAGCCTGTGAGGGAGGAGTAAAATTCAAGTATTTTGTTCCCAGACCAGTGATCTCTGCTACTGAAATGGGATCTCAGTTCCTTGACCCTGAAAACGGCAGCAACAACAGGAGAAATAACTGCTGTAAACAGCTCTATAATGAAACCTCTCAGACAGCCTGTCAGCATGTGCTGATCTTTTGCCTTCACTTGCTGCTATGGCAAATTAGGTTGACCTTTCCTTGGTAGCATCTTAAAAAAAAAAAAGGAAAAAAAATGGTGCTAGGATTTAAAAAAGAGCCTAAGGGAATTAGGTGTACCCAGTGCTTATTGAAATTTAGCTGAAGTTGGGCATTTAACTCTCACAGCTGCCTTTCAGAATCCCACCCTCTCTAAATTATACCCTGCCCTAGAGGTGGTGAGAGTACATAGGGCTGTAATTTAGCCAAATTATGAGATATACTTGAGAAGTCAGAATTGATACTTTCCATGAGTTAGATTAGAGAGGCACTGGCATGAGAATTAACAGCAAGAGCTGGTAAATAAAGTTTGAGAAATTGCTAATCTCTGCTTTATGTCTCTCTCCAGAAATCACTCGGCCCAGGGCAGCACTCGGCGGTGATTGAGAGCCCTGCCAGGGCCCCCTCCATCACACCGCGCATTTCTTATCTGGCACTCGCAGGTTCCCAAGGCCTCAGTCCATCCTGCCTTAGATTTTCCAGCTGTCATGTATCTTTCCACAGTTTACCAGATGATTTCTGTCACCCTCCCCACCAGTCTGTGGTGGCTTTGCAGTGTTACCTGAGACAGGACTCAGATGAAAACACCCAGAACAGCAGCAGGGCTCGAGGCTGTTGTGTTGGGTACCAACAGCATTTATCCCCTGTGTTTTTAGAGTGCACCCTGCCACGGCCTTTAAAGGAGGATGTTACTCTGCAGTGATGGAACATTTCTCCTGATGCAGCTGTAATTAGGACTGATGAGCATCCTTGGGGTCCCGCCTGGCTCTCATTTAAATCAGCAGGAGCAGAGCTGATCCCCTTCAAACAGAGCTGCATTTGTGCTGCAGCACAGTGATGGATTTGGTTGTTTTCCCTTTCCTTAACGACAAAGGAGGAGCGAGAAAGATAATGTTGTGGTGAGGGGAGGGGTATTTGTCTTGGAACAATGATGAAGATAAAGATGGACAAGCAGGGCAATTTGTGAGTTTTATCCTCTATCCCACTTAATGGGCTGCAGTTACATACAGAAATGGAGATCTCAGTTAATCTTTATACTGTGTCCTTGTTTAGGAACACAGTTACTTCAAATTAAATTAGCCTTTTGCCTCTTGCTGGAAATGATAGGGTTTCTTTGGCATCCTTGTTTATTTTTCATTGATCTAGAGAAAAAGAATTTCTCTCCCTTTTCCCCAGGGATGATAAAAATAAAGGGATCACCTTTCTGTTTTCAGCTGCCATGGCCTAAAAAATATAGAAATAAGGAATAAATTCACCATGATTTGAAGGAATCCTCTTCAAAAAACCAACGGGGAACATGACAGAGTTAGAGAGACCTCTCCCTCAGAAGAAGAGTAATATATATTTTATTCTCTTATTAATATTTCATTGGCAAGAAGGTCAAAATCTACATTTAAATGGAAATATTTAAAAAGCAGAAGCATAATATTTGACTATCTGGAGCTTTTATGGGTTAGAGAAAACCAGAGGCTTGAACACACTGGCTCAAAATTCATGGGGTGGGCTGGGAATTCCTTGTGTAATTTATACAGCAAAGGAATCCTCCATTTGCCTTCATCGACACCTCTGATAAAGGGTTTATGTTCCTAATACAAAGCTCCCTTTTAATTTAAAAATCCTTTTAAGTATGTCATGTCAGCTCGAGTCTTTAGATGAGATAGTCTGTCAGTGCTCAGAATATTATCTGGGCAGATAGAGCAATCCATGGCTTGTGAGGATGCTGGGTTATTTCTCCCAGGGCCGGGCAGATGCAGAGCTGCTGTGTGTGGTGTCAGCAGTGCCTGGGCTTTGGGGGAGCCTGCCCTCAAAATGTGAGGGACTGGGGGTCACAGCCCTGCCCCTTTCCCAGCTGGAGTCGTGGTCTCACCACAGCACCTACTGCAGATCCCATTTGGGTGTATGGGAAAATCTGGGTGACGTTGAGAGTGCAGCCTGTCTGCATGGGGAGGATCCTGTAGATCAGGCAGGATCTGAAGTGGTTTGAATGGCTCCTGCCTTATGCTTGGGCTGATCTCAAACACATTTGTTTTCCAGTCCCAGTAGTTTTGGGTTTTAACATCAAGGTTAGTGGCAGTTGTGCCAGTAACCTTAGGGATGCTAACTCCAAACAGCGTGAGAAAAGGAAATAGAAAGCCCAGTAGGCTGTGTTTTCCTAATCAATTGGAAGAGATTGAATTTATCTTCTGCCCAGCAGAGAGCTGCTCACGCCCTGCACTCATCCAAGAGGAGAGTCCAACATCTTTGTCGGTGACAAGGACAGTGGGATCTAGGACACCCTCAGCAAATGTGCTGATGACACCGAGCTGTGTGTTGCAGTCCCACACTGGAGGGAAGGGATGGATCCAGAGGGACCTGAACAGGCTGGAGAGGTGGGACACTGGGAACTTCATGGAGTTCAACAGAGCCAAGTGCAGGGTCCTGCTCTTGGGTAGGGACAATCCCAGACACACCCACAGGCTGGGCAGAGTGGTGATGGAGAGCAGCCCTGGGAGAAGGGTTTAGGGGTGATGGAAAACCTCACCGTGAGCCGGCCCGGAAACCAACAGAGTCCGGGCTGCATCCAAAGGAGCGTGGCCAGCAGGTCGAGGGAGCAGGTCGATTCTCCCCCTCCACTCTGCTCTTGTGAGAGCCCAGCTGGAGTCCTGCACACAGTTCTGCTATGCCCAACACAAGAAACACATGGAACTGTTGGAGCCAGTCCAGAGGAGGCCAGGAAGTTGATCAGAGGACTGGAGCCCCTCCCCTATGGAGACAGGCTGAGAGAGTTGGGGCTGTTCAGCCTGGAGAAGAGAAGGTTGTGTGGAGACCTCACAGCACCTTCCAGGGTCTGAAGGGGCTCCAGGGAAGCCAGAGAGAGACTTTGCATCAGGAACTGGAGTGACAGGACAAGGGGGAATGGGTACAAATGGAAAGAGAGGAAATTTAGGTCAGCTATCAGGAAGAAATTTTTCATTCTGAGGGTGCTGAGACTGGCACAGGTTGCCCAGGGAGGCTGTGGATGTCCCAACCCTGGCAGTGCTCAAACCCAGGTTAGATAAGGCTTTGAGCAGCCTGCTCTAGTGGGAGGTGTCCCTGCCCATGGCATGGGGGGTTTGGAGGATCTTTAAGGTCCATTCCAACCCCTTAACATTCTGTGATCCCATGAGAGGGCCGGGATGGCATCGCTGTGCCTGTGGCTGCCCTGCAGAGCCAGGAACTGCTGCTCTGTAATGGGCACATCATTCCCTGCCTGTCGTGGGGACACCTGGGCAAAGAGCTGAGGAATCCCTGGCTTTGGGGACACCTCAGGCAGCCCAGGACAGACAGCTCTGAAAAACTGGCCCAGCTCAGTCCCAGGCGTGCTATTGATCCCTGGCTGTGTTTGATACAGCCTGTCTGTAAATGTGCTGCCTGTGGCTCCAGGAGCAGCTGTGGGAGCAGCGTGCTCTGCAGAGGAGTGATAACATTGATTCCTTACTGGGCAACAATATTTGATTGAGTCTCACAGCTGGGCAGAGGCTTGGTTTGGGTTTTTCTTGTGTTTCGGTTTGTTATTGTGGAGTTTTTTTAAATTCAGCATTATATTGACTAGCAGCAGCCCACTGAGTATTTGTGCAGTTTGGGAAGACTTGCTTGCTTTGCCACCAGCAATTTCCTGCACACCTGAGCCTCCCAGGAACACAGGTAATTGTTGGAAATGATACAGGGGAGCTCGGTGCTAGAGAGAGAGCAACAGAGAGATGCTCTGCTGCTGCTTGACAGACTTGTAACCAGATTCCAGTTTGTGCTGCATTGCCCCTTCGTGTAACCCTATTAAGAAGCTGTAAATAGTAATATAAATGATGTTACAGTCATTTGTTTTGATGTATCTGAGCCTTTAATAAATCAGCTGTAGCTTGGCTAATAGGAATATGAGAGTATGGTGTTTGTTGCCAGCAGCTGCTAGTAAATTACAATGCAGTCATCTGTTTTACAAGGAAATTAAATGTTTGTTCTCTTGCTCCCTCTCCCTCTCGCATATTTTAGAGCATCAGAATTGTTCAAGAGCCACTGTGTTTTGCTAGGCATCCTTTTTGATCCTGTTGCATGTGGCTGGGGTGGCAGGAGAAGCATCTGCAAGGAGATTTGAGTCATTGCAATGTGTCAGTCCCATATTCCAGCGTTGCTCTGGGTGTATCCTCCAAAACAACAGTGGCTGTGTTTGATTTTACCTGGGTGACAATCTCTTTCATGGGTTGTCAGCAGCATTTGATCCTTGGATCTGCTACACAGACCCCGAAGAGCTGAGCTGGAGCAGTGGTTTCAGGAGGGGGCATTTCCCTTGGGCTGGGTCTGTGTTTGGACCAGCCGTGCCTCATGCCAGCCTGGCTGAGGTTTGGTCAGGGTTTAGGACTGTCTGGAGTGGCCTCAGGGCTGATGATAGCTCTGGCTTTTGGATGTGTCCATCCAAATGAATTGCTCCTTTTGGTTTCCTTTAGAGGTAGTAATAGGATCCAAGTGCTTGGAGCCGCAGTAGGTTGGGATAAAGTTTACAGCAGTGATGGTTTTACCAAGACCTCTGCTCGTAACTGGAGGAGTCAAAGAAAGCATCAGGCCCCAGAGAAGCCTCTTGTCATGGCTTTGAGGCTTTTCATAAGCGCTTGTCCACCAGAAGGCTCTTGCAGAGTCACATCTACCGTCTGTGCTCCATCCTTCTGCTCCATACTCCTGGGAAGGGGTTCTGAGGAAGGTTTCATATTTCAGGATGAAAAATTAATCTCATCTTTCAGTGCTCTGCTTATCTCTGGATAAACATGTAAATGCAGTCTGGGGCTTGAAACTTATCTGAGTTACTCGAAGAAGTGCCTAGAATTCTATTAAAAACTTGTGATTTCTGTATTTGGTGAAAGAAGGGTTTGGCTGTGCTCTATATCTCATAAAATGTTTCCATACTGTAACATGGTGATTGTTTCTTCTGCCTCTCACTGCAGCTGTGCAATAATCCACGTCTCCAGACCCAAAATGACATGAGTTTTGCCAAATATTGCAATTAAAATGCAACTTAGAAGCTGTGTTCTCTCTGTTTTCCCAATTCTTTTCCCGGCTCTCAGCTGCACCCACATTCCCTGGCGTGACAACACATGGCGCTGAGCAGGAAGCAGTTCCATCCTTCTGGAGGTGTTGGTGTTAACAAAAAATATCCTCTGGCAAAGAAGGAAATCTCACCAAGGCTGTGCTTTAGAGTTCAAGCAGTGTCCCCAGTGTCTGCAGGCAGCTGCAGGAGATGGTCCCGTGCACAGCTTTGGTTTAACGGGGGCAGTTGGTACCTCCTCTCTCTGTTCAAAAGCTCCAGGAAGGAACTGTGCTGGATTCCTTTCTGCAGGTGAAGAGTCTGTGCTCTGGGAAGTGTGTGCAATCCAAGGACAACATCACAAATCTATGCAGTTTTATTATAATTTAAAGGAGAAATAACTGCACTGGATGACAGAGATACTATTCCTTGTAGACTGATTGTTAATATTTATTATGTCTTGTGGTCTGTCACAGAAGAACCTCTTTGGTTTCTGAGAGTGATTTCATGCAAGGTTGCACTTTGTTATACATTTGAGGTCTGATTTGGAGAAATAAACTGTGTTACATTAGTATGAGTAGGGCTTTTGTCAACTCCCAAACATAGGTTGTATGGAAGGGGATATTGCCTGATGATGTCTGCCCTGAATGTTTGATTCAGTGACCACTTAACTCCATGCTGTGGTTTATTATTGTTATTGTTAAATTTCTATTTAAAGAGTAAATTTATTGCTGTCAGTCAGAAATCAGTCAGGACAGAACCAGTAACACATTCAGGCACATGTTTGTGTCATGTTGAACACAGTGATTTTTAAGAATTCATATGTGCCTGTTGTTGATACCTCTTGAAGGCAAAAATCCAGATTGGAAAAATGATCTATTAATAAATAGCAGTTGAATATGAAAGGGACAGATGCCTCTGGTGCAGCTCTCTGGCAGAGACCATCTCTGTTTCCCTGCTGAAGTCCATGGCTGAAGTCCTGCACAGGGCAGGGGGACGGAACGACCCTCATAGCAGAAGTTTGTTTTCTTTGCACTGCTCAGCTGGGCTCTGCATCATCAAACCTCAAACTGCTTTGCTGCCATGGGGCTGGGGCTCACTCTTTAATGAGACTTGTCACTTCTTGTTCTGAGAGCTGATACAATTCCCAGCTTTTACTCCACTACAGTGTAAAAGAGAATATTGTTATACTGAAGTCTCTTGGAGGCAGGTAATGGTTTGCTTCAAGTCCAAAACCAAGAGAGATTTTACAGAAGTTTTTTGTCCAATAGCAGTCTCAGTTAAATGTTATTGATAATGTGAGGCACACTGCATTTCCTCCTGTAAAACACATTGTCTCGGCAAGGTATCCTGGAGAGGGTCCCTCTCGCTGTGCAAGCTCTCACTTGGTTTGGCTGACTTGCTGATGCTCTCCAGACACACTTTATGAGCTCTGCCACAAATTTATAAGGGTGAATTAAAATGTCTGTATTTCATACTTCCACGGACTGGTGTTTTCTATTAAAAAGCCAAACGAGTGTGGGTTGTGGGTTCTGAGGAGGAAAGCCTGAGCTACGGTTTCTGGAGGAAAAGAGTTCCCTGGGACAGTGACACGCAAAGCTGCGTGTCTGGCAGCGTCTGCTCCAGCTGCAGAGGGATCTGTGTGAGGGAGGAGTGTTCCTGCTTGGGAGCTTTTGTTCCTGCTCCCAGTAGGAATCTGCAGTGCAACTCCTGCCCGCGTGTGCCGTGGCTGAACAGGGAATGAGCGTTTGGCTCCCTGTGCTGCCTGGGCAGGCAGTTCTCCCTTTGCACGCCGTGTGCTCGCCCTGCAGCGCTGCCCACTCCGGCTGGGAACAAAAGGCCGTGGCCACCAGCTCCTGTCCCCTGCTGCCCAGAGCTGCTGCTGAGAGAGCCCAGTCACTCTGCCACAGCGTGACACGGGGAAGCTTCTTCTCCCATAATGAGAGTGGAGGGTGTTGTTTGCCTTTTCCTGCTGCTGTCGTGGTGAAGGGGGGATGCTGTCTGTGCCTCAGTGACTGTCTGGGTGCTGGGCTGGAGAATCAGCAGTGAGATACCCGAATGCATCCAGAGAAAGGCAGCAAGGCTGGTGAGGGGTCTGGACACAAGTCCTGTGAGGAGCAGCTGAGGGGGCTGGGGTGGTTTATCCTGGAGAAAAGGAGGCTCAGGGGGGACCTTGTCACTCCCTACAACTCCCTGACAGGAGGGAGCAGCCAGGGGGGGTTGGGCTCTGCTCCCAGGGAACAGGGACAGGACAAGAGGACACAGCCTTAAGCTGTACCAGGGGAGGTTTAGGCTGGACACGAGGAAAAAATTCTTCAAAGAAAGAGTGATTGGGCATTGGAAGGGGCTGCCCAGGGAGGTGGTGGAGTCCCTGGAGGTGTTTAAGAAAAGACTGGATGTGGCACTTAGTGCCATGGTCTGGTTGATGAGGCAGTGTTAGGTCATAGGCTGGACTTGATGATCTCAAAGGTCTTTTCCAACCTCCTTAATCCTGTGATTCTGTGACTGAAGGTGTGTGGGGCAGCAGTGGTCCCATGGCAGGGCCTCACCTGCTTGCTCTGTCCTACAGCCTGAGTATGTTTTTTGCAGACAGGTTTATCTCAGTGCTCTGGAAGGAGAGGTCATGAGTAGAGTGCAAAGAGATTAAAGACAGCAAAACCAAGGTGCCAATAATACCAAAGGTGTGAGTTTGATCCCTGTATGAGCCATTCACTTAAGAGCTGGACTCAATCCTTATGGATCCCTTCCAACTCAGGATATTCTGTGAGTCTGTGAAAGTGTGAGGCTATGGGTGTCTGTATTGTTAACAATAATAATGATGACGATAATAACGAAGACAATCTATAAGTAAACATGAAATCTTTCAACAGAAATGTGAAAGATTTCATCTATAGCTCCTGGATGTTTGTAAGGGATCTACAAGCCTGTGGGCAAGGGGCACAATGGGGGGGAGAAGCAGTTGTCTCGTGGTGCCCTGTGCCATCTCCGGGGCTCTGTAGTCTCCTGGTGAGAGTGCTCAGGACAGGGAGCTTGGGATGATGCAGTGCTGTGCTTTTGTGCCTTGTCTTTGCTGTGTCTGTCATGCTCGGGTTTCTCAGTGTAGCCATTGTCCCCCACTGCAGATTTGTGCTCCATCCCCTGGCCCTCCAAACTGGGCTCTGAGGCCAGCAGGTTGTCACTGGAGCCCATGGGAATTGTGAAATACCAGACCACAAAGCCTCTTTGAGGGGAGTGCATCCTTGGGCTTTGGTAGCTCTGTTGCAGTCTCTGAATTTTGGGACCGTTTCCTCAGTGTGTGGTGCCTGGCAACAGTGCAGGGTGGTCAGGAAATGCCATGGGAAACGCTTGGGTAATGAGCACGTGTTCCTGGGAGTGTTAGTGCACTCTGCCAGCCCTGGGAACAGCCTCTGTCAGCTGCAGATTATCTGCAAGTAGGATCTCTAGGTGAACTGAGTAAAAACTCAACCTCTGTGCTTAAAAGAGGAACGTCTCCATAAATAGGGATGCTCTCTGGCAACTGCAGTGAACTGAGATAACTGATGATCAGTACTGCACAGATTAATGATGTCAGGTAAATGGGATTAGAATTACATTCTTGGAGTAGTTCAGGTTGCAGCACTTTCAATTTACATTAATTTCAGGTCAAAGTAACTTTTCTCTATCCTGGTGCCGAGGGGCAGAGCATCAGAAGCCAGTCTCTGGCACCCCAGTTCTTCATGCTTCCTGTGTTCCAGACAGATTGCTCAAAATAGTTTTTCCATGAGCTTGAATAAATCAGACTTAATGTATGAAGACTTGAAATGCGTTTTCTAGGCAGTAGGAATATATATTTTGTAACAGATGCCATACAAATGCCTTGTGTCCTGTAAAAATATATAGACATTTTGAATGTGATGGGAAGTTGCAATTTATAAGAGCATCAAGATTCTTCAAGCCAAAAAGCTACAGACAGTTGTAAGAAAGATTGTCTTGTCTGTCAGTGCAAATGCTATTATACAACTGAATCATAACTGGCTGCACTTGACTAGCTGCATCTGAACTTCTGGGAGCTGTTACAGACAACTCCATTCTCTTTGCAGGGTTTTTTCTCTTCCCTCAGGAACTCAGCTGAACTTGTTCTCATGCAGAGATCTCTGCTATGGCTGGAGCATTTCATTTAGATATTTAAGGTGTTTCTATTTGCTGCATTAGGACTTAGCTCCATATCCAGAGCCAGCTAACACATCAGTGGAGCTGGCAGGGCATTGCAATACCAGTTGGATTTTAAACATCACACCAGCCAATTGACTCCTCAAGGTTCTTCCTTGGAATCTTACTTTTTATTGCAAATTAGCCCATCAAAGCCATCCAGAAGTAGCTGCCCTGCAGTGTATCTGTGCATTTAAATACAGGATACCCATCTGAACTTCAGTCATTACACTGGAGTAGTTTGGCTGAGCAATTTAAATATCATAAATCATTGTCACTGTAAAAATGCCATTTTTCTGTCATCCAAAAATCTGCCCTTTTCCTCCCTCTTCTTTTAAGCAAGTGGTTACTTAAAGTGTACTATTGCAGTGCTGAGGTTAGAGGGCTCAGCTGTATGACAAGCTGGTGGTTAAATGCCAGAGATAACATGCTTTCAGAAATATTTTTGGAAATTTAGTACATTAATAGTGTGGTTTAAATTTAAAAAAAAAGGTAGTTGTCAGCTAAAAGCAGAGCCTGCTTTGGGAAAGGAATAAATTGTGACAAAGTGTCAAAATACTAAAAAACACAGACAAAAGTTCCTGTAAATTGCATTAAAAAGTTCATTGACAAATATTTGATATGTGTTTTGTGCTGTGTCAACACTAGCTGAGACTCTTGGTATGTTTACCTTTGGTAATACTGCGTTTTTTTTCCCCCTTAAGTAGGTTATTTATTTTTAATGAAACACTGTAAAATCCATTTTTAACTCCCAGGAAATGCTGCGAGCTCCTGAGTGCAAGTGTTGTCAGTGTAACAGCACAGCAGTGGAACTGCGCTGACCTGGAGAGCCCCAGCAGCTGCCAGTGAGCAGCCACCTCCCCACGCAGCAGGCACCACTTCCAGGGATCCCCACCCTGGGAAGTGCAGCCTGGCTGAGCCCAGGGCTGGGGCTGGTGTTGGGGGAAGTGTGGGTGCTCAGCAGACAGAAAATCAAACTCTGGTTGTTCAGAGCACCTTTAGCAGGGAGCTCCAGGGCGCTGGGATGGACGCCCAGTTTGGAGGAGGCCAGGCTGGCACTGACTGCCCAAGGACCTGGAACTCAGCACTGCTGGGAGTTAAAGGAAGGTGGAAAATGGTTATGGACCGGAAAATGGGAGAGTTAAGAGTGGATCAACACTTAAACTGGGTTTCTGGCTCTTTCCCAGTAACCGTATTGAACATGAGGAAAAGGTTCTTCCCCCAGAGGGTGCTGGGCACTGCCCAGGCTCCCCAGGGAATGGGCACGGCCCCGAGGCTGCCAGAGCTCCAGGAGCGTTGGGACAGCGCTGCCAGGGATGCCCAGGGTGGGGTTGTTGGGGTGTCTGTGCAGGGCCAGGGGCTGCACTGGGTGATCCCTGGGGGTCCCTTCAAGTCACGATATTCCATGATTCTGTGATAGCTGTGACACTGGACATGCTGCTTGCTCTCTGCCTGCCTGTGCTTGTCTCCTGGGAAATAGGTTTAAGCCTTTCTTTTTGGGGGTTTTTTGTTCATTTATTTTTTCTCGCCACCTTTCTGGTGGCAAGCTCAGAAGGCTCCAGGTTATGAAGTTGTCACTGTACCACAGAATTAAATGGCAGTTTTGTCCCTGGACTTTTAAATCACCTGCAATTAGGGCACTCACATGCCTGTTTTAGCAATAAAGCACAGGGCTAATTCACATGGTCCTTTAATATAAATAATTTTTTAAAAGGCCCAAAACCATGGCATACATATTTATTCCCTAGCATACACTGATTTGATCTGTCAAGCAGTGTTTGGAATTAGTGGAGCACAGAAATGCTGTTCACTGTCACAAGGCTTGTTTTAGCTTGGTCCTTAATTTAAATTTAAAAAATTCTTTATTTTTCCATGTTCTGATTGAAAGACATGTTTTAATTCTGTAGTCATTATGCATCTAACTCCAAAATATTTTACTCAGAGTCCGTAAGTAAGAATTGCTAAGTATTTTACTTTTCATTAGGAAGACCTTCATCAGGGTAGATTTTAATGCTCTTATTTTCCTTCCCTGTAACAGAGTTTATTTTGCAGGTACAGACAAGTCTTTTGATAACAACAGTGGGAATGGTTCTGGTTTTGCTCAAATTTTATTAGACTCTTTTTGAGAAATAATTCAGCAATAATCCCACAGTAGCACATAGTTGTGTAAGGGGCTGTGGTCTCCTGTGGGCTTATTATAGAGAGGGAGGTATTTCTTTCCCTGGCATTACCACATAGTTTAGTGCTGTTTCACTCCCAGAACACTGGAGAGTTTGTTTCTGATTTAAAGGTATCGGTGCATTTAAATCTAGTGAATTGAATGGGTTTGAAAAGATACTGGCTTGAATTCGAGGGGGTGCTTGGCTGCCTGTTGGCTGCTGCCACTGTTGAGTCTCTGTGCATGGGGTTATCCATTTCCAATGCTCAGAGGTGATAAATGCAAATATCAACATGTGATATTTTCCATTCGCTCTGCCAAGTTGTAAACAAAGCTCTCGGTTGGATATGATCCCTTTTCAATAATAAAATATTTAAGAGCTACACAGTGCTTTTCATTTTCCAGGTGAAATCAAGCTGAATCCTGCCTGTTAGCATAGTCCTGGTATGGGACACACAGACCTTGTCCCAGAAGTTGTTTTCCTTCAGAGACATTCCCCCCACAACAAGCAGAGCTCCTCTTCCTCAAGCCAGACACAGGACTGGAATGAAGAGGGAATGATCTTGAGCTCCTGTTAATGTTCTTTTTCTGACATACCAAAACGTTACCATTCTGCATTAGGACAAAAGAAAGAATATTGCCAGCAAAATACTGAAATAAAATTTTTGAAGTCATTCTGCTATTGCAGAAGCACAAAGAGATTACAGAAGCCCTCCACCCCAAAACAGATTTTAACTCTGGGCACTGATGACTTGACTGCGAGCTGGAAAACGCTGGGGTGATTGAGCTTTTGGTCCGACTTGAACTTCATTCTCCAGAGGCTTGGGTCTGTGTTTGTCAGTCTTGCCAGTCTGTTGGGTTGAGGGCTGGTTACAGGAGCCATTTGTCTTTCTCTGGACATTTCTGTACTTAAATTCTCTGAGAATTTCCATGTGGGAAGTGGTTGCCTCTGCACTTGTTGGCCACTCACTGATCCTTCATGGGGAACAGAGATGTATCTTGTACTCACCTGGAAGAGATTTAAAAGAGAAAAAAGTAAAGTATTTGTCTCTGAGACAGGCAGCCCAAGGTGGATGTGTCTGCATGCAAGAATTGTACTGGAAAGTAGGCAACTGTCCCTGGTAGTCAGAGCCAGTCCTGCACATTCCAGGGAGCTTGGCTTGAACTTGCCCCATTCAAAGGAGACACCTACCAGTGGGAGATTTTGATAAAAAACCAGTTTTTCCTGGGAAATCCTGGAAATAGCTGCATCAGGTCTGTGCTAACCCAAATTTAAGAAGCCTTTCTGCTGTGCCTGTTGGTGAGTGCTGTTGGCTGTTTCTGTCTCAGACACGGGGTAGCACAGAATACTTTTATTATCACAGTCTTATTGGGCTCATCTGAACAGAGAAATTAGTAGGAATTAAAAAATAAAACCTTTCGAATTTGAAACAGTATTTATTTGTTCATTTTTCTCTGGGAGTAACAAAGTTTATTGCATAACAGTGTGATTCTATTTCTGAAGTGGTTTTAGTTATGTCGTATAAAGAACTTTCATTCTGAGGTTGGGAATAGCAATTCAGGAGTAAGTGCCTCTCCCCTTCAGCTATTTACTCTGTTTTGAGCCCCAATCTGCAGGACCACATCTGCATGCCTATTTAAAACATCATTTCCTTTGCACAGAAGCACCACTATGGCTAAAATTTAATTCTGATATTTAACTGAATGAAATTGCTTGCAGATGACTGTTTGAAAGAGAAACAAACCACATCCTTGTGTGCTGCTGCACTTTGGGGGATTTGCGAAATATTATACGAACGCAAAGAATGTGCCCTCCCCTGACTGAATAGTTGGATTTTACTCATTCAAATACCAGCGTATTTTGCTTCAAAAATCATGGCTTGTTATTGTTGTCTGACAAATAGCAGCCAGCAGAAATTGCAGGGAGCAGATTCAGCCAGCAGCAGGACTGTCTTTTGTTCCTACTGAACCTACCACAGCGTCTCCTCTGATGCTGTTTCAGGGACAGATAAACATTGCCACAGAGTATTTCTGAAATGAATGCAATAAAGATTCAGATTTCTTTTTTAATGTATTTTGCATTAGGTGACTTAAAACTTCTAAAATGTTGGACATCATCTAAAAAGTTGGACTCAAGTAGGAGCATCAGAATAAGCTGTGCTGGTCCAGCCTGGCCCACACATAAATCACATTATACCAGCATGAATGAGAACAGTTTCCTTTCAGATGGGTGCAGAAGGGGAGTTGGCATGAAGGGGAGTTGTTCCAAGTCACTTGGCAAGCCTTTCCTGCCAAGAGTGCTTTAATTCACAAAGCAGCCTTGTTTTTACATCTTCATTGGTAGCTGGCACTGGTTTGGAAATTGTTTGCCTGTAGTTCAGGTGATGAGAGCTGCCTTTGCCCACAGCGACCCTGCTGTGCAGCGCTGTGCTCGGAGCTGGTTGTTAACATTGCTAATCTTAAAAAGCAGCAGCTCCATGAACGGCTCTGTGGATAATCTGTGTCCCTGCACTTGCTCTTGCTGCTGGCAAGGGTGGAAGGGGTGCAGAATGTCAGAAGGGATGAGGAGTGGGCTGCTGCAGGATGCTGCTGTGAGCCCTCACGCAGGGCTGGCAGGGCTGGCAGGGCAGGGCAGAGCTGTCTGTCTCTGAAGCTGAGCTGGTTTTGGAGTGCTGGCAGGAGGTGTGCTGGGCAGGTACGTGCCAGGGGTGCTGCTCTGCGTGTCTGGAGCCAGGAAGGTGCAGGGGGATGTATACCAGTGATTTCCTCATTCCAGGAGTTGCAGTTTTCCTTCTTGACATCTCCGTGACAGAATGTGCTGGATTTGCTGCAGACCAAGTGAAGGAATCCAGAACAGACGGGTCCCATGGTTACCCCAGTGCTCTGTTTTAACCCTGTGGTAGCTTAACTCTGTCCCCTTTACAGCCAACCAGAGCAGGCACTGCAAGGAAGCGTTGCTATTTTCAGCTCCAGGAGTATCTCCAGGACTCTCCAGTACTAAAATCAGAGAACTCTCAAGGAAAGGGTTTTTTCTGGTGATATTTATTATGTAGAAGCTCTGTAGTCTGACCACAGAATCACAGAGTATGCTGAGTTGAAAGGGACCCATCAGGATTATTGAGTCCCACCCCTGGCCCTGCACAGACACCCCAACAACCCCAGCCCGGGCATCCCTGGCAGCGCTGTCCCAACGCTCCTGGAGCTCTGGCAGCCTCGGGGCCGTGCCCATTCCCTGGGGAGCCTGGGCAGTGCCCAGCACCCTCTGGGGGAAGAACCTTTCCCTGATCTCCAGCCTGACCCTCCCTGACACAGCTCCAGCCATTCCGTGGGTCCTGTCCCTGGTCATGAGAGTGAGGAGATCAGTGCCTGCCCTGCGCTGCCCCTCGCGAGGATGTTGAAGACCACACTGAGGTGTGACCTCAGTCTCCTCTCCTCCAGCTGAACACACAAAGTGCCCTCAGCTTCTCCTCACACGGCTTCTCCTCAAGACCCTTCCCCATCCTTGTGGCCTCCTCCAGATGATCTCGAATGGATTATTGTCCTTTTTATACTGTGGTGCCCAAACTGCCCCAGCACTGGAGGTGAGGCCGCCCCAGCCCAGAGCAGAGCAGGACAATCCCCTCCCTGGCCGGACTGGCACTGCTGGGCCGGGTGCCCCCAGGACAGGGATGTCCCTCCTGGCTCCAGGGCACTGCTGGCTCAGACCCACTGGCCCTCAAATCAGCCTGGGACCAAACTGAGTCATGCTTTCCGCTAAAGGTGCTGTGCCCCTGGAAGGGCTGATGGCTTGGGCTGAGCTCCTGTGACTCCTCTTTGGGTAGGGGTTGACCTAAGGCAGGTGGTAACCTGCCGTATGTTCTTGTTATCATGTTTGCAAGCTTTGTGCAGGGAAGGCTTTAAATTTGATCTCTCCTTTGCCTTTAATCTTTTTGTATGTTTTTCCCCTTCTTTTTCCTTCTATTTATAGTTTGGCACTTTTTTTTACACGACATGTCTGAGTTTTCTGAGCCTTTTCAGTGATTCTTGTTCCAGCCTCCCCCACTTGATTCTGTTGTGCTCTTGCACTTTTGTTTTTCTCTATTCCCTCAGTGGATTTCTCTTCTCTGCTGCTTACTTTGTTTCCTTGTAATCTTTTGTTCCTCATTCTGCTGTTTCTTCCTCAGGGTGTTCCTCACATCCAGGTTCTATCCCTGGTTCCCTTCTCTCTCCTCACTTTTTAGTCTCCTCTGCTACTCTCTAGACATATAAAGAAACTGGAGGTATCTGGTATCAGTTCTTTTTACTCTCTGACTCCATTTTACTTCTATTTTCTTCTGTCACTGTTGGAGAGAAGAAATCTCTTCCTCTTTTCATAATGCAAGATCCATTTAGTTTGTTCTAATTTTATGGCCCTTTACCAGTGAGGTTGGCAGGGAGCTGATGCTGCAGTGAGCCCAGGAGAGTGTCCAGCTGGGGCTGTCCTTCTTGGGCTTGACTTTTTCTTGGTTCTTTTCCAGTCTGTCTCCCTTCAAATAACAACAATAATAGAGCTCATGGTACAGCACAGAGCTCTCATCAGGTTTTGGGGCTTGTTCCCAGGCTTGACTCACTGAGCCACTGGTGAGTCCCCACGGCTGTCACTAATTCTGACCTCAAGGGCAGATGTTTCAGAGGGCACTCAAAGGCAAGCTGGCATAGCTTTAAGAAGAGTTATGTATATGAATTAACATTCATCTGTAGATGAGTTCATTAAGCAAAACAGTCTTTAATACTTTGCCCTGATAATTAATAATGGTAGATCTGCCATTGGTAATCTACTACTGTAGCTGGGCACAGAAAAATTCAATTGTTCAACACCAACTCATGAGCTTTTCATCTATTTGCAGGCTTTTTTTTTCCTTTTTCAATAATCCTTTATCAGCTTGCACTGAGGTGGAGCACAGGAGCTCGGAGGCCTTTCTCAAGATGCTTACTTAACCTTTAAAAACCCACTGACATTTACAGGAGGTGCCTCTCTCAAACCTGCACACGGCTCCTGCACCGCGCTGCTGCGCGTGATGCGCGGCGCCTCCGCACAGCCGGCAGGCAGGGCGAGCTCTGCATGCAGAGCCTGCTCCCAGCGAGTCCTCAGCAGCTGGGCCCAGGCATTTTGGCCAAGGGGCCGACGTGTTGGCACTGCACAGCTCCATCTCCAGAGATCTCCCCTCTTCTCGGCCCGCTGGAAAGTTGGGGTGTCGTGGTGCCTTGTCTGAAAAGTGGTTTTTCGAGTCTAAGGTGCGAGTTTGTGCTTCTGGAGCTGAGCTGATGGTCGAAATGGGGGTCATCTAAACTTCCAAAGTCACAAGGGGTGTGTGTATGCATCACTAACGCTCAAATCACTGGTAGTCTGTGATCTCTGAAATCAGACACGATGTATTAAGCTGGGTGTGTGGCTTCTAATGATGTACCAGAGACAGCAAGTTAAGTACACTCTCTATAGTACGTAGTAAATTAAAAAGTGTTAAAAACCCCCACTGTTAGTAGTTTACACACAGCTCCATGTTGTGAAATGATTACTCCTGACGAGGCCCCTTTCCTTTTTGGAACATGCACTAGGTACTGTTGTGACTCTGGTCTCCAGTGATTTGTATGAAAAATTCATTTCAATACCTTTTTCTGGTTTTGCCTGGCAGGAATCATGGTATGAATTACTACAGACTTATGGCTTATGTGTTTTATATATATATATTTTTATATATATATATATATATGTGTGTGTGTGTGTGTGTGTGTGTGTGTGTGTTGGATGATCTTTTTGAAATAGTGCATTTTCAATGCTGTCTCTCATGCACAGCCCCTCTAAGGACTTAACAGACCTGGATGACTCAGTGGGGAAAGAGAAAGGAGAGAAAAGACCCAGTTGTAAATAAGGTTTTATATGTAGATCTTCTGAAATTACAGCCAAGGTTTAAGTGCTTGATGGTTCACATAGTTATCAGATGGCACACAAAAATGTAGTGCTTTGTCTTGGAGGGACTCTTTAAAATCCTCTTTTATACATCTCTAGTTACCATGTACTTAAAATTTAATAATAAGTGATGGTGTTTTAAAGTACTGCACATTTCATGGGGTTCAATGCAGGAAAGAAGGAAAATCTAGTAAGTCTGTCTGTGAGGAATAGCAAACTGAATTTGGAAGCTGAAAACCTGCTAATGTATTGAGTTAGAAAGTGAGTCCTTACATGGTGTTCACAGCAAGGCAGTGATATGTTTTGCCATACCTGCAAATAGTTTGTCAAGTAAGAATTGGCAGATGGCAGAGCTTAAAAATGCCATTTTTTTTTCCATGTAGAGCTGGCTGAAAGCATAGTAGGAAGTGCATTAACTGGGTACTCCCATTAAGTCTGTGTGGCAAAAGGGATGATAAAGTTTTGTGCCCCCACAAGGGGTGAATCCTTTTCTGCTGGGTTGGCACTTCAGCCTGTGGTGAAGGCAGCGTGTTGGTCACGGCAATTTCATGGCTGGTAAAATCTAAAAGCAGAGGCTTCACTGAGCAAGGATGTGTGCTTCCATGTGGGATTCACTAAGGAGGAAAGCACTTAATGAGCCACTTCTGGGAAAAGGAAGAAAAACCCCTGTAAGGGATCCTGCGAGGTGTTTGCTCCTGTTCCATAGGGGCTGTGAGACAGCACTGCCTGGCTCTGAGCCAGTGGAGCTCTGGGAGATGCTGTCCTTCCAGCTCGCCAGTCCACTTGGAACCTCACCTCTGCCTGAAATTTGTGACACTTCTCTGCTAGCAAGTAGACGTTTGTATTTCTTCTTTGCAGAAAAGAGCTCACATCTTCCTTGTGCTGGTGATTGTGCTGGATTTTTCGCTGGTTTACTTAAGCTGAGATTGTCCTTACAAATGAACAAAAGGAAGCAGAAGCCCCCTCTATTTTGATGGTCTAACTCCTTAGGCTTGATTATTATTTTTAATTTCCTTTTTTTATGAGTTCACTGGCATATCAGTATGTCAGTGTCCATTAAAGCTTACAGTGGTACTGTCTCGGGTTTGAAAGACAGGTGTCTGCTAAGGAAGGCAGAGGCCCCCCTTGAAGTGGCAGATATAACCCCTTTTCCCTCCAAGTTATTATATTTTGAAATCAAGAGCCTTTAGGCGAAGATGTGGGAAATAGGAATAACAGTTCTTTACTATATATATATATGTATATAACCAGTCAAACAAAACAACAACAACTCTGGCAGTAACAGCAATCACAAACCCAGTGCCAGCCTTCTCGGCTGTCAGGCCCTTTCCCCTCGGGTGCAGTTCCGCTCGCAGCCGGCAGGGGCGCTGGCGGCTCCCGGTGAGCAGGGCAGGTGCGATGGTTCCCCCGCGGCTGCAGGGGGCGCTCCGGAGCGAGCTCGGGGAGCCCGCGGCACCGGTGCCCTGGGATCCCGGGAAGGGATGGAACAAAGGCTTCACAAACCGCTGGGCAGCCGATCCCGGACTCTCAGGAACAGCAGGCTGAAACGGCAGGGACGAACGGCAAATCCCGGGTGGCAGACGAGATGTATCCAGATGGGAAAAAAACCACGGAGGCCCAGGCAGGCAGGGCGAGCAGGGCTACAGCGTAGCGAAAACTCGAAGCAGCAGCGGAGCAGGGCAGCCACAGCTCGGTCTCCAGCAGGGCAGGGAAAGCGGCTTTTGGGGTCCCGGCGTTGCTTCCAGCAGGAAGAAAGAACGGCCAAAAAGAAAGAAGCAGCAGCTCCTTTCTCTGCAGCTTCTCTCTCCGGACGCTCAGAGCGAACTGTCCCCACACCCAGGTGTAGACAAAAGAGTAGCCAGGCCCGCCCCACTCTCCTTTTTGTCTTTCTTAAGTACAGCTATTTGTCCCCTAGCAACATGCATATGGGAGAAAATTCCTTTAACAGGAAAACCTAAGACTAAACTAAAACCCCAACATTATCCACCCCGAATTTTTTCCCATACTAACATGTTACATGAAACTTAACTTTTTTTTTTTTTTTAACCATATAAATCTATGCATTACCCAAATTATATACAAATATACATGCTGATACTGATACAAATACAGAGCCATGGGTAGTTCACCCTAAAACAAGGTCCTCTTGAGGTAAGCATCGGGTCTCTCCATCCTTTTGCATCACCCACCAGGTGCAGCCTGGTCCCTGAGCAAAAACAACCCCACGGATGGGTTTGTCTTTGCTCAAGGCAGACTTTACCCAAACAGTTTTTCCAAGCATACCTCTCATGTGCACCACTGGAACCTTATCCCCGTCTGTTGTTTGTAGGGGTTCGGATTGGGCAGGGCCTGCTCGGCTGGTGGAACCTCGAGTGTTAACTAACCAGGTGGCTCTTGCTAAATGCACCTCCCAGTTTTTGAAAGTCCCCCCACCCAGTGCCTTCAAGGTGGTTTTAAGCAGTCCATTACACCGCTCAACCTTCCCAGCTGCTGGTGCATGGTAAGGGATGTGGTACACCCACTCAATGCCATGTTCTCTAGCCCAGGTGTTTATAAGGCTGTTCTTGAAATGAGTCCCATTGTCAGACTCGATTCTCTCAGGGGTGCCATGCCTCCAAAGGACTTGCTTTTCCAGGCCCAGGATGGTGTTCCGGGCAGTAGCGTGAGGCACAGGGTAGGTCTCCAGCCACCCAGTGGTGGCTTCTACCATTGTGAGCACATAGCGCTTGCCTTGGCGGGTTTGAGGCAGCGTGATGTAATCAATCTGCCAGGCCTCCCCATACTTGTATTTGGACCATCGCCCGCCATACCACAGAGGCTTCACCCGCTTGGCCTGCTTGATCGCAGCGCATGTCTCACAGTCATGGATAACCTGGGAGATACTGTCCATGGTTAGATCCACCCCTCGGTCTCGTGCCCACTTATAGGTGGCATCTCTGCCCTGATGGCCTGAGGCATCATGGGCCCATCGAGCTAGGAACAGTTCTCCTTTATGTTGCCAATCCAAGTCTATCTGGGACACCTCTATTTTCGCAGCCTGATCTACCTGTTTGTTGTTATGATGTTCTTCATTAGCCCGGCTCTTGGGGATGTGAGCATCTACATGACGGACTTTCACGGATAGCTTCTCTACCCGAGTGGCAATGTCTTTCCACTCTTCAGCAGCCCAGATTGGTTTTCCTCTGCGCTGCCAGTTTGCCTTATTCCACCTTTCCAGCCAACCCCACAGAGCATTGGCTACCATCCATGAATCAGTGTAGAGGTAGAGCTTTGGCCACTTCTCTCTTTCAGCTATGTCCAGAGCTAATTGGACAGCTTTGAGCTCAGCAAATTGGCTCGATCCACCTTCTCCTTCAGTGGCCTGTGCAACTTGTCGTGTGGGGCTCCATACAGCGGCTTTCCATTTCCGGCTAGCGCCTACAATTCGGCAGGAACCATCAGTGAAGAGGGCGTATTGTCTTTCACTCTCTGGTAGCTCGTTATATGGTGGGGCTTCTTCGGCACGTGTCACCTGCTCCTCTTCTTCTTCAGAAGATAACCCAAAAGTCTCACCTTCCGGCCAGTTTGTAATTATTTCCAAGATCCCAGGGCGACTTGGGTTTCCAATTCGGGCGCGCTGCGTGATGAGGGCAATCCATTTGCTCCAAGTAGCGTCGGTGGCGTGATGCGTGGAGGGAACCTTTCCTTTGAACATCCACCCCAGCACCGGTAGTCGGGGTGCCAGGAGGAGTTGTGCCTCTGTGCCGATTACTTCTGAGGCAGCCTGGACTCCTTCATAAGCTGCCAGGATTTCCTTCTCTGTGGGAGTGTAGTTGGCTTCAGACCCTCTGTAGCTTCGGCTCCAGAATCCCAGTGGTCGGCCCCGAGTCTCACCAGGCATCTTCTGCCAGAGGCTCCAGGACAGACCATTGTTCCCGGCTGCAGAGTAGAGCACGTTCTTCACCTCTGGTCCTGTCCTGACTGGGCCAAGGGCTACGGCGTGAGCAATTTCCTGTTTGATCTGAGTGAAGGCTTGCTGCTGTTCAGGGCCCCAGTGGAAATCATTCTTCTTGCGGGTAACCAGGTAGAGAGGACTCACGATCTGGCTGTACTCGGGAATGTGCATCCTCCAGAAACCTATAGCACCTAGGAAAGCTTGTGTTTCCTTCTTGTTGGTCGGCGGAGACATTGCTGTGATCTTATTGATGACCTCAGTGGGAATCTGACGTCGTCCATCTTGCCACTTTACTCCCAGGAACTGGATCTCTCGGGCAGGTCCCTTGACCTTGCTCTTCTTGATGGCAAAACCAGCTTGCAGGAGAATTTGAATTATTCTCTCTCCTTTCTCAAACACTTCGGTTGCGGTGTTCCCCCACACAATGATGTCATCAATGTACTGCAGATGTTCTGGAGCCTCACTCTTTTCTAGTGCAGTCTGGATCAGTCCATGACAGATGGTGGGACTGTGCTTCCACCCCTGGGGCAGTCGGTTCCAGGTGTACTGCACGCCCCTCCAGGTGAAGGCAAACTGGGGCCTGCACTCTGCTGCCAGAGGAATGGAGAAGAAGGCATTGGCAATGTCAATAGTGGCGTACCACTTCGCTGCTTTGGACTCCAGCTCGTACTGGAGCTCCAACATGTCTGGCACGGCAGCGCTCAGCGGTGGAGTCACTTCATTCAGGGCACGATAGTCCACAGTCAATCTCCATTCCCCGTCAGACTTGCGCACAGGCCAGATGGGGCTGTTGAAGGGTGAGTGGGTCTTGCTGACCACCCCTTGACTCTCCAGCTCGCGGATCATCTTGTGGATGGGGATCACAGCATCTCGATTTGTCCGATACTGCCGGCGGTGCACTGTCGAGGTGGCAATTGGCACTCGTTGCTCTTCCACTTTCAGGAGCCCAACTGCAGAAGGATTCTCAGATAGTCCAGGCAGGGTGTTCAATTGCCTAATGCCCTCTGCCTCCACAGCAGCAATCCCAAATGCCCACCTGAGTCCTTTTGGGTCTTTGTAGTAGCCATTCCGGAGGAAGTCTATGCCCAGAATACACGGGGCCTCTGGGCCGGTCACAATCGGATGCTTTTGCCACTCCTTCCCAGTCAGGCTCACCTCAGCTTCCAAAAGGGTCAACTGCTGTGATCCCCCGGTCACCCCAGCGATGGATACAGGTTCTGCCCCCACATGTCCCGATGGCATTAAAGTACACTGTGCCCCAGTATCAACCAACGCATCATATTTTTGTGGCTCTGATGTGCCAGGCCATCGGATCCACACCGTCCAGAAAACTCGGTTCTCCCGTGCCTCTTCCTGGCTAGAGGCAGGGCCCCTCTAGCCCTGGTTATCATTCTTTCCCTGGGCGTACATGCTCGAGGTACCTTCAAGGGGATCCGACATATCGTCCTCCCTTCTGTAATGCCTGGCAGCTCGGTCACGGGAGGCTGAGGCTACCTTCACCTTAGCGGAACCCCCTCGGTTAGTGCCTCCCTCCTTGAGTTCACGCACCCGCGCTGCCAGGGCAGAGGTGGGTTTCCCATCCCACCTTCTCATGTCTTCCCCATGCTCACACAGGAAAAACCACAGCTCAGCTCGTGGGGTGTACCCTCTCTCTCTAGCAGGGGGACGACGGGCTCTGACTTGGGGGCCTGTGACTCGCACTGGTGCCACACTGACCCTCCTCATCTCCTCCCTCATCTCCTCCCTCATCTCCTCCCTCATCTCCTCCCTCATCTCCTTCATCTCCTCTTTGAGGTCCTGGACCACAGCAGAGACATGAGCTTTCAGCGGGCCATTGATCATGCTGTCATAATGCCTGAGCCTGTTGGCAACAGAGCCCACTGTTTCTCGGGTATTGTCAGCATCAATCGTTGCAATGAAGGTGGTGTATTGCGATGGCCCTAGCCTTGCCAGGTTCCACATCATCTGTCCTGTGCACCTGACCTTATCGGGGTCATTATCATGCTGTCCATCCTTCCCAAAGAGTACCTCTAATATTGCCACCTCTCTTAGCTGTTGGATCCCTTGCTCGAGTGTCTTCCACTGCATTCTATGATGATACTCCTGCATTCTTTCTTTGTGAATGAACCTTTCTCTCACACTCATTAAGAGCCGCTCCCAAAGAGAGAGAGGCCCTGGCTCCCTCACAAATATCTGGTCCACACCTGGGTCCTGGGTCAACGATCCCAGATACCTTGCCTCACCACTATCCAGTTGCACACTTGTGCCCATAAGGTCCCAAACCCGAAGCAGCCAGGTGGTATAAGGCTCACGCCCCCTTCGCACAATGTCGTTTCGCATAGCACGGAGACTGTCGTGCGACAGGGACTCAGTGATGACTTCTGGCTCTGGCTCTCCTGCTGGTTGTGAGGGCCCTGGTTGCCCATCATCATTAACTGGTCGTACTGATTTGGTCTTATACTTCCTCCTTTGCACAGGGGCGACTGCTGCTGGCTGTGGTTGTCCTTGTGGTTCAGCTGAAGCCTGGACGGTTGTAACATCCGTGGGTTCCACTGCTGCACCATCGGACTCACCCTCTTTGGGGCAGGGAGAGGGTTTTTCACTAGCTGAGGAGGTGTATTCCCTTAGCAATTGGCATATCTCCTGGCGCACCTGGCCCATCTCCTGGCACATCTCCTTGCGCACCTGGCCCATCTCCTGGCATATCTCCTGGCGCACCTGACCCATCTCTTGGCACATCTCCTGCATCCCTTTTGCCAGTACCCCCACCCAGTTTGGGTAGTCCATTTCTGAGGTGGACTGTTGGGCAGTATCAGTCTGTGGGGCGGGATCTCTAGTGTCTGGGGCTGTGGCAGGCTCTGGCTCTGGGGTAGGATCTCTAGTGTCTGGGGCCGTGTCAGGTTCTGGGGTAGGATCTCTAGTGTCTGGGGCCGTGTCAGGCTCTGGGGCAGGATCAGGCTCTGGGGTAGGAACTCTACTCTCTGGGGCCATGTCAGGTTCTGGGGCAGGATCTCTAGTCTCTGGGGCTGGTGTCCGAGTAGATATCCAAGCCAATCTCAACTTATCCTTGAATGCTAAATAGAGTAGGCCTATCAGCAGCAGATGGTTAGTATTCAGAGGGAATTTAAACCCTTCGAAAATTGATGGGGTGGGCCCAAAGAACTGGTTGAGGGGTTGGGAGAAAACTTCCCCTAGTGTCATTTCCTCACAGAAGGTACCATTGTTAACATAACCCCAAAAACATGTGCTCAGTGTGTGATAGCTGTTTATCCATGAGCCCACATTCCGGAGGAAGTTAAAAACCCATGAATTCCTCACCTTCTCGACCCATAACGCAAGCTGGATAACAGCAATGGTAGCCTTAGTCAGAGGACCCATATTCAAATAAGGAGCTGCAAAGGGGAAGAATATAGCCACGGCTACATGCCACCCAAACCAGGGTAAACTAGACCACATAGTGCTGCCTAACAAGGTTCCAATATCCAGCACACAAAATAAAGTTATCGAGGAACTGTTATTCCTTTTTCACCTCTATCTCTTAATGCCCTCAGGCCCCACGTTGGGCGCCAAAATCTGTCTCGGGTTTGAAAGACAGGTGTCTGCTAAGGAAGGCAGAGGCCCCCCTTGAAGTGGCAGATATAACCCCTTTTCCCTCCAAGTTATTATATTTTGAAATCAAGAGCCTTTAGGCGAAGATGTGGGAAATAGGAATAACAGTTCTTTACTATATATATATATGTATATAACCAGTCAAACAAAACAACAACAACTCTGGCAGTAACAGCAATCACAAACCCAGTGCCAGCCTTCTCGGCTGTCGGGCCCTTTCCCCTCGGGTGCAGTTCCGCTCGCAGCCGGCAGGGGCGCTGGCGGCTCCCGGTGAGCAGGGCAGGTGCGATGGTTCCCCCGCGGCTGCAGGGGGCGCTCCGGAGCGAGCTCGGGAAAACCGCGGCTCTGGTGCCCTGGGATCCCGGGAAGGGATGGAACAAAGGCTTCACAAACCGCTGGGCAGCCGATCCCGGACTCTCAGGAACAGCAGGCTGAAACGGCAGGGACGAACGGCAAATCCCGGGTGGCAGACGAGATGTATCCAGATGGGAAAAAAACCACGGAGGCCCAGGCAGGCAGGGCGAGCAGGGCTACAGCGTAGCGAAAACTCGAAGCAGCAGCGGAGCAGGGCAGCCACAGCTCGGTCTCCAGCAGGGCAGGGAAAGCGGCTTTTGGGGTCCCGGCGTTGCTTCCAGCAGGAAGAAAGAACGGCCAAAAAGAAAGAAGCAGCAGCTCCTTTCTCTGCAGCTTCTCTCTCCGGACGCTCAGAGCGAACTGTCCCCACACCCAGGTGTAGACAAAAGAGTAGCCAGGCCCGCCCCACTCTCCTTTTTGTCTTTCTTAAGTACAGCTATTTGTCCCCTAGCAACATGCATATGGGAGAAAATTCCTTTAACAGGAAAACCTAAGACTAAACTAAAACCCCAACAGGTACTCAATGAGAAGTCACATGACTAACTAATAAATCTGATTCTGTGGAGGTTTTTTGTCTCTTTAAATGCTGGCTTCTGTGGCCTCTGCCTGACTGCTGGCTTTTACAGGTAGTTTAAATGCTGGGTTTTTCACTGGTATTTATCTCAGTAGGGTGCTGATGGCCTCAGAGCAGCAGTGCTGGATCAGGACCTCACAGTGGCGGATGGTGTCCACAACAGAGGCAGAGTTCTTGCACTTAAAAACAGGAGGTTTTTCTCCTTAAGGTTGCTGGTGGAGCACGGAGAGGAGCTGTGAATTCAGGTTTGGTCTGGTTGGGAGGCAGCCCCACTCTGCATTACAGTGTTTGCTCACCTTGATGTGTTCTGCTGGGGAGTTCAGTCAGAGAAATCTGCAGCTGAATCTTTGCCTTGTGTTTGCAAAGAGCCTTTACAAACTGTAGTCCTTAGCTCAACACAAGGCTCACTCTTGGAATATTTTCTTGTTTCTTGTTCAAAATAGCTGGGGAGAAATGAAAGGTGAACCACTGCTGGTGATGGGGCTGCCCTGTGCTCAGAGCCAGGAAGCCGCAGTTCCTGCCAGTCTGACAGTGATGCTTTGCTCCGGTTTGTTTCCATGAATATTGGCTCTCACTATTAAACATTTGCAAATGTCTCCTTGCTGCAGTGCCTGTGGGCACGTGGAGGTGAACAGCAGCCGAGAGTCAATGAGACATTTCTCTTTCCATGAACTGCTATGGATTACCTGGGAAAAGAGCTCTAAGTACCTCTAATTCCTCCTTTGGAAAGCAGCTGGTGGGGATCACTGCTGCAAGGGCAGATGGATTTCTTGTCCCGTCTGGTACAGCCATGCCTCTGCTCGGGGCTCTCCGGAAGCTTCGCTGCTGTCCCTGGGCTTTGAGAGGCTCCCTGTGCCCTGGGGCTGTTGGCTCTTTGCTCCCAGGGGCCGTGGTTCAGATCCAGTTCTTAGGAGCCACTCAGTTCTGTCTCTGCACTGATTTGTGCTGGATCCCTGTTCCCTTCCTCCCCCCTGTCCCCTCGATGTCTCCCTGGCTCCCCAGACCCTCTGCTGCCCCTGGGCTTCCTTAGGGTGGTCTGGCTCTTTGCTCAGGGGTGTTTAAGGCTTCTCCTTAAGCTCTTGCTTGCCAGTCCTGTTGCTTAAGGCTTCCTAGAGCTTTGCAGTCCCTTCCTTTCACCTCTCTTGGCCATTTTCAGCTTCCTGAAGTGACTTGCAATTCCTCTGTGTTCATCATATATTTTTCTTCATGTTTTTTGTTTCTCCAGTCATTTTATTTTCTGCTCATCCTCCACTTCCCGTGAATCTGTAACCTGTCCTTGCTTTTACCTTCCCTCTTCCTTCAGTGAGGACTTTGATGTGCACACTTGACACCCAGCTCATCCTCCTTGTCCTCAGTTTCATGACTCTTCTCTGAGCTCGTGACTGAAACCCCCTTATATCCCACTGTGCTTTCTGTGCAAGGAAACCACACTTTTCCATCTTGCCTTAGCTGCCTGTGCCAGCATTCCGGGGTGGAGATGGCCCCCATCACTGCCTCCTGAGCTGAGCACAGCAGCTTTAGTCTTCTCTTTGCAGAGCTGCATATTTCTGTGTAAGCTGGTCTTGTGTTTTTCCTAATTATCTTTATTATCAACTGAGTTTTGATACTGCCAAGTTCCCTAAACTGAGGATGCTCTTTGTGCTTAATGTCACTGAAACCAAAAAGTAATTGCATTGCTTTGCCATCTATTCCCCGTTAATCCTCCAAAAGAAGTGTTTCACTCATCATCTGAGCCAGTGGTTTTAGTATAGACTCTGAACCCTCCAATCTTTAATTTTCTGCATGGAAGCAGAAGAGAGAGGGAAGAAGGGACTGTGCAGTTCATCTGCTTTGTGACAGATGTGCATTGAATCCAGGGCGTGACCACATACATGTTGTGTTGGGATGAAGGAAAGCAGAGAACTGTGTTGAGATTAAGCTTTCTTTTGAACCAACATGAAAATCCTTCCAGTTTTTAATGCTGGATTCCATTCTGACTGTGGCTGAGCAGAAGCTGGTGTCCTGGCTTGTCCTGGCTAACAGGGGTCTCATCTGAACTGCTTCATGGAGATGGTGGAAGGAAAGCTGCCCTGATTTCATGTTCAGGTCTACTCACACACTCCAATATTTGTGATACCGCTTTGGTCTCAATGAAAAGAGAGATTAGAAAATGAACAGCAACACAGTGGTACACTGGAAAGTGCCCATAATACGTGGGCAGGAGGAATAGGATGGGTCAGCCTGTCCTGCCCTTTGGAGGTCATTAAAAGCCATTGAGAGGAGTTTTAAAAATGGAGAAAGAAAGATGAGAAGCTTTCTGCAGACCAGCCATCCTCAGTGTCTTCTAGAAGCTGCAATAGCCTGTCACTGTTGAGTTGGTCCTGAGACACATCTCGAACATGCTGGAGGGGAGGAGGAAGCCCAGGCATCAGCTGGGGCTGGGTCTCTGCTCACCATTTGTCTCCAGTGCTGGTTTACATTGTCCTTTTTAATGTTGCTGCTTCTTTTTGCTTTCTGCTTAATAACAGTCTCCCCTCTGGCTCTTTCAGTGGCACTGAGCCTGGAACTGGAGAAGCAGTGAAAAGCTGGTATTCTAAACAACCTGATGTAGGTAGGGCATGTCCCTGCACCCCAGGGTCTGTGTATGTGGCTGGTGAGAGGGTGTGCTGTGTGGGAATGTGGTTGTTAGAAAGGGTGGATGCCACATTTTCTCTCATTTTGTTTGTTTCTGAGCCTTACATCGTGTTTTGGTGTTACCTTGTCTGGAGAGCGTAGGTTCAGACCGGAGGAGAGGTGTAACTGCAGCAGTTCCAGCTGCTCTCACCTGACTTCCACCTGTGTCCCCTGAAAAGTGTCTGCCACTGATCCCAGTTCAAACACTGCAGCACCGTTGTGATTCCTTGTAAAGAGTGTGCACAGCTGAAGGCAAAGGCAAGAAGTGTCACTTGAAACAAAAGCCCTACTTAAGGCACTGCAGTGTAATGTACTAACAGGTTTTCCCAAATCTTTAACAAAAGGTTATTTAAGAAGAGTTCAGCTGCTGTTGCCAAGGGACTTGTAGGCCAGTGTCTCTGTTTTGATAAACCTTTAGTTGCATTTGTCTGCTTAATAGCTGTTGATGACAAGGTCATGTTCACACCTTTGAATTTCTGAGCCCTTGTGGCCGCTTGAGACAAACCTGCCACCTTTCATGGTTCATTTTGCTCCTAAAAACTCACTTCTCTGTGTTGTGCAAAGAGAGCTGATATGGCTGAATACAAACTAAGCTCACACACGTGTCCATCCAGTCATTCCCTTCTTCCCTCTCTGTGGTGACTTTCCTCAACTTGTTGGCTGTTGTGAGCACTGAATACATTTGTCTCAGCCTGTCCTACATAATAGTAACTAATACCTGAAAGATTTTCAGGCTCAGTCATCCAAGGTATTTGGATTTCTTAACTGGGACTTGTACTCTTGGACTTTAAAGAAAGACAATCCTCATACAAGTGAACAACTTGAATGTTTTGCATGTTTTTGGTAATAACAGTTTGCTTGCCTTGTTCCCTTCTTGCTTTTTTCTTGTGATCCAAGACTGCAAGCAGGCATTAGTCTATCCCAATATGACAATGATTGAGCTGGAATCTAGCTGAAGACACTCAGGCATTGCTCTTAGTCCTCACTGTGGATTGAGGTGTTCAGTGTTAAGAGGAATGAGGTTCATTTTTCCTCTGCTCTGGCCTTTTACCCTTTTCTGCTTTGGAATATGTTTGCCGTAATATCTCTATAGGATGAAAACAAATCCCAGAGGTAGAAGCAGATGCAGTGTAAAACTGCACTGGCTGATCATTGTTCCCTGTTCCCTGTGTTTGCACCTTCCCCTTGGCCAGGGGCTGGAATGCTGAACTGTCCATCCAGCCCCCAAACTGACCTGTGTGTGGAGAGAGCCAGCATGGCTGGACAGCTGGGGCAGCAGCCAGGGTGACTGAATTCAGGAGGTGTGCAAAAATCAAAGGGACTTCTCTGTGTATTTAATTATTTTGTACTACAAATGTGTCGCTTCCATAAGATTCCATAAGAGCAAGGATGTTTTACCTGCCCCCAAGCCACAGAAGCCTTGCTTTGATCATGTGTGCATACGACTGAAAGATTTGGAGCTGAGGGCTCTTCTCTCAGTCCCACATGCATTATGTAAACAACTTGGTTTATAGTTGATTTGCTGTCCTCTGTGGTAAAGTAATTCTGTGGAACGCGTGGTGCAATCCCACACACAGGAGAGGAAATGGATTTTTTGCTGACTGTTGGTATCTTCTTAATGTTTGTTCTTCACAGATGTTACGCACCACTTGGGAGCACACTGAATTGGAGAAATCAAGTGGCTTGTCACAGCAGTAGATGTTGGCATTAGGGCATGTTTTCTGTGTGCCTTGTAAGGTGTCTGCAATGGATTTAGCAGGCGTTAGGACCTTGAAAATGTTTTATTTGTCTTGGTGGGTTCCAAGTCATACCAGCCAGGAGCTGTGTCAGGAATCCCGGTTGTCGTGCAGTTCTGAATCCCAAGGATGGAGATTTGCAGTGTTATCCCATTCTTTATATAACAGGTGACAGGTAAAAGTCTGTTAAAACTGGTTTTTTACTTTCTTTTGGGAGCCTGTCAGCACTGAGCTGACCTCAGTGACACCGTGATGATGAATGTGACACACTTACCATAGGTAGAGCACAGCTCCATGAGGAATATGAAAGGAGAGAGGGCAGGAGAGGACAGGCCTGTACAGGTGAGAGCAAACTGCTGGTAATGGTTTGGTCTCAGCTCTCAGGAGTCAGAGCAGCCCAGGTTTTGTGGTGGCACCAGATGGTGAGGCTGACAGCTCGTACTGCAGGTGTGTGTCTCACTTCCATAGGGCACAGTCTGTGTTCAGGCTTGGATTCATGTGCTTCTCCCCTGGAGTACAGGAGTTTCTCCCCTGATTCATGTGCTTCTCCCCTGGAGTGAGCATTGTGAGATTTGTGTTGACCTTTAATTCCAGCAACTTATACTTTGTGGGCATTTTCTGTTTCTTCTGTGCAGGCAAAGCCAATGGTTTCCAGCTCAGCAGAAGTTCTGCTCCCTACACATTGCTCTGCCTGGTTTCTTACCTGATGTGGGGGAAAATCCCAACTCGGCCATAGGTGAGCTGACTTGTACCAGGAATGAACCCCCAGAAGACAAATCAGCATTTCCAATTGAACTTACCAGACTTGATATTGATGGGATGTGCCCTTCAGGTAGTGGAAATCTCAACAAGCTCTTGCTGAGGATCAGTCCAGGTTGCTTGATGGCAGCTCAGACTGCTCCTGGCTATAAACAAGGTTTAATTGGTGCCAAGAGCTGCTTCAGCAATTAATTCTCCACCCTTCTGCAAAGCTAAATTTTTTGGCAAGGAGACTGACCCTTATGTGGAAGGAGAGCATCATTCTGTTAACACCACAAATATCTCCAGACTTCCACAGTGAGTTTGTTGAGATGCAGTGCTTTGGAGAACAATTCTGTAGCAATTAAAATAGACAAGTATATTAAGATTGACTTTGCGTATGAGAGTTGGAATCCTTCCATGTGAATAAACTCACAGTGTGAGTGATTTTGAAGCTGACCATTAAAGTGCTTTCCTGCCCTGGGAGGGGAAAGAAAAGCTCAGTAAGTGTAGATTAGGAGGGACACTTTGTCCAGCACTTGGGAGGTGGAGGTCACAGTCTTTATCAGTCTTGAACTTATCTTTGACCTTCATTGCTCAGTGCTGTTTTTCCTTTTTTTCCTCCTGTCTATCAGATGTCAGCAAGTGGGTGTGAAATGCAGTGAGTGATCTGCACACCATACTGAACCCATGCTGGGGAGCAGGGCTGGGAAGAGAGCAAAGCCAGTGCCAAATGTGTTTAGAGCAGAGGAGAGGGCTCAGGAGCACTCTCTGGAAAATCTCCAAGGCTGATCACATTTGCCGGCTCTTTCTTTCCTTAATGGGAGCTGAAGCTGAGACATTGGTACAAGTGTATTGGTGCTTGGGAGGCTAAACAAGGAGAAACATAAATAAAAACTCAATAATCCTTCACTGGAGGGAACTAAGGAGCTTATCTGATTGGTTACAGCATGGCAAACACATAGAAGAACACATAAATCCAGAAGACTGTGGGGTTTGGGGTTTGATTTTTTTTTTTTGGTTGTTGTTGTTTTTTTTCTAAATCCAGTTTGAATCTTTTTAAACACTTAAAGGGCAGATAAAATGAGCAACCAGCATTTGAAATGAAGGAAAAACTGATATGCTTGAAAGGAAAATGTCAATGCCACAAAAAACCATAGCCCTGTAGATTCAAGAAAGGCAATTTGTAACCTCAGATGCCAGCACAGAGATGTTGAGCACAGGGACTTCTTCATAAAACCCTGATTGTTACCAGTTTGTTAAAGTGGCCAGAATGGTCTACAGTAAAACTGAATTTTTCATGTTTTCCTGCAAATACAAAACTCAGTTTGGGTTTGTCTATCCACAAATGGGTTATCAGAGGGGAGTACTTTGGTCCATCTCATTAAAACTTGTTTTTCTAACACCAGAATTCCATTCCTTCATTAGCTCTTCCAGCTGGATTCCACACAGGCTGTGTAGAGAGTGGCAGTCAATGATCTTGGAGCTTGCCACTGACAGAAATGATTCCTTTGCCTCCCTGCCAATGATTCCTTTTCCTCCCTGCCTCGTGTTTGGTGCTGGGCACATTCGGAGGGGCTCAGGAGCAACCTGAACTCGGGGCAGAGCAGCTGATAAAGAGAAGAAAAGGAAGCACTTTAGACATAAAGCCTTATCCTCTTCCCTGAGCTGCCTTTCATTGACATTTGTGTGTTTGGGCTTTATCATTCTGCTTATCAACGTTCCATTGAGAGCCTTGGGAAGTGCCAGAGGTGCTTTCAGTGCCAGTGTTACCTGCTGGGGGAGTTTATTCCCTGTGCTGTTCAGGACGTGGCTGGCTTTTGAAAAGAAAAGGAAATGGAACTGGTGGGAATGTCTTTCTCTGTTCTTCCAGGATGCAGGGGTCTCTTCCCATCACATTTGACTGATCCTTAGCCCTTGTTATGTGGCATCTGGGAAAACTCAGCAGGCTTTTAGCTACCCCAGCCTCACAAGGCTGTGGGTACCCAGAAGCTCCTCTTCCCACATATCAGTGGGTCTCATAAAAGCTGTTATTTCTCCCTGAAATCCTTTCTTGTCTCTTCAGCTTGTTGTGACTTAAAACATTCCTGCTGATATAGCAAATGCTGTAATTTTATATGTAGTTGCATTTAAAAAAGGGGAAACAAAGATCTTGTGCTTGGTTTCAGTGGGCTAGGAAGTAATTTATTGTATTTGAGCCTTCTAAGATCAGCAACTGCACCTGTTCCCATCTAGTGGCAAAACCAGCTCGGTTCTGCTGTGGTGGAACGTGAGGTTTGGGATCTGCAGTTCTCTGTTACAGAGCCCTAGATGTGAAAATGAGCCTAATTCCAGCCCCATGCTCCCTGCACAGGATGGGTCACGGCACAGGGACACTGCAGGGACACAGCAAATTGTGCTCTGCTCATCTTTGGAATGTCACATATTGCTCTAATAACTTTGCATACCAACTCTAATCTGCTTTTAATTCTCTCTGTAGCTCAAGTTAAGCACCAGACTTCATTTCAAATCTGTTGTTATTTTTGCATGTCCTCTTTTTCTCAAGTGGTTTATTTTGTCTAAATGCAGCAATTAAAAAGAAATTGTTACTCTGTGAGAAATTGTCTCAAGAAGAGGAAAGAAGTTTACAACAGCAAACTCTGATTGTCCTTATTTATTTTGGCAGATAAACAGGAAAGAAGTTTTCAAAGCAAATCCACAGGAGGTCCCTTTGGGATACTTGTTTCACTGAGGGGAGAATTCTCTTTTCCCCCACCCTGAGCAGATCACAGCATAGATTCTTGGATTTGGGGTGTCAGTTCAGGCTCAATTCACACATGAGCTGTCTTTCAGTCCCCTCACACCTGCTCCCTCCTTTTTTGACAGCTTTTTGAGATGTTGCTGATGATCTTCCCCAGGTTCCTCTGCCACTTCCTACTTCATTCCTTCAGGGGATGTTTGAGGCAGAGCTGCTGAATCCCTGTAGGTCTCTAACCCAGAAGGATCCCCAGTTACAGCCACGGCCTGATGTCCACTGCAGCTGGCTTTTTGGTATTCCTGCAGAGCTGTGCTCATTCATTCCCCTCACAGGAGCGAACATTTCCCCTCTCAGTGGTGATCTCAGGTGTCTCTGGGTGCCAGTGGTGGGGGCAGGTGGCAGGGGCTGGCTGGACAGGTGACATCTCTGAGTGAGGACAGAGCTGTTCTGCCTGATCCTTGCCTTCAGAGCCTGGGCACGTTCCATGTTTGACATATCGTGTTTACTGAGACTGCAGAAGAATGTTAATTGCTGTGAGATTGCAATTGCAATGCCCTGGCTGTGTTCACAGGAAACATCGAGGGCCAGGCAGGTTTGTAGGTAGTTCAAAATCTTGGCAGAAGCTGCCTGGCCTTAAGAGTGCTTGTGGAATGACAGCTTTTGAGCCAAGCAAAACACCGCTGCTGTAGAACTCATCGTGTCCTCTGTGGAGCGCTTTGGTTGTGTTTTAAAACATTCTGCCTTTGTGCCCTTCTGTGGCACTGTGTCCCCTTAATAGCTGCTCCTGGGATGCTGCTGGGTGGGTTTCCTTCAACAGAAATGATGCAGTCCCAGCAGCCGTTGTAAAAGGGGAGATTTATGATGTCTGTGTGTTCATCCCATTTCTGGAGACAGCTCCTCTAATGATAAAGGTGCATATATCTCGGTGTGATGTAAACAACTTGATGGATGGGTTGCAGTTTATGTGGAGAAAATATTGGAAGCTTTTTATCTATCTGTAAAGCTTCCTGGGAGGCTGCAAACAGGTGGCCTGGAAGCACAGACAGGTAGATCATCATTACAGGCAGTCAGGCTGTTTGCAGGTCCCACTGAGGCCAGCATTTCTATTCTGAAAATAATCAGCTGGTGAAGGCAAAAGGGAAGGAGCTCAAGGCTGCCAGAGCACTTACCTCTCTTTTAAAACAAGAGTAAGCAAAGATGGATTATATTAATATAATAACTGGCAGCCAGTCCATGTAGTTATGTGCTGCTTTAATCCTTGTTTAGCAGAAAATGCAGACTCAGGGACTGTAGTGTCCAGTCACAGATGCAGGTTTTTTATTGTGGAGAAGTAGGAAAATATTAGAATCCTGCCATTTCCTATAGTGAGAAAGGTACAGGATGTCCAAATTCTCAAAAGGATATTCATCTTTCCACCCAGGCAGTCTGGGTGTGTGCAGGTCTGTCTGTGTTTTTGCACCTGCATCCCCAGTGTGGGCACAAGCACTAATTAGCATTTCAAGTGGAGAAATTTTGCTTTAAAAATGAAGCCTAGTTTCAGTTGTCATAAAAATGTCAACCAGAGCAATAAAATGTCTCCCTAATTTAAGAACACTAGAAGGCAAAATAAATTAAATACTGAAACAGATAGAAATTCTTATGTTGAAGTTGATGGCTTTAAAATTATTACTAACATAACATTGGTACAAATCTTCTTCTCCTTGTTGATGGCACACGGGCCTGCCTGTGTGCAATGTGCTGGAGTGGAGAAGGTTTATAAACAGTGGGGGACTGACTCCAGGCCTTGAGAAGCATCATTCCTGAGTGACAGCAGCTGCTGCCACCCCACAGGAGCACCCAGTTCCTTTACTTGCTCAGAAGTGACTGTACCCCTGGGATTAGATGGTGTGGGGGGCCTGTTCTGTGTTTCAAGGCTGGTTTTTTTAAAGGGTTATCCCTCAGGGCAGGTTCTGGCTCAGCCAGTCTGGTGTGGAGCCAAGGACATCATTTGATTGACCTCGTGGTGTGGTTACAGCCCTTCTGCCTGGCTTTGAAAGCATCCAGGATTTACAGAGGTCACCTTGAGTTTTTGCATAAAGCTGGGAAAATACTTTCTCAGGGATGTTTTTCTGGAAGCTTAGCATTGTGTGAGTGTTCATGGTTAACTGATCCTACACTGAAGGATATTTAGGCTCTGAGCAGTGGATTTTTGTACATGCAGAGTCTGAGATTCCAGGCAGGCTGAGTGAACCGTGGGCAGCATCTCTGCAGGAGTAGGTGTGCCCAGCCTGATCCATGAGGGAGGTACAGAAAACCAGAGCAAGTGAGAATATTTTCTTGCCCCATGGTGTAGGAGCAGGATGAGAACAGTTTGCAGGGTTTCAGTCCTGGTACTCTCCCTACCTTTATACAGGCCCAGAAAGTCTTTGGTGTGGTTTCTTCTGCTGCATGGAGTAATGAGATGAGCTTGTTTTAGGCGAAATGAAGACTTCATGATTCAAGCCCACACATTTCTGTTACATTCCTACCTGGTGTATCCCTATTGCTCTGATATCTGGTGCTTCAGTGCAAAGGGGATTTTTCACCTGGGGATGATGATGATTCTTCTTTTTTTGCAGTGTTGTTTTTGTTTTTTTTTTCCTTGGCTTTTTTTTCCTTTGCTCTTTTAATTATGTTTAGGATCTGTAATGTAAGTAAATTAGAAGTGCTTTTTAATCAGCTTTCTTTAGATAGGCTCACTTTGTAGTACATAAGGATGGCAAAAACATGTTTGACTTTGTTTTCAATAGATTATGTATCTGTTATATCATTATTATTGAAGATCAAATAGGAATATCTGAGTTCACCATATAATTAAAAATCACACCACACCACAGTTCCAAGTGGAGACCACCTAAGGCTGTGTGTGTGACCTTAATACCTTCGAATTTGGAATTGCTTTTTTTTCCTCAATGTTTGATTTGGCTTCTGATACATTATTATATATTTTAACTAAATACTGAAAAATACTAAGAAAACACTTGTCAGTGGTGATTTGGGGGTCAGTTTTAGCAGATTCTGACACATCCAGGGGAGGTGAGAGTTCAGTGTTTGGGGCAGGACTCGCTGTTCCAGCGGCTGCAGTTTCCTGCGGCTGGAAGGGCTCAGCAGGCCTTGCAAACCAGGTCACATCCACTCAGCTCCTACCACCTGAAGTCATAAGTCAATGTTTTTCGTTTTTCTCCTTTTAAGTTGGCCTGGAAGAAGCTGACAAAAGAGGAGGAATCATGGTTGTTTGTTTTTTTGCCTGCAGGCAACTTTCAGATCGTTTTTGCCGGATCACAATAGACAAACCTTATTGGAAGTCCAGGATGTTTTTTCCCCTGGCCCCTGAAGCTGTAACACTCTTACTAACGGGGCATCGATGTTCCTTCTGACAAGATGGAGCTGTTAATTGAATGTTAATCACTTCACTCATGCCATGGTACCTTTTGAACTAGGAAAGGCATTTATCATATATCAGCATTGATACTGACTTTTCCTACCTGGGTTTCTGGCAGTGTGCAATAGGAGCACTGTGATTTGGGGATTTAATTGGCTTTGTTTTGGCTCTGAACTGACTGCGTGTACAGCACATGCATTTGGGATCCCCATCTTCAGTCTGATACATATTCAAATATTTACTCTTATCTGCTGTTTCAGACTACTTATGAATGAACAACAAAGAAATTTTTTGATGTTCTACTACCGGGTCTTGTGTCTTTTTAGCTGAGAAAATGACTGTTCAGGAAAGTTGTATCAGTGGGCATTAGGAGAACTGGATCATTAATATTTAACTGTGTTGGAAGTAGAAAGCACGGTAACAGTAATAATAATTTGCACTTGCACAACACATTTCTCCTGAGGATCTCAAAGCACTTTACAAACCATTTAATTAAGTCTAACTAAATCCCTCTGAGGTTTATTATTAGTCCCATTTTACAGATGGTTAAGCAAGGGCATAAAGAAGTTAAATGGTTTGCTTAAATGAGTTAGTGGCAACAATAAGCACATACTTCAGGAGTCCTGGCCACATCTGTGCTCTTGGAGCAGAGAAGGATTCAAGTGACCACAGGGTCTTGGAGCAGCACACAGAAGAGCAGAGCGGCTGGAACTGAGAGAAGGGGAAGGGTTTGGTTTGAGATAGATCCCTGTGAGTGCTGTTGTAGGATCTCTTGGTGTCCTGGCTGTGGAGGACTGAGAGCCCAAGGTGCAGGAGTGAGATAGGGCTGAGTCCTGGCTCTCCAGCAGACCAAGGGTCTGTTTCCTCCCACCAGTCACCAGGGACACCCACACTGTGCTGTTTCCTCTCTGTGCGACGCTGGTGCTTTGCTTTCCTCGGTGCTGCAGCTCTGGCCAGCCAGGAAGGGAGGAAGGAAGGAAGGAAGGAGGGAAGTTCTTGCCACTGGACTTAGAATTATTCATCCCATTAGCAGCTGCTTTTCCTCAGCTGCCCAGCAGGAGAGGTTGGTTTATCAAGACATAAAGCAGGAGTGTGCAGGCGAGGGGGACTCGCGCTCGCTGCTGATCCGGGAGCCACTTAGGAGGGTGCTCGTGTACAAATGCATTAGATTATGGTTAAGCAGCTTATGGACATAAAAACACATTAGAACTTTACAGCACACTATAAATTACAGTTTTGCAGCATTCACAGCCACAATGTTAGGTAATTACATTCATTAATCTACTACTAAGAGCACATAAAGTTGCCTCCCAAATGGTACCGTATGTGCTTGTGCTCAGCTGGGGATGCTCTGAGAAGGGCCTCCCCTCCCCCACGGCTTCCTCCACCACTGTTCTGCTTTGCTCCAAAATGTTCTGGTTTCATGATGGTTTTCAGCAGACCAGAATGTCAGGCACATTGCTCTAAATATTTAGGATTCACAGAGGAAGAATTTCTGATCATCTCATCTCATCCAGCTCTCAGCTTTTCTCAGTGAGCTGTAAGCAGTGTGGGGACTCATTGCAGTCGTTCATTTAGGAAGAAGTTCCTGCTTCTTGTCCCCTGGATGATCCCTCTGTGCCACCTGATGTTTGGTAGTCCCTGTAATTGTTAACTTCAGCAGTTAATGTTCTGTTGAAACTTCCTTGCCTTAGGTTGAGCATCTCGTGCTTCATTTTTTTTCATGCAGAAATATTCCCTTTAGTTAGAGCAGATTCTCAGCTGGTGTAAATTTTGTTGTCTGTCCCAGTGGCTATTTCCTTTCTTTTCCTTTCTCTATCTCGCATTGCACAGAAAGGCTTTCAAACCATCTCTTTGAGGTGCACCCATGTTCTGTACAAGCAGAGTCTTCTGCTGATTCCTTCTTGCTTCAATTTCTTGTCTTGAAAGACCATTCATGGCCATTTCTTTTCCTCTCCAATGGACCAAGTGTTAGCTTTGATATCCCCTACCCAAGGACAACGAGCTCTCCCATCTGTTATTCAGCCACATTTTGACTGGGACTTTCCATGAATTTTTAATTATGGAAATGGGAGGGCAGAGAGTCGTGTATTATCTGTTCTTAACCTCTTGCAGTGTGTGGTAGGAAACAGATCACACAAAAATTCCGTGGAAAACTTCCTCCACTTTCAGTGGCTGCAGAGCAGAGCACACATGGGAAAAGTACCGCTCAGTTAGAAGGGTAAAAGTAACAGAAACAGTTTGTCGCCCTGAATTTTTAAGAAATTAAGCTACTAAAATAGATTCAGTATCTCAGTCCTTGAAAAAACTTAAATGTGTTCCAAAAATCAAAGTCCATCTAAAAAACCTCACTCTCTCATGAAGGTATGAGTCCACTCAAACATAACTTTAGTGAGTCAGAAAGCAAAATCTATTCTCTTTTGTTTGTAAGACTTTAATGAATCTGATTGTAAAAACTGAAGCTTGTACAAGTCAACAGGAGCAGAAGACTTACAGAAATGACCCATTACTTCTGTGTCAGTTCATTAATTGGGTTTTCAGTTGCTGATTTCCGTTCACATCAGGATCATCTTCACATCCGAATGAGAAAGAGCCTTGCGAGCTACCTGTGCCTGTGCCGCCGGAGCAGCTGCTCCAGGAGGCTGTGACAGCTGCTTAATCACAGCCAGGCCTCGGTGAAAGGCATTCATCTATTTGCTAAATAGATGGAGCTTCAATGACACTTGAGTACTCCAGTTTCTAGGGAATTTCTTTGTCATTACTGACAAATTTATTATCCTGACCATTAAATTAATAAAATGCAGAGCACATGGCAGCTGCTTTTTGAAGGAGGTGAATTTTGGTGGCGCAGAAACTCCTCCAGCTCCATGTCCTGAGCTGTCACCTGCCTGCTGTCCCGGACCTCTGTGTCTAAGGGCCAGAGGAGGTGGGAAAAAGCAAGTCCAGCATCTCAGAGCTGTGGGACAGGACAGAAGGAGCACATTTGGCGGGGATGAGTCTCCCATCGGGAATTCCCAGCTGTAGTTTAGTGCTGTCTCTCGCAGGCTGCTTCTGCCCAGGGCAGAAACAGGAACCACTCTGGGCACTGCGCTGCCTCTCGGTCACTGATGCACCAGGGTGTCAGCAGCACCGTGCTGCGTGTTCCCATAAGCAAGAGCTGCAGGGATGGCCTTTGTTTCTGAGAGAGCAGCAGCTGCAGGGAAACAACTGCCTGGAAAAGTCACATTTTGGACACAGTTTGCCTGTCACCTGCTTAGCTTCAGCCCACCTTTCAGGTGGTACACTGAGATATGCAACTGTATTCTTTACAGTGGGCTTTACTTGCCTTTTTCTGCATGTAAACATTAGGAAGCCAGAAATCCTGTTTTTAAGGGCAGTGTGTCTCCCTGCTGCCAGTAAGCCAGGGCAGCAGCCTGCTGGAATGGAGATGGATTGGGATCCCATGGGACAGTGTCAGGGCAGAAGGATGCTGTCACGTGCAGCTGCTAACCTGGTCCTTGCCCTCCTGATGAAACAGCTGCTGTTCTGGGGTAGTGTCAGCGCTCCTGTGTTCCTGATGCCGTCTGTGTCACCCGTGGAGCATCCCATAAGGCACGTGGGGATCCCATTAACCCAGGCTGTCTCCTCCTGATGAAGCACCAGGGCGAGTCTCTGTCCCTGCTCAGCTCAGGGCTCCCAGAACACCGAGAGCTTTACGGCTCCGCTTGGGTGCTCGGGACTTCACTGTGTGATGGTATTGATGTAAAATTTAACAGCCACTGGCTGTGCTGACTGTGCTGGCTTCACTCGTTACTGCTGGAACATGCCCTGCTCTTCATTTAGATATTTTGGTCCATTTATTAGATATTACAGAGATTTTCCCTTTCTGGACAGAACTGGCAGTGATTTCTGTAGTGGAAGCCTACTGGGAATGATTCTAATCTAGTTTCTGAGGATTTGTTTATTGGGAAAGCACATGCTGGGCTAATTTCAGGGTATGTACTGCATGGTATTTTTTTTATCCACAAGTGAAGTTTTAATAAGGGAACGTAGTACTAGGACAGCAGTTTGTGTTTTGAGATTTTTTTCCTTTTATTTTCCTCCAAAAAGCAGCAAAGGCGAAATTGGCTCAGTGAGTATTTATTGGCAAATTAGTGTTTCTAAAGCCTTCCTTTTTGCTTGTTCTTTTCTAGAGCTTGGAGAAATAAGATTTCACGTAATGCATCTGGGATTGGATTACTGGATTGAATTTTGCAAAGTACACTGGGGATAGCTGAGCCTGTTTAGAAAGCAGCTAAGCCCCTCTGAGTCAGTAAAAATTCAATTCGTGATAGTTGATGAGGGATTTTTTGATGGGTTTTGTTTTGGGTAGTTTATTTGCTGTTGGATGGTCATATTTCCTTTGAGGTATTTTATCAAGGTTTATTAAGCTTTTGGTGGAGGCTGTGGTGGGATACAGACTTTCTCTGAAAAATATGATGGAAAAATGCCTGGAAGCTGACATCCCTCCTCCTGCTTGCTTGTTGAACACAAACATTAAATTTTAAAGGCACTCTTCAGTTGAATTTGTGTGTTGTGACCATTTTGGAAACCCACAGAAACATGATCAAAATTTATCAAAGCTGTGGTTGTGATGGGTTATTACTTTGCATCTGGTCTCTTGTGTCCTCAGGGTCTCCTGCTCCTTCCCTCCCTCTTCCCCTTCTCTCCTGCTGAGAGTTGAGGTTTTGGTCCTCCAACCAGGCCAGCCACGTTATCCCAGTGCAGGTGGGAGTGATCTCTGTGATTCTGATAACAGAGCTCCAGGCACAGCAGGGGCTGGGAAAATCCCTGCTCTGATGCAGGGACAGATCTCATCTCAAAGAATGGTGTCTGAATTTAGATTCTCTTTTTCTCTGTAAAACTGGCCTGATTTTTTTCTGGACTTCCTTTTTCATTTCCTAGGACAGTGCTACTGTGTTGCTGGTGCACCTGGGGTTTTTAGGGGAGTTTTTGGTTGTTGGGGTTTTTTTGGAAGGGGAGTGGGGGGTTGTGGGTGTTGTTTGGTTGGTTTGGTTTTTTTGATGCTTTGGAGTTGAATTCTTTTGGAAGAGAACATCAGAGAAGTTTGCACAGTGCTGTGCAAGGAGAGGTGTGAGTGTAAGAATCCAGGGGGTGGCTGGGCTAAGCTGAGGGAAAGGAGAAGCAGGAAGGCTGCAAATTTCTCAGTGTGTGGAATAGGTTTTAATAAGGTCATCAAGAACTCAGAATTAATTCTGAATGAGGTAAAAACTGCCATAGCAGGAAACCATAAAATCTTTCATTGTAACCCTGTGTAGGATCCTTCACTGTCCTGTGCATCCTGTAATGGCCCTGAGAAGGAGATTGCGAAGTGTGATATGGGAGAGGGCTGTATCCTCCTCCCCCTTAAAGAGGAAATGGGCGAAGAAGCAAAATGCTTTTGCTCTTCTAACAGGAAGAAATAATGGTTTTCTAGGTGAGGTTTAATGCTCTCAGCAAATCTTTGCAGATTTTACATTACAGTCATTTCCTCGAGTCAGACTTCCCTGCTGCCTGGTAAGTAAACACGGAAAGCATAGATTATCAGTTAAGAGTATCGACAGCATTTCAAGTGCTATCAGAGAACATTTAATTCAGTTTAATTTTGTGATAAATCTCATGTTTAATCCTCTGGTTGCTCTGTAATCATGTCTCTATTGATCTTCTCTGAATGACTGCATGCAGTTTAATAAACTTTGCCATTAACCCAAGCTTTCTAAAAGAGGAGATTGACTCCAGTATCAAGTCTGATAGAACCAATAAGCAGCTGAAAATCATTAAATGTGTCCATTATAAAATATTTGCATTAACATCAAAGCGAAAGTGTAGAGGTGAATTTGCAGCTTATTAGAGAAAGAGTTTGCAGTTGGAAAGTCTCAGTATGTCAGTCAAAATCAGCAGCAGTTTTCAACCTGGCTGATTCAAGCTGACACCTCCTTTCATTTCTTATTCCTCAAATCCCTCTTTCATCCTATTGAGCAAACTCCTTTCCTCTTTTCCCAGCCATAATTATATCCTGTAATTTATTGCATCTTTTTCACCCCAGGCATTTGTTTAGTCCAGGGGTTTGAGGTCATTTTTCCCTCATAATAAAGCTGCAGACTTTGGGTGTCTTTTTCAAGTGTTGGTTTGGATTTTCTGTCCCGACCTCCTTTTCTAAGGAGTGTCCATGTTACATGAGCTGTAACACTGGGATGAAGAACTGGGGAGGGAAATGCTGTGCCCCCCTCTGTGTTAGGGCATGCAGGGAGCCTGTCAGTGTGGGAGGGAAAAATGGAAGAAAGCAAGAACCACATAACAGACATGTGGCTGAGTGACAGCAGTGAGGCCGTGGATGCTCATCTCTTCTCTTAAGGATGATGGAGAAGATACAAGATGACTTTCCCACCCTACTCATCAGCTGGGGGAGGGTAAGGGAGATGCAAGAAGTACCAGCTTGGCAGGAGGCAGGGAAGGGTCCCACAGGAACACCCTGGCTGTGGTGGCTTGGCCTGATGAGGTTGAAGGGCTGCAGTGGCTTGGAAGATGAGAGACGGCTTTGCTGTTGTTCCCAAAATAAACAAATGGGCAGTGCAAGCCCTCCTATGCCTCGTGGGCTGTAGCAGTTGGACGCTCCTGTTTCCTGTCTGGAAGGGGCTGCCTTGGTCTGGGTCCGGGAGGAGGGGGATGTGCCATGGACCCACCTCACTGTGCAGGGCCTGTTTGCTCTCCATAACCCTGGGTGTGCAGCCCCTGTGTTCCTGTGGGGCCTGGTCCATTTACCTCTCCAAGGATTTAGCACTGCGAAGCACTGATGGAATAGGATGTGGTTTTACTTCCATTTCACAGATGAGCTCTGCTGCATGGGAGGGCTGAAGGCCCAAATTCATGGAGCCATTTATTTCCTTTGGAAAACCAGTCAATGGGAATTAAATAGTTTCAGGCCCCTGAATACCCTCTTTGTGGTTTGGGGCTTAGCTGAGTGCTGCAGGTCACAGGGAGCGTCGGGGGGAGATCAGGAATTCCCACATCCACCTCCAAGTCCCCACATTAATAGCTTACCTTCTCAGTCCAGCCAGCTCTAATCCTGTGCCTGGCAGGGCACAAGTGGTGATAAGGTCAGACAGGAGAGATTTGGATACCGGCCCCTACAAGCAGCTTAGAAAACCTTTCCTAGGAAGGGTTTCCTTCCCAGTGCAGACCGATTTCCTGCTTATGGTTCTAATTCTCTTCAACATATTCCGTGGCTCTCGAGAGATGCATTGCAGAGCTTTATCTGTTCCTGCTCGAGGCAAGTTTTACAGAGAGACAGGAGCTGGGATGCTTCCTACAGAAGGAACGGTTCCGAGTTCAGTCGAGGCAGCGGAGTGCAATGAAGTGGGGTTTGACTCTTAAGTGCTGCTGAAGTGATGTGATTCACAGCTTTTGTAACTCCTTGCAAGTTTGCTGCAGGCATTAGCAAAGCTCTTGACTTGAGATGTTCAGCTTCGGAACCAGATCCCCTGACTGTGCATCCCTACCAAGTTAAATTTGTAGCTTCTAGGTGGCTATAAACAAGAAATATTACAGTAATTGCTTTTCCAGCCACTAAATAGCTCTGAATATTAGATGAGACTTCAGTTTTAAAAGATCTATCTACAAAGTATCTTGAATATTTGCAGAAGACATTATGTTTTCAGCCACAGCATAACTGTGAAGGAAATCCTCTTTTTCTGGTGTATGAGGTAGCTTTGCAGGGTCTGTGCCCTGAGATAAAACTGGAGAAAGCAGCCATCTCTGGTTTTCCCTGTTTATTTATTCATGCTGTCTTCTGTGCCCATCTAACTGGAGACTCTGTATACAAATGGAAGGGAGGATCTGTTTCACCTCCTAGGAACTGCTGAATGTACCTGGTGGGTTTTTGGGTGATCCCACGTAGGATTTGGAGCATCCACTGAGCCCAGAGCTGAAGCCAGGACGTGATGCATTCGCAGCGGTGCAGAAATAGAGGTGGAAAACGTGTGGCATTTCCCCAGGGGGTCTGGGCTCTGTTGGGTACGGGGTTTATACCTTTGTACAGGAAAGCAGAACAGTTCTGGTGTTCATTTCCTCATGTATGTGAGTGAGGACTCTTGAGATAGAAGCAACTGATGTCTACTTTGTAAGTGGTGCGAAGGACAAGGCAATGATAAATCTTGTCTGTTATGCTAAGCTGTGCTTCTGAACTGCAGAGAGGGGGATTTGCCACTGATCAGCACCGTACAAGAATGTAATCCCTCTGGTTTTTTGATCATCACATTTATCTTCACTGTATTGGTTTCCTTGGGGAAGAATAAGCCAGCAAATGGAAAGATTACATATTGCTCTATTTCTTAAACTTTTGTTCTTTACTATTTTTTTCAGCCTGAATGCTAGAAGGTGGCTTCATTTGCAGTTGGGAAGTTGAACCATTGTTTCTTTTCCCCCTCTTAATTGCACAAAGGCTCTGATCCTTTTCCTAATGAGGAATGTTGCCAAGCTCGCCTTAAGTGTTGCAGTCCTCAGGTCCTAGCTAAGCTCTCTTTCTCACTCCTTTTTTTCTAATCACTGTTCTTCCATTTTAAAATCTTTCCTCATCAGGTTTTTGTGCAGCGCTGTATGCCACATGCCAAAACAGTGGCAGAGTTAGGGGTTTCTAGAGAAGAAAAAAGAAAATCCAGAGGAATACAAGACAGCAGGAGCTTAAAAGACAGAAAAGCTTCTTGTTGAGTAGCTTGAATTCTTGACCTACAAGATGCAAAAGAGTTGTTTTAAAAGAGATTAATTTTTTGTCAAGGCTCAATAATTACAACCCATTATTACGTGGAGAATTTTGATTTGGTGAAAAAATCTGCAGGTTGGATTGGATTACTCATGGATAGCTCCACCTGGCATGATCCATGAGTAGTTCTGCTAATTCTGTCCATTGCTTTGCTCATGTCTGCATTCTCTGTCCTGCTGGCTTGGGTGTGCAGAGGGATGCTCTGGTTTCCCTGCGTGCTTGTGACACAGAAATGCATGGCTTGGATGTTTCCATCTCTCCCTGGAGCAGTTTCCTTGTTGTTTTTACCTGTGTTGTCTCAAGGTGGTGTCTCTGTCTCGACTCCTGGGGACCTGGTTTTCTCATCCAGTCTCGAGGCTGACAGGGCAGCAAAGCCAAGTGTGTCCCAGCTCAGTGCCTTTCTGTGGCCATGAGATTCCAGGGAGCATCCTGAGACCTGTGGAATGCACGGGTCTTAGCTGTTGCTGCACCATCTTCTCACAGGACCAGGAATGCAGAGGTGCTTCTGATTCAATTTACAAACCATAATACATTTTTTATGACTGCTGAGTGCTGTGCTAATGAATGGTGCCAGTGTGAGGCTGAACTCATCTGTTTCCTAGTGCAGGGACAGCAGGGATGAGAGCTGTCTAAGTCCACATGCATTTATTCTACCTCTGCAATAAGACGGATAACCCTTTAAATGTAAAATTTTTTGGCCCACTGACTCCATGCCTGGGTCTGTGGCCTGCCAACCAAAGTGCTGTTTGAATTATTCAGAGAACACAATATGTGTGTGGAGGGTGGAGGAACCCACAGCCAGCTTCGTGCCAGCAGCTTCTGCAATGGGGTTGTATTTCCCTCCAGTGAAATCCCCTGGAATGTGTGTTTTGATCAGTATATGCAAATCCTGTATAACTACAGATACAAATGTACAACATTTTTGTTTTGGGGAGAAAGTTTGAAATTTTAAAATACTTTTTCCATTATAAATCAGAACAAAAAGTAAAAATTAAGAAAACTGTGAAGAAAAAAAAAAACCCAGAAGTTTTGGTGTAGAACTGAGGAGTTGCTCAATTATTTAGACAAACTGAAATATTTGTGTTTCATATTATTCTGTGTGGTTCTTGATAGCTGTTCAGTTGGATTCTCTCCACCACGAACACCCCATTTTCCAAGGATAAAAATTCCTGGCCCTGCTGTGACCTGAAGCTGCCCCTTGAACTGAGGCAAGGACAGCTGTGGGAGATGCCAGTCCCAGCCCGTGCCCACAGCTGGATGTGCTCCTGCTGCAGATCAGGGCAGTGCTGTGCAAGGCTTGACTGGCTGGAACAGGCCTGGGTGCTTGGGATCATCACCATAACTGTGCCACTGGTGTGTCACAGCACAGGGGACCAACCAAACTCAGCAGTGCTTCAGGAGCTGCCTTAGTGCCCCTCTCTCTGTCTAATCGCTCATCCTAACTGAGCAGTGCAGAGCACTGGAGCCCTCCTCCCTGGCATGGAGATTTAAAGGGAGCATCCCTAGGGACTCCTCTCCACATCTCTTTTCTATTTCTATTCATTCCTCAAACAAAGAAAACAAATACGAGCATGTGGCCCTGCTGCTCACAGGGTAAGTCAGGCACATTTATTTAAGGCGCAGCGCTGTGAGATAAATCCCGGCCCAGTGGGAATCCATTGCCCCCGGCTGCAAGAGCTGCACGTGTGAGCAGCCTCGGGGCTGAGTTGGGCTGAACACGGTGGGATGGAGGGGTTTGGAGCTGTGGTGTTGGAAGCACTCGGAGCTGGGGCTGATTCTGCTCAGGCCATGCTCGGGGAGCAGGGATGGGCTGGAGGGGCAGCGTGGGCAGCACAGCCCTGGCTGCTCGGCCAGGATCAAAGGCTGGAGGTGCAGGGACAACAGGCACTTAACAAAGGTGATTGAAGAGTTTGCACAACTTCTGTGGAGGAGTGGAGAGAAGGTGGCTGAGAGGGTGTCAGCAGAGGACACGGATCCACTGCTGGGACAGGCAAGGTCTCCCTGCTGTTTCTGCCTTGAAAGGCAGTCCCAGGTCTCGTGGAGGTCATTGAGTCAAATCTGCAGCAAAGACATAACCTTGGACTCTGCTGGCAACTTGTGTTAGACCTAGAAAAATCTCTAGAGACAACACAATGGGACTTCCAGGCTGGCAGAAGCTGGCTGGAGCCAGAGCTTCAGGATCTCTTGGCAGGAGCACACAGGTTTCTGGCTGAACCAGTCTAAGCAGAATCAGCTGTGTGTACTTTGCCTTCCACAAAGCCGGGCAGCTTCAAGAAAAACAGTTCCATGGCTCTGCAATCTGAGCTGGCGTTGCTCAGCACTTCCTCAGCACTGACTCCAAGCTGAGGCTTTTTCTTAACTCAGGTTGCACAGGCTCCAGTAATTTCCTGATTGTTCTGCACAACTGAAACATGTTATGGCACAGTATTTGAGTGACAAAACTGAGAAGGGAGGGGGGAAGGATAAGGCTGAGAATACCATGTCGTGTTTGAGAAACATGAAATAAATAAATAGCAATCAATTGCTCTGATGCTCACCTTCATGTATGACACCAGCTTTTGCCAGCTCAACAGCTGGCACAAAAGCCTTAGATTTCCTTACCTCCAGCTTGTATTTGCTATGTGGCATTGAGGGAGGCCATGGCACCACATTATTGTAGAAACAGCTCTTCCCTGTATCCTTCTAACACATGGTGCTCACTAAAGCCCGATTTCCAGGAGTGCTCAGCACTCCTGGTAGCTGCTGAAATCAGTGAAGGCTGTGCTTCATAGAGAAAGTGCTCTGTGGAGCCAAGTTCTCTGAAAAATCAAATCTCAGGTGCTTCCCAATGAATGCTTAAAATCAGCAGATGTTTCTGACCTGAACATGTCAGGACTGTTGTTGCCACCTATAAAATGGGAATAGTGAAATACCTTTGTCTGGCAAAACAACTGTGAAATAGGCCGTTGGTATTTGTTGAGCATCTATCTGATACAGTCGGGAGGAGCTGCACAGAAAAGCCCTTGAGGAAATTAATCATTGTGCATTCAGAGGAGGGTGTGAATGGAGTGCCAGTAAACAAGGCCTAGGTCCACACTGGACAAAGAGGAGCAAACAAAATCCTGCGTGGTTGCTCATTAGCCAAACACCTTCCATTCTGTGTAGGGAAACAGGAGCATGGGATCATGTAATTAAAGATTGTATCTTGGCATGTATGCACAAGAGGCCTGAATTAAGGTGGTGGCTGCAGCCTTAATCTTGGCCTTTCATAACTTGCAAGCCCTTGACTTTGTAACCTCAATAATGTTGCCTTAATGTATTTTTGTGTGTGTAATTTAAATCGGCAGGACCTGAAAAGGAACCTTCTGTTTATCAATGCTATTGTTAACAAATGATTTTGGGATGAAAAATCAAAGCAATCTCTTTGCCACAGAAGTGCTTTCACACAACGTATCTGGAGCAGACAGCAACTTGCTCTGCTATTGTTTTCCTTCCTCTTCACCCACCTGGAGCATCCCCCAGCCTGCCACTGCCTTTCATCCTCACTCTGTTGCACAACTGCTTTTGCACAACACTGAACCACTTTGTTTTCAGATTCCAGAGGGATGCAGGAGGCGATGGATTGCAACGTTATGAAAACAAAGCAAACAAAACAAGATTAGACCTTTCTGTGGAGGTCTTGTGGCTTGAAGGAATTGCTGGGATTAGTGGATGGGCCACTGCACCCAATATAGTTGACATCATGCCTCTCTTCACCAGTCCCTTGTGTCTTAAAATACCGTAATAGTGACACTGAGAATCCTTTTCTCTTTTGCATTGTGCTTTACACCTGCCTTCCTTTCTCCCTGGTGTTGTTTTAAGAGTGTTGGCAATTTTTCCCCCCGAGATAAATGCTTTTGAGGAACTAATTGTTCATCAGAAGAATACACATTACATTTAACTATTTTATCTGGAGGTAAATTAATGGTTATTGTAAGCATCTCATTTTATTTTCTGATTTTGAAAGATTAGAGGGACTGGTCAGTGCATTATTTTCAGACCTTTACATCTTGTTGTTTCTGCCAGAATTAAAATAGCAAATTATGAAACATGAGAGAGATATTGAAGTTTTGGGGCATTTTGATCCATCAGCTGTAAAAATTCTTCCCCAATATAACAGAAACACAGTAGGAGTTGATGGGGACTGTCAAGATGTGATGGGAAATTTGGTACCCTCACACTGGCAGCGTTTCTGAGGGGTTTTGGTTCAGTTTGTGCATGTTGCTGTCCTGGATTCCCAGCTAACGATTCCCCGTGTGATGCTTCCCTGGGAGGGTGGGCAGGCCCTGGCACAGGGTGCCCAGAGCAGCTGGGGCTGCCCCTGGATCCCTGGCAGTGCCCAAGGCCAGGCTGGACATTGGGGCTGGGAGCAGCCTGGGACAGTGGGAGGTGTCCCTGCCCTGGCAGGGGTGGCACTGGATGAGGTTTAAGGTTCCTTCCCGCCCAAACCATTCTGGGATTCTGTGCTGGCCAAGCTGCAGGATTTCTCTCAGCTGTGCCCTGCAGGCATCCTAATTTCTTGCAAGCTAAACTTCTGTACCCAGTGTCCTGGGTGAACGTGGAGGTGGCGGTTTTGCTGTCGTTTCTGTTTGTGCTGTTCCCTTTGGCTGTTTCTTGCTTCCCCTCACATCCAGTCCTGTCCCTGGGAGCTGCTGCAGCTGATAGCAGGCTGGGGGGTCGGGCTGTCCTAGGCTTGGGATGGAACTGGCAAAGAATTTCAAATCGACTTTTGTAGCTACTGAAAATGTATTTTCTTTCCCCTTAATTGGCTTTTTCCTTCTGCACTGGTGTTCCTGATCAAATGAGAATTGTTTGTTCCTTGAAAGGCTCCAGAAGTGCCTTTCTTACAGTTCTGTTTGACACGGACATTTGGATGTCTGAACAGTGAACGGGGCAGACTGGCAGCTTCAAGCTTGATTTTCTAAATATTTGTGTTTTAAGTGGAGCATTACATTGACATTTCATGACTATTTGACTTTTTAAAAAATGTCTAATTTCTTTATATTTTATTGTTGGAGTGAAGGATAAATTGTTGGGCTCTGATATAAAGCTGTAGAGGAGTTTAGCAAGAACCTGAGGAGCAAATAATTGGAATATAGTTGTAGACTGTTGCAATTGTTATTTGGTTTAACTAGCACTGCAATGTAAACTACTCCTGTTTTTAATAATCAGGTTTTTTAAGTTGTATTTTACTGAGGTCACATTCAGTACAAATTCAGAAAATAAGTTTTTACAACACTGGAATTGTAACGATAATCACAAGGATGGTTTGGAAAGGTCAAGGCTTGAAATCCCTGAGCAGCACGTGAAATGTTCATCCAGAGAAATTTCTGCAGTGCATTTGCTACCCACTGCATTTACAGTGGTGTTTTTAATCCAGCATTCCCACAGAAAAATCCCATAATAAGGAATGGAACAGAGTTATTTACATGTAGTTTTTAAGCTGTTGTCAGAGGGCAGGGGCAGGAGGGAAGGGCAGCGATGGACTGGCTCTGGGGTGAGGTTCATGGGGGTGATACATGTACCCCACAAAGCTCTGCCCTGCTGCCACTGAGGGTTTGATTTTTAATCAATGAGTTGTCATTTAAGTAGCAAGGAGATGGACTTTGCTGAAATAAATCAGGCACAGCTCCCTGAAAGATTTGATGAGAATGCAGTGTGTCCTTCAAGCTTCCTACCTTGAGAAATGATCCGAGGGGCCCAGGGGCTGCTTCTCCTCCCCTCAGCCAGGGCAGGGCTGGGCTGGAGCTGTGGGTGCTGTTTGGAGCCAGGTGATTGCAAGGCCACCCCGCCGGCAGGAGCCTGCTCAGCACCGCGGGCCCTTCCCTGCCTGGGCACCTGCAGCGGGATCAGGCTGATTAATGTGCCCAGTAGAAATAAAACAAATGGAAATTTTTTTAGATTATACAGTACACTCATAAATATTAATGCACTTTTGTATTCAGTTGCGTGTAATTACATATTACGCATTTAAGTCACCTTCCTGATACACTTAAGGCACTTTACTGATGAAAGATATCTCTGAATAAGATGGTTTTAAACTGTGCCTAATATGTTTGTAGGATTTACTTAATAATGTGTGGGCTTGTATGCTGGCAGGAGAGGAGAAAAACCTCCATTAGAGACTGAATGTTTTTGTGGGGTTGGCTGCTCAGTCTGAATCCACTCCATGGGTAGCTGCTGAAAAATACGTCTCGACATGAAATATTACTACATCTTCTTATCTATGTAGATAAGGTCTGTGCAGTCCTGTCACCTTAGAGTAATTACAGCTTATTACTCTAATCATGAGGATGCCTGAAGTCTGTAATTAAGATTGTGCTGGCTAATGTACTAGCACACGGCATGGTACAGCTATTGTCCTATCTAAACAAGGGAAAGATAAAAATGGGATGGGGGGAAAGGGCAGCAAGTGGGGAAGTGATTTATGCAGGGCCGTGGTTCCCAGCCAAGCACTGCCTCCACAGAGCCCAGGGGCTCCACGGGGCAGGATCCGAGACAATCCTGGGCAGTTTGCACCCTCAAACACGAGGAGAACACCCCAGGAGAGCTCTAGTCAAGCTACTTTTAATGCATCCTCTCCTCCTGTGTATAAGATTTATTCTTTTATCATGTCCTCCTGCTGTCTAGTCTGCAGATGAAGAATTTAACACATATTTCTAGATACATATTTCTTTTAAGGCCAAGTCGTGTCTCTGCTGAAAGCCATGACAGGCTCTACCCCACAGTTCCCTCACGAGGGTTTGACCTACAGCACTCTGTCATTTCCCTGCAGTGGTGTCAGGTGGTGAAAAGCAGACGGCTCTTCTGGAGGAACGGGGTTGTTTAAACACCAGTCTTTATGGCTAAATTTCATAGCAAGCCCACCCACCAAACAGGGTTTAAGGTCCCTTTCACAAGTTAGGCACGTGTGGAGCTCCTCTGCCTCCCTTTGCTTGTGAGCAGAAGAGGATCCTTATTTTTGAACGTTCCTGCCAGTTGTTCCTTCTGCCTGGGAAGGAGCCTTTCCATCCAGTTTGGGGAAGGCTTTGTGGATTTGGTGCCACTCATCTTTGCCACAGGTGTGTGAGCAGATTCCTTTCTCTGAGTTCTCATGAGCTCCACGTTCTTTAGGTGTATCTGACAATTTTGAAGCTTCATGCAGTTGTCTGGAACGTGGGCTCTGAGAAAGGGTTATCCCAGGTACAGCCACAGCGATCTGCTGAGTCTGACCCATCTCACGCCCCCCCTTAAAGCTAATAGGAACAAGTTATTTCTTGATGGAAGTGCCTGGCCCCATTAGACATTTTATAAGCTGCTGGAAGCCTGCCACTGTTTCATTTAGATCACTCACAGCTGGGGGAAAAAAATCCCACAAAAGCTACTTAGTCATTAGAAGAATTTATTTTTTTTCCAGAAAGTTTGCCTTTGTTCACTCCTTCAGCCTTTCACATTTAGAGTGAATCCTCTTGAAAAGCATTTGTATCTACAAACATGAGCTCTGTGTTTTAACAGAAGGTTTTGCTGGTATAATGTTCTACTCATAAAACATTGGATTTTTTTTATACTGACCTGAAAAAAAAATTCTTAGCAGCATGATGATAGCTATGCTAAGCTACAAATCTGTTCTAACATAAAATATCTATTATTTTATAACCTACCCTTGCTATCCAGGAGGTCCAGGTGTGTTTGTGGATGCTGTAGTTTTACGAAGCTGATGAAGGTGAGCCCTGGTGAAATGGTTACTGCACTTGAGAGAATTTGCCTTCCTGCATTTATGGCATGCAGCTAAACCTAAAACCTTCCTGCAAAGGGAGGCAGGTGTGCTGAGTTTTAAAAGGGGTTGTTCTTGCTTTTGATTGCCTTGGGCAGCTCCGTAGGGTCCCTCAGCTTGTGCACAAGGAGATCCCAAAGCATTTTAGGAAGATCAGTGCTACTACTGAGCTCTTTTTCAGTAGAGCCAGGGAGGAACCAGCGAGGAGACACAGGAGGTTCTTAAATTACTAACCCTGTGTTGGAGCTAAGGATGCTCAAATTCTCTTTCATGAGGTTGGATAAGGCTCCTGACTTTTTGGATATGAGTAACACTGTGACAAAAAGCCCAGGGTATCTCCTGGGCTGTCTTAGGTGAAAAAAAGGTAGAAAAAATGTCTTATAGCTTCTGTTCAATACTGCCATCTTCAATGCCTGTAAAATCATTCCCTTTGCTAAATATCAAATTTGAACAATGACTGTCTTCAGTTGAATTAATCATCTCATTGGTTTCAGTTATGAATTTTGTGAAGCTCTTGTGTTTTAGAGAGTCATTTAGGGAGCAGTCTTTAATTAAAGCCAAACTGCTTTTTGCCTTTAGGCATGTTTTTTTGCATTAAAAGGTGCCATAATTTGAATTATATTCTCCTGAGCCTCAGTCTTTATGTGACACAGGGACCAATAGCCTTTCCTTCTGTCAGTTACAATATTAAGTGACAATAAACAACAGCTGAAAGGCTCACAAGATTACAGAGCACTTTATGGTGGGCATGGAAGCTCCTGGTCCAAGCAGCCAGGCACATTAGCAGAGAGTGCTGAAAGCATGACCCTGCCTCAGTAACTGCCCCTCACAGGGCAGCACCAGACCCTGACGTGGGCAGTTCTTGGAGTAGATGTGACTCAGCACATGGCAATTTTTGGATGCACAATATGCACTCTAATTAACATCTTTCCAGTAGCTTCTCATTCTTCTCTCCTAATGAATTCTCCAGCCTCCTCTTCCTTTAATTCTGCGCTATTGAAAAAGACTCATTTCAAGTGACATTTATCGGAAATGAAAACTGGGATTCTGTGTGTTGCAGGTTATTTGTAAGAAAACAGCTGTGGGCTAAGTGACAAAACTCACATTTGTGTTATGGGAGTGGAGTATTTTTTTATAGACAGACATTGATTCTGGGGGTTAAAGGGTCAGTGACAAAGTTTTCAAATACCAAGTTGCTTTTTTCGTGCACTTTTCACCCCTGTCCCTGAGATTTGGAAATCTACTGCTTAAGTAAGGCTTGAGGGAAACGTGCCCTGAAGTCAATGGAGATTCATTGGCCGTAATTGGATTTAGGTCAGCTCGTGCCTTGGCTTCTCAAATACAAGGAATAATAAGAATAAATACTGAACAGTCAAGCATTGTTTAAATCAAAATAGATTGTTAATTTAAACATTATAAACAAATGCTATCTTCTAAATGTGTGCTCTCTTGATACATGAGATGTTTTTGAGAATTGAGGTTGACTGTATGAAGTCTCAAGGAGGATGTGTCTCCTTCCATGCACTCACTTCTTCCTGCCAATTTTATTTAGCATTTGCCTATCTTTTGATGAAGAGGACATCAGTGAAGAGGGGGTGTTTCCCTTTTCTGGTGACTGCAGCATTGCCCTGACAGTGCTTTGCTGGCCACCTGGAACCAAACCAGAGCTGTAGTTTAACCACTGTGTTTTTCTCCTCTTCTCCCTCTGCAGAAGGACGTAGCTCTGAAACCTCAGGAACGTGTGGAGAAGCGACAGAATCCTCTAGCCAAGAAGAAACGGGAAGCACTTACCAATGGGCTGTCGTATCTTCCAAAAAAGAACAGACTCCACCACCACCAGTACAGCTCCGACCGGGAAAATGACCGAAACCTGTGCCAGCACCTTGGGAAAAAGAAGAAGTTACCGAAGGGCCTCAGACAGGTGGGAGACAAGTTTCCTGCAGCGGGGAGGGAGGGCTCTGCCCGTTGGCTCATGGTATGTAGAAGCCGATTTCTCATTTTGTGGCATCACTTATTTTATTACTTTTGCAGTTGTTTTGTTCTTGGGCTCTGGGGTGCCACTTGGTGCAGTGTCCTACCACTGGCAGAGGTGGACTGAGAGGGAGAGCAAGTGGTCTGTTGATGCTGATCTGATGAATAAGTGTGTAAAGGTGGGAAGAGCTTTCCACAGGCTGGCTGTGAGACTGTCAGGGCGAGCAAATGTGGAGCATTTGGTGAGCAAACTTTGTCCTATAAAGATCTTCTTGTCTTCAGGCTTTGTACACAGAAGCAGAAGACCCCTCTCAACATCCAGGGTGAGGTGAGGCAATTGCAAGAAGGGCAGCTGTTAATCAAGGCAAAGCTCTAAAACTGATTAGAGTGCGAGGAGCTCATTTGTGGGGTGTCAGTGGTGCTGGTGTCTGCTCCCCTGGGTTACTCATCACCCACCCTAAGCAAGAACTTCTGCCTTCCCAACAGTGGTGGGAAATGAGCAGGGAACATCCAGGATTGCAAAGCTTGAGGCTGATGAAAACATTGGATTCATCTTCATGACTGAGCAGTGTTGTGCTCATTATGTTTTTTAAAGATGAAAGTGTGACAAGTGTGATTTCTATGATGCTGGTAATAGTAAATAGTAGTAGTGACAAGGTCAGCTTTTGCCTGTATTTGAGTGATATTAATGACTCTTGAACCAAAATTTAAGTGTTCAGTGGGGATGGTTGATATTCATGGAATCAGTTTTCATCCTTGTTTACTGCAAGCCAAACACTGCTTTGCAGAGAAACTTGTAGAAAATAGTGAGAATTCACTGCTTCTCATTTTGTGAGTTCAGGGAGATGGAAGGAACATTGAGGATGACAAGTATGCTGACTTGTATTCAATTTCGATATGCAGAGTTAGAGAAGCTGGGAAGAAATAGGTTTTCATGATAGTTTTGAAGCCTATATGTTAAGCTGTATATAGGAATAAAGTAAGAGATTATACAGTACTTCAGCAGAGCAAAGAAATTGTAAAATGCCTGTTCTACAGTACCAGCTGTTAAAGGTGTTACTTCTGATTTAATTCTACTTGGTATTTCAAAGGAAGGTGGGGAATACTCTTCAGGATAGTTGATGCAATGATTGCATTATCAGTAGATGTTGAAGGCTGCTGTGTTTCCTTGACTGTTTCCTGTGCTCAGCTGCGTGGTCTCTGTTCTCTTTTGGTCTGTCAGATGTGTCTGCTTTGGGCAATAGAACGGACTGGACTGTTTGCACTGTGAACTCTCCTAGTGGGGCCTAATGTCAGGTGGAACCTTTCTGCCCAGAATTTAATCTGTGAAGGAAACTGGCCTCCCTGCTGATGGAGATTATTTGTGAGGTTGTGTTTTTGGGAATAAATATGCATTGGCTTGGAAGGTATTGAGTTTACAAATGTAATGGAAAATGCTTTTCCTTTGAGACAATAAATCTGAGTACTCTGCTTAATTCCTAAGGGATAAGACTGAGAGAAAAGAAAGTATCTTGCTCAATATAAATGTAATACATTTGGTGGGGATAGAGCTCCTCAGATAAGAACATTTTAGACTCATGAACAGTGTAGGTGCTGACAAACCCATGCGGCTTTGGCACTTAACATGGAAAAAAGGTGTCATGGAAAAGACAACAAAGTTCTTTGGAAAGACATGCACACCACCTATAGAGAGAGTTTTGGGTAAGCATTTTCTGACCTCTTTCAAGACAAATGGTGAAGACCACAAACGGAGGAGATTGATAATTCTGAGGGTGTTTTTTTCTTGTCATGTTACACTTTTCCTCCTCAAGTGACTCTTGGCTGCACACCTTGGGTTGCTTTCCCCACCCAGGTCCATCCTGCTGAATTCCTGGGCTCCTGAAAGGGCAGTGGATTTGCTTGTCAACCTTGTCAGATGGCAGTGAGCCAGGCACTGGGCCCACTGTGGTTTGTGTGTGACACAGCAGGAGTGTCCGGAGCCACTCAAGAGTTCAGGAGGCTTCTGCATGTATAGAGTGTCCTTGCTACATCAGGGCTTTGTATTTGATACATAAACAATTTATCCAGCCTCTCCTGTCTCTGGGGGAATCCTGAATTGTCACCTGTGATTACTGTAACTGGATGGCAGGATGCAATCTCAGAGCTGTCACTTGCATTCCCGTGCTCTCATAAGACCTTGGCTGCAGTCTGTCCTTTTTGGGAAATGTTTTACACCTGGAGATCTCGTTCATAGTTTTTCCAGTGGTTGACAGTCCTGTTGGATATGCTTTCCTGTGAAATCTGTTATCTGCTGGAAGTAACTCTCACTGCAGGATTTAGGGTATGAAGCTCCCTTGTCAAACAGATTTAGTTGAAATCAGCTATTGAAAGCATTGCTAATTAGTTTTCAGAGAAAATCCTTGCAGTATTCATGCAGGTATTTATCCAGCTCTGCTGAAATGCCTACAGGTTTATTGAAATCCAGAAAATGTGAAACTGTAGGTTAATTAAGGCTCATATTTTACTAGCAAGAAGACTTTTGAACTCTGCTTTGTGAGCTTTTATAAATGTACTTATTAAATGCCTCAAGGAAATTTTAGTTGGCGTTAAGCAAACATAAGACTCATCAGAATATTTCTCCAGCGTTTTAAATTTAATTTCCTTTACGTTAATTGGGGATGGCATGTTTTTATGTGCTTTCTGTAAAAATCATTTGGAAATCTTATAGTGAACATTTTTAAACTAGTAAAAGGGTGGCAAACATTTTTAAATGGGTTTTAATGAGATTTTATTCCTCGAGGTCTGAGCACAGTGGGGCATACCAGGAAACAATGAGCTTTCAGGGCAGAAAGAGGGTTGAGAGTATTTTGATAATGAAGGAGAAGGATTACTTCTCTTTGTTCAGTGGGTGTGTGATTTGCAAAGAGCAGAAGACATTGACTTTTGCTACCTCCATTTCTTTCACTGTTTTCTTCATCTGCTGGGAGGTTCTTGCATCTTCTTGCAGAAGAGGATCATCTCTGGATATGCTTCTAAACCAGCAGTGTGTGTGTTGGGCAATGGGTGCCTTGGCTGGCTCGTGTGTGCACGAGAGCCAGCAGCTGCTGGGCTCTGCCTTCACCACCTGATTGCAGAGACGCTTCCAGAATATCAAATCTCAATCCCAGATACCGCAGAAGTGCGGGGAAGGAGACAAATGGTAATAAATAGGGGGTGGATGATAAATAGACAGAAGAAAACTCATGATGGAGAGATGAATTAGGAGGTAAATGTTAATGAGATAAAGGAAAAATGGGAAGAACAGCAGAAGAAGATACACTGCTGACTCTGGCAGTCCCCAGCTACAAGCATTATCAACCATTAGCTTTCACCTCGTAGTCCATTACATGAATCAATTAAAGGGGAGGGAGGGGAGTGTTGAAGCTGTTCCTTCTCAGAATTAAGTCCACGATCCCCTTGGCAGTCTCACGCTGAATCTATACATCCTAAATTTGAGACTGCTGAGCCCTTGGGTGGCTGATCTGGACAGCCGTCGTCGTCCCCCGCCGTTGCCGTCCCTTGTCATCCTCACTTGAGAGCACCGTATGGTTCCCTGTGTTGTGATTTAGTGCCAGCACACTCGTCCCCTGGTGCAGAGGTGCTCGTGTGCCTCAGAGCAGCAGAGCTGTGGTGCAGAGGGTGAAATCCCCGTGTGGCTGAGCCTTCCTGCAGTCAGGATGGCTGGCGCGGGCTGTCAGAGCTGCCGGCCCACGGCAGTCCCGGGAGCGGGGCGGGAGGTGGTGTCAGCTCCCCGGGCTGCGGGGACACTGGGGGGGAGCGGAGCAGATGGGGTGGATTGTCACCGGCACTGCCATCCCGGGAGAGCTGACTGTGGTGACAAGCGATTTACAATGTGCTATTTACAGTTTGGTTTTGCAGGCTCTCAATGACATCCGAGTGCTCTTTAGCAACTGCTTTCATTACTACTTTTCTAAGAGCTGCTAATTGAAAATGAAATTGTGGGTGGGCTCTGGGAGTGCCATAGCAGCTACAAGTATTATACACAGCCACGGAGAACTGTTTCATTTCTTGGGCTCCCTACTGTAGCTCTGTGCAAGGGAAGAAATGGGGATATATTTGTGCAGTGTGAGGTCAGACACCTTGGAAATCCTGCCTACAGCATGCATCACCCAGAGTGAGTGATAAAGGCTTGAACCTCCTTGTACATTGCTGCTGGGATTTGGGATTCCTTTACTGGCAGCCAGTGGATTTCAGTGACTATAAAATTTCTGAAGATCAGGAAGGAACCTGGGCTGTGAAACTACCTCGTGCAGGGCAACAGAGAGGATTGGAAGCTGTGTGTGGGATTTTTGGGTTGGTTTTGCAATGCTGGAGGTCTGGCTTTGTATGAAGTGACAGGAAACATCACTACTGACTGGTAGAATGTGGGACAAAGTCACTCTGCCTTGAGAGTAGTACCAGCCAGGATCAGGTCAGCAGGGATATGGCCAGGCATTGGTGGAAAGGGAGATAATGTTCCCATTCTTTCTGTAAAGGGAGAAGTTGCTTGGTTTGGGGTTTTTTTCAGATTCCAAATGCTAGTGCAACCACTTTGAAATGAGTGGATTTGCTGTTTGTGCTGCAGCCTACACAGCGTGGTTTGATTCTGTGCCAGTGTTGCCAAAAGTTTGAAGGCACCTACAACAAGTGTCACCAGCAGCAGGACTTGAAGGGGCCACTGGTTTAACGAAACTGTTGGTATTGTGTCACTCAAAGCACTGATGATTAGTCTAGCATATCAAACAACATTTAATTTGAAAAATAAACAATGAAATGATAAAAAAACTCGGAGTACAGCTCTGAAAGGGTAGAAAGATGCCATGTCTGGGTAACTGTGCTTTGAGGTTACATCACAGCATGAGTGGGTGTAGTAATACAGTGATGCTCGTGATAAAGGGAGATGGGTAGATCTGGGCTCTGAGAAGCCTTTCTAGGATAGAAAAGGGGAAAAGAGGTCTGTGGGGAAGGGGTGAAGGGATGGGGCTTTGCAGAGGAGGTGTAGGCTGGGCTGTGTGGGGTTTTTGAGGGGTAAATGTTACACATGGTGTGCATACAGAGGGGGATGCCTAGAGAGGGGGCAGGTTTTGTGAGTGAGCATCCTCTGTCTCTGCTAATGTCCAGCTCAGTTTATCCAGCCCACCATCGTGCTTGCAAATGCTGAGTGCTTCATGCTGGCCAGCTGGTAACTCCACCCTTGGCAGGGACCCTCACTTTATTTTCACGCACACACAGTGTGTGGATTCCTGTCTGTGTGGGAGCATGTGCTGAAAGCTGGGCTGCCATTCAGTCCCTTTCTTGTTTGCCGTTTGGAAACTGACGTGGGTGACAAACAATGCTTGAATTAGAAGCATTTTGTGATTCTCGACTGCTGTTTGCCTCTGATCAGAGGCCACAGAATCTCCAGCTGCACTTAACCCGCAGTCACCGCATCCAGTGCGTCATCTGTGAAGGCACCCAGCTGCTCAAAAGCATCCAAACAACTTCTGGGCCCTGATAATATATAATTGAGCTCAATGGGCACAGAAAAGATTGTTGTTCTCTGCAGAAAGGACTGAAAAATGATGTGTGTGGCTTCGTGCGCCTGTTGCTCCGCACTGCACGTCCCCCCTGGCTTCCCCGAGTTCCTGAATGGCACTTTGGATTCCAGGAGAGCACACACACAAAGCCAGGCTCGGGGAGTGCTGAGCTGGTCCCGGGACGCCGCTCTCGGCTGGGGCAGGGCTGTGCTCAGCCCGAACAAACACCTGCAATCATTGATCAGCGCTCGGGGAGCTGCCACTCCATGGAGCGCTCGCCCGCAGTGACGTGCCACAGGCGTTCCCCCCTTATAATCACCAGTTTCACCTGCAATTTTTCAATAAGCTATTGAATTATACCTCTCTAAATGATACACTGCAAATCCAGCAGGTCCTAATTGCTAATGATGGTTCTGAAAGACTTTCATTTGACTGTAATTAGGTTTGCAAGCAATCAGCTGCCCTTATCAGGATGGAAACACATATAATGTAAAATACAGGCTGGTGGGAACGGAGTGTTTTCTTAAAAGGAGGAGGGAAGAGGAAGATGTTTTATTAGCAGAAGTTGTGACATATTTTAGCACCTTGAAAACATCGTGTGTGAAATTAATTCTGCTCAGTATTATACCATCTGGCAATGTTATTGTTCTGTATATATTGCCATGTAAAGTGTGCTTTTTTCGTCTGGGTATGAGCCTGTGTTTGAAATAGTAATCATGAGTCAAATTGATTACTAAGGATTTTACCTCTGCTAGATGGCTTAAAAAGACATTTTGGAAGTCCCAGGAACTCAAAATGGCTTCTCTGTGGAGACCTTCCCTTGCAGGGCTGGTGAGGGTGGAAGAAAAGGGCCTTGTTTTTGCCATGCCCCTGTCCTGTGAATGAGTGTATGTGCCCAAAAGTAAGAGATACTCTACCCACATCTTGTTTACTGATGCTAAAGTAGAAAATGCCTGTATCTCAGCCTCAGAACCATTGTACTGGTGTGATGGTTTGATCCTGTCTGTGTGCTGCTGTGTGCACTGCCCAGCTCAGAGCCTGCTGTGCATTAGCAGCTTCAGCACCAGCGTAGGTACTGAGTCCCCAGCTGTAGATGCAGAACAGTATGAGCTTAAAACTTGGTTAGAGGCTGGTATTTGGCCACTCTGGATGATAGCAGCAGTTGGGCAGTGTGGATTGTCCCTTAACCAGGACTCAGGATGGCCATTAGCACCTGACATGGTGACCAGCGTGATTGTTGTGATACTTCTGGATGGTGGTGCTTGTACAGCCAAGGAGGAGCATGGAGGAACTCAGGTCATACTGGACACAGGAATAAGCAGTGGGATATTAATATCTCCCCCATCATTTCTCTGAAGCTGATGGTGTGAGCTGATCACCCCTGGGCTGTGCCAGAGGAGGGGTTTCTTTGCCTCCTGTGCTTGCGCCTGCCATTGCTGTTATGTTGAGTGTGATCAGGCTTGCAAGCAAATGAGCAATGTTGGCATGTTTTTATTTCTAATGCAAATACTGCCACTCTTTTCTGCTCTGCCCTGCTGCATCTCACTTTGTCTTTTGGCTCCAGTTTGCTCTGAGATAGAGTTGCAGAGATGTCACCACGCTGTTACCTGACCAGGTAATGCTGTGGCGGAGGAAGCGCCCCTGTGTGCACCACCCACCCAGTGTGGCACGAACTCCCAGAAAATTCTAAACTGAAAAAAAGGAGATTAGAAACAGTCACTTTTGGGCCAACCTAATTATATTAATCAATTAGATATCTTGAGAATTCTAGTAAAAAAACCAAAAATTCTTTTGCACAGAGCAGCTATTGTCTCTCAGGGTTATCTTTATTCTTTTAATGTTGGCACCCTACTTTAATTGAAAACTTAAATGATTGTTAAACGTGCCAGGAAGTGAACCATATTTTAAATGTTCAATGCAATCAATTGCTGTCTTAAAAGTTTCCATGCGTGTTACCAGTAAGGAATTAAACAAAAAATTAATTTTGACTGAGTCTGCCTGGAGATAAATTAAATGCTAGCTTAAGTATTATAAGACAGTGTAATAAAGTGACCATTTTTAATTTAAAAAGGAAGTCATCCAGAACTTCTTAAAATATTTTTTTGTATTCTAGAAACAAATTTAGGCCAAGACTTCTAACCTACAGGTTTGCATACGGATTAATTGTAAGCACAGAAGTTCATCCTCAAATTTGATATGAAAAATTAGACTGCTGAACTTATGTTACTTGATTCTTGTTTTCTCCTCTACAAATGGAGTATTCACCAGGGCAGGAGGTGTGGGAATGACGGATTTTGCTGTGGCTGTAGCTCCCAGCAGCACAGGGGTGGGTTTGCAGCTTTGCTGTGGTGCAGGGCTGGTGGCAGGAGCAGGGGCTGCTGCAGGGGGGGCACAGGGAAGCTGTGGTGCCCCACTGCGAGTGCTGTGAGCTGGGACGAGCCACAGGAGCAGCAGAGCAGCCTCAGGAGCGCGTCAACCTCCCATGGATGCTTAAACTCTTGCTTAGGCTGTTGTACCCTTAGGTCCAGCTCCTGAGTGCCGTAACTCCACGGATTCAGGGCACAGGCCTAGGCCATGGCTTTGAAAAATGTGTAGGGGTGCTTTTAAAGTGTCACTGAACATCACTGAGAGAAGCCATTCCCTTCCCAAGGGCTGTGGAAGGCCCCCCTGTTGGGCCCTTCCAAGGGAAGCAGCAGTGCCTTGAATGGGGTAAGTGGGCTGTTCTTCTGTCTCTTGGTAGACTAAAGGCAGCACTCCTGCTTTTACAGCTGGCTCATTCCAGTCCCTCAGATGTGGAGGGAGGCTGTGACTGTCCTGGGCCTGAACAACTGCGTTTGGGGCTGGGATTTACCGCAAGTGGGGAGCCGAGGGCAGGAGAATGGCAGCGTGGGTGAATGGCAGTGTGCAGTAAATCCCTGTGAAATTCCAGGACTCAGCTCACACAATTGCTTTCATGGTTTGCAGTGCTTTGGGGCCATTGTGGAGTTTTTGAGCTTTCCCTGGATTTAGCCTGGCTGGCTCTGGCCAGCCCCAGACACTGCCTGTGTCCCCAGAGGTAGCACGGTATACTTCTAAACCTTCTGCTGTTTATTTCATTTTGGCAAAAAATGACCTGGGTATAAAGCTTAGGAAAATTACTAATAATCTTCCTCAACCTGGAGGAAGTTGTTCTCTGCTTTGTGGGGTTTCACAAGTTGTAATGTTGCAGTTTTATACAATCAAGACATCTTAATTTGTGCCCAGACCAGTGAAATGGAACAAACGTTCAAACCTAAGTCCCCCATTTCCTATGTTTAATGCTTTATAACAGTGTATGAGCTCTGTGCACTAGGAAGGCCTCCTCTGCTATTAGCAAAATGTGCCATAGGTGTATTTTTTTCTCTGAGCTTGCTGTACTCTTGGGTAATTCCAAGGGATATCTGGATTGGTTGTGCAGCCAGTTGAAGAACACAGTGTAGCCATTACTGCGTAAGGCCACAACTCCTAAAACAGACAAAACAAACTTTTCCTTTCCTTCTGACCTTTCCCTGCAACAATTTTCGCTGCTCAATATTAAAATACAGTGAGGTTCTATGACCAAAAATGAAAGAGTTTCCCTTAAGAATTATTATTAAATTTGCTACAAGAATGCAAATATTTTTATAGAAGATTGACTGCAAAAGTTACCGTGGTTATGTGTTTCCAGTGCTGCTGGAAGTTTGTCTCTAATATCAGCAACACTGTACAGGCTGTGACAACATACCTACTCCTGATGTGTCTAAGTTCCCATTTTTTAATCCAGTGTAGGATCAGTTTCAGATTTATCCACCTGTATTGGATCAGCTATTGAAGACTACTGAAATGAGTCACTCTGTTGTGAATGGACTTTCTTGAAAAAAAAATAAACTTGTAGCAAAGCCCCCTGTACTCAGGAGAGTGCAGGAACCTGTTCTTGGCCATAGCTGCTTTCCTGGTGTCTGCCTTCTTCCGCTGCTGGGCTCTGTCAGCTGTCGTGACCTGCTTTCAAGAAAATGCAAATCTCCACTTTCTCCAATTAAAGAAGAATTTCTATTACAGTTTAATCACAATTCCTCCTAGCATGGACAACACCAGAAGATTGTGCTCTCTGTAGGCCAGCAAAACAAAGGCATAGGAATAGAGTGTCAGTCTTTCTAGATCTGTCCATGTGTGAACATCCTGAGACATCTCCGATCTATTTAAGGTAAAGTTTGACACAATATGACAGAGATGTAAACTAGTGCAGGAAGTTAAGCTTTCAACCCAAACCCTGCTGAGATCCTGCAAGAAATTGTGGGAGAAGGAAACAGGAAAATAATTGGCTTGCAGCCACAAGTTGATTGAGCTCATATAAAAAGCCATGGGCCATTCCAGTCTCTGACAGCAAAGACTGAGTCACTGACCTCAAAGTTCTCATGTCCTGTGTGCCCATTCCCAGGTGGTGGAGTTACAAATGGTTGTAAAGGACCTGTGGGCTTAAGAAAGAAGAATTGAGTTCCCTCTCATGCAACTCTTTTCTGCATGAACAGAGAAACAAGAGAGAAAACCCCAAGTTTGCCCATAAAATGCTGTCAGGTCTAAGCCCAGCTTGCCCTGCTAAACCCTGTCCCCAGGCTCGTCCTTAAATGAATAAAAATAATACACCTAAGAATGGCTATAGAACTGGAAGCTGATGTTTGATACCCTTCCTTGATATTTCAGGTTGGCTTTTTCTAAATACGTTAATAAAAATATTTCTATCAGAAAGCAGGTGGATTTTATCCTAGCTGTCGAAAGCAGCAGATATTTGGTGTATGAACTTTCTCCATGGTACTTGTATTTTTGCCAACCATGCTCATCATTTCCTTCTGAACAGGTTTTATTCTGATCTGCTTGAACAAAAAAATCTCCTACTTTTATAAATGAAATAAAAATCGAGCGCCCAAAGCATGCAAAGGATTCATAAAAATGGAAATTCTGTTAAAATCACTAATCAATCTGTTTAATGTTTTATGGTGTCCCCTCCCCCCAACACATGTTCTTTTCTTGTAAAGCACCTTATTGCTTCCTGCTTGTTTACCAGCTTTTAGCAAGTCAAGCAGCATTCAAATTGCTTTGATGTTAATTATATAACCTGCTCAACAGGGCTTGCTAGGTGAAGGAAAATAGCTCCTACGTTTAAGAAAATAAATTAATATCCACACAAGTGTTCTGTGCTTTGGTTCTGAAGAAGGAAACGACAGGATACTGATGACTTAGTGTTGTGTTGTCAAATAAAAGCTATATTTGGGTGGCATGATGCTCTCAGTTTGCAAGATTTGATATTGGTTGTCTTCACTTCTCTTGATGATACAGAGCGATGTGCTGAGGATTGATCCCGCTAACAGGAAAAGGAGTGAGTTTCAATAGCTCTTGAGCCAAAGTAAAAGATTCAAGAAGCAGGAATTCTGCCTTAGCCCACAGAAGCTGTTACTATTGAATCCTTTGGATGCTGGGTTATCCCAGCTGCTCCATTGGTCCTGCTCTGGGCCCTGGCCCAGCCCGAGCTGCGCTTACTCAATTCAGTTCAGGCGCTGTTGTATTAACATTTGAGCTGTAGCTCAGGCTGAGGATTTCCAAAAAGTACTCTTAGAGTGTAGAAAAGCCTCGAGCAGTCTCTGCATGGAAGTGCTACGTGCTCAGTCAGTGCCCAGAGCTGACCTCCACGAAGGGCACGGCCGTGGTGCCAGGCTGGAGCTGCACCGGGACCTGGCATGGGTTCTGCAAGTCCCAGCCCCGCTTCCCCGTGTTCATCCTGCATAGAAATGGTGTTTAATCAAAAAGAACTTGTCTACCAATTCCTAATCAAGGCAGAAAGGTTTAATTGGAGAATTTGCGCAGAGTTTGGAGATCTCCACATGAAAGGCCGTACCTGTGTGATGAATGAATATTAATAATTTCTAATGCAAAGCGCTGGAGCCATTGCAGCTGACTGGATTTGTGTGGAATGACTGGAGAGCAGCTCCCAGGAAGCAATGCAAGCCTTTAGCTTATTAATGGCATTGTCTTTATAAATTAGTAACAGTACAGGGAGGGAGGCTGGATTGTGTATCATTACAAAATGCTTTGGAAACATCTGAAGTCAGATTTGTGGTCTGATTCTCCCTGTAAGAACTGCAGTGTTTTCCATGATGGAAAGAGTTTATTTGCAGTACTAAGGCTTGTGCTTCCGATGTTTTACATGAACCTGGGCTTTAATATGCAATAAATACTGAAAATGATCCCTTCAAACTTCATTCATTATCATAATGATATATTTTCATATAATCATTACTAGTGGGCTATTACTGGTCTAAAGCCAGTACCAGAGGGTGTGTTGTTTCCAGAAGGAGTGAGTGTCAGGAGATTTTTGTTCTATTTTAGAGTGATCATAAAGCCTTTCGAGGAGTGGAGCTGTATGAGACTGTAACATCACTTAAGGGGAAAGAGATCTTACCTATCAATAGCAATGCAAGGCTTGTAATTTTAAGTCTTTCTAATTTAAATCATGAAAATCTGTTTTTCATGAATAATTCAGAACTCTGATTTAGTAGAATTATTTCCAGCCCATGTATATTAAGCAGCCAACCTGCTATGCCAGTTCTGTTTTCAGACACTGTTGATGGGGGGTTTCTCTTTCCTGCAGAAATGATCATCTTTGTCTGTTAGAAAATAAAGCTGCTGTGGTATTTTGTTCTTTTGATTGCACGAGGATTTTGCTTTAAACCTCGCAGGCAAAAATTCAAGCTGAAGAAAAATAAACCCCTTACTACAGGAGCTCCTAGAATTAAATTTGGAGAGAGTAAACCTTGTACTATATCCATTAGGAAAATGGCAGTATTCTTCCATTTCCTGATGTTATTCAATTACTTACCCCGCTTCCTGCTTTTAGCATAAACTGTATATTTTAGCTCATGACCTTGGACAGCAAATTGATTCCAAAGTGGAGATGCAATGAAAGTGGGGTTTTTTAAAGACTCTTCAAAAACATGGGTGTTAGGAAATTTGAGGGTTTGTTTTGTTGTTTGTTTTGGGTTTTTTTTAATAAACCTCACTGTGGATTTTGTATAATAATGCATTTTGCTTGGAAAAAAGGGAATTGAAATTAATGTCCTTCCTCCTTTGCCCTGGAGAAAGCACAGCCTGCATAGCTGCTCTTGTTAGTGCTTGCCTGCTGAAATTAGCATTGCATATTTTTGTTAATACCAATAAAAGTGGAGTTTGTTTAATTTAGAATCAAACCCTTGTTTGGATTGGATTAGCACTTTAAGAAAAATATTTAACTTGTAAAGTGATGCAACACAGGTCGATCTAATCTTTAGCTCCTCCAAGATTGTAGCTCATTTACAAGCTTTAGATCCTTCTATTTCCCTCACACTTGTGAATAGTGTTAACATTAAAAAACCCCAAACCGGTGTATTCATCTGAAGCTTTCCAACACAGGTACCCCAAAACATCCAGGAACCATCAGTAATGAGGTCAATGCAGTCCGGCCATGCCCAGTTCCCTGATCCTGATGGAACTTCTCACACATGATGTTCCCTCACCTTTTCTATTAACTGTTGAATGAGAGTTTAGTAGTTTTTGGCTTTTTTTGACCAGAATGCTGTCGTGTCACTGTTCCTCCCAAATGCATAATTACTACTAATCCTGCATCTCTATAGAGTAATGACATTTTGAGGGGAGTAAGAGCCCTTTGTTATGTTTAGAACTTGAATTTAAGACAAAAATCAGGAGATGTCTTATATTTGATGTAAAGCAGTAGAGGCCCCTTTTCTTTTCCTGCAGGAGCAGCCTGCCCCTTGCCCCCACTGTGGTGTTGTCTGCTTGCACTGGAAACAAACTCCTTTTCTACAAGGAGTTGCTTGTAGGTCTGCACACAGGGCTGAGTTGTGTCCTGGTGCCTCTTGGGCCCGTGCTAGGAGAGAGCCTGGCTTTTCTGCATATCCATGTGTCTTAAGCTGGTACCAGAGCTTTGCTGCTTCGCGTTGTGTTGTTTTGCAGGCTGTTCCAAGATTACACTGAATTCTTTCTTGTTCTGGCTGCAGCAATGCCAAGTGTTTGTTGAACATCTGTCAGTGTGTTCAGATTATTAACCTAACTTCTGCTCGTTATGTTAATGAAAACATTTGAGCTTCATAACAAGCCTGTGTAACAGTTCCTCACGCTACCAGTCCCACTGATCCCCAGCTGAGTGGCTGACACAGTCCAAGCCCACCTAGCAGAGCGTTGGCACTTCCTCCTTCAGAAGTGTTGCTGCACTCTGTGCTGCCCAGCCTGCAGGGTGGCACCGCTTACTGCTCATATTTAATCTTCAGGCTCTAAAGCAGCATCGTATTTCGGGGCAGACTAGAATATAAGGGAAATGGACAGCAGAAATTCCAGCTTTGGCATCTGTACTCAGCTGGGTGTGGCCTGTCCCCCTCGCTGTGATTCCATGCTGGCTCTCACGTGCAGTGCCAACCGAGGAGCATTGAGGAGCACGGGCAACACGAAGCTGAGGAGGTCAGAACCCAGCAGTGCTCTGCTCAGGTCTGCATGGAGGCAGGCCCCTTCAGTCCAGAGGCTGTGGGATCTGCATCCTTGGACACTTCCACCTCTCCCCTGAGCAGCCGGATCTCTCCTGAATAAGCTTTGTTTGGAGTGGGGCTTGGATGAGGTCACCCCCGAGGGCCCCTCCAACCCAAAGTGTTGTGTCACACTGAGCGAGTAATTTCTGGGAACAGAAACTGCCATCCATTGCAGTTCTTTGGGGTCTGCTCCAAGGCTGTTACTGTAACACGGATAACAAGCATTGCTGAGGCCAGCTGAGGGAATGGTCCTGCAGCTGGGTCTCCAAAGGCCCTTGGATTTTTGTTAGCACACAACTTTGGAAGTTGAATTAGGGACTGATCTCCTTTTTGGACTGCATGTAGTCTGCTGGGCAGCAAATTGCACTCAGAGTCACTCTTCCAAATCCTATAATCTTTTACTACAGATACTATTAATGAAAGTATTAATTACTCTGTTCTGGAATTAGGATTTTGTAATGAAACCTCAAACAGAAAACTCAAGCCAGGTTGGCCAAATGTCATGGAACACTCAAACCTGAGCTGCGAGTAAAATAAAAGTCTGAGTTGCTTTAAGGTTTACGGTTATAAGAATGTAAAACTTTTCAGCTTGTCCAAGTTTTGACAGAAAACCTTGTAGTATTTGGCAGGCCTGGCTGGGTTTCCTTAAGTGTGAAATGCAAGATAAAACCAGCGACTCGGAGCCAAGCACAATGAAACGAAAAGGTTCTCCTGAAACAAAGAGAACTGGAGGTGCATGCATTTTTCTGCCAGCTCTCCTCCAGCTCCTTGCCCGGTTCTGTGGCTGGGGCATCCCGAGCACGGCGTGGGGGTGCTGTGAGAGAAGGGGCACTGGAAGGAGCTCTGTGACACAGCTTTGGGGAGCTGGGGGGTTGTGCCAGAGGAGGGTTCAGCCCGTGGAGTTCCTGTTGAGCTCTGGAGGGAGCGGGGAGGGCCAGGAACTGCTGCAGGCACTCCCACGGCCGTGCGGTGCACAGGGCAGTGCCAGCGTAGGAGCTGCAGCAAAAAGCTGTTCGAATACATTTCCAATGTTTGACTTGGATTGGAGGGGAAAGGCAATTTTCTCCCTGTCCTTCCTTTCACCCTTGAACTGCGACTTCTACAGCCTGTTAGGCGAAATTAAGAACCTTTTTTTCGTTTTCTATCCAGAAAGGCTTTTTAGGAAGAAGGAGTGGTTGTTAAAGTACTTGAGAAGATTTTGCTGATAGCAGATAGATTTGTGTTTGCATATGTGGGGAGTGGGGGCAGTAAGCCCTTTTGACATTTCTGTCCATCCAGCACACTACACAATTCTGATTATTTACAATATTTTTAATGTTTGATTTACTTCAATGCTTAGGAGATTCAATTTTAAGTACTACTTTGACTTCCTTCTTTTTGTTTAATGTCCTGATTGAAGTTTTGTGCTAATAGGGATGGGTTTAGGTCAGAAAGAGATAAAAACCAAATACATAGGATGTAAATAATATATATATTTATATATGTATAAAATAGATAAAAGAGCCTTTTTATCTATGATTGGAAGAATTTAATTTTTATTTTTAGGCAAGACTTTGTAACTGTTGTGGAAATTGTTTCTAGCTCTTTTACATCAACACGAAACATGCTCATGCTTATGACAGAATTTTCCCAGGGTGTCCGTGGGCTTATGGAGCAGGGAGGAGTACAGGTTTCCCACCAGTAACTGTGCTGGGGCAATTAGGGCCCTTGGCATTAACTCCCTGAGTACAATGAGGTGCAGCCAATTTTCTCCACCACCAGGTGACCTCCGCTGAAACATTCTGTGGTGACTTCTGTAGTTGAAAGCAGTCCTCCCCCATCCTTTGCCTTTCCTGCTCACCGAATATCCTGAGCTGGAAGGGACCTGCAGGAATCACCGAGTCCCACTCCTGGCCCTGCACAGACACCCAAACAATCCCACCCTGGGCACCCCTGGGAGCTCCTGGAGCTCTGGCAGCCTCGGGGCCGTGCCCATTCCCTGGGGAGCCTGGGCAGTGCCTCAGCACCCTCTGGGGGAAGAACCTTTCCCTGAGATCCAACCTAAACTTCCCCTGGCCCAGCTCCAGCCGTTCCCTGGGTCCTGTCCCTGCCACAGGGAGCAGAGATCAGAGCTGTCCCTCAGGAGAAGCTGCAGACCCCAGTGAGCTCTTCCCTCAGTCTCCTCCAGGCTGAACAGACCAAATGCCCTCAGTCAGTGGCTCCTTGTGTGGCCCCTCCAGACCTTTCACCATTTTCATGGCCGCTCTGTGTAACCTGCTCCTCTTTCCCACTCCCTTCTCCTTATTTAACACAAATATATTGTGCATAGAATGGTAGAATCCCAGACTGGTTTGGGTTGGAAGGGACTTTGAAGCCCATCCAGTGCCACCCCTGCCATGGGCAGGGACACCTCCCACTGTCCCAGGCTGCTCCCAGCCCCAATGTCCAGCCTGGCCTTGGGCACTGCCAGGGATCCAGGGGCAGCCCCAGCTGCTCTGGGCACCCTGTGCCAGGGCCTGCCCACCCTCCCAGGGAAGGATTTCTCCCCACTATCCCGCTTCTCCCTGCCGTGTGTCCGCGGGCAGTTTCCAGCGCTGGCGCTTCCCCCTCAGGGCCCTGGGGCGCTTCGAGCCCCCCGGGCGCGGGGCTCGGCGGCTGCTGGGCGGCGTTGGGGCTCCCCCTGCGGGCCGCGCCGGGGAACTGCGCCGGGCCCGGGCCCGCCGAGCCGTGCAGGCCGGCCTTGAGCCTTTCTCTTCCATTGCTTTCCTTTTTTTTTTTTTTTTTTTTTTTTTTTTTTTTGTAATTCCTCTGCTCTCGAGACAGGATTAGAAGGCTGGGGGTGTTCAGCTTGAAAAAGAGAAGGCTCCAGGGAGACCTTAGAGCCCCTTCCAGCGCCTAAAGGGAGCTTATAAAAGCGAGGGATTTTTTACATGAGCAGAAAATGCTAAGATAAGGGAGAATTGTTTTAAACTGAAAGAGAAGAGATTTACATTAGATATTGGGAAGGAATTGTTCCCTGGCAGGGTGGGCAGGCCCTGGCACAGGGTGCCCAGAGCAGCTGGGGCTGCCCCTGGATCCCTGGCAGTGCCCAAGGCCAGGCTGGACATTGGGGCTGGGAGCAGCCTGGGACAGTGGGAGGTGTCCCTGCCCATGGCGGGGGTGGCGCTGGATGGGCTTTGAGGTCTTTTCCGACCCAAACCATTCTGTCATTCTGTGATTTATTGCCTTTGGCAATAAATGTTTGTATGTAAAATGTAAAATGTAAAAGAATGTTTGTTTAGGGGGAAAGGTCTGGGGTGTGTTTTTTAGTAGCAAGTAGCAGATTCCCGTTTTGATCAGGCAGACATTAACTGGTCACCGTGGGCCTCCTCCTGCCACTTGAATAAGCAGAAGAAAAGGCAGACAGATAACAAAGGCAGCCACGGGATCAGTTGACAGGGAATCAGAGTTCCATCCAGAGTTCCAGGTTTTGTTCTTTTATCTCACCAAAGTGGCATTTATTGGCTTTGCTTTTGCAGAGCAGCTGTTTGACTCCACACATTGGTGTCGGTGAGAGTGTGAAAACATTCTGAGCCTTCACACAGGTCTGATGGCAGGACTGGAAGTGAAAGTGTATTCTACTGAGAGGCAAGAGGCTGATGGTGTGACTTGCTGAGAGCCAGACATGCTCTGTGTTGCAATTTGGTCTGGTGGAAGCTGTCCCTGTCCATGGCAGAGGGGTTGGAGCTAAATTATCTGTAAGGTCACTTCCAACCCAAATCATCTGTGGTTCTATTTAAAAATAGAAAATCTGTGAGAGAGAAGCAGACCTGTGGAGCTGCCTCTCTCCCCCTTTTCCGTCGGCTGCTCTAGTTTGGTTGTTACTGACTCACAGTGAGTGACGAATCCTTCTCCCACATCCAGTAAAACTTTAGTTAACACTAAATTTGCCTGAACTCCTGAGACAGGGATAGAAACCTCTCCTAGAGGAACAGAAATTATACTTCTAGAGGTATCACTTGCCCCCTGCCTCCTTTGGGCAGTCAGCTGGGGGGCCCAGAATGGGAGTGTGAATGGCAATACTGCTAATTGCTTTTGTGGTTCTGGAAGAGCAAAAGAATGAAGGAAGGGTTTGGTGTTGGAAGATCCTCGTGGTCTGTTGTCAGTGACAGCCTGGCTCAGTACTCTGAGAGGCCACTGCCAGGAAACGACAGAAATCAAGGGGCAGGGAAGTCCTGGGGAGCAGACAGAGCCCAGGAAGCTGTTGGGGTCTCCCTGCTCCTCCTCTGAAGCTCGTGAAAACTTTGCTTACTGAAATCTATTTGCAGAAGTGCGAGGGAATTTGCAGAGGGAATGTGATCCCATTAAGCACCTTCACAACCATCCTTGGGTATGACTGTACATGACTGAAGCTTACAAAAGCAGCAGTGGCTCCTCCTTGTCACCACCTCAAACACCAGCCATCAGAGCAGCTGAAATGGGGCACTACAGTTTTATTGGGTCCTGTGAAATACAACAGATTTGGCTGCCATTACTGTGCTGTAGCAGATTAGGAGCAGGAGAACTGACAATCTCTATTTTGCCTGTGATCAGCCTTACTAATGTACTATTCAGCCATGATTATATTTTAATGGACTAAGAAGTGTAGAAATGTTTCAGTATGGCTGGATGGGAGTGGTAGAGATCACTAATTATAACATCTCCGTTATAAATATGGATAAATGTGAAGGTTAGATATTATGTGTCTTTTCTAGTGGAGTAACTAATTCTGTGGAGTGTAGTGAGAGATGGAAATGAATGTTTTTCTCTTGTTTTGCATGCATTTAGAGAATTGCCCTAACTCTGGAAGGGCAGGTCTCTCTTTAGTAAACCTGTAACTCCTACAACTAAACAACAGCTGTTTCTCATCTTTGTCCCCCATTTCCCCATTACTGATGAGGAGCTGGCAGTCCTGACACATATCCAGCAGAGCACGGCTTCCTACAGCTTTTCCCCTCCTGGTTGATTCCCTGCTGTCTAATAAGGAATAAGCTTACATTGCAGTCTGTTGTACCATGGAAACACTTCACGCTCGTCTCCTCTATTTTGATTACTCCTCATCAGTCAAATGTGGTTGCAAATAATTTTATAATGCCAAATCAACATAACTTGCATTAAATTTGATAGGGCATGTGAGCTGAAGACCTGAGATTGACAGTTAATGTGTTAGGCTGAGCTTTTTATTTCAGCTTATTGGAATGGAGGCAGGTAGACTGGTAGGATTCAATTGGTCCATTCAAGTGTGCATCAGTACTTAATTTTACTACCTTGAGAACACAATTCTGCTTCTGGAAGTGTCGTGGTTTCCTTGCAGTGCATCCATGCTCTGCTAGCTGGACTCCAGCTAGGCTGCCTGCATCCTGCTGGGTTTGAATGGCATCTCTCTGCCTGTTAGAAGCACTGTGGTTACTCAGTTCTGTTCTAGGGAAAGGAGAATGCCAGTGGGTCAGGTGTGTCAGGGCCTGCCCTGTCCTGTGCTCCATCCCCAGCAGGACACTGGAATCTGTCTGGGTAGAGATGATGTAAAGCTCTTACACCTGCCCTCCACAGCCTGCCCTGGACAAGGAGCATTGAGACAACTGATTCCATCCATTTTTAAGTGGCCTGAAAGTCTCTTTGAATAAGTGGAAATTGTGGTGTCTTATCCCCTGTGCAGGCAGGCAGGTCGTGCTCAGAGATGTTTGTGTGTTTTTGACAGAGACTGGTGCTTTGCTGTCCTCTTGCTTCAAAGCAGTATCAGGAGTTATCTAATATTGAGATACCTTGTTATTTTACAACTTTGAACTGAAGGTCGAGAGCAAGACAAAAGACTCAAAAGGGAAGCTCAGGCTGTAGTGTGTTTACTTGAAAAGTGGGTTTTAAAGCTTTGAAAAGGTTGTAATGCTCTTCTACCTTGAGATGCTAATGCTGAGACTTGAAACAGAGCTCAGTATCATTAGCAATTAAATGTGTCTGTGTACTGCTCTTACATCTTGTAAGGCTCTTGCAAATCAAAAGGGAGAGGTACACACGTCTAATAAAATAATGATTGGGAAAGCAGAGTTCCAAAGCCCTGCTTGCAATTCACAGACAGCAGCTGCATGCCTGGCATATTTGTATAAGGTTTTAGAATTAAATTAATTGCCCCAGGCTTTGTACTTGTAAACGATTGATTTTTGTTCTTTACCTGTGTGCTGTTGATACTTTGCCTTTCTATGCCTCTACTCCAGTGGCTTTTGTGCTGTACCATTCCAAGATTTTAACTAAAATTTTATTTTCTATCTTTGAATTGCTTATACCATTCTTTTGGTGGAAAAAAATTATGTCTCAATAGACAGATACACAGATAACTTCTTGAAGAAGTTAATTCCAAATTTTGAGTAGCACATACAAGATTACAGATGTAAATACCAATATCCAGTGAATAAAGCATGTTAGTAAGAAAGTAGAAATACTTCTGGATCCTGTCTATAGAAGCCAACAGCTGAGTAGGAGGGCACTGGATTTAAATTCTTGGCGAATATGTTTATCCAGTTAGGAGTTTTAACATTTCTGACACCTGTTTTATGTTTATTTTGCTAAAACAAAATAGTGTGCATGCATGTATATGTGCACATATGTATGTTTATTATGCACATGATGTATTCGTTACAGCAAATGCAATGTAAACATACAAAAGTTCACATTACTTTAAATACTGAGCTTAACTGTCAACCACAAAACATATTTGCAAACTCTTTCAACATGTGTAACATATACAATCCTAATTAGAACCAGCACAATAGCAGAGCTGCCCATATGGTAGTGATAATTATGTTGAAAGTGTTTGTCTTGTGGCTCAGAATTAAGTTTGGAAGATCCAATGTGAGCTGTCTCATGCTGGGGGGTTGTAACATGCCTTTAAAATGTGTATGTGAGTAATTTGCCATGCCCAGGGTGGGTTAGATGAGTTAAAGATGAGGGGTTTGATACTGTGGTCATTTGATAGGAGTGTTTAATGTGTATTTTGAACAGAGTTACTGAAGGGCTGTCTTTACAGAGGCAGTGTTGCGTGTTTGCGTGTGTGTTTTATGTATGTTATCTTCAGAAAACCATGAGAAAAGGTGGGTTTTCTGTCTGTTGTGCTGCAAGACACACCTGAGACAACCCTGTCCAGTCATTTCAGAGCATGAGCTGCAGTGTGTGCCCCTCTGGCACACGCAGGTATGGATGTTAATGGAAAGCATAATTTCCAGCAGAATAATTCAAGCTGCATTTATGAGTGGGCCAGGGCTCTCCATTGAAAACTTGCTTTAAAATAATTAGTTAATTCTTCAGCACACTTGTGACCAGCTCATGCTGTAGTTTGTCAGGTTAGATATGCTAAGGCAGGATGCAAGCCTGCATTATATATGGGCAAATAATAACAACTATGAAGAAAAAAGGCAGTGGCTACAGCAGTAGATAATGTGGGGTTTGTGATAAATACTCCTAGGTTTACAATTTGTTCTGTCTTATCTCTTGAACTTGTCCTATGGTTTCCCTATCCTGCAAATCAGTGTGAAACAGAAGCAAGTTGTGCTCTAAAAAGAGACAAGCAATTTGCAACACCCAAGTGATGTTTTAGGTGAAATAATGTGGGACATATTTGTATGTATGAGTAACAGGCTTTTATTAATAACACAAAATGCAGCACTGTGAGTGTGGGACATGTTGGTATCAATCTAGAAGTGTTCCATTTGTAGGTTTAGCATCTGAACTAAGACACTGTAGCGTGTTCCTGCTGGCAAACACTGAAATGTTGTTTGGTGTTACAGTGTGCAGAAAGATCCCCATTTTGATTCATTAGGGTTTATTTCTGGAAAAAAAAAGTGTAGTGGTATTTCACAACAGTTTCAATGGAAATATCGAGGTGTTAGACGAAAATCCGTCTTGGTTTTGGGAACTGTGTGAAAATACAAATCACAATCAAAGGAAATGGATGTTGTGAATTAAGCTTCTGTTACAGGCATTTTATTATGGATTTTTATTTACTAAGAGTCCTAAATTTGTATTTACTGACAGTTTTAAATGTTAGCTTCTCATTTTAATAAGGGTCCTCCATTCCTGCTCACTGCAGAGCTTAGAGTGTAAGGTTCAGAGAGGGTTTCTGTAGAGGCTGGATATAAACCCAACCCTCCCAACTCCAGGGCTTGTGCTCAAGGGCAGTGCTGTTGATAATGTGAATTTGCAAAGTCAAAATCTCAGTTGATCTTTGGTCTTGGCTTCTTTATTTATTTCTGCTTTGGTCTCTGAAGGTTAGTTGCTTGCTGTGATGTGAGAAGGAAAAGAATACAGGGATAAGGGCAATAATATTTTAATCCTTTCAATGTTGTTGCGGGAGTGACTTCTAACTTAATACCTGTTTCAGTTATTGACCCTCTTTTGGGGAGATACTGAATGTGTGCATGTTATTGATTGTGCAAATGCTCATCCACTTTGGGAAGCACATTCCTGTGAAGTATCACAGGTCAGTCCTCGCTGAAAGAGAGAATTACTTGCCTTAAAATCAATGGGATGAGGCTAGCTTGTATCACACCATTTCTGATGGTGAATTGCTCTGGGTTTGGGGTTTTTTCATCAGCCATTTCCTTCTTCAGTAACTGATGCCTTGTGTGATCCAAGTAAGGGATCACATATGCCTGTGTATTTAAACAATCACTTGCAATTTCATGTGGCAGGGAGTGGAGCATGAGCTTGTGTAGGAAAATGTTGGGTAACACGGCTGCTCTGATGCAGCTGAAGTTTTTAAAGTGGATTCTGGTGCTTCCAGAATTTCACTTCTACAGCTTGGCTGTGGAGTAGCTGCTGTCCAGCCATGGTGCCCAGCAGCTCAGTTTGGTGTAGGACTGTAGTGTGGCTGGAACCTCTGTAGCAGCAGGTGTCAGCCAGTCTGGGCTGCTGTGGTTTAGTCCAGCTCCTGCCATCTCCTGCTTTGGTGGAGTGCTTTCGTTGAGCACAAATGGATTTCTTTTGAGGGCATGCATCTCCTGCATCAAGTGGTCTGGGAGCTTTTTTTCATCCTACCAACTGTTTCGTAGTTTGGAGAGAACATTGCTCAAACTGTCCACTTGTTATGGTAACAGATGTCAGCAAATGTTGGTCCATTTGGAGTGACAACTGAAATTTTTCCCTCTTATAAGGAAATGCCCTATTTGTGTGTTTTGCTCTCCCACCACCCCTGGCTGCTCTCCCAAGAGTGTCAGTGTATGGCAGTGATGGTAAAACAAACTGGGAGACAGAATGGCATGGAGCGAGTTCTCAACTCAGTGGCCTGAATCTGTGTCACAGACACAAATCCCGAAACTCCAGGGGGATTGTCCCTAGATAAAGGTAACACGTTGCATGTACTTACCTCTGCAAATCCCAGCACACTGACTGCCTCATCCCGGCTGTTCCCCAGTCACACACCGAAGGATACCAGCTTTTGCAGTGATCAGCAGCGCTGCTGGAGCCCGGCAGGCAGCTTGGCTCGGGGACATTCATTGTGTGGGGACAATGACTGGGCGCAGCTCTGTGTGCAGAGCAGGGGCTGGCTCCTGCCTTGCAGCCCCCTCGGCTGTGCGAGCAATTGAAAATGTTAAAAATAGGCGGCAGCGATTCCAGCCCTGCCCGCGGGGATGTTTGTGTGCCAGCCCTGCCTCGTTTGTGTGCCAGCCAGATGCGGGTGCCTCGGCTTACATCCGTGCTCGGATCCCCGTGTCCGTGTGAGTCCCGAGCAATGCTTTTCGCTTTTCTGGCGGTGTCCCAGCAGCTCCCTGCGGCAGCGGCCCAGCCCTCGCTGCCCCTGTGCCCCGCGGCACCGCTGGAGCACGGGGGGTTGGTTCTGGGCACCTGCGGTGCTGGACACCCCGCGATTCCCAGATGCCCTCTGCTTTACACACCTCGTATTTTGTGGCCACCCTCTCCTGTAGCACAGCTTTGCTAAAGCCACCAAGAGTGAACGTTTCCCTCTCACTTCCAAGCGCTGTAAGTGTCGGATCTGCCTCAGGTCACACCTTCTTTTTGTTGGCCTGGTGATGATGTCAAGCAAGTTCTCATCTCCTGTGCTTGTTTTCCCAGTACAAAATGCCCCTCTGTGTGAAGAAAAAGGGATGTGTTTTTCCCCTGATGAAAGGTTTCCGTCCTAGAACTATCAGCGCCTCGGGAACCACAGGTGAGAGCTGTGCTGGCTGGGCTCTGGCTCCTTACGTGCGTAGTGCAGCAGTCCCTTCCTCTCTCTCTGGCTCAGCACCACCCAGCGCAGGCTTTTGCCGAAAACTCTTACAGCCCTGGATCACGGGCTCTTTAGCAACACCACTGCAGGCTTTGAGAGAGCCTGGAGCGATGCCACGAGGCAAAGAGACCTCTGCTCCTCCTTCCTTCGTGTGAAGGGGGAGATATTCATGAGGAACTCTCACAGGAACAGTGGATCCAGTGCGCTTGCAGCCAAGTTCTGCAGGGTTTGTCCCGAGGATTTGTGAGCTTTGCAGAGCCGGAGCAATGCCTCGTGTTTCCACAGTACACAGCACGGAGGGGATTGAGAGCAGAGTGAAATCCATAGTCATGAGTCCTTCCACCAGCTTTGGGTGTGAAACCCCAGCTCTGTCAAAGCATGGGAGTGATCCACGGAGACTTCACAGGGCAAAAATTCCAATGGGAATTTCTTCAAGGTGTTGGTTTTGCCTTAGTTACCCCCAGGAACTCAGATGCCTGAAATAGAGCCAAAGGCATAAAGGGTGGGGTCTGGGTGAAGGGAGGCAGTACCCAAATCACAGAATCACAGAATATCCTGAGTTGGAAGGTACCCACAGGGATCCTCAAAGTCCAGCTCCTGGCCCTGCACAGGACCAAAGCTGCTGAGGACAGCAAATTTCCCTGAATGGGAGCATGAATTGGTTCCTCTCAGCTCTTGGGCACTCTCTGACTGTCTCTTCCAGTGTTTCTTGGGAAGCCATTCCAGGAACTCAGGTATTTTTCCATTTGGTGTGGCTGCAGGAGTGTCCCCGTGGCAGATGGCTCTGCACAGTCAGAGGTGCTGCAGACCTGGGGCAGCAGGTCCTGCCCTGACCAGTTACATGACAGAGGGAGCAGAGGGGTTGTTTGGGGATTTTTCTTTGGCAAGTCACTTGTTTCTATTTACAAGCTCTACCAGTATTTTAATTAGGGTAATTACCCTTGACCAGCTAAGTGTAATGGCCTGCTGTCTCTCTAATGGCTTTTCCTTTGTGATTTCCTTGCTTGGCGCTGGGATGGCACTCTAAGAGCTGGGAGGGGAGGAGAGAAGAAACTGCAGGAGAGGTTATTGCATCCTGCTCAGGACTGCCAGAACTTTCAGGTCATTAAGAGAGCTAATTTATTGCCTTTTTCCTCCTAATTTTTTTTCTCTTTGTATTTTTTTTTTCTTTTTATTTTTTTCCCTTCACAGATGAAGTGTTCACCAGAACCACAGTTTTCATTTGGGAATATCATGGATTGCCTGGGCATGGTTGCCTGGTTGAGAAGTTTCTACTCACTACAAAATAATAAGCAAAGTTTTGCTAAGGAACTGGTGGGAACTTGTGATGAGACCCTTTGAAAGAGGCTCCAGCAGGAGCAGTCTTCTGTCTGAAAAAGTTTCCAGGTTGGGATGGGGTATGTGTGAAGTGGGGAGGCCAGAAAACGAAGTCAGCAAAATCAGTAGCCACTGTTAAAATACATGAGCCAGTAACTTTGAGGTTAAGATTGGCTTTGGGGGGGTTTTGTTCAGATTTTCACTATTCTGTTAAGCAGTCAAATGGATAAAATACAGAATACATATTTTCTGGAGTTTATGATTTGCTTACAGTACATGTTCTCAGATTTTACTGGTGTAAAGGCTTGTCTCCTCGTTCGGCTGGTTGATATCCAAGCAGATCTCCTGGCTGGGGGAAGCCTGGCTCGCATGGGTGCTGAGAAATCATCCCAAATTGCAGGGATTTATGCCTTGTGTTGGAGGAGCTCGTAGCACAGTGCTGTGCCACTGCTGCTCCTTGCTGCCCCTGGAACATGAGTCAAAGGATTTGAGTAATTTGGCTCTTGGTTTATTAATCAGGGAGAGACAGCAGTGCTTGCCTTGTGCCTCGGGGTGAAGCAGGGGGGCTGGGTGAGCAATGTCTCAGGCTGCTCCAGGGAAACCACCTCACCTGCCAGCACTGCTTTCTCCTCTCTGAAGGAAAAGCATCCTGAGATTTCCTGCCCATGGGAAGTGTCCCGAGGAGGAGGAGCAGCAGGTATGGACAGCAGGTGTTGTGGTGTGGCTGGGCGCCAGCAGAGCCCTGCACTGCTCAGGAGCTCCCTGCAGCCTCGGCCTCGGGGGATTTGTTTCCTCATTGCATTAAAGAACTAGTGGATTCAAGAAATAATGTAGATGTTGTGGATATACTGTGGAGGGAGTATCCTGGAAGCACAGTGCTCTGCTTCAGGTCTGCCATCCATCCTCACACAGCCTGGGGCTCTGTGCTGCTGGAGGGAAGGTACCCCCTTTGGAAAGCTGGGGTTACCTTTGGAAACCTGGGATGTAAAAGCACAGACCACTTGCTCTGACTGTAACCACACAGGGAATTGTGAGCAGCAGTGTTCAATTTATCTCACGTTTACCTCACATTTTCTTTTCTAAACCCCATTAAAGCTTTCTAGGAACAGTGTTCCTAGAAACAGCCTTTTAAAATTCTCACTTGTTTATATTATACCCCCCAAAGATGCTCTTTCTCTCAGACATGTGGTGAGAAATTTGGAACAGCTGAAAATATCTGTGTATTATAAATTTTTTACAGTAACTGCATCTGTAATTTGTGCTATGGACACTTCCAGAGATTGTGTTGCCGCACTGCAGAGTTTCAGAAAGCTCTGCTGAGATCAAATGTTTAAAAAGAAATATTTTTAATTGTTGGTGAAAGTGGTGGATTCTTTTGGTTAGATGATAATATTAGTGGTGATAAATTAACAGTATGGAAAGGATTTAAGAATTGTATTGTCTGAACTTCAGATTTCAGAGATGACAAATCTGGGTTCTGCCGCATTCATAGATTGGCAAATCAAATTTATCTAAAGAGCGTGAACTCTATTTTTTAAAATTTTCCTGCACTGAATACCTTCAAAATAAAGAAAAATGCTCTTCATATCCCTTCATTAGCATGTAGTGTGCCATGACAGATTTATGAAAGACATCTCAGGGCTGGAGTGCCCTGGTGTTTTATCCCATTTGGTAAATAGCATGGTGATGTGCTGGGCACTCAGGTTTCATTCTGGGTGCCATTCATCATCCTGCTATGTGACTCCAGACTATTGCACTCCTTTGTCTCAGTTTACCTGGCTATGAAATGCTGGTACTATCTCCTCCCACTCTCATGAAATGTAATTAAGTTAATGTTTGAAAGTACAGTTTAAGTACAAGCTGCAGCTGTTATTTCCTAAGGTTTTAATGCATGTAAGGGAAAAAATCCTTCTTGGTCCACTTCAGTTGGGGGTTTATTTTTGGTTTCTGCCTTTTTTAGTTCTTTTTTTATCTCCTTCTGTAGCTGTTACAAGAAAGTCAGGAGAATGTGACATTCAGTGAGTGACACCAGAGCCCGTGGAGGAGGAAGGGCTCCAAGTGTAAGCAGTGATGCTGGAGATCATTAACACTGCTATTTATAACTGTAAAAAACTGGGTTTCAAGGGGAAACATCTAGGCTTAGCGTGGCTAATTATACAGCTGTTAACTAATCTAACAGTGATCCTAATTCCAGCAACCCTTGGCACTGACACTTCATGGCTCTGTGTGGGGGAGCTGATGCGGCACTGAGCCCGTCAGGTGTCTGCTGCCTGCCCGGCTTCCCCTGCCAGCACAGCTGAGTGGCAGGGGACAGCTAACACCTTCCACTGCCACTGTGTCCATCCCAAGCACTGCCTCTTCAGGGAGGATAAGGCACCTGGGCTGGAGGTTTTAAGGAAATCTCCAATTACTGCTAAAGTCAAAATGTCAGAGCAGGAGTTACCGGAGGATTTGACAGCTGCTGAATCCTCACAGTGACTCTAGACACACATACAGTGTTTGCATTATTAATTTAATGTCTTTGCACTTTGGTGTTTTCTGTAGAAGTATTGCCTCAAGGATCTATCTGCATCGATTTAATGCTAAGATCAAGGTCTTTATTTCCATTTAAAGGCATAAATTAGAAAGCAATCTCACTGAAAAAGTCTGATCAGTCACAGGATCAAATGGATTCGTCAGAAGTGTGTGATGCGCTCTCCTGTCACTTTCTCTGCTCCTGTGTTGAATCCCTTCCTATTTTTGAAGTTTGAAATCACTCAAGTGTGACCTATTTTCCTGTTCATGTTGTCTGTTTGCATTTTCCCCTGTTTGCAGGTGGGAGATGCTTGAAGGGAAGGTGAAGGGTTGTCCCTCAGGCAATCCTGCCTCCCACTGGTTCCTCACTTCACGAGGGGCTCATGAGTAGGCAAACAGGGGCTTAAAGGTCCTGGGTGCACTGAATTATTGTACACACTGACCTTATTATAACATTTATAGCTTCCAGGCAAACGCAAAGCAGCAGAGCCTGCAGCAGGCAGGTTCCCATTCAGGACCCGGAGCAGGGGAGTTTGCTTTCTGCATTTGCTGGTGTTCCTGTTGTTGGTGTTCACGTGTGAGTGGTTACCTTTACGTTCTCTTTTCTCCAGTACTTGATCCTCACTGAGGGCAACAGGAGGTGGCCCGATGGGAGGGAAAACCCGTGTGGGCCAGGGCATGGCATATGTGTGAAAAGCTTTTCATGTTCGCTTGCTGGAGAGCCTGAGTCAAGCAAATTGCCTGGCCGAGAGTCTTCTGAAAATGTCTTGTATTTGGGACGTACAGATTTTTTTTATTAGCTTTAATTTTTTTAAAGAAAATAAATTATGTGGAGCATATTTATCTCCCCATCTCGCATGGTTTTGCTGTTGTGTTACATTGGCTTCCATGCATTCTGTGGGGATTCATTGCCTCCAGTCCTGCCAAGTGCTCTGGATCACTGCCTGACAGAAGTGCTCATTTTCTCCCTTCTTTCCCCTCACCCTCCATCTCAGCCTCCTGAGCTTCCACAGATCAAAGGAGAGTCCTGTTTTATTTTTAAATTTGGTGTTTATTGAGTAAAAGGGACAGCGTAATGTCATTATGGATGGCATCCTTTAAAGCTGCAGAGCAGCAGCTGTTGTCTCGCTCTCTGTTCACAGAGGCCCTGGTTGCTTAACAGAAAAGCTCTAAGTTACATCCTGGCTTCTTCACTTGGAGAAAACAAAAGCCATCCTTAGGAAGCACAAGGGATTTAAGTATCCCGTGCATGTTGGTGTTTTGGGAATAAATACAGACTGTCTTACTAGAAGTGCAGTGTATTGATCTGAATTTGGGTCTGCTCATTGTATTATGGATTGGAGCTGTTACTCCCCACTGCTGTGTTCACCTGCAGTGTGTCTGAGGGATACGAGTGACAGTCTGCCCATGTCCCAGTGGTGAATAGTGCCTCTCTTTTCCCTGCTCCCTGGTGTGCATGGGTAGAGGAGGTGACCAGCGTATGTGGAAAGAAGAGGAGAAAATATTTCACACTCCTATTATGTCAGATCATACCAAGAAAAGAATACGTGCTTTTATTTTATTTCCGTAGTATTGCCAGAGTATTTGTGTTACCCTCTTTGCTGGAGCGGGTTTTTTGCAAGCCATTACACAGTGTGTGCAGCTGCTCGGGTTTGTAGGTACAAACTCTTGCAGGTACAAACTTTGCTCCCTTGTGTTGTGCTCACAGGAGCTAGAAACAGTGATTTGACTCTTTTTTTACCTTGCGGCATTTCCTTCATCCCCTTGTGTACTTGTCCAGCCATAGCCTCGTGTTTCCAGAAGCACTCAGTGAGGTGTAATCTGCTTTGGGAACTCGGGGTCCTGGCTGCTTTCCCATGTCCCCCTCACAGCCTTCCTCATCAGCAGGTGTCATTGCAACCCCATGGCTTCCATCCCCTGATTGTCTGAGCCCAAACCCACAATCATTTCGAGGCAGCCATCCAAATCTTCCAGGGAATATGTTGTTACACTTTTCCCAGAGGAAAAGCACTCACCAGACAGTGTGAACGGCACAGATTTTGCACAGGCAGAGCTGTACAAGCAAATCCCCATGCCCTGCTCTGGCCTGTGGGGAGCCACAGCTCAAGCTGCTGGAGGGGCCATGTGTGTTCACTTACCTTGCTAACAGGAGTCTGAGGGATCACCCCCCTGTTCTTCCTGTAGGGCATGCTGAGCTAATGGAACGGATTCATATGGCCTCCTCCTGCTTTTCTGGCCCCTGAATCTTCTTTAGGAGCCCCAGCTGCTTGTGCTGGGACCAGCAATCCTGTGCCTGCATCTCTCCCTGTGTGTGATGGCCGGGGGGTGCGAGGAGCAGAAATCGGGCCCTGAGCTGCACGGGGTCCTGAAGGTGCTGCTTCCCTTTCTGCTCCAAATGGAAACCAAAGTCATGATTCACCAGCCATTTGTAGAGACCATTTAGACAGTGAAAACTGGGATAGAAGATCCATTCCTTTGAGAGCCTGCGTGTTCTGTTTTTCCATCCTCCAGCTGTGTCCTGGGGCGTCTGAGGGAGTCACCTGGGCCAGGCTGATGGGAATCTGCAGCTGCCCGAAATCAGGCTTTGCTGTCTGGGCGTTTCAGAGCACAGCAAACATTAATGGTCAAAGCAGACAATTAAACAAAAGTGGAGTAAAATAAAGTCTTAGAGCTGGGGAAACTTAGGCATGACTATAACGAAGGAGTTTCTGGTCTGTTTTCTACTAGAGTAGCTTTGTTCAAACTAGTTCAAACTAGTGTTTCTAAGCCAACAAAGAGGCTCCACAAAAGAACTAATTAAAAAGAGTGTAAACACCCTCACCCCTGTGCACTTGGACACGTTTCTGAAGAAATGTTGCTATGTGCCTTTGCTTGCTAGTGGTGCCTAATGAAAATATACCGATTTATAACACTAAGGTTGTTATTACATAAAAGCAATATGGTTCTGTTTAAAGAAACAATAGGTGCTCCAGTAGCAGCCTTTTCTTCTCAGCTGGGGGAAGAATGTGGAATATAACATGGACTCAGATTTTATTTTTCACTCTCCAAAACAGCTTGGTCCTTCAGTGGAGAAAGGGTTGAGAAGCATTGACCTGGATCATCTTTCTTATCTGGCTAAAATCCATCAGTGCATAATTGTATAAAAATGAGAGATAAAAGGAGGAAATTATATCAGAAAAGGGTTTAATTTTCTTTAATTTAGCTTGAAAGTTTGTCTCCAGTAATTTACCTTGCTGCTTTTTGATTCAGCTTGAGCTCTGCGGTCCTGCTGGGTAACGTGTAAGAGGACTCGTTAGTTCTTTCTTAATGGGAGCTGTAATTCAGTAATTTTCATCTTGGACTTCACAGGTAACTGGTAGAATTTGTTGGTTCAATACAAGATGTGCTGTGGATCAAGTGTGTAGATGTACCCAAAATATGTTGTGCTTAACAAAGAGCCTGATTGTCAGACTTCTGTCTGAGTCTGTGTGAAGCTGCGCGTCACACAGCCCGAACGCACACATAATGCTGTTCCTCTTTTCCTGTCTTTCTCCTTGGAAAATGTGACCAGCGAGTGGCAATACTGTTGAATGCTGCTTTTATTAGCAGCAGCTTATGTGGGGATGTTGTCCCATTCCTTTGGGCCATCTCTCCCATGTGCTTTGCAACACTGGTGAAGGCAATGAATAAAAACATTCAGGGGGGAAACAAGAGTCATTTGTGAGGAGCTCTTTGCCCTCCTGCTTTTCAGTGCTGGGTGGCTGAAGAAGACTCGGATGCCAGTAGTGATATTGAAACACATCAGTCCTTTTTCTGAATTCCGTTTTTCTGGATCTAAAATGTGTTCTGCTATGGAAAAAATAATAGCAAAGCTTGCTGCTGCATTGGCTGTCCTGGGCCAGAGCTAGGAACTACTGAGGGCTTATCAGAAAGTAGTGCACAAAACCTGCAGCTGAAGGCTGGTATTTGCTCTGCTACAATGAAAAAGAAGTTTAGTTCCTTGGCACGGAGTTTGTACAGTCTGAGGGAAGTGGAAGGCTCAGTACAAGCACTGAAGGCTTTGACACTTGCAGGAATAGCACATGTGAGAAACAAAGCTCCAAAGATACTTTAAAAGGTGTAGTTATTGTAAGTCCAGTTATTTTAAGTCTAGCTTATCCAAAAACCTGATTCTGGTAACTCCAACACCATTCACAAGTCAAGCTCGATGTTGTTGAATTTCAGGAATGGGGAGAATGTAGGAAATTCTGCAGGTGGGCAGGAACTCTGGCAGCGTGACTTATTGAGGATGGGAAAAAAATCCTTTTTCCATGCTTTACTTTCACTGAGAGATATTTAACCCTAACACTGAGCATTTGGGGTCATGCCCTCAGATGATGGTGTAGCTGTTGGCTTAGTAGCTCATTATTTGTGTCCTGTACCTGTGTCCTGTATAAATGGCAGTGAGGAGGAGGAGGAGGGTACTGGTTGGGAGACCAAAAGCAGGAGGGAGAATGGAGGATGCCATCTGTCCCAGTCTGTCTGCGGGGGTGTGCTGGCAGGGGAGGGTGACCTACGTGTTGGACACACAGGTAAATTAATTTCTCTCTGTAGGGGCTTGCAAACCAGTTTTTCCAAGTAATGTGGCCTAGATACCCCTTAGCCAGGAGAGATCTCAGTCTGTTTGTCGATGCTGTTTAAATTTCAATGAACAGTTAAGCACGACCTGGAGCAGGGCAGGAGGTGTGGGGTCTGCCTGGCCATCACAGCAGGCTGTGCATCCGCAGGGGGGAAATCCTGCCACGGCCCTGTTACTTGGCAACAGGGAGTGTGATACTGGGATCAACAGAGAACTGCTTGAACCTACAAACGCTCAGTTGTCCTCAGCATAGTGCTGGCTTCTAATGCGGAGCTCAATTGCACTGCGACAGCTGCCAGGGAAAACGCGCTCACGAGGCTCCCCGGGGAGCCACGGGCATCCCTGGTGACAGCCCAGTGTGCCCGTGGGGCCCTGCACCTCCAGGGACATCTGCAGGGGACCCCCAGGGTGAAATGGAGCCCTGTGAGCTGTCATGGAGAGCCAAACCAGGATGTCAGAGCGGAGCGGGGGCACGGGCAGCGCCTCAGCGACTCCAGCCCCAACAGCTGAGGTTTGTGCTTCCCCGCCTGACTCGACAGCAAATGGCACAAAGCCCCTCCTGGCTGACGTCAGGGATGGTTGGTGTTGGCTTTCTCAGTTGTGCGTCTCTGGAGTGATGGATTAATTCTCTTTCCATCCTACAACAGGGACCTCCTGGCAGCCTGGTGCCCTGTACCTCCCTGACGTATTTTACACTGGCATAGAGAGGATTCTGATCTAATAATTCATATATAATTCAGTTCCCTGAGGTTTAGGGATTAGCCAGGTTATGCTAAAACTATTTTTTCCCCCACAGACTCATTTGCATATTAACTTTCCTGTGCATTACTGATTTGGTTCTGGTGAAGTTCATCTTGTTGCTAGGAGGGATAAGCTTTGAGACACTGAAGAATTATTCAGAACGCCTGCAGATGCAAGAAGTTAATACGGCTCTGGTTTGTATTTGGATAGCTGTCATGTAGCACAGAAAGACTTTGGAAATTCTGGAAGCTTTTCTTCTAGAAAATTCTAGGTGAGTTTTTAAAGCCTGAATGGTACCTCTGCCTGAAAGACAAAGTTCTTCATTGCAATGGGAATAGCGGAGCTCCTGTGGGACCTGCACCTGCAGGGTTGCTTATGGTGGATCTTTTCCTGGACTAGAAATCCATTGGAAAACTCGTTAACTTATAAATAAGTGGGAATAGGAGTAATTGAATCAGTGTGTAGAGGAAATACCTTTCCTTTCCAGGCAAACTGGGACTTTATCTAGAAGCTTTCCTCTGTCTTCAATTAATACAAAAAGGCTTGGCTGCTTATAAGTGTTGCTTGCATTTGGTGCAAGCAAAGTTTGCCTTTTAAAGGGATGCTTTTGGTCAGCTGTCACCTAATTCCTTTATGACATGTTTATGTAAGAAGGACATGCTATTTTTAGAAACTTAATGTAGATGTCAGTATGCTGGGGGATGCGATTGTGCTCGAAGAGAAGGATGTACCAGCAAATTTACTTCACAGCGTGAACAGAGCATCTGTGTGTGCCGTGTCCTGGGAACACCAGGAACAAAAGCACAACCGTATCTGGAATTTGTTCACCTGGTGCCTCTCCAGCCCTCCAAACCAGCCCCTTTAAATGTGGGGTTTAGCACAGATACAACTGTTGGCATCCTGCAGAAACTGCAAGATCCTGGTGCTCAATACACGGGTCCTTCTGGGTGTGTTTGTTTGTCTGTTCATTTTTTAATGATGAATTCTTAACAATTTTTGATTCTCTTTGTTTATGGATTTTGAACTTTTTCTCTGCTGTCAGACCATGTGTTAAATTCTCCTGCCAGGAGGTCTGACATGTGCTTTCTGCTGTTGTTGCAATGGGAACAGACTCACTGCGTGCTCAGTGACTCCAGGAGCCTTTCTCGAAGAACACCACTAAATATTTTCAGGTTTCAGAAAAGAGCAGCATTTGTCATCTTGGGAGCTGTCTGCCTGTAGCATATTCATGCATGAGCTACTTGCTGTAGAGATCCCCCATTTCACTGCCCACGCTGTGCTGCTGCATGCCAGCTCAGATGTGTCATCTGATTCATTTGTAGCATTTCTCTAAAGCATATTTTTATAGGTAAGGCAGTAGAGGACATCACAGGTAGATGTACATAAATGTGTTTGGGCTGTGAACAGATACCTTCCAAAGGCACTCACTTGTGGTCAGAACAAAGAGGCTGCTCAGCAAATGTATTTCATGATTTGGTGTATCCCATTCCTTCCCTCCTCCCTCCCCTGCAGTTGTATAAGTACTTTTGATGGCAGCTGCTGGATTAGACCCAGAAGCTTAAAAGATTAAAGAAACCACTAAAAGCAGCAAGGAGGAAGTGAAGGATCCGTTTGTCTGAAGGTTTGTGTTTTCGTACTGGTGGTTGAGAAGAAAATTGCAAACAGGCTCTGCTGTGCCGCAGGGGTCTCGCAGCATCTGGGCCACGAGGAGGTGGCGACGGGGCTCAGCGGGACCTGCAGGGCTCAGTCTGGCCTTAGGCTCACTGAGGTGTCCCCTCCCGGAGCTGTGGGGTGGCAGTGTCAGCGCCCATCCTCTGCCCTCCTCGCTGCTGTGGCACACAAGCTCGTGGAGTGATGTTCAGTGTAGATGGCAGAAAGCCTTGGCTGTCCAGAGTCGCTTATGGAGTGAGATGAAACTCAGGAATTAAAACAATGAATGGCTCAATGAGCTACAGATTCTGCATTTTCATGCTGTAGTAAGCTGTGCTGCCTTCTGCTGCTTACACTGTCTGTTCAGCTCTGCAGGGAGTGTTACTTTAATGAATGTGGTTCTTGTCCAGGTGGGTCCAGTCAGTGACAGAGCAGAGGGGGACACAGCATCTCTCACCAAAATCAGGCTGAAGTCTGATTCTTTGCCTCCATGTCCCTTTTACCCCATCTACCCGCCTCAGCCCCAAATCTAGAAGCAGCTGTTTCAAGAAGTGATTTTTTTTTTTTTTTTTTTTTAACATGGTCTTTTGCTATGTAAAACATCTGCTGCTTTCTGGCTGATCCCTAAACATTACTGATGGGGTATATAATCACATCGGGGGGGCTTCAGGAATGTGAGCCAGTCTTGCCTTTGTCATTCTAAACAAGCAGTGTTTGCAGCAAAGACTGATCTGGTGTGGATGAAAGACAAGACCCCGGGCACCCAAACCCTGTTGCTGGGGCAGAGAGTGCTGCTGAGCACGTTAGCATTATTAACATTAATCTAATCTTTCCGTTTGTCAAACAGATTTTTGAGTACATGGAGACAGCTTACCCAGTTCTTAAGACAGTGCTCCCAGATCAGCTTGTAGTTTGTTCTGTAATACCGTGTGGATTTGCTGGGATTTTCAAGTAAATACATTATGTATATGGCTTACAGATTGCTTAGGCTGTCTGCATCAATAATTAAAATGAGGGAGGGGACTATTCTGCAGTTTTCTTTTCCTCATCCTTTTTGCATGTCTGTTTTAATCTTTCCTCTCTTAGGATGGGGAAGATAAACGTGTAGCAGGGGAGAGTGTCGAAGACAAGAGCTGAACGTTTTTCCAGCAGTGACAGAGCTCGTGGCACATGGCTGCAGTGCCAGCTCGCAGCATCAGTCTGACCTTTGCCATTCTATTTGCAGACACTTTGATCCAGACTTGTCAAGCGCTGCCAGCCTGTTCCCTTTGCTGTTTAAACAAGCACACCTTTCCTGCTGAGGCAGGACACAAAGCACTGCTTTTGAACCCTGTGGCACACATGGTGCTGTGCTGTTCAGTTGGCCAGAGCAGAGGGAATTTGGTATTTGGGATTTGGTATTGCTTGGTGAGTGTAGCATTGCCTAGGTAGGATGGGGGTGAGCTTTTGGGCTTGATTGTTGCATTTTATAATGGTACTTTGTTAGATCAAGAGCTTCAACACAAGCCAATACTTAAATTTCAAGTGTATCACAGGAATAACTAATTTCTGCTTTATACCTCCATCCTCACCTATCTTGGGAACGCCTGTGTGTGAGGTGCAGCACACTGCACTTGGTGCCACTGTGCCACTGCTGGAGCTACTGATGTGGAGATTTTAGTACCAGAGCTGGAAATATGGGCATTAAAGCAACTTCCAAATGCACTCACCGTGTGCTGGTACAGAGTAAGACCAGTTTCAATTTTGCCACTAGAGGAGAAAGAACACTTGGTGTGCTGTGCTGGGTATAAAGGGGGTTTGGTATTGCTTGTGTACCTTCCATGGAGCACAGGGGGAAGGTGTTACAGAGGTAGAGCAAACTAAAGCTTGTCCAGAATTGTTATTTTGTTTTCACATCTGGCTGAATCACAGGGCTGCAGTTCAGTGTCAACAGCCTATGGAATCTCTGACTGCTTTTTGAAATGGCTCATTAGGATGATTTCTTGGCTGGAAACTTTGGAATTTGCTTGACATCACCAAGTCATGGGCTATGAAAGAACTATGATAAATAACAACTATCTTATCTGCCCGGCAGCCTAGGGAGGAGCTGCTGGCACACAGCAGTGCCAGCTCATTTATGTGCAGCTCAGGATGCATCATCTCATGTACCACTGTGTTACTCTCTGTGCCACTCTCTTCCCACTTCCATTTTGCTTGTTTTATGTCTCTTTGTAGCGTACTCTCCCTATGAAAGTTCAGTTCTGATTGTGGGATTGCCTGTGGAGATCTGATGCCATCAACAGCTTCTCTTCCCCGCATTACAGTTTGTGACCTTCGAAGCCAAGTACCTTTGCTGGGATCATTCTGGCTGTGTTGCTCTCCCTTTCCATGCAAAGGGGCAGTTTTGTGCATTTCTTATGGATAAGGACAGAATTGGTGCTCTGTGGAAAGCCCTGGTGCTCTAAGAAAGCCTGAAGCCTTGATTAACTTCTCCAAATATACCTGAGCTGACAGTGGGCACTGCAAAAGCAAGCCAACAGGTGCTATGCACTAACATAACTACTCATTTGCAAGAATTTTGCAGGCTGAGTGTTAGAAATGCCGTGAATTTGGGTACTACACGTCCTCAATGCACAAAGCTGCTCATTTTTCTGGGGTGCTTTTGTAGGTTTTTTTGAACGGCCCCTGTTGCAATATTTCTTACCTTTCTCAACTGCTTAAAAAAGTTGACAGGCTTTTTTTAGGTAGGTGCTCATAGACACGTTACACAAGGTGTAATGCCTTATTTGCTACTTTAAACTCACCAAGGAGCAGAGCAGTTGCTCTGGAGGAAGTACGGACTGTGGTGATCTCCGTGCTCAGTGCCTAGGCAGTCCTGCTTGTGGAATATAAACCCTGGGTGCTGATGTAATACAGATGTTAATCAGAATTTACAGTAGTTGAACTGAGCCTGGAATTTAGCCGAAGGGACTGAAACGGAGCATTAATCAAATGCCACAATTACTGAGCCACACTTTCTGCATTAAACTAATGTAGAAGATGCTTTTCACCCCTAACATCTCAGTGTAAAATAAGAGGACATGGTAGCAGCAGTCATTAGCTTTTACCTTTGGCTGTCTGAGTAAGGGAAAGGCTCTGCAGGTGTTTGTCTGCTCTCAGAAAGATTTAGAAAAAAGAACCAGAGAGAGAGAAAAAAACTGCTGGCTCTTTTTAATAAACTAGTGTAATAAGAGATCTATTTAAGTGGAGGCATATGATACGTATGTTTGTGACAATTTTCCAGAGGGATGGTTCAGCTAGTGCTAAATAACCAGGCTCATTTTCCCATAATGCAAATGTTATTCACAAACTATTACCATAATTGATGCACCGAGCCACTGTAGAGTAAATAATGCCTTGTGTGTGGGAAGGAAACTAGAAGTCAATGAATATTAAAGAACAAAACCTCATTTTTAAAGAAAAACTTCACAAGAATTAGAATTATATTGAAAAAGAAGGGACAGTGTGGGTCCCAATGGCCTGGCTGTGTTTTGGCTGGGTGTCCACGCACATGCATGAACATGTGTGCTCTGGCTGTGGGCTCCAGGCTGCCTCTGTCAGGGTGTTTTTTCTGCTTGGTGAGTACAGAGACCATCCTGAGAGCTGATCCCAGCAGCCTGGTGTATGGGAACCTTTGGAGCTTCCCGGAGACACGGGTGCCGCACCTGCCCGGCCTCAGTGAGGACCTTTCAGGGGGTTTTGTGCTGGGGGGCTGGGATGTGTAGCCCTGTGTCTGGGGAGATCCTGGCTGAAAGTTTCTTTGCTCTGCCTTCCTGCAGTATGCTAGATCTCCTGTTTTGTGTCACACAAGAGGAATTTCGAATCATGCCAAAGGTGGCATTGGGTTTATAGGTCGTTGTGCTTGTGGTGAGGACATGATGGGCTGCCCAGGGCAGCTGGGGTTGGGATCTGAGACCTGCTCGGTGCTGGGCATGGCTGCAGGGACCCCAGAGCTCCGTGTAGCTCCTTCCTTGGTCCTTGGTCACTGTCCTTGTGCCCAGCCTCGTGCCTTGGTGGGTGTTAAATAGGTTACAGCACTCATTGCTGAGGTGTAAATTGCCCTGTGTCCATGGCTGGTGCAGAAGCTGTTGGCACTGCAGCCTTATCTGTGCTGCTGGCAGTTTTTAGTGTCAAACATTTTGCTGAACAGGACTTGATTTAGCTGTGAGCATTAGTGCCCTGCCATCTAATCCCTTTTTATGTTCAAAGGGAACTTGTGTTAGTGCTTCAGTGTAAATACGTACATTGCTTGCAAAGGAAGGTCCTGTTTTTTCAGGGATTCCTCTGCTCCCTCCCTTCCTCACTGGATGTATTGCTCCCTCGTCCCTGTTCCATGTGTAAATGAGGGAGATCCATACTCACAGCTCTGTAGTGTGCTGCAGAGCTGTGTTCAGTAGGAGGGAATGATGGAGTGTCACAGAAATTACTGCTTTCTGCATTTGAGAATCGTGTCATTTCAAACACCTTTGAGTACTGGTGTAGTCTCAGAAGTGACTTTTTTTTCTCAAGGTATTAAACCCCTGTCCAAAGAGTGCTGGAGCTCTAGAAACCAGAAAGCCAGGGAACAAAATGCAGAACCATTGTGTAGGATTACAAAAGCATCATTTGATCTTTTAATATTGTAAGCCATTTTGTCCAGCTGGCAATTACTGTTGTTTTTTAAATTACAGATTATAGCACTGCACTTCCTTTTTTCAGAGAGGTCAAAAAGACATTTGAAGCCACCTTTGCCTGCCACTGCTGCAGAGAGTCACACGTGACTTCCTGGCACGGTTACATATATATCATATACCATCAGCAGCTCTCCTTACTGCACCCTGAGCTAACTCAGTGTGGCACAAGTAGCAGATTGTGAGCCATCATGAGCCCAGCTCTTGTGTGCCAGGCTCATGGGCTGTCCTGCTTCTGTCTCAGTCTTGTCTCTTGCAGGTTGTAAACCACTAGTGAACGTCTGTTACTTGGCCTCTGTGGACTGCCTCGAGGTGTCTTTGAATCCTTCAGGGTTCTGTGGTTGTGCCTCGTAGCCATAATTCCACCTGGAAAGCCGAGCATGTGCCGCAGCTGGGTTACCCCTGACTGTAATTCATTACAAACTGGCACTTTGCTGGGAGAGATAAAGTACTTCAGCCTGGTTTTCTCACATTAATCTGTACTCTTTCTCTTTGAGTCAGGTAGCCTGACTTACTAGGCTTTATCCTATTCCAAGGGAAAGGCAGCTGTCAGACCTTACAGCACTGACAGACCTGACAGGGCTTAGAGCTGCCAGGGAGAATGTCACTTGTACTTCTTAGTCACTGGAAAAAAAAATAAAATCTTTCTGTAAGGGGTGACTCTGGTGGTGGTGGTGTTGGTCTCCTGGGCTGAAATGGTGCCAGTTCCAGGACCACCAGACACGGGGTGCAGCCCATCCTGTGCCTGCTCTCAGTAGGGTGAAGGCATGAGAGCTCTTGCATCCTGCCAGCCCACACTGGGTTCAAACCAGTGACCTGGAGAGTTTCTTCGCAGACATGCACAGAAGCCCGAATTGACAGCAGCATGTTCATGATGGGATTAGTCGGCAGCACTCAAGATGAAGGAGCAGATGGTGTTGATGGGCGAGCAGGGTCCTGAGGTACAAGATGGGATCGTTACCATGTTAATAACAAGACTGCAAATCCCACAGTGCTTTCTATTAGCCTGGAAGATGAGAGTTCCCTGTGGACCTCCCTGTGACCCACAAAGGTCTGGCAGCACCGGCCTCGGGAGGCTGCAGACACATCCTTTGTTCTGTTGGTTCTGAGATGCAGCCATTGATTTGTTTGAGTTTGGGCACTCTGACCCTCTCCTCACTGCCCCTGACCTGGGAAGCCTTCTAGGATGTAAAGTGTTGGATTACAAAGCTGGTGTACTCCTGAAGCAGAAAGGCTCCTGTGGAATCTGGGTGCTTGGAAGTGAGCTAGCTATTTGCTCGTTTAGAGCTGGGGGAGTGCTGGGCATGTTGGAAGGCAGGCAGGAGCTTCAGCACTTGTACTTCATTTGCAGAATCCAAGTTATTCTACAGTTCTCTGAATTTCAGGAAAACTTTCTCTCTTAGTAGGCTTGCAGATCCCACAAGCTTTGTTCTCAGCTTCATTTAATCTCCCAGGGATCCCTGCTTTGGCTGCTACATTAGGAGCCATTCTGAACTGTGAAAAACATTTCAAAACCCTTTTTATTTATACTTATTTCAAATTGCCTTTTCTTTCTTCTCCCCCCTCCCCCCCCCGGCTAATTATAAAAATTGCTGTAAACATTTTCCGGAGATGGGATCTTCCTATTTATCTAAACTTTCTGCTTGTTGTTTATGTGCTATTTCTTTCCGCATCCCCACACTTCACTCTGCTGGTTGAGAAGTGTGAAAGCTATTATGGTAATAGGGAGGGAGATGATTTTCTGCTCTCGTAGTGCCAAGAACACAGGAATGGCTGTAATTCATCTTGGATGTAGTCCCTGCTGCAAATGCACCATCTTGCTTTAGCTTTAGTCCCCCTGCACACACACAGTTGGTTTTGCTGGGCATAAGGGTCAGGGTTCTTCAGCTTCCTCCAGGATTGGCTTTGCTATGCAAGTGGGTTCTTCAAGGCATTTCTGCTGCCTCGGGAAATAGTGAAAATAGGGGAAATAGTGCCTGGTTTGCTCCTTCCCCCCTCCCATGTGGCACCAAGATGTTAGTCTGACTTACCAACAAACCTGAAGCCAGAGAGAAGAGGAGGAGGTTTTTAAGCCTTTAAAAACCAACTCAGGACTCGGTGTTACACTGCACATTGCATTACTATGTGATCAGCTTTGTCATGGGGAATAATTGAAATGAACGTGGATCGATATCTAAATATACATTAGGGTGTATTAAAAGGCTTAGAACCAATGGTCTGTTAAAAAGGAGGTTATTTCAATTCCTTTCTACACTGTCTCGCAGTTTAAATGGTTTATTAGAGTATGGCAAAACCTGCTGAATAATCAAAGTGTGATTATTCTGGGAGAATTGTGAATATTCTGCCAAAGCATGGTTCCCTTTTTGGGCTCATAGAAAAGCAAGTTGGAATTTTGGCTGTGCAAACTCAGGAACAGTATGTTATTTCATGTTATTGATGGGTGATTGAAAGAGAAGATGTGGGCTAACAGGGTTTTGGAGGTCAGTGCAGCACTTTCAGGGATGGATCCCTATCTGATGAGGTGTTTGTCTGGCAGCAGGTCCCCAGGAAGTGAATTGGAGTGAAGCTGTTGTGTCATGCAGCACATAGACTATAGCTCTAGAGAACAGGAGAGCCAAATACACTTCAGAGAAAGTGCTGATGCTGTAGGTTTGAAAACAAATGGTGTATTTTGTTCTACTGCAAAGATGAATGAAGTGTTGAAAACTTAAGCCGGTGTGTACTTTGTGTGTGTGTGCAAACCCACACAGCTGTCAGTGCTGTAAGGAGTCACCAGGCTCTGCCGGTGCTGCCAGGGGCTCTTTGTGGATGCTGATGTGGGGGCTTTCAACAGCGCGACACAAAATGAGCAATCTGTGGCGTGATGGGCTCGTCCCCGCCCGGCTGGAGGATGTGATGGCTGGAAATTCCGCATCTCCATTCCCTGCGCTGCGCTTGTCCTTTGATTACAAAAGGACAGCTCTCGAGGGATGTCGCTGTGCATTTTCCTGAAATAAAATAATAGCTCTGTGTTTTGTGACCCTGGAACTTTAGGTTCTGCCAGATGCTAATGAACCAGTGGAAAACATCCAGGGCCTGGTGGTAATTGCTGTGAGCCACAGCTGTTTGTGCTTGGTACGCGGTGTCGGCTCTCGCCTCCGCGCTGGCTGCGCCCTCTGCTCTGCCCCTCGGGGATCGGGGCGGTGCGGGCAGCAGTTCCCCCGTCAGTGGAACGAGAGCGCGGTGTCGGTGCGGGGCGGCTCGGGGCGAGCCCTGCCCCTGCCCCTGCCCCTGTCCCTGCCCCTGTCCCTGTCCCTGCCCCTGCCCCTGTCCCTGCCCCTGTCCCTGTCCCTGCCAGCGCCGCTGTGCCGCTGTGCCGCTGTGCCCACTGTGCCCGCTGTGCCCCTGTCCCCGCTGTCCCCGCTGTGCCGCTGTGCCCACTGTGCCCGCTGTGCCCCTGTCCCCGCTGTGCCCACTGTGCCCACTGTGCCCGCTGTCCCTGCTGTCCCCGCTGTGCCGCTGTGCCGCTGTCCCCGCTGTGCCCGCTGTCCCCGCTGTGCCCACTGTCCCCGCTGTCCCCGCTGTGCCCGCTGTGCCCACTGTGCCGCTGTGCCCGCTGTCCCCGCTGTGCCCACTGTGCCCACTGTGCCCACTGTCCCCGCTGTCCCCGCTGTGCCCACTGTGCCCGCTGTGCCCGCTGTGCCCGCTGTGCCGCTGTCCCCGCTGTGCCGCTGTGCCCGCTGTGCCCACTGTCCCCGCTGTGCCGCTGTGCCGCTGTGCCCGCTGTGCCCACTGTCCCCGCTGTCCCCGCTGTCCCCGCTGTGCCCGCTGTGCCGCTGTCCCCGCTGTGCCCACTGTGCCGCTGTGCCCACTGTGCCGCTGTCCCCGCTGTGCCGCTGTGCCCGCTGTGCCCACTGTCCCCGCTGTCCCCGCTGTCCCCGCTGTGCCCGCTGTGCCGCTGTCCCCGCTGTGCCCACTGTCCCCGCTGTCCCCGCTGTCCCCACTGTCCCCGCTGTCCCCGCTGTCCCCGCTGTGCCGCTGTCCCCGCTGTGCCCGCTGTGCCCGCTGTGCCCGCTGTGCCCGCTGTCTGCGGCGAGTCCTGGCAGGCTGCGGGGAACGGGCCAGCGACCGGAGCACCAGCAGCAGCTGGGGAGGAGGCGAGGCTCTTGCACTGACCTGATCTCAATCAAATCCACAGCCAGATCTGTCCCGTCTATTCATTTGCTACTTCAAAAACCAGCTTTTTAGGTGCAGAAAATAGAAGGTGCTGATAAAAACCAGCGGTTTAATTTTATTTTTATGTTGCTCCTTATAGGAGACTTTCTCACCCATTTTTGACGTTTCCAGTTCCAACGGTTGGGGTGTTTTATCACCCTTTTAGCATAGGTTAATTGTCCTACAGGAATGCAGAATTACGGGGAGAGTGGGAATATTTTTCTGTGGCATCAATGGAAAGTCATTTCTGCCACCTACGGCCATGCATGGCCATGATTTGAACCAGCCCAGCTGACTGCAGTGAGGGGGCTTGGAAAGGGCTTCATCCCAGTTCCCTGTCTGAGCAGGGAAGAGCAGGCACCTGACGCTCAGTGTGGCTGAGCAGGGAAGGGGTCTCAGGGCAGAGCAGGACTGAGCAGCCTCAGCTCCACCCAGATGCAGTGACCATTACTGGTCAATATTGGTGCTTGGATCCCCGTGTAAGTCGTCGTTTATGGAAAGTTCTAAAAACCTCTATTGGCAGGTGAACGAGGAGCCAGATTGTCACAGCCACCCCTTTCAGATAATGCACTGACACTGTTATCAGCATTGAGAGTACTTTTTAGGTGAGTAATATTGATGAACTAGGTTTCAGGGTCTGTTTCATCTGCTTTCTATCTTCTGTGTGCACATGTAGTAGGAGATGGTAAGTCAGTGGTAAATGCATTTATTCCGTCTCACTCTGCCCATGGAAAAGATACCTAGACCTAGAAAAGGTACAGAGAGTAATGAAAAGGATCTCTGGAGACATGCACAGCCTCTCTACAAGGAGAAATTTAATAGTCTGGGAGTCTCTAGTCCCCAAAAGGTGTGATATAAGGGAGACAAGAAAAATCTGTAAAGTCATGATGTGAAGATGATGAGAAGCAAATTACTCTCTTTTGTTGGAATAGGATAATGTGAGATTCCCACTTAAATAATAACCAGACAGCTGTTTAAAAAATGAGGTGACTTTTTTTTTCTGTAATGAAATTCTGAACCTCACTCATCATTGTATGGAAATATAAAGAGGTTCGGGTACCCATGTGACAAATTCATGTCCATCTGTGTTATTACATGTGTTACTGAGGGCACATCTTTGGACTAGAGATTCCTGACATTGCTTGTGCATCGTGAAGTGTTTGGGCACAAGATGCTGGGCCAGATAGCTCTGGCTGTGTACAGCAGAAACACAGGAGGCTGATTGTATTCCATCCTTTAGTTTGAAACTTGATATTCATTCCTCCGTGGCATGCACAGAGCTGGGAGATTGCAGCCAGATCAGTGTGTCTCCTTAAAGCAGAGCCAGGGAGTTGGGCAGTGTCTCTGAACAGACAGAAGAACAAACAATCTGACCAGTGACTTCCCGGGATTTTTTATGCATTAGTTTCATATTGGTAGCGGTGGTTGTTCTGTTGGGTTTTATTTAGGTTTTTTTCCCTCACAGATGTCTTTACAGATGTTATTTTAAAACATGAGCCTGACAGCATCACAGCTTACCAAGGGTGTTTGTAGAGGGGGAGCTGAGAAAGGGGGATCCAGTCTGGCTCTTGAGGACTTGCTCTGGTTCCACGGCAGCGTTACTGCAGAATCGGAAAGGAGATATTTGCTTTATGCTTAAGAGGCTTTCTTGTTTCTAAACTATATATAGTCCTGTAATCTTGCTTTCGATGGGGGAGGGTATCGCGGGACAGCCTCCAAAGCATCCCCGCCCTGCCTGGTGGGCGAGCGAGGGGTTAACGCGGGTGCGGGGCTCTCGCAATGGACAAGCTCATTGTCAGAATAATGTTTAGCCAGGTGTTAATCTGTGTCTGGAGGGAAGTGCTGGAATTCATTATTCATCCCACTGGGGGAGGTCATGGTCCTGGGCGGCTGCCAGCGCCGGAGCCAGCCTCCTGGCTTTACTGACATGTGCCATTTGTGATGAAGGCAGTGAAGTCCCCGTGAGCAGCGGAGCTGCCGGGAGCGGAGCGCTCGGCATCGCGGCGGGGCAGGGGCGCACGGGCGGGGGGACACGCGGAGCTCCGGGGGCACAGCGCCTTCCCGGCCGTGCCTTCGGCTCTCCTGCCTCACCTGAGCGCTGTGCTCCGCTCGCAAGAGCGCCGGCTCTGACGGGAAGAGCGCCGGCACGCTGCTCGTCAGCAGGATAGGTTCGGGTCGCTTTTTTGGCGCTGAAGGAGGGCAGGAGGTGAGACAATGATCAAGTCGAGTTGGTTCTACGTCAAGTTCAAGCATGCCGAGAAGGTAAGTACAGCCCCTGCTGCAGCCCTTCCCCGGGCACTGCTGGGGCTCAGCTGCTCCCCTTCCCCTGGCAATGCCCCTGGAAGTGTCACCGGGAATCGGCTTTCCTGGGGCTCCACAGATAAGGCTGTGCCCAAAGCTGGAGCAGGGCTGCAGATGTGGCAGCAACTTCAGCACGGTGCAGGTGGAAGAGAAAAGCTGAGATCTCGTTTCCCCAGTGCCATGTCGGGGAAAAAAAAATAAAAATAGAGGTGGTAGAGATGCTTTTGTTTTCCTCATGTGGAGCTTGAAAGGGAGGAATATTTCTTGTTCTGTGGAGCCCATTATGAGTTGTGACCTGCTTCTGCAGGGAGGTCAGTTCTTTTCTTCTCCTTTAGTTGCTAAGTATTTAATTGTCATAATTATTACTGGCAGAAAGAAGTTTTATTGATCAAAAAGTAGTGAGATGTATTCTAAGACTCTTTGGTGGGGGGTTTACTGTGGAGTTTGCTGTATTTCCCATTGCACAGAACAGAGTGTTTTCTATGGGATTTCCCTCTTACACTCAGCTTCCACTTTATCTCGCCTGTGCCTTGGTACCCAGATGCCTGGGGGAAGCAGAGAAATGGGGCTGGGGAGAGAGGATGGACCAAGACTGCAGCAGGGACCTGCTTAACAGTGATGCATTTTCACTGGAGATCTCCTGGAGGGTTTCCTGCCCCAGGTTAGAGGCTGATCTGGTTGCCGGCAGTGCTGGGATGCAGGCAGAATGTGATGTAGCTTTGCTGTTTCCTTAACCCAGGAAAATAGGGAAAAGAGCAAGACAACTTTTTATGAAAATACTAAGCAGCCTCTCTATCTGTTCCCTAAACATCCTCGAGCAGTTAGCAACTTGCTGTTCTTAGAGCAGAGGGAAAACCCGTGCATGTGCTGTTAGTCTGAAATTTTCTATTCTGGCAAATATTCCCACATTGATTTATTTCTTGCCTTTGTGCCTCAAGTTATACTGCACTCAGTGAAAGCGTATATATTTCATTTAACAAGAAGCATATATATTTCATTTAACAAGATTGTCCTATCATTTATCCCAGGCTGCAAATAGCATATATTTAACAGTCTCAGATGTAACTGTTCCATTTCGTTTGTTTTGGGCAGTCTTAAAAAGGCTGCAAAATCCATTGTATTAGGCAGTTATTATCTCCTTGCTGTTTCTCTGCAATAATTCTGTGTTCTCTAAAGTTACATCAGACCTATAAACCTATATATTAAAACAAATCGCCTCAGCATATTTAGCATATGGAACTTCCTGGAAATAGTCTAAGGAAATCACCGGTGGGTGAGGTTGGCTATTTAAAACGCATGGGGATTTCTTTTTCCTTTACATTTTGTGATTCAGTTCCTTTTTTTTTTTGCCACCCCTTGCAGTTGATCCAGAAAGCCCTGGAGTCCCTGAGCAGAGCCGATAATGTTCCTGCTCTGCTGTCACCGGGTGATTCTGTGGAGTGTTACATAACCTGTCATACCAGTTTTGTCAGAGACAGATATTTTTGAGATCTACAACCTGGGAAATTTGAACATGGATGAAATCCAGGAAACCCATTTAATCTGTATGCTTACAGTTACTTGTGCCTTAAAAGACTTTCTTCTGATCCACCAGGGAAGGTGCCAAGTCTGTTCATCTGCTGGGGGGAAAGCAAGCCCCAAACCATAATGCACACACGTAGGAAGGCAAAAACTGAAGTGAATGCCTGGTCTTTTACTGGATTTCCTGTGTGATAAGAGACTGTTATCCCTTTGTCTTGAAGTGGGGGTTTCCTAATGGAAGGCTCCTGAGAAATTTTGGGTTTGGCTACATGGCAGGGCTGTACCCCCTTGCTGAACACAGGATTTTGTGTCAATATTCTTGTTGCAGTTGGGGCTTGGCTGGTTCTGCTTTAGCTTCCAGTCTTGTCTGCCTGTGAAAGTTGTGCGAGTGTGGCTTAGGTGTGAATTGACGCTGAATTTATTAAACTGGTGCAGTTCTCTGGCTGGACACGCTGGGTACACACTCCATGAAACAAGTGTTTCTGCAATAGTGTAACCCCACTGGCTTAAAAAATCAGGTCAAATTCTTCTGCTACTCCTCTGTGTTGTCAAGGCCTTAGGAATTGGGTTTATGTGAGCTAAGCTGAAGAACCTTTGAAATTCTCAAACCAGCTTTTTACAGCAGTTTGTCTAAACGGATTTAACATCTCACTTGGAGATGCAGTTTCTCCCCTTCAGCTGACACAAGTGTGGGCTGCTGCAGGAGCGGAGCTCCCGCGCCCAGCGAGGCGTTGTCGGCAGCGGTGCCTGCGCAGCCACGTGGGGAGGTGATCCAACCTCCACCTGTGCTGGTTTCATCCCGTTTTTGTGCTGGCTTTGTTTCCAGGCAGGTCAGTGCGTCCCAGTTCAGCGCGAGGGTACTGCCCTGTAGGGGGTACCTGGATGAGCAGAGAGGACAGTGATGTCTCTTCTGGCAGCAGCCTGTGAAAACCAAATTAATTTAAGTTTGCTCTCCTCATGTGGAAGTGTTATATAATCTCTGTTTAAGGGAGGTCATTTTAGGTTAGGGAGAGGTTGAGTCTGTGCCCTCCTGTCAGTGCAGTGTCTCAGTTAATCGGAACTGGAGCTGCTCTGCCTGTGTGAGCTGACATTGCACTGCTCCCTCTTCATTCTCTTGTAAAGAAGTTCATTGACATTTTTACAGCCTGGCTGGCTTTGCTGAAGTTGATGTCCTTGCCTCTGGCCATCACAAATATTTTCTTTCTTTTTTTTTTTTCTTTTGATTTACTTCAGAAGATGCTGATGTCTGAAGACCCCACTTTGATAAAACATACATGTTTATATACATGTCAGAGGTAACTCTGTAGGAAGCTTGTGTATTGTAAAATCTTCCTTCCCATATAGGTTGTCAACCTGTTTTATTCTCTTGGCATCACTGTGCTTTCCTGCCACTGATTGTGTTTGAACGCTGCTCATCCCAGCTGGGTTATCTACACAGAGACCTGAACCAAGGTGTGCTGATGGAACTGGCCTGAGCTTCAGGGATTGAACCCTCACAGATCTTCTGGGAGCTTCCAAACTCATCACATCCACCTGGCACCCTGACATCTCTTAATCAGTTAATTCATGTCATCTGCCTGCTTGCTCAGTGGCTGGTTTGTACTGCAGGAAGTGGTCACGCATCTGTGGCTGCAACACAAAGCTTGAAAAGTGGTCACCTTTTATCCTAAGGACATGTTGGAACTGGAAACAGGCAAGAAAGACATTGATTAAGCTGATGTACTTTGGTGTGTTAGTTTGCTCAAGTCATCCAAACAGTTTTTTTAAGTTGTGTGGACAAGCACGATAAAACCTTTTCCCAGCAGCACATTTTTAGTTGTGATTAAAATAATCAGATAGTAAAACTAACTAAAGTAGGAACTTTACACAACTTCATCTTGAGTCTGTTACCAAGTTAATTGCTAACATTCTGTAATACAGACTGAAAGGAAGCCTACAGGATAAACCCCAAAGTTTTCATGTTTACCCTTTCAGAGATTTAATGTAAGGTCACTTGGCCATGAGCCACTTGGACACAATACCCATATTCAGTCCGAGTGCATTTACACCGGAATTAAGATTCAAAGGCTTCATGTGAATAATATTGCTGACACCAGGAAATCAGTTTAATCTGAGGGGGAAAGAAAAAAGGCAAGCTCTTGGAAAAATCTGTGAAATTCTAGAAAGTGTGGGAGATGTGTGGAGGGAGGCAGTGTGAGTGGGCAGTCTGGCTTCACGTGTTGCTGCCTGGATCTGAGGGAGCTTATGGATGAAAATGGAGGACTTGAAAGGTTTTGCTTTGTCCTTGAAAAGCCCTGTCCCTTGTTTGAGGTTCATTGATAGATATTGCTGAACTGAAGCGAAGCTTAATTTTCCTGTCCCCAGCAGTGCCCAAGGGAGAGAAGTGCTGTATTTCTAGCTAGAAAATTAGATTAAAACACCCACTACCTAGATCCAGGGTACATTCATTTCATCCTCTCTTGTAAGACTCTCATTACTCTGAAAGGCAGTTTACAGTTTTGACAGCTAAAATAAAAAGCCTGAAGGACAAGCAACCACTTTGAATGTTAGAAGGGCTTCATTTCCAGCAGAAAGATTTCAATTACAGTCATTTTCCTCCAGTAAGTACAAAGAGGTAAATGGAACCCCTGTTTCAAATGTTAAACTCTCAGACTACATTATTACCAGTTGTACTTTGAAAGTAAAGGATAAAGCCAATCTAAATCAAAGCCCTGGTTCCAAATTACTTTTTAAGAGTGTGATGAGGTCTGCACCCGGTAATTCAGCCACTCTGTGGTGAGCAGCACAGAGCACATCAAATGTGGCTTCCATTAGACCGTGCTGCTCTGGGGGGGGATCGAGGCAGGAAGCATCTTTCTCGACAAGCACTGAGAGTTGCAACTTGAAAGGGCTGCTCTGCAGCTGGAAATTCATGAGTTGGCTGTATTTTTAGAGAATTTAGGTTTTTTTCATCCCTGACTCTGCTCGTTATTTGTCTTGTCCCTTTTAACAGTAATTTGACAAAGATTTGGTTATTTATCTCCTGTGGCACAACCTCTTCTCCTTCCCACTCCCCACAAGAAGGTTTTTCATCCCAAACCGTTTCCTCCCCTTGCTGGGGTAGGGAACACCTTTTCATAAGTCCAGATACTGAAATGTGCACAGTGTTTGCATAATACAGTGCTCTAAAGAGTATCTGAGGTGCTAAATCAGCCTGATGACCTGAGCTCACCGAAACACTCATTTTCCCTGGAATGATGAACTCTCCCAGCAATCTGTACCCTTGGCTTGGTGGAGTCAGGGATAACTGTGTGAGTGGGTGACTTTCTGGGTCAGAGCTACGCCCAGGGGCATTGGAGGAATGCAGGGAATCATCCAGGCTGCTCCTAGAGCAGCTCCCTGTTCCACTGGCACTCAAACCATCCTTGCCTGGGAGGTGGGAACCCACCTGTCTCTTCAACAAAAGTGTGTGCTGGAGATAATTGTGCTAATTTTATTTATTTATCTTTGCTACTTCTTTTCCTCATTGCCTTGTAGAGGGATTGCTGCAGGTGTGAAATCAGATGTTGCTCCTTAAACTGATGGGGATGATCAGCAAAGGGTTGTATTGTCCTGAATTACTCAGCACAGACACCTGGTTCACTATTTTTATCACTTTTAGCTGCTAAACTTTTTCAATTTTTCCTTTCCTGCCTATGAATAGTACAAGTTTGCATTTTAAAATCATGTTGCAACTGTGACTGACAGCATTTTAGGGAAATGAGTGAGATTTGTCATTTTATATTCTTGTGAACAGAGATTGGGCGTAATCAAGGAAAACAGATGTAGGGATTTAATTTACTTGTAAATACAGATTACCACAAATCATAAAATCATAGAATGGTTTGGCTTGGAAGGGTCTTTAAAAATCATCCAGTGCCACCCCTGCCAGGGGTAGGGACACCTCCCACTGTCCCAGGCTGCTCCCAGCCCCAGTGTCCAGCCTGGCCTTGGGCACTGCCAGGGATCCAGGGGTAGCCCCAGCTGCTCTGGGCACCCTGTGCCAGGGCTTGCCCACCGTTCCAGGGAACAATTTTGTCCTTGTCTCTAATCCAAATGTGCTGCCCTTGTGCTTCAGGAGCCTGTGCTCACTTGGACTCAGCCTTTCCCCTGGTTTGGCCATGTGATCCTGTGACTGCCACTCAGCCCTGTCACACAGAGCTGCCTTGCTTCATGTTTTGGCCTTTCGTTATTGCATTTTGATTTTATCTGGCCTATCTGTGAGCACAAGGAGCTTGCCAGTGGTGGATGCAGCCTGCACAGCTGCTGTGCTTCGCCTGGGGCTGGCAAGTGGGTCTGAGGAGGATTTCCTTCCTTCTGGCCTCGCAGGCCAGGTTGGGCCGGGGCACCAGCAGTGGACGTGGGCTTGTGTCTCCATGGCCTGGTAAGCCCAGTGAAAAGCAGGCAGGGCTGGAAGCCAGAGGAAGGAATTCCATCCCTGTTCAGTCTCCAGCCCCAGAGGGGTGGGAGGTCAGCTCCTCAGGGCGAGCCAGCTCCTGGCTTTCATCTGCTCCTGGGCTGCCGAACCAACTGAAGTGCTTATTTATTTATTTTGCTTTATTTATGTATTTGCTTATTTATTTTGACTTAAATGGATCTTTCTGCCAATTCTTGGTAGTCAGACCAGTTCTTGTGTGGTTTTGTATAATGGTGTTTAACTAAGCTGTAAAATCTTCCTGATTTCTTTCAGTGCTGCAGATTGGACGTTTGCAGTTTGCTTTTTGCTCGGAATGGTTATCAGTAAGGGCCTCTAAGTTTTTTAGGCTTTCCTGGGAATATGGTAGAGATTTAAAGGACTTCTTCTTCCTTGATCTGGGGCAGTGGTTGCATCCTGTGTGTCAGGATGACTCAAGGGCTGCTCCTGCCCAGGCAGGTGCTGGGAGCCCCGTGGGACTTGCAGCATTAGGAAGTCCAAGCACCCTTCATATTTCTCACAAAGGGAGTCACTGAAGCAGAACCATTTAAGCATCTCAGTGACACTTTAGGGTCCTCCCATGTGTAAGTGGGAATATGTGCATTTCTTTTTCCACCTGGAGCCAGCTTCTGGACAGCTTTTTCTTTAATGTGGTTTGGGATCTAGACCTCAAACTTTCCCATCTTTAGTCCTTTTTTTTTGCATATACTTGTGATACTGAGAAGAACTGAATACTAATGGGAATAGTCAGTGGCAGACAAAATAGCAAAGAAAAAAAAACCCCGTTACATTCTTCTGATGTAAATTTTTAATCAAATGTATTTTCTTCTGTTAAGCAACTTTTACAGCCCACTGCACAAAACATACAACCAAAACCCTTTGCACAATGAACTGCATGTAATAGGCTAGCAATGCATCCATTACACGTTTTTAGGTCTGTAATGCATCTAAATCCATTTTTGTGTGCATGGTAGTGTAGCCTTCAAAAGATAATTAGAATTTGCTCAGTCTTGCCTTCATAGTTCCTTAGGTTTTCTTCCAATTGCAATGCTTTGGAAAGCTTCATTAGAAGTGGTCTTTTTGGTAACAAGAAGGAAATACAATTTGAATACCTTAGGAAATTCTCACTACATTAGAAAGCTGGAAGCTTCGTCTCAAAGTTCCTGAGATGGTTGTACAGCCACAGTGAACACCGTTCTTCAGCACAGCTGGGTCGAAGTGGTGGTAGATGACAGAGGAGGTTGTAATGGAGATAATCACATCAAATAACAGTTCTCAATCTGAGTAGCTGGAGGTGAGTTTTCTAGCAAGGTGTGGATATAGCTGTACCCTTTCCATGGGTGACCAAACCCAGCACTGTCATCACCCTTTGTGTGTCTTCTGTATGAGGGCTCCTGCCTGGGGACGCTCATCTCAAACCCAGCTCCTGCCCTCGTGCCTTGTGCCACTGTCATGTCAGAGCTCCAAGCAGGCTCTTTCCTCAATTTCAGCATCCCTGTTTGGAGTTTCCCCTTCCCAAGCTGTCTGTGGTACAGGATTCCAGCTCCCCTCTGGCATCCGCCCACGCCCCCTGGGCTGGACCTCGCTGACTTCTGCTCTTGGTGCAATGAAACTGCTCAAGATTCAACACTGGCCATATTGAGGACATCTGCAAAAGTGTTACTCTTTGTGGTTTGATAAAATCATAGACTGCTTTGGGTTCAAAGGGACCTTAAAACACATCCCATTCCACCCCCTCCCATGGGCAGGGACATGTTTCACTATCCCAGGTTGCTCCAAGCCCTATCCAAGCCCCTGAACACTGGCAGGATTGGGGCAGCTTCTTGAGGCAAAGTGTGCCAGGTACAGGGAAGAATTCCTTCCCAGTATCCCATCTATCCCTGCCCTCTCGCAGTGGGAAGCCATTCCCCCTTGTCCTGTCACTCTATCCCTTGTCAATTGTCTCTCCACCTTTCCTGGAGCTCCTTCAGGCACTGGAAGGCCACACTAAGGTCACCCTGAGGCTTCTCTTTTCCAGGCCGAACAATCCCAATCCCAATTCCCTCAGCCTTCCTTTCCTGCCAGCAGAGCTGCTCCATCCTTCTGATCCTCCTGGTGCCTCCTTTCTGGGGGTTTCTGTGGGGTTTGTCCAAGCAGGGGCTGCTTTCACCACTGTGCCAAGGGCTGGCAGGCACTGGAGCTTCGGGCTGCAGGGATGTGGGCAGGAGGTGTCCGAGTGTTCCCATGGCTGTGCCCGAGTGTGCTCCAGCTCCCCTCCCTTGGGCCGTGGGGAGCCCTGCTGTCTGGGAGGGATCCTCTGGGGTGATAAGGAAGCAGGCTCAGGCATTGCTGGGCACGCAGAAATGCACAGGAATTTTTTTGGAGCCACTGCCTGGGACCCAACTTTTGCCTTGTGAGCCTGTGGTGTGTTTAGCTCTGTAACCAGTAACACGTAGGTACTTGATGGATTAATATTCAGGACACAGTAGATGAGAAAAACTGGCGGGGGGGATGTCACGCACAATCTGTTCTTTTAGAATTCCTCTCTGTTTTGAAGCTAGATTCACCAATTCTGTAGATGGGAAGGAAAAAAAAAAATACAGGCTTACTCTGATTTTTAAATTTTTTATTCTCCCCTCCTGGACTTCATTTGCCTGAGGGCTAGTTCTGCCCTTTAATTATTTAAGAACTGGGTTTTGTTTACAGTTTGTAATAAAACTGATAAAAGATTAACAAGGTGCTTTTGAATCATTTTAAGCAAATTAAAGCTTTGAAAGACTTACAACTGCAAATATTTGAAAATTGTATAGCAGAAAAAATAAGAACAGACCAGAGAAGATAATCAAGTTATTGGATTTGTTTGGGAGAAAAAATAATCTTGTTTGCGATCAGATGTGAGAGCAGCATTGTCTGCTCTATGAAATATTTATGTGTGCTTTTAGCAAATTTGCAGACACTGGTTGTATGAAACAGCACCAGGCCTGTTAAAATCCTGTTTTATTACGGTGTGGGGTAGGTGCAGGGACAGAGCATGGGGCAGAGAGGAGATTCTGAGTGGGATTAGTGTGTCCAAGTTCACCTTAGCAGCAAGCCTGTGCCAAAGCACGGGTGCCTTGTGCTGCTTCCAGGGACTCTGGTGACTCTTCCCTAAAACAGTCCTAATGAAATGATGGACTCTGAGCTTATCTCCATGCCAGAGTGAAATTAAGGAGGTTCTAACTCAATTTCTAGGCAAAGTTTTTGGGGTTATAATGGATATTTCCATCAAACCATCAGCACATTGCTCAGCAGTGGTGTAAAAGACTAACCAGCTAAAGATAAGGGGGTGTCCTGAGGATGGAAGAGGGAACATGGCTGTGATGGAATAGAAATTCCTATTTACCTGTGTCACAGACATGTGCTGCTCTCGCCATTCCCTCTCCAAAGACTTGCAGACACCGAGGGCTCAGAGAAGAACTGTGAGGCTGTTCAGAGATGTGGAACTGCCTCTGCATGAGGAGGAACTGAATGAACTAGAACCCCTCAGCTGGGTGAACAAGGAAAGGAGACATGACAGAGGCCTGTGAAATCAGGCAGGACACCAGGAGGATGGGAATTGTTCATTGCCTTGTGACACAGGGATGTGGAGGTGCCAAAGGAAGATAGTAAGAGCCCAGCTGAAGGAGATCAGAAGTAGGAGGTTCTTTGGGAAGGTGTTGGCCAGTGCAACTGGTTGTTGTCAAGGAAATTGTAGATACTAAAAGTTTCCATCACTGGTGGGGAAGTGGACCAGTGAATGGAAAATAAATCAGTGGATTGCCACTGAACAGGCAGAAACCCCGTCAGGAGCTCAGTGAGCTGTGAGTGACTGGCGGTGGAAGCAAGGGGGAAGGATGTAGGCATATAAATAGAGAGACAGGAGTATTAGATGTACTTACCCTATTTTTATTCTCTCCCTTTGGACACCCATTTATGGCCACTGTTGGAAGGAGGATGCTGAGCAAGCCGAGCCTTTGATCTGGCCCAGCGCAGCCGTTCTCTGTGCTGCTGGCGCTGGGGCAGCTCTTTCTGAAACATCTTGTCTTATGTGATGACTGCTGCATAAAACGGATGTTCTTCAACACCCACCAAGCTCTGCAGCTTTGGATTTGGCTGTGGCTGTTACCTTCAGACAAAGGCATGTCACACAGTGATTACAGCTGTGTATTAATAGCTGGATTCCTAATTTTCACTGGAAGCGCTCTGGGTTTGGGAAGGAGAATCTCACATCGCCTCTTCTCTGTGCTTCGTTTTCTCTGCCCATAAAATGGGTGTGAAGGCACATGTGTTACCAGGAGTATTATCTATGCAGCATTTTGGAAAGAATTACAATGCACTTCTTTGAAGCTATTGGACAAGGCACAGAACCAAGAGAAGGCAAGCAGCATTTCCATTGCAGTGTCCCCAGAAAAGTTTGAAGATGGGTGAATTACTGCATTGCAAAGCTTTTCAGCACCCCAGTGAAAAGTCAGGACAAACCTTTAAGCCTAAATTACATTCACAATTGAATGAGGTGACAGGAAACTTCTGGGGCAGATGAGGGGAGTTGGAGTCTAATTAAATGGAGTAATTTTATTCCTTTGGGGATGAGCTGTGAAAGCCAACACGGTAACACAGCAGGTTCAGAGGTCTGTGTGTAGGTCCTAATCTACTTAAAAGATGGGATTGAATTTCACTGCCTGTATCATAAACTTGAGTTCAGTAACTAAATAGTTCCTTTCTTGAGCATCCAAATATAAACTGTGAAAGAAGGCAGAGGAGCTTAAAGGAGGGGAATTAAGCTGTGCCCATGCACAAATGCTGCCTATAGCTCAGTGATAATCATAGAAATATTCTGAAAGCTCTGTAGCTGGTCTTTTTTTCCACCCTTTTCAGCTGTGTGGCTTTGATGGCAGCTCTAACATACCTTGTTAAAGTTACGCTTCGAGGCAAACATCATCTGTTTAAATGGTTTAAATATCTCCTGTTGCCTTCCCCTATAGCTGATGTTTCTGCTTTGCTCTGCGTGTTTGGAAGTGAGTTCTGAGCAGGGAGAGCTGGCAGGGCTGGTGGGGCTGAGCCCCGTGTGGGGCAGGGCAGTGGGTCTCCATCTCAGGGGTGCACATGGGTTGCATTACTCCGTAGCTTTATTGGAGCAGGATTTGTAGCTTCCAGTGTTCTACACAGTACAGATGTTGGAGATGAACAGATAGTGCTTCCATTTCCTTGTTTAGTGTTCTGTCATTTCTGGGTGGTGATCAATCTTTGTCCAGCCCTCTTGAAGCTTTGCCTGTGTTTGTTGTGTTCTCTGTGATTGTCAGTGATCTCCTTTAAAAGCCCAGGATCCATTCCATCTGGTCCCGGGAACTTGGCAGCTTGCATGGCAAGCAAGAGCTGATTTTTTTTTTTCCTGTGAGTGCTAGTTGAGAGAAGTCAATTCATGGCTAAAAAGATTAAATCCCTAAATCAGAAAAGCTGGAAAAAATATAACAATGGCAACTCTGCCAAGGAAGTGCTTCTTGTTGGATTAAAAAATCTTATGACAAGTTGAAAGAGAGAGATTTGGAAGGGTAATTCAATTCTGTTGTCAATCCAGGAGAGTTGAAACTGAAACTGTGTTGGAATACATTAACAGCACTGCCTGGACGGAAAGACTCAAGTGCCTCTCAGAGACAGTCTTGTGCTGGTTTCCATTCTGCCTCTGCTGTGACCTGGTTTGGATTCCTTGACCTCGATGCCGCTGAGGTTCATCACCTGCTGTGCTCTCTGCTTCCTTGTGCAGGTTCCCTCTGAAATAAGCTGTGTTCTGCAGCAGTAAGGACACGGGCAGTGGCAGTGGGATGAGGTGATGGAAGGGCTCAGGCTGGCAGGTTTGCAGAGAGAGGCACCCATATGGTGCGTGGGAGGTGTCGGGGACGCCTCACACTGTGGGGCAGCGTCCCCTCCCTCAGGGCCTGGCAGCACCGTGCTGCTGTTCTCCCCGATCAGGGCTCTGCCTGGTGGGAGGGGAGAGCTGCTTTTTCCTCCCGGGGATGGCCCCAATGATGTGTCAGAGCTCTGGGTGTGCTGTTATCCTCGTGCTCCTGGAGATCGTGGGAAGCCTTGCGGGAAGGCAGCACTTTGTGCCAGGGAGAGCCCTCGCTGCTGCTTCCTGCTCCTGCTGTGTCCTCACCAGCTTCCCAGACTTTTTTTCCCCTCTTCCATGTAAAAAAGGGGAAACCAAAGAGAAGCCAAAATCATCTCCCTCCTTTGCTCAAGGTACAGATTGAAGTTTTGTTGTTCTGGCTTAAAAAACAGGCTTGTTGAGTGCTTGAATATCACTGTGGTGTGCTCGTGAGAGAAACTGGGAGCACAAACCCCACTTTTCTCCTCAGCACAGACAGAAGATGGCAGAGAGAGATGTGGGTCCTCCACTATCCATGGAGGGAGGTTACCGAAAGAGGTGCTGCTTTTGTGATCTCGTCTAGTCATCACATCTGAGACCAAAAAGAAGCTATAAATCTAAATCTCTAAGAAATCTAAAAAAGGTATTAGATATACTGAAAAGCATTCCAAAAAGTGCCCTGGCATAGTGCCCCAGAGATTTTATATTGCATTCTTCTTGCCTTGTAGGTTTGTGTGGGGTTGGGATATGGTTTAACATAAAATCTCAGTCCCTTTGAAGACACCCCTGTTAAAACCACATCTCTTCTGGCCTTAGGCAGTGGACTGATTACATGGATATCTTACATGATCATGAGAAATATTTAATAACAGTTAGTTATGGATGTTTGGTGGGACTGCCTGCCTTGGGAGGCACCAACAGCTGATTGCTGTAGGGTACCAGGTAGCGAGTGACCCATGTGGGGTCCTGCACCGGAAAGGGGAGGGATAGTGAGAGCTGTTTTAAAAACTTGTGGGTTCAAAATCAGGGTGAACTTTACTTTCTCAGTCTGGGCAACTCAGACTTTGATCCTTTCTCCTCTAACTTCAAGCATGTAAATGTGTCTGAATTAGGGATCTCATCTCCTTAGGGTCCCTGGGTCCAGGAGGAGAGAAATGAGCCCACTCCAGGGCCTGAATGGCTTTTTGAAGGTTCTTGGTTTTCCTTTTTAGTGCAGCGGCCCAGGCAATGAGGCCTCTAGGTTAGTTTTTTAATTTAAACATACTTGTTTATAGGTAGGCGAAATTCTGCGTCTCTGTGGAAAAGAAATATTTTTAAATTTCTCCATCTCTGAAGGGTGATCAGGTTTGGAATGTTGGAGGTGCTGGGGGGCTCAGCTGCCATGGGGGCACAGATGGGCTCCTCGTCTGCCTCCAACACAGGGAGGAAGTGTCTGTTCCAATATTCTGAGTGATCCTTGTCTGTGAGAATGAACAAGCACCTACAGATGTTCCTTGGCCACGAGTCTGGCAGCTTTACACTTGCATATGTTGTTTTTACCCAAAGTAGCACTTGGAGGACCCCGGAAAAGTCAGAGCCCGACTGCAGCCACACTTGGCCTGCCCTGAGAGCTTGGCAGCTGAAAGGGCCTTACAGGGCAAGGCTGTTCACAACATTGAGCAATTATAAACAATCAAGTCTCTCAGGGATGGAAGTGGCTGCTGGAAGTGTGGTTTGCTGTCCAAACCGCACAGCCAGGGGCAGAGGGAACCCACAGTCACCCACAGAGCAGCAGGACGGTGCTGGGCACATCCTGCACTCCCTCTCTGCGCTCAGAACGAGCAGTCCTGGCACTCAGCACATCAGGGGATGCTGGCGTGCAAGAGCTTTGCATCTCTGAGACCAGAGGTATAAATATACAAGGAAATGTGTGACCTCTGAAGTCCAGCATATCCATTGCTGTCACATTATTCCTTTCATCCTCTTCAAAAGTCAAAGTAGAGCCTGTGTTTCCATAACCATTCCTATCCAAGAAAGGAGTCCGTGTGGAACTGAGTCAGTGCTCAGTACTGACCTGGGGAGAGTTCCCTGCACAGTTGCAAACTGATTTTTATCATGACCATAGTCAAAACTCAAAAGATTTGTGTAGAAGTGTCTGTGTGTGGGCACATTTATGTATGTAATGTGATACTTGTAGGTCTAAACGTTGCATGTAGTGTTTAATGTGTAATTACATTAGACATATTACTACCTCTGGGTTTAAACACAGGCAGACGTGGGTACAGCACTGATTGGATCCGTATGATTTTGGGAGATAGTCTAATACTCTTCCTTTTTGGAATAATTCAGTGAGGTGTATGTAAGAAAACAGCAATAGCCTTTAATTTCCTTCAGTAATCCTGCCTCCCATGATCAATGCAGTGAAAGCCAACATGTCTGGCTGGAGATGCACTGGTAGGTGCTTGTGTCACTCTGCCTCAGGAGCATTGCAAAGACTGGGAGACAGGAGAGCAGCCTGGGAATTCCATGGAAACCTTTTCTGATATATGTTTCTGATTTGTGATGGGAAAATTTTTGCATAGTTCTATAGATCTTCTTAATCTGGATTAGGATCAAAACTGTGGAGCAGCTTCATCAGGATGTTTGCTTATAGATGGATCCTTGCAGTTCACAAGACAGATGAACGAGTTAAGCCTTAAGGGATCAGTGAGAAGCAGATGCCCAGATTCCCTATGTGATATTCAGTATTACACCAAGCTGGTATTTGCATCTTTTGGAGCCTGACTGGAGATCGATCTGGTGTGGGGTGTTTCTGTACAGCTCCTCTGGCTTCACTGTAGCAATGTCACCTCAAGTCTGGTTAATGAGCCGAAGCCACGTTCACTTCCCGGGGCTTTCCTGTGCCTGCCCCAGACCTTGTCCTCATTTTATCATTTATTGGTGTGGTCACACACAGCCATGACACAATCCCAGCCCAATGTACGCTCACAGGGTAGCACAGACACTGGCAGCCAGGCAGCAGCAGGCCAATGCCATCATTTGAGGATGAATTTTTAAGGGAAGAATAATGGTGTCTTATCCTGAAAGACCCTAGTTTGCCATGCAGCTGATCTGTTTCTAAAATGAAGTCAGTACCTGCTTTTGCATGTAGGAGCACCAGTTTAAAAGCCTGAGGGACTTGCACCTGGGCACACAGGGTCATGTCTGTCCTCAGCAGACTCTCCTCACAAAAGAAACACAAAGGTGGGTGTGCTGTTATTTTTCTCCTCACTAGATCAACACTTAAGCAAACTCAGGAGCAGACAGTGGAGCACAACACCCTCTTTTCCTGTTGGAGGTGCACACATTCCTGCAGCTGAGGCCGTGTGCTGGAGGTGTCCTGTCCCACCAGGCAGGGCAGGAGCTCTGCGAGTGGGTTGGTGCTGGCTGGGCTTTGCTGGCAAGAGCCTGACAAACAGATTTCCCTGCTGGAAAATGGCATTAAATTAAATAGGTATCAGCCTGCTGTTCTGAGAGCTGAGTGTCAGTGCTAATAAACCAGAGGCTCCATCTTTCCCAAAGGACCTTTGGAATCAATTGAAAGCTGCGTGCTCCATCCCTCTTTCCCAGCGGGTGAATGTTCCTCTTGTGCTGTGCCACTCTGTCCTCGGAGTGAGGGACAGTACCAGCACGCCGTGCTGATTGACAGCATTGCTCCCAGCACTGCGAGGAGAGGAAGTGACCTTAAACTCTGGGGTTGTGGTTCTGTTTTGACTGTAAGAAAATCCTCTTTTTTTTTTCCATTTTTCCCCCCCTTTCCTTTTTTAAAACACTGCCCTGCCAGCCTGGCTTTCTGTTCATCTCTATGTATTTTTTAAGGTCTTAACCCCTTCCTGCCCTGAGGTGGAATTAGATAAGCTTTGAAAGTAGTTCAATGTCATTTGTTAAAAAAAAAAAGAAAAAAGGAAGAGAGAGACTAAAGCAAGGAAGGTGACCTTGCAAAGTTGCCTGTAGAAAAAGATCTCTCTTCTCATAACCCTAAAGTAATTAGCTTTATTTTTGGTGTTGCCTTATACGAATCGTTCATGCATCTCAGCTGGCTGTGGAAATGCCTAATGACAGCCTGAGTGTGCTTTCCAGGCCGCTCGGGCACTGCCTGTGAGTGCCTGTTTCTCCTCTCATGGAATGGGAGTTTCCTCTTCCCATGGAATGTCCACTGAGCACTCGCCCCCTTCTGCAGGGGAATGCTGGTGCCCTCTCTGGTAAAGTCTCTGTGGTCAGAGGGGATCCTGCATCACTCAGTGCAGGAACTCAGGGCTACTAGGCAAGAAATAATAATATATAAAAAAAAAAAGTCACTCTGTTACTATCAGCACAACAAATTTTTCTTGCCCATTTTACTGTTAAATGATGTTGAAATTAGTGCTCCATGTGGCAGGTGGGCAGAAAGGATCCCTTGCCCCATTTCTGCTCCTTTCTGTAGGCAGGTGAAAGCTCCTGACTGGCTGAGGTGAGGCTGTCAGTGGTGTTGGCAAGGCCATTCCATGCACGTGTGTGCAGTGTGCAGGGAAGTGTTTTCCCTGAGGAGCTGGCTGGAGTCCTGCAGCTCCTGCATGGGGACCCAGGAGGAGGGTGAGCAGCAGGGGCTGCTTGGAAGTGAATCTGGTGATGTGTCTGTTGTGGGCTGCTTCTCTTGCCTCGGCTGCTGCTCTGTGTTGCAGTCACTCCTCAGCTCTTGGAGCAGTGAATTTGCCTCCTCACCTCCCCCAGAACACCAACCCCAGCCCCCCTTGCCCTGTGAACAGCTGATGTTTCCACCCAGCACAGGGACCAGCCATCCCCCAGCTGGAGGTGACTGACCATGGGGAAATGTGCTGATGGACATGGTAAGGAATGCTGCCCCGTCTGTTCCTCAGCTCTCAGTGATGCTGAAAAGTCCAAAGATGACGTGGCTGTTGGCCTCCTGTTACTAAGGCATAAATTCAGCAATTATTTTAAGCCATGTGAAAAAGTAAATGCAGATATTGTTGTGCAGGCTTGGCCAAAGTACTTGGCTTTGGTGTGTAGCCTATTTCTGGGTGTAATTACCTTCCCTGATATCAGTGTGGCTGTTCGGGTGCAGCAGTAATCAGGTTTTGGCAGGAGATAGTGCTTTGTGTCTGCAAACCCCTGGTCTAATCAGGAGGGAGGATCAAGCTGCAGCAGCGGCCACACTGAGGCTGCTCCAGACCGATGGCAGGGGCAGTGTGCTCAAACCAAATCAGCAGCTTTGAGAGCTCTGAGCCTGAAATTTCCAGAGAGTCAAGCATTTGAGGGGTTACTGATGCAGTCTGGGGGCAAAAGAATTAGCTGTGATGTTAGTGGCATGCAGGATGTGAGAGAATAGGTCAGTGTCTCAAATGCACCCTTCTGGCATCTGCTCCCTCTGACACTGGCAGTGCTGGTGCCAACAGAGGGAGGTCGTGGGAGGCAGATGTGGGATAATCTCTTCTCCACCTTAAATCTTCTCCCAGTTTAAACCCGGAGAACAAGCTTTAATAGCCTTCTTAATGGGTGCAGTTCATTGAATTCTGCTTGGATTATGGCTTCTTCCATTTGTCTTGATTAGGTTCAGCAAGGAATTGGGAACAAACTTCAGAGCGACTCATTTTGAATCGGGAATGAGATCAGAGCTGACTCTGACATGTATTACTCTGAAATGCAAAAAATTAGTCATGTTTATTCCCTCAGCTGAGTGCACACACTTCCTGGGCTTTCAGAGGATCACTCCACGGCCTTGGCTGGGGTAGGCAGCCATGGCAGTTCTGTACAGCTCCTCTTAAGAAGGATGGATTTTCTGGCTAGCTCAACAGGAGAAGTGGAATGTCTAAATGTGGCTGTGTAACATCGCTGCAGTCATTCCCCTACTTAGGCTGCCCTTCAGGATCAACCCCACTCCTTCCACTTACCTAAATACATCAGCTTTAATTTCTTACATACAACTTGTGTGGCCCAGGGTTGATTTTTTTTTTCTTTTTTTTTTTTCTTTTCCTTCCTTAAAGTAAACTGAGGCCACTTCTGCCAGAGCATAATCTCTCCTGTAGTGCAGTGATTAAATGCTGGTAGTTGGAGGGCTAGGAAGGTACAGGAATTGCTTCTTCCAGGAAAAACATATTTTTGGAAGATCTGTTTTGATTAGTCACTAGAATCTGTTTAGAACGCTGTCTGGAAAGCTCGGGTGTTTTGGGTGGATCAGAGCAGGTAACAGCCCTTCCCCTGGGATCAGCACAGTGTGCAGGATGAGGCAGAATAAGTGTGTCAGGTTTATGGCATCGTGTAAGGAGAGAATCCTTCTGCAGCCTCTCCCTTGCCTTCTTCAGACTTCCAAAAATTCCTGATCTGAAGCAGCTTAGAGGGTTTTATTTTCCCTTCCCTTTGTTTGAAGTTTAAGCCCTGTGAAAATCCATTAGAAAAGATGCTTTGTTGGATAGGCCCCGATAGCATCAGCTGCCAGTTTATCTTTCATGTCGAACAGTGGCTCCCGTTACTGCCCAGGGGCTGCTGCCTTGGATTGTTCCCATCGTTTGGGTGGCTTTTGACCCACCAGAGTCCTGATCTGGGCTTTGCCTTCAATGAGCTCTCTGTTATCAGCCTCCCAAATGCTGGTGTACCTAGCAGAGCCTGGCACCGTGTCAAGCCTGTGGGCGTCCTTAAGATTCATCATTGATAGCTCACATGCTTTTTCCTCTCAATGAAAACAAGCACTTTTTGTCTAAGTTCACTAATGTTTGGCAAAGAAATATAGTAGTAATTATACACCCAGCCTCCTCCTCCCTCTGCACCCCCAATCCCAGTTTTATAAAGGCAGCTAGCACTGGAACTGAAATAAATGTCATGAATGAATAATAATTTCTTTCATTTACACAGTAATTAAACTTGTTGAATGCAGACTTTATGCTTTACTGCACAGTGTTTAATTTGAGTGGTAGATCCAGGCTTTTGTTAAATTCAGGAAGGAGAAAAATGAAATATCTACCTGACTATCAGTGTGTTTTGTTACAAACACTTTGTGGTTGTTTTTTTTTTCCTACAGCAGTGCTGACAAAGGGGAGAATGTGCTTTTCAGACTGTTGTTTGCATCTTTACAAAGGTACTTTGTGGCCAAGGTTTCAGAAATGTGACAGAGATGTACCTCCAATGCTTTATGGCTGCAGGGATTAATCAGCATTTCTGAAACCTTGGTTATGGGTTATAGATACCCCATCTTAGCAATTTTACTTTCCACAGGATTTATTTTTCCTTTCTGTGCAATCTTTAAGTCCTTTAGGTGCAGACCTCACCAAGAATTTGCCTCTTCCCCTTCCTAACCAAATGCAGGGCCACAATCACAGCAATATTTATAGAGGTGTGTGCATGGTGAGGTCCTCATCCAGCTGGGCAGGCAAAGGAGGGGTTGAACAGTGAGAAGGATGGAAAAGTTGGATGTTTGAGATACAGAAACAGTGCAGGTGGCAGAGGTCCAGGTTACCTGGTGTGCCCTTCCCCACAGGAACGAAGGCAGGGATTTCTTGAAAGGAGTGGGAAAAGAATTAAAGCTGCAAGGGAATCTTGGGTGATTTGAGGATGGGAACAGGGATAGTGTTGATGGGAAATGCTTTGGCTACTTGTCAGGCATGGGAATTTCAGGAGGATGCAGTCAATCTCCACTCCTGAGAAGGACAAAGTGAGTCAAAGGAGCCTCTGTGTCCCCTGAGGCCCATCAGCCCAGGCTTCCCAGACACTCACCTCAGCAGCTTCAGGGCTTTGGGCCGCCTGTCCAGGAGAAGATGCTAGACCAAGGAGCAGATGTTTAAGGGGTGTTCAGCTTGGGATGCTTCAATTTCAAGTTTTGTGACTTGTGTGTCATTGTTTTTTGAAACAGAGACTTTTCACAGAGTTGTTCCCCTTTTCTGTGAGTGTGTAACCTCTCAGATACCCTGAGTTTGTGCTTCTGGGCAGTTACCTTTGCTGTTGTTGAGCTGTTGGGGCAGGTTTCATGTCTGTGTGCAGAAGGTTCCTCCCTAAGTAGGAGCTGCAAAGCCCTCCTGAATTTTTTAGGCTGCAAAGCTGGTCATTGATTTGATTGGGACAATTGCTTAGTCTCGCCATCCTGTTCTGAAGAAATGGTTGTTTGCTGCTGCTCCGGAATATTCCCTAAGCAGGTGTCAGCAGCTCCCAGCAGCACGTTTGGTGGGCACTGTGGCAGAGGAGAGGTGACAGTGAGGGACTGTAGGAGGTGCTGTGCAGGTGCCTGAGGATGAGGTACAGCAGCTTTGGCCTGGGGCCTCCCAAAAGGCCTTCCTGGCAGAGGTGAAGGCAGCAGCAGCTCCAGCTGTGGCTCCTGCCAGCCCTGCCTGTGCCAAGTCACCATTTCCACGAGCCCTCCGGTGCCACGGGATGAGTGGGGACAGACACGATCGGTGCCCGTGTCTGGCTCAGGTTCAAAAAGGGCTCGCAGGACTTGGGACATTGTAGCGAAAACCATGCATGGCTGGGGGTGGTGGGTTTGAGTCTCGAGGCAGCTGTTGCCCCAAAACTGCAACCACAGAAGTGTCTCAGGAGCTTTCCCAGAACACTTCCCAGAAGATTGACAAAGTGTTTTACTTGTCCTACGTCCAAGGATTATTTTTTCCCTCTTTTCTGCTCTCGGGGGGTTGACATCTACAAATGTGTGTTGCTAACTTCATTTTCTTTCTTACTGAGGGAACAATCGGCACTTGGGCTGTTTTGTTTATAGCTGTGCTCTCAGCCGGTTGCATGTCTGGAGATGAAGGTGACAGCTTGAGATTTGTGAGCCTAATTGGCATACAAAAAAATTAATCCACTGGGAAATGAGTTATTTGCAATTATCTGTAGATTTGGCTTTATTTCATGGAGACAAATATAGTTGCTTGGTGACTTAATTACAACATTTTTTTTGAGATTATGAGATTTTAAAAAGGATATCATTATTAACAAGATCTTGAGACTATATTTGGCGATTCCATAATTACAACTATGGCCATATTTGTTAGCTCAGAAAATAATAAGTGGAAGCTTTTAATTAAAATAATGAGATCTGTTCTTGCAGATAGGCTTTCAAGTACCACCCTTGGATAACAGGACCCTTTATTGTTCAATACAATCTAAAACAAGCTGTACTGTGCTGGGAGAGTGTCACAACTAAGGCTGGGACAGATCAGCATTAAAATATTCTTTGGCTGCTGGTTAAGAGGATGAGCATGAACTGGGTTAAGCAGCTAATTGCCCACAGCTCAACCGAGCTCTGCTTGCCAAGGCAAGTTTCTCAGAGCCCTGCTGGCTGCATCACAGAGAAAATGGTTAGAAAGAGTACAATATTCTCCATCTGTGTGGTTTCTGTTGGTGTTAAGGGTGTACAAATATGAGCACAGATCTTAGGTTGCTGCTTGCTGAGCTGGTTCCCAGCAGCTGTAATTCACACCAGCCTGTGGCTGCCCCGGGTGGGTGCAGGATGAGCACTGGGAAGGACATCCCAGCCATCCCTGTCCCCACAGCACAAGCTGGGTGTGCACCCAGGTTGATGTGTGTCACTGGGAAGTCACCTGAGTGCTGGGATGGTGGTTCCTGATTGCCCAGACAGCCGCAGTGCTCCAGTGAGAGGTGCAGGCGAGCTCCCTGACTCAAGGGCGCCCATTTCCTTGGGGATAAACCAGCTCTGGTTACAGCTGGAAACGACTGGGTGCTGTCCCGTGGCTCCAGCAGTGCTGCAGCACTTCCAGGGACTCTTGTCTGAGCAAACATTGTGCACTGGGTTTGGTACTACAGAATGCAAGTTCCCAAATTGGCCTGGCTTGTGCTGTTAGAGCAAAATACTGTTATTACTCTTGTCACTCACTGTGATGGACTCATTGAGGAGGCCTAAAGCACATTCCTGAAGTATTGTCAAAGACCCATCAGCAAGGGATCTCCAGGGGGTGGCTTTTACCCTTTTACTGATGTGGTTACTCCACCAGACCTACCTGGCATCACCATTTTCACAGAGGTGCTCATTTTGCTGTTCTGCTGCGCGAGAGTCACAGCACATACCCCTCCTGGCGTGAGGCAGTGTGGAAAAGCACAGCCCTGTGCCCTCTGGAAGCAGAGGAAAGACTCGAGTGGACTTAAGTATACACTGAATCAGACCCTACAGGAGGAAAGAATTAGACATGCAACATCAAAGCAGTATTTCCACATCTGGGAAAGTGTTCAGAGAGTCCCCAAAGGTAAGATTAAAAAAAAAAAAAAAGTAAAAAAAAAAAAATCAAGTGTGTTCATTTCTTATTAGCAATGTTATTGGCAATGAGATATTCTAATTGAATTACTCCTAATTAAAATAATTATGTTTTCTAAGTGCTCTGATCTGTAGAGACCATGAAGAGAATCAAAGGTAGAAATAAACAGCACCTTGTAAATTCTCTCTAAGCTTGATGATGCTTAAAGTGGTTTTTTATGATTCTTGCTTGCTCTGCATGGGCTGGTGCCATGCCATGATGGCTTTGGGAACCTTGCTCCTGGCTCAAAAAACCAACTGCTGCTGTGAGAAGGATTAGCTGGGAAAAGCTCAAGGAAAATAGGGCTGGTTCTCTCCTCTACACCCATCCTGCCTGACCTGGAGCAGGATCTTGAACCTGCTCCACCTGGATTTTCCACCAGCAACTGGGCTGTTATCTCAGTTATCTGTGCATTGCTGTCTTAGGCTGGTCTCTAACAGAGCCTTTTTGGCATGCAATAACCAAAAATCTCAGCAGGTATCTCTGATTTCTATCAGGATAGAAAAAAAGCCCAGGAGGGCAGCATTTTGTTGATGAAGGGTGAAAGGTGAACCCCAGAGTTAGACACTGAGTGGTCCTGTAGGGTGGCTGTTAAGATGAAGCTGTGATTCCTGCTGGGATCTGGCACTGGAATATTGCTTTGCTGTGGGTAGATACCTTTCCTTTTGCTCACTTCTGTCTGGCGTGAATAATCTTAGTTTATCTCCCTGCTGCAAAACACTCGGATGAACCAAGGACTAATCTGTCTGGGGAGATAGAAATCATCAGTCTCAGGCTGTCCAGATCCATCCCCTGATCCGCAGATCAGGGTTGTCCTCAAAGTGAGCTGTCCCTGTGCCTTGTGCTGGGAACACGCTGCCCCATCCTGCCTGGTGGGGAAGGACCCCACACTGCCTCTGCCCTCAGGTTACATCCCATGGCAAGTGATTCTTCACGGGGCACTGACTTTTCAGCGTGTTTTCTATTGTGAAGTGTGTACCAGTTGTAAATAACATTGTGTTTGTGGGGTCACACGAGGTCAGATTTGACAGATCCTCCCAGGATCTGTCGCTCGGTCCCAGCCCTTGGAACAGTCGGGCCCCCATGGATTCTGTGGAATGGTGCTTGGTGGTGTCTCTTCCTTGGACACACGGCTTGGTGCTGGCAAACACCTTGGCAGAACACTTTGCACAAACAGGGAGGGTTGGGATGTTCAGCCCAGGGCCACGTCGAGGGCCCGGGGTGTTTGGAATGCCCGGCGCAGTGGATGTGTTTGTTACCTGTTCAGGGGGAGCCTGCTGCTGTCACAAAATATTTGTCTGGTGGAAGGGGTCCCTGCCCATGGCAGGGGGTTGGAACCAGATGGTCTTTAAGGTCCCTTCCAACCCAAACCATCCTGGGATTCCATGATTTTCTGATTTATGGTGACCCTCAGCATTGTCCTGAATCAATCTAAAGGCCTAATCAGTCTCAGAACAAGCTAATATTTGTCATACACAACCTTTATGAAGGCTAAACATTGCAATTTCTTCTTCTGAGGAGAAAATTTCAAAGGTTTCTCACATCAAATACTGCTGATTTTTCTTTTTCTTTTTTCTCATGATCATGATTAAAATTCATTCAACATCCTCTTGCAAGGAAAAAAAAATATATATACACTTGATGGCTTTGTGCTTTCTTCCCCTCCCTCTGTAAAAATAGAAAAGCTTTCAGATGTTGCATGAACAAAGATATGGAAATGTGAGAAGAGGGCAGCATCTGGAGGTTTTCAAACACGAGAACACGGCCTGTACGTTTCTTTTGCTGTTAGAAGAGTGAAAAGCTGTTTCCTGTCATTTCCCATCTTGTCACTCGGAAGGCTGGCATCTTGCGGCTCCTTGCACCAGCTGTTGTTTTTTTCTCCACAGACAGATGGTGCAACCTCTTTGATAATTTTTTTCCATGTTCTGAGGATTTTGCATGTGTACTACCTTTATGTAATGATCATATAACCCTGTCACTCATTTTATCCTGTTAGCAGTGTCATCCCTGCGAGGAGGAGGAGGAGGAGGTGGCACTGTAAGGAACTGAATCCTCCTCTTGTGTTCTGACGTGCTTTGAAAATACACTGTGGAGCTGCAGTTACAAATGTTTCCAGAAGCCTTCTGTATTCCTGTCTGAGGGATTCCAGAATATTGGCTGTGATTTTGTAGGATTCCTCTGTTTGTGTGAATTTGATGCAGCTTTATAGTAATTAGAGGGGTTTTTGTCCCCTTCCAATGTGGTACTGTAGCATGGAAATACATTTTTGCTTTTTATTCCTGGAATACAAACCTGGACTGTTACAGATAATTCCAATGCAGCTACCTGTGGAAAGGAATTCAAATGACTTCCTGCATCTCAAAAATGGCTGTACTTAACACTTGTAATTACTTGATTCCCTTTGTTTTCCACCTGCTTTGCAGTGTTGGAATGTGGCCCTCCTGATGGTGCTGCGTTGCTAAGGACTAAAAGCTTTTGAGGCTTGCTGGACATACCTGGAGGTCTTGAGGCTGCAGACGAGCAGATACCACCACACCCCTGCCTTCCCCACGGATGGCAAAGCAGTCTGGATTCATCTGGGAGATGCAAATTGAAGATGAGCCCCGTGTGGGGTTTCTTTTCTTTCTAAACTTTGCTCCTCGGTCCCACCTCGCAGTGTTAAACTGTGAGCACTCTGCAAATAAAGCTGTGTCAAAGGTGGGAAGAATTGATAAAATTAATGAATTCTGAGCAGCCAAGCTGTTGGAATGGGCCTGAGTGGGGGGTGAGAGATGGGATGTCTACACCAGTAGCTGGTGCAGGTGTTCCAGTCCATTTTAGGGAGGGGATTCTGCCCCTGGGCCCCTGTGCTCAGGTGAGACCCCACCTGCAGAGCTGCCCCAGCCCTGGCCCAGCACAGGGAGGAGCTGGAGCTGCTGGAGGAGTCCAGAGGACCAAGGCACCAGAAGGGTGGAGCAGCTCTGCAATGGGGAAAGGCTGGGAGAGCTGGGATTGTCCAGTCTGGAGAAGAGAAGCTTCAGGGGGACCTGGTTGTAGCCTTCAAGGACCTGAAGGAAACTTACAGGAAAGATGGAGAGAGACAATTTACAAGACCCTGGAGTGCCAGGACAAGGGGGAATGGCTCCCCCCTACCAGAGGGCAGGGTTAGATTGGATATCAGGAAGGAATTGTTCCCTGGGAGGATGGGCAGGCCCTGGCACAGGGTGCCCAGAGCAGCTGGGGCTGCCCCTGGATCCCTGGCAGTGCCCAAGGCCAGGCTGGACATTGGGGCTTGGAGCAGCCTGGGACAGTGGGAGGTGTCCCTGCCCATGGTTGGGGTGGAACGAGAAGAGCTTTGAGGTCCCTTCCAACTTAAACCATCGTATGAATTTCACCTGTCTAAGTCAGGGATCAAAAGTTTGTTCCTTTGTTGCCGAGCTCCACAGAAACTTTTTTGATGAGGGAATAATGCATTAAAATGCATTTTAAATTGGAAATGAAATCCTAACAGTTTAGTTTTGCAGGTACTAATATGCATAATTAATATTAAAGATACAATGGCAATGTCCTTTCGATGATGAGACTGTGATTTGTAGGGTTGAGCCCATTTTTCTAACGAGTGGTGTTTATTTAATGGTACTGTGGATGTTTCTGTATTTCTCTCAGAAAATACTGTCGCAGAGTGAATATGTACTTTTTTATTGGCACTGGGCTGCACATTTATTGGTCGTGTCACCTCCAGAGTAGTAGGTGTAATTGGAAGAAGACAGGTAGTAATGAGCCATCCTGTTTTCTGTTCTTTGTTTGCCTTTGCATTGTGTTTGTCTGTGCTGAAAAGAGCATCCTCTTCCCACAGCCAAAAAAACGTTTGCTCTGAATTGTTTACTGAGTGCCATGTATAAAAGCGTGGCTGCTGTCACAGAAGTGACTATAAAAGTGACACCATGGGGCTTGCTGTTTATTTTCTCTTCCTCCCTGTCTTGGAGACCTTCTAGAGCACATTTTCTCAGCTCAGCTGCCCGTGCTGCAGTCTCCAGCTGTCAGCAGGAAAATCAGAGCTTTGTGAACCCTGCAGGGTCAGGTTCATGATGTTATTGGAAAGCTCAGAGTGGGAGCACTCTGAAACATCCCCTTTCGCTTCCCACCTCTGGACCACGACTGTGGTTGGCTTCTTAAGGGGACCCACAGGGCTCCCTCCTCATGTTTGTTTTTTGGATTTTCTTTTTTTTTTTCTTGTGATCCAATCCATCCTTTCTGCTTATTTCACCTGTGTTAGAAATATAGGAGAGGCAGACTCCAATCCCAGCTTTCTGTAGGATGAAAAGAGTGAGTTGGACAACCTGTGTCCAGAGATCAAATGGAAAACAAGAAATTCACTTTGGGCAAGTACAGGATTCCTGCATTTGGGGGGTCAAAGTCTCCCTGTTAGGGACTCAATGTCTAGATTAGGGCCTGTATCCCTACCCTAAATCAAACTTCAGTCTCAAATAGGGATCTGTGCTATAAGTTACTCTGCACTTGGCTTCAAGGGTTGGGCCTGGTTGCTTTATCCTCTATCAAAGGCACGTGTATTTGTGTGTTTATTTTTGTGTGTTTGTGTGTGTGCTGGCAGCAGGGACAAGGAGCATCAGCTGTAAGTAGGGAGGACTCAGAGAGTTACGTGCTCTGAGGTCTGGAGTGTAGGGAAACATTTATTCCCCAGTGTCCAGGGAGATGCAATATGACTCTAACTACTTTGTCAAGCAGATGTGGGTGGGAGAGCTGCAGGAGTAACTAAGAGGTTTGGATGACTTTAACTTCCTCCTTTAGTGTAACAAAATTTAATTCCATCAGCTAATTTTCCTTTTTTTTTTTTTTTTTTTTTCCTTTGCTTCCCTTTTGTTCCACCTTATTTTTCTGGGTCTCTGCTCTCCTTCACTTTCCTTCATCTGTTCAGAATTTCTCCTGGTGCCCGATAAAACAATATTTTCCTTTTTCCCCTACTCTTGCATTTATTAATTCAAAACAGAATTAGAGAAAAAATATTCACCTCACAGATAACTACTCTCTGTTATTTCTGGACTCTTCTGGTCTGCAAAGTTAATCAGTGCTAATGGTTTCCTTGAAGAGGTGGGAACTGAATTTGAGTGTAATCCTTGTTCATCAATATCCTTGTTTTTTCTGTTTGATCAAAGTCAGGAAATACACTACCATTCATGCTGTCTTCAATCCCAAGATTTCCAGCAAAGTTTCTTACATCAAGTAGTTAGGGAATATTAAAATTCTGGAGCATTTATTCAGGGGAGCACTCAGAGTTTCTTGTAAGGCATGTAGCACTGGTTAGTTGTGTTATGAATTTAAGAAGAATAAGCTACCCTGGATTTGGCAAATTCATGCTCGATTCTAAAGAAGCACTTAAAAGGATTATTGAAATTTGTCTTGTAAAACCCCCTGAAGATTTTAGCAGCTTGTGTGGGATTTTGGTTAGCATTTGTGGGCCTTGGCAGGCTCAGCATTTGTACAGAAGGTCCTGTAATCCCTCAATAATGGCAAGGTGCACCAAATGTTCCGGCGGCACTGAGCACCATTGGCACTTTGTGCCGTGAAATTCTCGGCTGCTTTTCTGCCTGAGGAATGTTCCTCTCTCCTCTTTCCCTCTAATTTGGGCCACTGCAGCTTCAGTGTCTTACCCTGTGAAGCAGCCTGATGGCTCACAGGATTCTGTAGTTGAGGCAGGAATGACCCTGAAGCAGCTTAAAGCCAAACCCAGCCCAGCCTGGGAGGGCACTGGGCACCATTTGCCATTATTGTGTCAAATGCACAGAAGGAAATGCATTTATTGGCTGCAGGAGACAAACACAGATCATGCTGATGGGAAACCAGCTTTCAGCAGAGAGCAGATTGAGTTCCTTGGGGCACCTGGAATTACAGCATTCCGAGTAATGACTGAGTCTGCTTTGGGCAGGGCAGAGCCCGGGCACTGCACGTTCCTCTGGCTCTTCTCTCTCTCTGCAACTCTTATTCCTGTGGCCCTGCAATTACCTTCCCTGTCCCACACTACCTGAACAAAGTTTTCTCTGCTAGAGTGCAGTAAATGATTTACAGGAATAATACATTGAATAATTTTATCCTGTGTTTTTCCCCTTAGTTTGAGTATATACAGAGGGATTGTGATTTCCTCTTTGTTGCTTGAACTTTCTGTCTTATAATTTTTTTTTAATCAGAGTGTTTGTCACAAATATTAAAATTTCATACGTTAGATGTGTTGTCACGTAGGACAGCTCTGTGATTGTGCAGGCATTATACAGGCACAGCATATGAGACAGCCCCGAGGAAGCTTATTGCAATTTATTGTGGGTGGAAGGGGCTCATGTAGTGCCACAGAGGGAGCCAGGGTAATACCAAAAGACAGGCAGTCCCTGTGCCAAAAATAAATCTGTGCTGTGATTAGCTGTGTGGATATGATTTCTCAGCAAAAGTAATTCTGTGAAGATGTAAATAATGATTCTTTTAATACTGGGAGCAACTTTGAAATTCACTTTTCTGAAGCATTTGTGCTGGTAAGACTCAATTGCTCAGTTTTATGCAGAAAGCAGGCGTGAAGCAGACGGAGGCTGAGCCAGAGCAGACTTACTGCAATTCCACACTGACTGCTCATTGCATGGAACTTTTGGGTTTTTTTCTTTTTAATTTTACTTGCCTTCTCTAATGGCTGGGGTGCAATGAGGGCCGTGGCAATCTCCCTGTGCCTGCAGCCACAGTGAGCCTGATAAATGAGCCAGGGTACAAAGCAGGCTCGTGGCAAAGCTACTTGAAACCCCCTTACTCTGGTCACTGTTTTTAATTAAGGGCATTTCTCTTTTCCCACCGTGAAGAACAGACTGTGTCTGTGGAGCTGCATGAACACATTCCATTTTTCATGTTGCTACACTTTGTTCCTTCCTGCTGAAAACCCAGAGGTGAGCGGGTACCTCCCCAACCCAGGGCTCTCACAGCTGTCCTGGAAACCCCCTCAAGTGTAGGCAAAATATTGACAAGGAATTCCTGAGCAATCCCAAGCCTTTCCAAGAAGCATCCAGCTCTCCCATCCTGCATGCACACCAGCCACGTGCTCTCACTGAGGACCCGCCACCACTCACGAGCGTATTTAGCAAACACGGCCTAATGACAGTCGCGGTCATTTAAAATTACGGAAAGGGCAGGATTTCCCCAAAGGGACTTATTTTCTGCCATGATTGAATAAAGAAGGGAGGCAGCTGCTAAGACTGGAAAAGGTCACTCAGTCACATCGGTTGATGAAGGAATCAGAGGAGCTGTCACCCCCGCCGCAGCCTCGCCTGCCAAGTGACGGAGCTGTCACCGCTGGCATCTGTCACGGCTCCGAACGCGGGCGGCCCAGGGGCAGAGCAGCCGCTGCCATCCTCTGCTGGGATCAATTGTTTGTTCAACAAATGGTGTTAGGAGACTCTGGCTTTTCTCTCCTGCAGCTCAGAAGATCAAGTTAAGCTAAATATTTGAAGCTGTACTAGGCTGGTATTGACAAAACACAGGAGCACTTGGACTGAAAGGGAGACGGACGTGATGGGGATCAGGATGTGCCGGGGGCGTTACAGATCAGATTCCTGTGATGTATCCATAATTTAAGGTATTTCTGCAGGAAGGTGAAGGAGGTAACAGTAAAGATGGCTCAGCAGGGGTGTTCTGTGAGGGTTCAGGTTGCACTGGCTGCAGGTGTCTTAATGTTATATCAGTTGTTGTGGAGAAAATCCATTGTAGGTTTAGGGAGCAATTGTTTTCTCCCCTTAGTCTGCTCAGAGGAGATGCTCATGCGATTTTCAGCCATTCCCATACTTCCCTAAAGAAGAGTAGTTCTTGATAAATTTTGGAAATGATTATTCAGAAAGAAAACTAGAAATTAGCAGCTATGCATGTTCCAGTGACTTCCAGTCATACACTGACCAAAAAATTGCTGTTAAAGTAATTTCTTTGTATTGGCTCCTGAATGGGGCTTCTCTCAAGATCATGCCAGTCCTGAGAACTGCAGGTCTTCCAACTTAAATGTTTGTCTGAGTGGCATTGAGGTCTGTCTTGCATTCACCTCCAACTAGGCTGTGATTTTTCAGAATATAATAATACTGAGTTTTCAGAATATAATGGTATAATTTGCCTATCACTCAATACATCCTAACATGGGGAGTCCCATGGTTTGTTTTTAATGGGAATTCACTGTGTATCCCTTCTTCCTCTCTGTGGCTACCAGAATCCTGCTTTAGTAGACCCATCTGCCTACACTTGTCCTGCATTTTCTGCTTTTACACCCCCTGTGTAATCTTCATCACTTTTCCGAGTCTGACAAACCTATCCTGGTTTTTAGGAATAAATGTTTCCTGAGGGATCCTGTTCAATTGAGGAAAAATCCCAGAACGGTTTGGGTTGGAAGGGATTTTAAAGCCACCCCTGCCATGGGCAGGGACACCTCCCACTGTCCCAGGCTGCTCCCAGCCCCAATGTCCAGCCTGGCCTTGGGCACTGCCAGGGATCCAGGGGCAGCCCCAGCTGCTCTGGGCACCCTGTGCCAGGGCCTCCCCACCCTCAGAAGGAGGAAATCCCTCCCAATATCCCATCTAACCCTGCCTCTGGAGGTGTAAAGCCATTCCCTGTGTCCTGTCCCTCCATGCCTTGTCCCAAGTCCCTCTCCAGCTCTCCCCTTTAGGCACTCGAAGCTGCTCTAAGGTCTCCCCAGAGCCTTCTCAATCTCCAGGCTCAATCCCACCTCTTTCAGCCTTTCCTTTACAGCAGATGGACTCCAGCCCCTGGAGCATCTTTGTGGCCTCCTCTGGACTCACTCCAGCAGCTTCACATCCTTCTTATGCTGAGGACACCAGAGCTGGACACAGGGCTTCAGGTGGGGTCTCCCACCTGCAGATAGAGGGGGAGAATCCCCACCTTGGCCTGCTCCTGTGCTGCTTCTGATGCTGTCCAGGCATTTTGAAAGAAGTTACAGTTGTTGGTTTCACTGCCATAGTGCAGTTACAGATGCCCAGCATGCTCCTCTGTAGGCGATCCTTTAGTCCAGATCCACACTCAGGAGGTTTGGGAACTGACTGTGGTTTATGAAAGGGCAGATGACAGGAAGCAGTGACACAGAGACAGAGCTCTCCCATTAGCTTTGTCAAAACATTTGCTAATTGCAGTGTGATCCCTCAAAACATACTTCTTAGGGAAAAATGAATCTAAATTCAAACCCACGCCGACCAGGGAAGAGCAGAGTCCTCTCCAGGATGTAAATTAGATTAGTAGTTGAGTGGAATTGATTCTGCTGAGACTAAATTAATCACAGTGCTTAATCACAGTGCTTTAATGTAACCTTTAAACACAGCAGTCCTGACCACAGCTGTGGGGTAGCACATCGTTCTCGCAGGCTCCTGACCTTCCCAAGGCGCTGGGACTCGCAGGCAGAGCAGTAGGAGTGGAGCAGAGGCAAAGCTGCTTCAGCCTGACCTTCACGTTCTTCCACTGCTTAGCAAAGGAGAAAAAAGTTCATACTTTGTGGATATAAACCCGTGGTGAGCAAATTATAATGCCAGTGTCAGTCAGGGGAGTGCCTCCTCCTGTCTGTACTGGGATAGAACAATTCATTATTGAGGGCTGTGAAATGACCCTGGATCCACCTCCACTCACAGCTCTTCACTGGCTTTGGGTGCGTGTTTTGGACCTCAGGCCCAAGGATTAATCTTTTCCTCGTAATCCTGTAGGCTACACACGTTTCCTTTTCTTCCTTCCATTAGCAGAGAGTGTGGGAATCTCTGGCAGAGACATGTTTGGGCACAGAGGGGACACTGATACATGCACACACTCCCCACCAGGATGAGCATTGTAGGACACTGAGATCCCAGGGGTAGAATCTCCAGCCCATAGATTATCTTGAAAACCAAACACCAGATAAAAATTCCTCGTGCTTCCTCAGGTCAGTCTCCTGCAGATCAGTTTGTACAGGTGGTGACAGCTAATGCACTTGCATAAGGAGAAAAGCAGGGAGGTTTTAAACATACTGCAACCTCAGTTTTCAAGAGCTGTTGGGGACTGTGAGTACAGCCTCCTTCAGATGTTTGCTTTGTATTGTTGGTGCTGAGGTCCATCCTCTAATAAAATGTACCAAACCCCTGAGAAGTCCAAAATCACTGGCTTCTCTTGAAACCCCAGACCTTTTCCTGCAGCTTTCAGCTGTTCCAGCCAGCTCTTGGGGTGCCAAAAGAGGCCTCCCTGTCACACAATGAGAGGTGGGACAGATGGGTTTGCTTTCCACAGTGTGGACAAAGCTTGAAGTTAAAGGCACCAGGCAGTGCACAAGCAGCTGTGTTTGTAGTTGGTTCTTTTAAAATTGCATTTGTCTTCTACTTTAGAAATATTTGAGGATATTTTGCTGTGATGCTGTATAGGAATAGCATCTTCTGTATGGACATGAAGAAGACTTGAGATGAGAGCCCACCTGTGGATGTGGTTTGCTGTTGGGATCTGTTCCCTGCTCTCGCTAGCCAGCAGTCAGACTTGGATCTACCCTCAGCTCTTCCACTCATCTCCTCACAGTTGTCTCCCTCACATTCTATCTTGCAATCTGAAGATGACTTTGTTTCTGTCCCCTACAGAAATACAATCCTTTGTATTTTCTTTTAATTGTTTACCTTTTGGGGATGTATGGTGCAGCACATGAATAATGGATACACAGAGTTTTCCACCCAGCAAGGCTTTGGGCTTGATTGATGACAGTCAGACAGCCAGAGCAGCAGCTCTCTCTGTAAACAGTAGGTTGAGTTATTCTTTAAAGCTATGTCCCATCCCTAAGTAAATATTTTACCAAAAAAAAAATCCCCAACGAAGCTTTAAAAACCTGGGCTGAGAAGAATTTGTCATTGCTTTTAAAACTGATGCTTGCTGTGATATATATATTTTTTAATAAGGTATCCAAAATTTTTTTCAGCTAAGAGACATAAAAATCCTGTTTTGCTGTAATATATTGTTTCACACATCTACTTCCCATTAATCATGAACTACCTTTGTGACAAGAAGCTGGGTAAATTGTCTGATTCCTTGAAACCATCTTTCTTTGCTATGAATGGTTAAAAAACCACATCATCACCCTGAGTTAACTAACTGTCCCTGCTCTGCTGGAAGCAGAGGGAGAGGCTGAATGCTGACAATTTGCCATTGCACTGCCATAGGAAGTACCTATTTAGACACTGAAGATGGGTTAAGTTCTGCCAGTGTGAAATAAAACAAACAAAACATGATCAGAGTAATTTAAAATGTCTTTGAAAAATACTGCTCTGTCTCTGTATGTTATTTAGTTATTAATATCCATGTCAGCTGTATCCAATACAGCTGTATCCTCACAGGAAGGAACTGAAAATGTGCTGTTGATGGTCACTGGAGTCAGGAAAGTCTGAAATATCCAATGGAAGCATGGTCTGTGAACAGGGATTGGCCTTAGGAATTTGCACCGCAGGTGGGAAAAGCTGAAAAGGATCCAGTGGCAGTGTGGACTCAGGTACTGGTAACGTTACCGGTTTTGGAGTGTGTTAATTTTGAAGCTGTTTGGTTTTTGTCTTTTGAGTGTTGAGAGATTTGAAGTTTATCCTTTTCCACAAAGGAATATCCCATGGCTTCATGTCCAATGTGGCACACACTGGAACTGGTCACCTTCAGCACTTGCAGGTGCCAGGTGCTGGAGCAGGGCTGTGCCGTGGGGAGCGGTGGGACCGATGGGGCAGAATTCCCTGCCCGCTCTCAGCCCTGCCCTTCTGCTCCTCACTGAGCCAAACCAGCCAACCACATTGCCATAGCACCATTTAAAGGAGATTTGCCATGATTTCCAAAATCGAGGTGTGGCAATTCCGTTTTCTACAGGTTGTGTAGAATTTTTTCAGGGAATTTTGACTTGCAAACCGAGGGGAAAAGGAGGCACAAGCTTGGGGTTTGCTGGTCACCTCCTCGCCCATGCAGAGCTGCAGTTGGCACTTCTCAGGCACACGTGAGCCTTGTGGGAGGTGTGGAGATGGCAGGCTGAGGAATTAAAGGGTTTGCTTTATCCCCAGCTGCTTCCTCACTTGGGTGTCCTTTCCAGCTGCCTCCTGACATGGAGTGAGGGTGGTGGACACCTCAAGGGAAGGAGTCACCTGGCAGGTCAGGAGGTCGTTCAGTCTCCGTGGTTTATTCATCTGAGCTCACATCTTGGCTGGATTGACCTGAGTGCCACTTGTGGTGCTGGTGATGGGGTCTGGTGAGTGACCCATTTCTCTGGCTCTCCCACCCCGAGCTAGGGCTGCTCCGCTCGCTCCTTTGGGGAATTATGCTGATCCATGATCATGAGATTGGCTTCCCCACAGCTTAAGCAAAATGCCACAGTAGGGCTTGAAACTGGTTAGGTCTTCAACAGAGATTATTCTTTTCTCCTGGATTTAATTATGCACATATATTTCAAACACAAATACATGTATATATGGTTAAACTTTTATTTTGTCATTTCCTGCAGCTGAAATTTATTGTGGATTGAAATACACAGGTTTATCTGCCTGACCTTTTGCTAATTATTAGATTGAGATAAGTGTGTATGTAAGTGACAAATTGCCTTTAATGACATTTAATCTGCACACTGACATTAATGGTGGGTTTAGCAGCCTGGTTATAGTCTTTGTTGCTGAGAGACGAAAAGAGCAAGGACTTTTATCTTAATTTGACCTTATTCAAAAGGTGTTTGTAGTAGTAGTCAATTTCTGATTAACTTAATGACCTGTTTTACATAGAAAGCAGTCAAACATTGATATATGAAAGGGCCTCGAGGTGATAGATTACAGTGCCATTGCCAGATTCTCACTCCTAATGGATGGGGGAGAGGAGCAGCCCCAAACTCTTCTTGCTGATACCAGAAGGGAACGTGCCAGTTCCAGAAAACATGGGTAGAAAAGCGTCTGTTGAAGGCTGGGCACAAAGAGCCAATATTTGACTTTGCTGAATGGCTTTCTGTACAGTCCAGGCTTGTGAAACAGGACTGCACATCCACTGAATGGAGTGAAAGTGTCTCCACTGGGGATTACTGAGCTGAATCCGTCTGGGAATTACACGGCCCCATATCGAGGTCAGCCGTGGCCTATTTCTGTGACAGCAGATCTGCACATCCCGGAGGGCAAACACAGCACAGAGCTCAAGGTGGGCAACTGCAGTCCTTCCCTCTTTTCAGAATGATTTAAGAGGGACTTCAGAGACAAGAGCAGAGGTTATAAACCGCTTTTAGGAAAAGTAAACACCTAAGCAAATCATTCAAGAACCCATTAAATGGCTAGACAGCTCCTATAAATACAGTCCATAATGCACTCTGGAATGCTCCAGCACCTGCTGGCTCTGATGGGCTTTCTTCTGAGAGCTCCTGGAAGTTACATTTTAATGGTAAAATTTGTTCCTTGCACATCACTGAAAAAATGTGAGGATGCAATTCCGAAGAGAGCTGGAAGGATAATAATGTACCTTAAGTTTGTAAACCAACTAATTAATTTATAGTTTCATGCCATTTTTTAATGCAATAGAAATGCCTTGAAAACTAAACCAAACCAAGTGGCAAATTGACACAAATGTTTAGTGAATTGAGATCAACACTTATTACATCAAGTGACAATGGAAATGCAAACAGAATGCCTTGGCATGTTGTCGTGGAGCCCTTCAGCTGCTGCCCGGCTTGGCAGGGAGGTGCTGCACAGGCAGCAGTCACTGGGCCATCACAGAGCCTCTAAAAGCACCACATGAGCTGGAGAGAAGTGTTTGGAATGGAAGGTTTCAGTGCTGGGTTTCTACAGTCTGCAGTGTGGCTGCTGTGTGTCAGCTGGAGATGCTGCTGTCTGTCCTGCTGCTGTTTGAGTGCTGTTAATAAGGCGGTGTTGTTATCATTTAATACAAACAAGCACACACAGCTACTGTACCCACTCCACCAGTGGGACAGCCTGGGGTCTGCTGCTGCCTCCCAGGGATGGGAGAGGAAAGGGGAGGCATTTCCAGCATGGGCTCAGACCATAGCTGGAGCATTTCCTGACCTCCATCTTTTGCCCAGTTACTCCTTTCCCCCAAAAATGTAAGTTCTTTGGTAATTCCCTGTGTTCCACTGTATCAAGGTGAACTTGAGTCTATGAGTTAACAACATTCTGAGATGTGGGAAGAGAATACCAGCTCTATATAGGAAGAAGAAGCCAAGCAAAGCCCTCCAAAAAACACCCCCCAAATGGATGAAGAGCCTCATATGTGTCTTGTATGCTAAAAGGTATTTTATGGCTATGCTTTTTACAACAGAATTAAATTTTAAGTTGGTGCTGCCCCATCTAATTTCTGTTCTCTGTTACTGTAAAGGGGAATTTGAAGACTGCACCCCAGGTGGATAAATTATTAATCAAGGGCTGTTTTCACTGTGTTGATGCTCAGTTCAGATGTTGATCCTTTTGAGAGCAAGGATGGTCTCTCCAGGCCAGCACCAGTGCAATTGTAACTGCATTTCCTTGTGAGTGCCCCCATTTGTTTTGGATTGCTGTCCAATCTGATCTAAGAGCAGAATGCCAAAAAAGATCATTTGGATCATTTTGAGTGAGCTTCTGTAGCAGTCAGGAAGCAGGAGTTGATGTAATTAATTCCTGTTCGCACATATCTTTAAAATAAATAAATCTGGTCTTCACTTTGAATTGCCAGTAATTGAGAAACCACTGCAGTCCTTAGGAAGTTGTTCTAGTGGTTAATTACCCTCACAGTAAAAAATTAGCATCCTATTTATAACCCAACTTCTTTTCTCACTTCTGCTTGCAGCCACTGGATTTTATCACGCCAAGAGAGCCCATTCTTTGGGTATTGTTCCATGTTTTCCTCTATTTCCACATTTCTTTTCACTTCCATGTAGATACAACCATGCTAGAGCAATATGTTTTGGTTTGGGGTTTTTTTTGCCTGAGGTTGGACTACATTTGAAATGTATTCTAAGATTCTTGGGTGAAAATTGCTACAATACACAAATTTCACAAAGATCCATTAATTATCCCTGTTTTCCCAGTGAGAGCTTCTGTACCTCCCAGTGGTGTACACTCAGCAGGGTTTCTTGCATCCTTTTGTCTTCTATTAATATTGATGCTGTTTTCCTAGGACTGACACCTGGGGGAGAATGAAAATTCCCTCGCTGGTAGTTGAGGGTTGAGTGTGTGCCACTGCCAGCTGGGGAGTCACAGCCTTTCCCCACAGTGGGGTTTGCAGGCACCAACCCAATGAGCTCCACTGTCACTCTGTGGTTTTACCTCCTTCCTTAGAAGCCTTACAGCGTTGGTGGTTGTGTGTTGCACAGTAGCAGCAATGATGTTTGAGAGGGAGGAGATGCTTGTCACTGCACATTTTGTGGTCTCGTGCACTGGGATGTTATGTGGTGGCTGGCAATTACAGACTCCTGGGCTAACAAACCTGTACTGAAACTGCCCTCCTTGTAAGAGGCCAGAACCAGATTCTGTAACCCAAATGCTTTAAAAAACACATTTCATCAAATTTACTCCATCTGTGTTTAAGTGGTGATCTTAGCAAAGGTCTGTGTTGTGCTTTAGCAGATACGTGTGGTATGTGGATTCCTTATTCTTCATGACCTTAAATTATCCAGAAATACGTTGGCAGATGGACTTGAAAGCATTTGCTCCTTGCTTTCTTCCTATCTAGGAGCCCTACAGACCTCCCATAAACTGGAGGGCTGTGAGGATGGGGAGGGCCTGGAGCATCTCCGTGCCCAGGACAGGCTGAGGGAGCCGGGGCTGCTCAGCCTCGAGAGGAGCCCCAGCTGAGAGGGGCCCTCAGCCCTGGCTGTCCCTGGCTGCAGGGAGGGCTCAGGGCAGGGCCCAGGCTCTGCTCCGGGGCCCGGCAGCGGCACCAGAGCACCGGGCAGGGCCTGAGCCCAGCAATTGCCCTGCACAGGAGGCAGAACTGCTGCCCTGGGCAGGGCCCAGCCCTGAACAGGCTGCCCAGGGAGGGGCTGGAGTCTCCCTCAGCGGGGATATTGCAGAGCCCTCTGGGCACAATCCTGTGCCCTGTGCTCTGGGATGGCCCTGCCTGGGCAGGGAGGTGGCACCAGGGACCCTCTGGGGTCCCCTCCAGCCTGGCCCATGGGGGGATTCTGTGGTGAAGGCCACATGTAAATAAAGCCCAAAGCAGACACTAGCCCCCTGGTAGCAGCTCCAGATGCAGCTGTTAGCTGAGGTTTGCTGCTGTCCCCGAGGCCGCTGCCCTGGGGCTGGCGCGGGTCCGGCCCCTCACCCTGGGCAGAGGCACCTGCAGCTGCAGGGTTTTGCTGTGGAGAGCTGCAGAGCTTCTGGGCAGCAGATGACAATGCTGACTCTGGGGGCTTCTGCTGGTCAGCAGGTATAGCTGGTCAGTGAGATGGACACCTCAGTTCCTGTTTGACTTCGTGTCCATGTCTGTTGGAACTTGGAAAAGGCTGCAGAGTTTTTTTCCCTGTGTGTTTTCACTGGTATTTTAAATGAACATGCTTTTCCAGTGTCAGTTCCTGCCACCATTGTCACTTTAGCCTTTTAAAGTACTTTTTCTTGTCGCAATCTTTCTGATAAAAGTGTCTGTCGAAAATAGGAATTGTCAGATGTGACAGAATATTCACGTTTCGAAGGTGCACGTTGGACTTCTCTCAGCAGTGACGGTTGAAAGGTTGCTGCAGTCAGAAAATACAGATGTGTGGTCCAGCTGATCCATAGGCTTGAGGTTTTACTCTTTGCTTGTTGCTATTTCATTTGTTTTACTGACAGAGGAGGATTTGCAGCACCTGCTGCCAGGTCCTGAGCTGGAGCCAGGGACCCTTTGGATTCCTAGTCCTTGTTAAGGGAGCAGAGTCAAAAGCTGGTGCTGAGTATCCAGTGCTCACACAGCCTTGGGGTGGGTGGGGGATTTTCTCTAGGCTGGCTGGGAGTCTCTGGCCAAAATCTACTTTGGTGAGCACTGTTTGATGTGTGCTTTAAATTCCTGCTTAAGCCTTGAAAATGTGTCCACGAAACCCACAAAGCCCTGCCCGCAGATGATAGATGGAGCCAATCTTGTGTGAAATCATTTATTATAAAGTTCTTGGGCCTTTTTTTCTCAGTTTGCCTTCATTTCCCCACCCATGAAATAAAAATACCAACCTTCCCTTTCTTCCAGGCTTTCTTATCTGTGCTAATACAAAGCTGCTCGGGGATGCTTTTGTGCCATATGTCTTCACAGTGCTGAGCAGAGGGGGGCTGTCAGTCTCAGCTGGGGGCCTATATTACTACTCATTCTGTAGTCATACAAATAGTGGATAATATAATAATAATGCAGAAAAGAAAGTAAATGCTCTTTATATGGAATAATTGAATATCGCTGTGACGTTGAACAATGACTCTTAAAAGGATGGGGGGAAGTCATGCTTTTTTCTTCCTTAATTACAGATGAACTCAAATTACTATATTTAGTTATTTCTAAAGCTCCATTGTATTTTTCTGTGTCTGAAAGAACACAATGATTTGGATACGCATGCATTTTCCTCTCCAGATGTCCTATTGCCTCTTGAATGTGGTTTTATATCTTCATATCTCCAATAAAGGAAGCTTGGATTTCTGCTCCAGTAGTGTGCCAATTATGCAGGTCAATATTAAAGGAATATTATAAATGGTCTCTGTAGGCTTCGAATAGCTTTATCTCACTCTTGCCAGTACTTTGTATGTGGATAACTGTCTTAGCTTCCTTGCCTTTGTGTTTTATTTGGATTAATGGGTAACCTAGATATTTTCAAGTGCCTGTAATACAATTCTTTCTGTAAGAGACCAGAGAAGTTCTTGTCCTCTAGGATTGAATTCCCTGTTAAATTTACAGTGGTGGTGCTTTATGCACCCCTGTGGGCGAGTGAAGGGTTCAGTGTTGAAGGGAGCCCAGTGTCCCGGCTTGTGGGGTGTGAGGGTTCGTGTTGGCAGTTCCTGCAGGAACAGCGAGGTGTGGAATCATCCTGCAGCTCCCTCTGCCTTGTCTGAGCTGGAGGATTCATTGGTTTCCTGCTGTCCACACAGGGACAGTGGCAGTCACAGGGAGGTGCTGTCCTGGTCCCACACCGGGCACACCCTGTGATGTGCAGGGACGTGGTGTCCCCACCTCGGCCCACCGGGGTCGGAGCTCCGTGCTTGGTGCTCAGGCTGAGCAACCACTTGCCACAGAGTCAAATGCAGGACTTTAGAAAGCAAAGCACTTCTTGCTCTTTTAAAAATTAGATTTTAATTTTTTTATTTAATTCAGATATTTTTTGGTGACTGTGGGGCTTTCCACCAGCTCTTTCTGGTGGCTGAAGGCTGGTGTGCACAGTGTAGGTTCCACTTCACACTGCCTAAAGGGGAGCTGTGGCTCTTGCTGGCAAACAAGATGCTCAGGCTTCTCCTTCTCTGCTTGTCTACCCCAACCTCCTTCACTTAACATCTCCCTACCCCACGGTTCCCTGTCTGCCAAGCCTGTGTGATACTTCTCTACTTCAAAGCAGAGTAACACAATGCAATGGTGGCAATATATTTTAAGATCCTTGCTAACCAGTTTGTCTCACTGAGCTGAGGAGTTCAATAAGCTGTAAGACATGTTTTTGTCTTGCCAGCCTCTGTCTTCTTATAGCAAACTATATTCATATCAAAGAGTAGCTAATGTTAAGGGTTATGTACATGAGAGCACCCTTCATGGGAGGCATGTAGCAGTGATAACAGAAGTGGTTTGACACAAAGCCGCCTGAAAAGGGGGAACTCCTTTACACACATCTTCACTCTTATGTGCATTTCAATTTACACTACATCAAATTGGATTAGAGTCTGTTAATTCAATTAATGACTACACTGAAAGTTTGCCTTTGCTCCTAGTGAAAACAGGAGGGCAGCTCCTAACAGCCTATGGATTTAATGACTGCAACTTTGAAGAGTGTTAAGCTAAAGTGAAGTTCAGAATGGCTTGTTAACTGGGTTTATTAGCTGTTGACCTTCCCTTTCAGCATAATAGCAGCAGCCAGACTGAAGAAAGCATTAACGTCCTCATTAGCATTTATCTAAAGATAGGCTGCTGCCCATTCCACAGTAAATTAGCTCAATCAGCCATAAAGAGCCTGAGAAACATTTTCTCACATACCTTTAATTCTCTTTCTTGCTCCCATCTCCCCCCCTCCCTTTTTTTTTTTGTTTTTTTTTTTTAAAGTTAGTCGAGTTCATTTTATCCAGCTTAGTGAGACTGAAGCCTCAGGACAGTTGCATTTAAAGTGTTTCTACATGCTTATATAATTATAGACATTCTCCTGTGAGACAAAGGCATGGGGGTGGAATTACAGGCTTTCAGGGATGTCCTTGGCTTAGCCTTTTGTAGAGATTACTGATGTCTTGCTTGTTTTCCAAGCTGAAGAAATGCCCTGGGTTGGCTCAGCTGCAGACAAAAAAGTTTTGTTACCTGCCCTCCCTTGCTGCTGGCCTGGCTTTAAAGAGAGGAAAAGAGATTGGAAAGTGTCAAACCTGGTTTATATTTGTCACATCCAATGGTGAAAGGATTTATGCCTTCAGTATAGCAGATTTTGTTCCGTGTAAATAATTTATGTAAAATTGATTGTGATCTTCTGTACATCGATAGCTGAGAAGGCTCCAAGTGCCAGCCTCTATCCTGCCCACAAATCTGATGCCCAGTGTATGAAGAATAATTTTCACAAAACTATAACCCCATACAATTAAGTTGTTTTCTGGGTCCTATTATTGTTCTGTCTATTCAATCTGAAAAGATGGTGAGAATGTCAACCCCAGCTCCAGAATACTTTGCTTATTCAGATGAGATAAGCCTTGTCTGTTTACAGTTCAGAATGTACTTGCAGGTTTTGCTGTATCAAATCTTATATTTCCTTTCAAGGGTTATCAATGAACATTAATATAGGTCACTGAAATAAAAACATTATTAAACAGGTAGCATTTTCCTACTTTTTCAGTACATTGGAGGGGAAAAAAAAAGATAAAGAGAATCTAAGGAAAAAAACACCCTGTTTTACAAGGAGGCAAGGAAACCAGTGGCAGTTTAATTACCACTAGTATCTCACTTGGTCCTGGTGACTTTACAGCAATTTAGTGGTTTTTCTTCTTCAGGATTTCATAAGAGTTCCTCTCACATTTTTAGTTCCGTTATATGAAGTATTACATAAACTTCTTTTAAAAGACTGTTGCTTCCTCAGAGCTTTTAAAACAGATTGTAAGAGAAAAACAAAAAAGCAATCTTGATGCAGAGGAAGGAGGGAGGATGGAAGGATGAGATGAGGGAAGAGGAAGGTTCCCAGGTAACAAGTGACAGGATAGGAGGAAACAGTCTCAAGTTGAGCCAAGGGAGGTTTAGGTTGTACATTATGGAAAATTTCTGAATGGAATGGGCTGTCCAGCCCTGGCACAGCTGCTCAGGACAGTGGTGGAGTCCACATCCCTGGAGGGGTCTAACAGATGTGTGGATGTGGCACTTGGGGACATGGGGCAGGGGTGGCCTTGGCAGTGCAGGGGAGTGGTTGGATGGAGTTCTTGGAGGGCTTTCCCAACCTTAATGATTCTGTGATTCTCTGGTACCAGTGTGAAACTGCCCTCTTGGCACGATCAGCACTGCCCGTGGTGTCCTGGGCCTGTGGCTTTCCCTGAAGTGTTTTCCCTCCGTCGTCCTTTGCTCTCGGGTGTGGATGCAAATATGCTGCTAGCAAGAATTTCTCTTGCTTCTTTCCAGTCCCATGAGATACTTTTCTCTCTCACTGAAGATATTAGCAGAGTTCTATGAACACCTGCTATGAACACCTGCGACCTTGCAAACTTTTGTTTATATACAGTAGAAAAATATTTTGACAATGGATGTTTTAGGATTTTAGCCAGTCACCCCAAGGGGTGGCTGATCCTTTGACCAATTAGACTATGAAGAAAAGTCTATAAAGAGTTGTAAAATAATTAAATAAAGGAATCTTGCTGCACAATGCCTGCCTGTTGGATCTCTCTTCTTCTCCCTACCACTGCGGGACACTGTGATACTTGGGTTCTGAGCCCAGCTCCTGTTAGAGCAGGAGTTTACCAAAGCTCTTGGTGCCCCTCTCCTCTTGTGAACATTAAGAGTCAGAACTTGGGTTTATTTATAAAACTTCCATAGAAATATTTTTTAAAGTCTTTTTATTAAATTTCTATTTACTCTTATCAGGTCTCTGCTTCCAGCCACCCCATCTTTAGATTTTCCAAACCAGTAATTATTCAGGATTTTACATCTGATGTAATATTTCTCTTGCAGGAATAATCAGAAGCCAGAAGTTTGACAGTCTCAACATAAACAGTTAAGCATACACTAAAATGTAAGAGCTTGATCTTTGTAAGCATGGGTCCAGGCCTGGCAAAGTACTTAAGCATGTGCTTAATCTTAAGCCCCTGGGCAGCACCATTAACTGCAACAAAACTCTCCCTGTATTTAAAGTTAAGCTTGTCCTGAAGGATTCTGCTGAACTGGAGCAGGAATACTTGGCATCTTGAAGGATAAAGCCATAAAACCAGCCCAGTTTATTAAGGCAGCTCAGCTTCTTCAGCTGTCGTTAGTTTTAAGAGGATTTTGGAACACAGTGATTTTCTTTACTTCTGGGGAATCCACTGTGTTGGCTGCTGCTGTGTAGGTATTCCAGCTGCACTCAGGGAACCTACATTTTGTTACATACTTCAGGAGAAGTTACTTTAAATAAAATGGTGGAGGATTTTCACCTAAATATAGTGTCTAAATGCTGGTAATTTGAAGAATTTTCTTCCCTTAGAGTAGAATCCTGCTTTTTTTCTTTTTATGTATCAAGAGTCGTGATCTGGTCACAGCTTTGAAATTTGTAGCCCAAGAGGCGCGTTTTGTTGTTTGTCAATTTTTTTGGCACCTGTTTTGCCTATAATACATTTTGGGTTGCGAGTTCAATTAATTACAAATAAAAAGTTGTGCTGATGGGGAGGAAATAGATGCAACTCTGTCTTAGAGTTACAAAAGCCCCATGGGTTTAATAGGATTAAATCCTACTCCTAATAGAGATGGGCACAATACAGAGAGCTCCAGCTCAGCTTTGAGCACTTTTACTTGTGCTGTCCCAGTTCCCTGGGATGAGAGATGGAGAGGGGCGGCAGTGGCCAGAGGGTCAGGGCAGGACAGGGACCCCTCGGTGTCCCTCTGAGCCCTCGTGTGGGGTCAGTCTCTGCTGGGTGAGGACAATGCCTGCAAGCACCAGGATCGTTTGGTCTGTAGCTCCACCAAGGCAGCTGCGGTTGTGCCACTGTGAAATGGCTTTCCAAAACCTGGCTGAATTGCCTTGGAGCACTGCAGCCGCACCCGGGGGCGTGCGGGGAGGTGTGACCGTGTCAGCAGCGCCGAGGCCGCCTGGCCTGGGAGGAGCCCCTCGGGGGTGCAGTGCTGCCCGTACTCGGGGGCTTTTCCTCGGGCGGAAGGGAAGCACTTTGGGAGCGGGGAAAAGCTGGTCGGTAGCACCATCTGCAGGCTGCGAACCGGGGCGGGCGCCGCTCGCTGCGCTCCAGTCCGGCGCTCGCAGGGAAAAGCAGGGACTGAAGGCACCTGGAGGAAAGGCAGGATCGGGAAGGGCCGTGCCAGTGCTGGCTGTTGAGCATTTTCAGTGGGTGCTCTCACAGCCTGCAGTGGTGCCGTGCCCAGGGAGGAGGGAGACCCGCGGGGCTGGTGCCAGGTACACGTGGGAGTGCGGTGACAACGCCGCTGTGCCAGGGCTGCTGCCTGGAAATGGAGCTCGGGCAGTGCCTGGACCTTGTCACTAAGCCTGTCCCTCTGCCCTGAGCCAGCACATCCCTCTGCTGTCCCAAATGGCTGACTTTGCTCTGAGCTGTGCTTTACTTAAGACTTTTTTCCCTGCGAGCTGTAGAAGCCCTCTGAAGTTCAAACCTTGCTCTTCAAGTCTTTCTTCAGCAAGTGGCCTCTGGGGTATCACGTTGTGAGCTGGAGTAAAAGACAACACGAGCAGATTGCGGTCAGGAAATGAAGCTGCAGAGTCTCCTCCATCCCTGCTTTGCTCCAGCCAGGCCGGTGGCAGCTCCAGGTGCATCAGGGTGCATTTTGGTGCCCCAGCCTCCACAGCACCCTCGTGCAGGGCACGGCGCATCCCAGACCCCAGGGCCTTACAGGGAATGTGAGTGCAGACACTGGAGACAGCACAGAGGGAGCAGCAGCCCCACACTGACCCTTGGCCCTCTGTCCCCATCAGCCCTGGGAGCCTTTCCCCTGCCCCAGCTCGGTGCCACCTCCGGCGCTGCCGCTGCCCGGCCGCTCGCTCGCCCGGCCCGAGGTTGCTCCAGCTCTCTGCAGCAGATGGCACTCTTTAGTTCTGTTTCAAGCCCTCTCCTTCTGGAAGTTTCTCTGGGAGATTCTGTTTTAAAGGGGCCCCAGCAGTTTCCCAGCCCTATTCTCCATGAGGCTTCATGGAAGCTTGTAAAGGCCGCTAGCTCTGGAGGGAGCTGGCAGTGGCAGGCGGGTCCTGCCAGGTCCCAGTGATGTGTTGGCTGTACTTCTGCACAAATTCAACTGGTTTTGTCCTTCTGCTCCTGGATCAGTAACACTGACCCCTCCAGAAAGCCCACTTGGGACCCAGTTCCTCCAATACGCTTGCAGCTTCTTTAATTCACAGTGGAGAAGGGGAACGCTTCTGTGTTCTTAACCCACCTTTATTTTGTCACTCCCATCGCACCTTGTAGTGTCTCAGTTACCTGAGAGAATTAGAAAGTGATGACAACAACCACCACAGCCAGTTTCAGAGCCTTTCTGTGTCATGGAGGGGAGAAAAATAGCAGCTACAACCTAAATGAGCCATGCCTTAAGGCTGTGGCATTGGTTGCACTTTATCTGCAGGAATAAGGTTTGTATTTAAAACAGCATGCGAACCTCAGCTGCATGGGATGATGTGAATCCTGTCACACAAACTGCAGGGACACTCAGTGCATTGCCATCCTCCCAGCCCCTCTCCCTGAGAGGCTGCTGACCAGAACTGTAGGGCAGGTTGCACAAAGGACTCGCTGAGCTGGTGGCTGGGCTGAGCAGGACAGGGGAACAGTAAAATGTGTCAGGTACTTGGCTGCAGTGGCTGCTGAGCAGGGCAAAGTGAATGGGTGGCACAGAGGGCTGGAAAGGCTGGGCTGCTGGACAGGGAGGGACTGCTGGTGTTCTCTTGGCTTTGTACATGGAGATGTTGTTGTCTCTGACCTTGGCACCAAAGCCAACTTTGTCACAAACCTCAATAAAATACTTGGTTAGAGCTGGTGCTAAAAACACCAAGGGGAGGTTTGATTCCTGTATGGGCCATTCACTGAAGAGTTGGACTTGATGATCCTTGTGGATCAACTCGGAATATTCTATGATGAGAAAAATGTTGTATGGAAAGCAGGTACCAGCCCTGGGACTGGGAAAATGTGCTCCATCCCCTGTGACACACTGAGCTGTGGCTCCTTGGGCATCACTGCCTATTTCTACCCTGTGTTTCATTTTAGAGGTCACCACGTCCAAGGAATCAAAATTTTGCATTAAAAATTAGGTTAATCTGTGTTTGCACATGTTTACAGAGGTTATTTCAGGGAAGATCAACATTTCCCAGCCATTACTATATGTATCTGCCTATAGGAAGAAGAGTTTGACTGATTTAATTGTTTTGGGTTATTTATTTATTTACATGTTTGGCTTTTATTATTGTCCTCTCTTAGATGGGATGCTCTGTTGGTGTTTACTAATTACAACATGGTTGTTGTTCTGAGCAGGAACTGCTGTCCATGGAAGTACACTACAAGATGTCTCTGCTCCATAAATCAGTCCCAGGATTTTATTAGACTGTTTATGTAACCTTAGTTTATGTGCTATAATTCTTTGCTGTGTTGCTTTGAGTAATTCCCAAAGAGAATGTTTGTTCTTCTTGCTTGTAAATTCTTTAGTGTGGGAGCTTTGCTTAGGACTTCTTTGTCCTCCATCACTTTCCCTTTCCTCTTTTTTTGGGTAGCATTATGAATTCCAGTCATTAAAACCTAACTTGTGTTAGTTACTCACACATCATGAGCTATAATTGTCTTGAAAATGGGAAATAATAGCTCTGTAGTTAACTTGATTGCGCTGATTTTCTTTTTAATGCACCTGAAGAAACTTTGGAAGTTCCCAACTCCGCCAAACCCTGGTGCAGTTCTTGCATGGAAGGTGTCCTCCTCTTTGGAGACCTTTGAGTGGACCTGCTTTGTTCTGGTCAGGTCGCATCTCAATAAGATAACTGGTAATAATTGAATGCAATAAAAATCTGGTGATTTCAGGGGACACAAAGCACAAGGTGGAGCACAGGTTTTCCACACAGGTCTCTGAAAGCAATACATCTGCCAGTAACTTCTGAAGGCAGCAGGACTGCTTAGGGGCTTTTGCTGACACGTGTTCCATCAGTTTATAAAACCATAGCCTCGAACATCTGATAAAAATCAAGTGTACTTCTCTTCTGAAGTCATTGCATGGCCACATGCAGAGTGTTTTGACAGAAACTCACAGGGCTGCAGTGGAAATGGCTCCATCGGGGTTGGGGGGAGAACGGAGGCACCTCCCCTGCTCCCAGTGCCCCGGAACGCACTGGGATGGTTCCACACCTTTCACCCCTGGCCTGCTGCAGAGGCTCCTGTGCGGGCTCTGAGCTGGGGGAGCTCCTGTGCTGACCCCTGCCCACGGGGCTGAGGCTCTGCCCCGTGCTGTGCCCCACGTTCTGCCCAGTTCACATCAGCCTGGGGGAAACATCAGCTTTTTCCTTACCAACAGTGAGAAACATTTTCCGGTGAACCAACAGGTCTACTGGGTTGTAAGTCCTTGGAGATGATTAAATATGGTATTTTTGCCCATACAACAGAAATAATCAGCATCCTGATTTCTTTGGCTTTATGGAGTAGCACATGGGTGCTATCTCAGGGCTACATGGCTAAACCTCCTCTACCTCACCTATGACCCTATTATTTAATGTTAATTTTCTTACTGTGTCCGCCTCTGTCTTCAATCACTGCTCCAGTCTGCCTCTCCTCTTTCTTACCTTCCTCCATCCTCCCACAAATACCCTTTTTTTTTGTACGTAAGAGGCAGAAAATTCCCACTGTGGTGCCTCTCTGCAATGTGGGCTACAACTTGCTGTTGTTCTCCTTTTATTTTTTTCCATGACCAGTGTGACCACATTTAATCAGAGGTAGCTGAGGCAGGGGAGGGGACAGTGAATGTCTTTGTGATACTGCTGTCCCCAGGCCGAGCCAGCCCCGGTGCAGAAGTGGCAGTCCTTCAAGAGCCATCAGGGCTTACAGGAGTCTGTAACAGATTTCAGGACAGCCTGCTTTCTCTCTCTCTTCTCTCCCCCCACCTCTGTAAACATATGAAAGAAACATGAGAGAGCATTAAACCACAGAAGACAAATCATGGTCAGAATAAATATACTGTTTGCTAGCAAACTTAAAAATACGCTTGTGGATTCTAATAGCTGTAGGCAAGAGTTGGGTATTTATTGCAACCAAGGCTTACTGTGGTTTATTATGTTTATAAAACAGTTTAATACTACTTTTCTTTTAAAATGAGTTTTTAATTTAGAATAATTTTTTAGGATTTGTTTCCAGAGTACAGATGGCTGATCGCTGCGGGGGTGCGGGGTGAGAGGGAGAAATGTGCTTGTGGGTGTGTTTTAAAAGCGCTCCCAGATGGAGTGTATTGAATGAAATTTAAACCATTGCCCTGTGAACTACAAGTGTGATAAATATAATCAGTCAATCCCCAGAACCACGGCGGAGGGGGAGCAGATTGATGGGCACGTGGTGGGGAGGGAGGTGGGTCAGGCAGCCCGGCCGCCCGTGCCAGGGCATGGCAGCAGCTCTAGCATGGACTTCTCCCATGGAGGGGTTCCTGATCTGCACCAATGTGCTGACAGCATCCCCCACCTTCTCTGCAACCCCTCCAGTCCCTCAGTTCCTCCCAGCACACTGAAAAAAGGGAGAATTCATGCCAAAAAGAAGGCCTGGCTGCTGGAAGTACTGAGCTCTTGGAGCATTTTTCATTTACGCAGTCTTAATTACTTTCTAAGTGTAAGAGTTTACAGATATCACTGTTCTCTTCCAGAGGTTAGTGTAGTCCAGTCTTTTAAAGCCCATAGATTTCCTTAGAAGGATTTGTTTGTACAGCTTCTTTCCGTATTTAAGGCAAGTAAGCCACGCTGAATAAACTGCATAGACTTTTTTGGACAACACAACAGAACAGGTGAAGGAAATGGAGTGAATTTTAATTGCTCCAAAGTTCTGAGATCTTCCAGGCTCTGGGAAACAATTTTCAGCTAAAGATGATCTATAGGCCTTGAGGTGGAGTGTGGGAAAGTGTGTCTGTGTCCTGACGTGCAGATAAATGATGCAGCATTCTCCCTCTGACGGACTGTGGAAGAGGGTGTGAGATGGACATTCACAGTCGCTTCTCTCATTGCAAACACGTAGCAGCTCAGCCTCCTTGGCTTCCTTCCTGCCAACTTCCATCAAAAATAAAGTCATCTCTGCCCTGGCCGAGATAAATGTCTGGCCAGCTCATTTTCCAAAAGGATGTGCTTTGAGCAGGGCTTATTAGAAGGGTGACAGTTTGTTTGTTCCTGGCCAATACAAATTTAAGGCCATGTCCACACTTGCAAAATCTGGCATGTTTTCTCTCACGTTGTCCTTCCACCACGCTTTCATCATGCCTAATGTCTGGGTATAAAATTGCCAGATAGGCTTCCAGACTTCCACATTGCCATTTGGATTAGATATGCTCCAAGCAAGCCTTGCTGGTGCTCTCTTGCACGCTGTCAGCAAGGACAGGAATCGCTGGCACGGTGGCTGTGGCCAGACAGCCGCTCCTGCTGCTGCGCTGGGCTGCCCATGGCTGCCCGGTTCTGGTTCCCCCTGCCCGGCTCCAGCTCCCCCTGCCCGGCTCCGGCGCTCCCTGCCCAGTTCTGGCGCTCCCTGCCCGGTTCTGGCGCTCCCTGCCCGGTTCTGGCACTCCCTGCCCGGTTCTGGCTCTCCCTGCCCGGTTCTGGCGCTCCCTGCCCGGTTCTGGCACTCCCTGCCCGGTTCTGGCGCTCCCTGCCCGGTTCTGGCACTCCCTGCCCGGTTCTGGCGCTCCCTGCCCGGTTCTGGTTCCCCCTGCCCGGCTCCAGCTCCCCCTGCCCGGCTCCGGCGCTCCCTGCCCAGTTCTGGCGCTCCCTGCCCGGTTCTGGCGCTCCCTGCCCGGTTCTGGCGCTCCCTGCCCGGTTCTGGCGCTCCCTGCCCGGTTCTGGCTCTCCCTGCCCGGTTCTGGCGCTCCCTGCCCGGTTCTGGCTCTCCCTGCCCGGTTCTGGCTCTCCCTGCCCGGTTCTGGCGCTCCCTGCCCGGTTCTGGCACTCCCTGCCCGGTTCTGGCTCTCTCTGCCCGGTTCTGGCGCTCCCTGCCCGGTTCTGGCTCTCCCTGCCCGGTTCTGGCGCTCCCTGCCCGGTTCTGGCGCTCCCTGCCCATCTCCTGCTCTCCCTGCCCGGTTCTGGCGCTCCCTGCCCGGTTCTGGCGCTCCCTGCCCGGTTCTGGCTCTCCCTGCCCGGTTCTGGCGCTCCCTGCCCGGTTCTGGCGCTCCCTGCCCGGTTCTGGCTCTCCCTGCCCGGTTCTGGCGCTCCCTGCCCGGTTCTGGCGCTCCCTGCCCGGTTCTGGCACTCCCTGCCCGGTTCTGGCTCTCCCTGCCCGGTTCTGGCACTCCCTGCCTGGTTCTGGTGTTCCCTGCCCATCTCCTGCTCTCCCTGCCCACGTCCAGCTCTCCCTGCCCGGCTCCTGCACTCCCTGCCTGGTTCCCGTGCCTGGCGGGTGGCTTGCCTGGCAGGCGCTGCCTGTGCACACACCGTGGAGCTCATTTGTGAGCCTCTTTCCAGCGGCTGCCTTTGTTCTGCTCCCGGCACGCGGGTGTTTCGGAGAAGGCTCACTTGGAGCAGTGTGTGCCAGCTGGCCAGGGACAAGTGTGTGGCCACCGGTGCTGCTCCGGAGGGCTGGGACCCGGTGCCAAGCGTGCTCAGTTATTTACATCTCTCAATACATTTTCAACTGACACTTTGCTGAGAGGATACGGGACACGTACAGTCTGGTGCAGCAAGGATGTGCAGCAGTACTGGTGGCTCCACTCAGAGTTAAAATGGACTTTATCAGATGATCTTTGAAAATCTCAGCACATCAGGGTGAGGGATAACAGGAGGAAATCTCTTGGAATGGGGCTTTGAACAACTGGTCTAGTGGAAAGTGTCCCTGCCTGTAGCAGGGGGTTGAAGGTAGATGGTCTTGAAGGTTCTTTCCAACCCAAAACCTCTTATTATTCTACTTAGTTTTCCACAGTGCTGGCCAACTTTCTGAGCTGGGATACAGGATGTTACCTGGTGTCATGATTTATTTGGAAAGATTCAGCCAACAGTGGTGCAGCAGAAAGGGACTTGGGGGTCCTGTTTTCGGGCCAGTGGGCTCTGAGCCAGCAGTGCCCTGGAGCCAGGAGGGACATCCCTGTCCTGGGGGCACCAGGCCCAGCAGCGCCAGTCGGGCCAGGGAGGGGATTGTCCTGCTCTGCTCTGGGCTGGGGCGGCCTCACCTCCAGTGCTGGGGCAGTTTGGGCACCACAGTGTAAAAAGGACAATAATCCATTCGAGATCATCTGGAGGAGGCCACAAGGATGGGGAAGGGCCTTGAGGAGAAGCTGTGTGAGGAGAAGCTGAGGGCATTTGGTCTGTTCAGCTGGAGGAGAGGAGACTGAGGTCACACCTCAGTGTGGTCTTCAACATCCTCGCGAGGGGCAGCGCAGGGCAGGCACTGATCTCCTGTCGCGGGTTCGGTTTGTAACCGGGCGGAAACACCAATTTAGTGTAGTGGTTTGGTCCAAAATACTCATTACTGTTTATCTGCTGTGAGATAAGAATTAGGAGAAATGCAAAACAGGCACCAAACTTGAAAGAATATAAAGAAGTTTATTAACAGACCTAAAAGAAGGAAAAAAAATTATACCACCTTCAGAACTCTCCTCCTCCCCCCACCTTCCTCCCTTCTCCCACTGACAATGTGAAAAGACAACCCTTAAGATGTTCAGTCTGTTTACCACTTCCATAATAATCTTGTTCAGTCCATTTAGAAAGAGAAGTCTCTTCTTGCTCATGCTATGAAAACATTATCTCAACGAGACAGCCGCCCACTTCCAAATATTGTTCAGTCCATTTAGGAAGAGGAGTCTCTCTGCCTGCGTGTGAGTCCTTTCCCCCGACTTGCAGCTCTTCCCGCAACTGCTTTCGAGGGTCCACTCTTGAAGTTTTTTGGGGTACAATTTTAAGGTTGAGCCGTTCAGAAACAAAAAACAGAGGCCCTTCTCCTTCCCTGGGAGCAAAGGGTCTTCATCATCTTCATCATTAGGACTATCTCTGGGAGCATCTCTAGGGACTGAGGTTTTCTCCTTTCCCATTTGGAGCAAAAGTCCTCATCTGGTCCATCTCTCCCTGTCCAAACTTCTCATGAAATTACAGCTGCGTCAGCATCTGCCTATCTCAGCACAGGTGCTTTTGCTCACGAGTTGAACACTCCACCCCCCATATCTTCATGAAATTACAACAGGATACTCTGATATATCATAGCTTCACAACAGAATTTCAGCTTTAAGCATCTCCTCTCTCTCTTCCCTCAGGTTTTCAGCTCTTCACAGCAATAAAAGGGTTACTCTCACCTCGGCCTTGCAGCTTTGCAGCTGGAATGTTGAATGTTTCTTATCGCAGTGGAGAAGGGGGAGAGCTGAGCCGCTCCGGCTGCCCACGGCAAGGCAGTGGGGGGGGTTCCATGGCTGGAACAGGTCCATGGCTTCAGGATGGCCGTGGCCCGGCCCGGCCTGGCCCAAGCAGGGCCTGGGCCGGGCCCGCTGGCCCCCACACGGGGCCCGCAGCCACCTGTGCCAGCGCCGGAAACGAGAGAGAGCTTGGAGGAGGAGTTTGCCTATTCTTAAATGTGGATCACAGAGGTGATCACAACTTTAAGTGGCTTAGAGAATTGTCCATATTCAAACTGGCCAGCTGATAGGTTCTATCAGTTCCCAGAGGAAACTGTAAGCACCCCTTAGCAAGGACGTCCCTTCCGGGACTATGCTTGCTAACCTATGACATCTCCTCACTCTCATGACCAGGGACAGGACCCACAGAATGGCTGTGTGACTCCTGGTAATGTCCTGTGCAGGACTAAGGGTTTGACTCAATGATCCTTGAGGGTCGTTTCCAACCCAGGACATTCTATGATTCTATGGGGGCAGTGAGCAAATGGCTTCTGTTTCAAGTACGTTTGTTGTTGTTGATAAGTAGAAATGCAGGCTCAAGGCCTAGAAAAGGAAGCTTCCCCTGTTGTCACGGAGCTGTCATTCGGATTTGTAGAAGGATGTTTGTCACATGAGGACCAGCGTGCTCGGATGACAGAGAGCATCACCGTGGCTGGCATCCTTGTGAGTAACATCATTAATAAGTCTACTTGCATTGTAGGGCTGCACTTTCCTACTCCAAATGCTATTTTTCACCAGCTCTATCAATTCCTGGTGTGTACTAACACTTGTGTATCTGATGCCTGGTGCAGTCACGTTAGGCAGCAGTGAAGTAGCTGTTCTTTAATTACATGGAGGTTTGCTTTGTGGAGCAGCAAACCTGCCCTCCAGGTGAACATAATCCTTGCAATAATAATGGATTTAAACCTGTACAGACCTATAAGCAAACTTTGTAAATGAGCTGAAGATAGGACTATAATTAGAAGGAGACATTCTTAAAACTTTATAAGGGATGTTTGGTCATACATAAATTAAAAGTGGAATTTAGCATATTTAACAAGTAAAATTGTCTTGTAAGACATTCAATGCAAAACCAATAAACTTGCTGTAACTTGACAGTTTCAGCATGCCTCTGGGTTATTTGGGACTCTAGACAGTTTGTGCACAGAATCTCTGGATTATTATTTAGCATTATTGGTAGTTTCTGTTGGAGTGTTCCTGAGTGGACTCAGTTTTGGTGGTGTAGGAAAACAGTCAGCCCTGCTGTTCATATTTCATTTAAAAGAACTGCTCGTTGCATTTCACCTCCCTTTCCAAAGGAAGGGTAAATTTTGCTAACCAGTGGTGAAAATTCAGGCTGTGATATTTGTAGTCCTGTAGACAATCAAACCAAGGCATGGGATGGCTGCAGAATTTATCCATAAAACAAGTCCTGGAGGCTTAGCTCAAAACTCTAAACCTGGTTCTAATTTGCTTTATGAGTCTCAGTTTTTCCCATGTGTAAAATGGAGATTTCTCTCTGGTGAGGGAAGCTTTGATCAAGCCAACACCTTTAAGAGTCCCATAGTCTTCCCCTGCTCTGCATCAAACCATTCCCATGCTCCTGAGCCAGAGGATGCAGCTCCACTCCCCGCCTGCCTCAGATGCAAACAGCAGGATCTCTCATCTGCCAACAGGTAGAGTTTGTAGGAAAGCAGAGCTGCCATATGGAGAACAAGAAGTCCATGTGTTCTCATAGTAATAGAAGCCTCAGCCTGTTGCCTGCACATATTGGTCAGCCTTTTGCTTGGTCCTTCCGTGTGTTGCCTCTTTGGATACAAATCCTGGTCCCTTTTGCTCCCCGTGTCTCTCATAGCTTTCCTGAACCTGATGTAATACACTTTTTCCCTCTTTTACCATGGTCTTTTGATTTGTCTTCATTTTGTTTTAAACTCTGAAACACTGGTAATGCAATTGTAGAGCTAAATAAACACTGTATTATGTTTGGGGATATTGCTTTCAGGAAAAATGGTCCAGTGCACAAATTGATAGTAGAGTGTTATTGCACTTAAGAAAGATAGACTGTGCACTTACTGCTTGCTGGAGAAAACACTGCGGGAATTTCTGGTTCTATTTCTTTTTTTTTTTAAGTTTAGGTTTTTTGTCATCTATTTTTAGAATATGGGTGCGGTGTGTAAAATATCAACATCCATGGAGACATTATATTTTGAAAAGCACATGTTGTCATCTCCGTCATTTTCCAGGGTGCTTCCTGCAGGAAATCCTCGAGAAGCCTAAAGCAATCCCATCTTTTTTTTTTTTTTTTGTAAAGGTTATGGTATGTCTTTTTAGGAAAAAACCACAACTGGTTTCTTGTGATCTCAGTACCAAGGAAAATGAGTAATAAGGCTTTTCACTGGCTGCTTTTGTCTTTATCCCTTTAGAGAAAGGGGGTCAGTGACAAAGAGGAGAAGACAACAACCACTTTCCTTTCTACCACCCTTGTTTCTCTCTCCTAACTTTTTCTTCCTTTTTTAGCTGAGTGCCCATCTGTCTTTTGATTCTAAGGGCCTTGGGAGCAGGAGCTGTGCTTCCTTGAGTGTCTGCAAAGAAACGTGGCATTGTGAGTGCTGCCACAGAGAGACAGCTGAAACCAAACCAACCCAAGGAGGGGGTCACTCTCCCTACTGTGTCACACACGTGCACCACCCTCCACTGCCAGGTCAGGGGGCACTTCGAAGAAGAGGTGAGGAGAGGGGACAGGTAATGAGAGGGGTTTAAAGACACACAGCTGTGGAAGTCACAGCTCCCTGGGTGGAGTTGTACCTGAGAAGAGAATACATCCAAGATTTCTACTTCTTCAAGCCTAAGTCTGTACTGCTTGATCAAGGGCTGGATGTGTTTTTTGAAGTAGTAGCAGGCTCATAAATCTCCATTTTCTGGTTGCTTTAGGGATCCATACTTACCTGGTGTAACATCTGGGTAGTGTAAAAGCTGTACAGCACTGCCTGGATGGCACTCTCCAGAGAAAATTCCTGAGCTGTGGTTATTTCTTACCCATGCATGTGGTATTCCAAGCTCCCACTCTGCTCCTTTCCTCTTTCAAGCGGCTCTTGGTCCTTAGCAGGCAAATGCAGTCTTAATTCTTGATGTGTTTGGCCCCTGAAAAGAAAACCCACAAGTGCTTGTGTCAGTTTGGATTGAGCCTTTTCATTTATTCTCATGAGAGTTTTTCTTTCTGAGAAGTCCAGAACTGTGGTCCCAAGAGATCAGGAAGTGTAATTCACTCCACAACATCACGAGGTTCTTTGTTAATTTTTAAGGGAGACATTTCCAGTGTCTCACAGAGGCTCGTGAGCCTGTCCCCCCACTGGAGGTTAATGAGACCTTTGTTACAGGTTGCTTCTTCCTCCCAAAGAAGGTCACCATTTATATTGCTCCCAGATGGTTCTTGGAGAGGATGCACTGCAAACTCTCAAACTGCAACAGCAGGAGAGCTAGAACAATTTGACTGGTGGTCAAAAGGAGTCAGAAAGTCATTTTGCACTCACAAAAAGGGAGCTGTCTCCGCCTGCCCACCTGGAGCTTCGGCATCTCAAGCATTGCTGCACTGCCCAAGGTTAAATAAACTGTGCTTCACGGTGGTTTTAAATGCTTCATCCTCCTCTCATGGCATCCAAAAAAAAAAAAAAAAGTCATTAAAAATACAGTCTGGATATTTGCAGACTGTCTTCTGTGCTGGCAACTGTCTCTGGTTATCAGCTGGTTTTGTCTTTGCCCACTGCAGGCCGAGGCAGCTCAGCCGAGTGCTCCACACAGCTCCAGTAGTTGTGTTGTGTTGGAGCTGCAGTGGTCCAAGGAAACAGTGGGGCAAGGGCTGGAAGGAGAGATAATATCTTGTGCTGGAATAATTCGAACCTGGTTTTTATTATGTCTCTTTTCACTGGTGCTTCTGCCAGGCACAAAGAGCTGCCAGCAAAGCCAGGCCCTGTGGATGAGGAATCGCCACCTCTCCCTTGTGCCAGGCTTACCTTGAGTGAGGAACAGACCTTGGAGCTCCAGAGCCCTCTCGGAATCAGGGGGACTTTATGGAAGCTAAATGCTTGTGAATGTTCATAATGTGATGTTCTTATAAACAAGGTCTGTTTCTTTTGAGGAGGTTCCATTTCAGCTTCTAATGGGTAAGAGAAAACCACTTGAGTAGAAATGCATGTTTTTATCATTAACTTCTGTAGCCAAGATTGCTTTTCTAGAAGAACTAGATTTACTTTCACATCTTTTTCTTTCTTCCTCTCATTTTCTGTCAGAATTCACTATGTTCAGTCTCACTGTGGCTTTATTATCTCACTGCCAAAATTAAAATCATACTGATGCTAACTGATTTTCTGGTGGTTGTGGTGACAGATCTGTGATGTTTAGAGGTTTGCATTCCTGCACTCCCTCTGAGCTCCCCCTCCCCTCAGGGGTTCCGTGCCAAAGAACAAGCTCTTTGCCTACGGCACTCATCGTTGAACCTTCAGATCAACCAGTTAATATTCAAAACATTTTCTGTTTAAATTAAAAACTTACTTATCCTTAATCTCCCCGTTCCCCACAAAAATCTCAGGCTCAACCTCTTATGCTTCAAATCTAAACCAAAGGGTAAATGATCTTTGCTGTAAGAAACTAATCAGATGGAGGAATTCACTTAATTGAGAAATTTTTTGAAATGGATCTTTTTGATAATAAAAAGTGAGAGCCTCAAAACACTTTTGTGCTTTTTGAAGTCTTAGCAGAAGGTATCAATAGACATCTTCTGTGGTAAGGATTTAGCCTGAATTTATTGAAATCCATCTATTAGGCCTGAGCCTGTTGACTTCTGGGGGCAGCTGGTCCCCCTGTATTATTTATGACTCTTTGAGCATCTCAGATACAGTCTCAGATTTATGAAACAGAATTCTGTTTTGGCAAGTGTCCCGTGTTTATGCTGCTCACATGCCCTGTATTTATATACTGTGTAACTCTGGAGAACTGTTGTCTGCTGAATTGTTGGGTTAATGCAGTGCAGTGTCACTACAGGAAGGTATTTCCTTCGTGGATACAATCTAGAAAATCCTCGAGGATTGTTTAAGGATGGCTCTCTATATCTCCTTTTAAAGGCTTTAAAAAGGAGATTACATAGTGAGCAGCATTAGGTAAACTGGAAGTGAGAACTGAACATTTCAAAATGTTTAAACGTTGTTTCTTAATATAGTGTTCAGAAGCAAATTGCTTTTGTTTTACTTCTCAGCCTTTTTTCAGTCCTTCCTCGCCTACCTGCTCTTCCTCACCTGCCCTGTACTCAGCAGCAGTGAAGGAGGACATAAGAGAATACAAAAGGATTAGAAAAACTAACCCTAATTCTAAAAGTTATAATTTTGAAAAAAAGAAAAGGAAAATTTTGTGAACATTAAAGTTACTCCAGCTTAGAAGGCCAAGAACAGGATGGGCTCTGCTTTGGGGGACTGTGGAGTGGAGGGAAAGTGAAATGGAGGTGAAATAATGTACTTTGCTTTCTTTTTATTACTCTTTTTATGTGCTTTTTCCCTCCTCGTCCACTTCCTCCAGTGAAAGACCATTTTTTCATCAGGAATTTCTCCACACCTTCTTGGGGAGTAGCAGTATTTTTCTCCATCCCTCTAATCCACTTCCCCCCCTCTGCCTGTATTTCACACCTCTGAGAAAATCCAGAGGCCTTTCATTCCCTACTTCTCGCCAGCTGGGTGAGAGTGTCACCGGGGAATGGGACTGAGGGCTGCTGTGCACCAGGGGACAGAACCTTTCTGCAGCTCTGTTCCTTGATCCCAAAGCACTTCAGTCCCAGGCTTCCAGGCTTCCCATGGCCAGGCTGGCTGAGCTCTGGGCACTGTGTCACCAGGAGATTCCACAGCCCGCTGAGGCCATTAACATCCCTCTTTCAGGGTTTCCATTAGGTCTCTCAGCTCTTGAAAGGGCTGTAGTGCACTGCTGGAATGCCAGCAGAAGGTTTTAATTTGGGAGTCATAATGGGAAATATGTCTACAGAGCATTGCCCAGAAAAGGGTTAATGTGACAGACCCAGACTTCTGATGGAGTAAAGCAGGAAAAACTATTTCCATCACGGTAAATAAAAGTGCATTAAAAAGACATTTAGTCATGGGAATAAAAGCTAAAGAAACACATGCTACATTGGGATGGTTTATATTAGTGTCATTAACTCCTATGTTTTGGAATAACTCCCAGATGAAGGATTATGCTGCAAGTAGGAATTAATGGCACTAATGTAAGCCATTCTGTGGAGTGTGCATTTCTACCTTTGATTTCCAGGCACACAGTGAGCAGTTGGGAACGCAGCGGAGCTGTTGGACAGAGCACAATTAAAGTTAGCATGAACAAGCCTTGCTTTGGGCCAAGGGAGCTTTATCCTGTGGAATTGAGACAGCTGGGAGGAGGATGGAAAATCGTTAAGTAACCTCGTGTAACCTGCCATTAAGGTCTTGAGCTTCTCAGAAACCAGGCACCTTGGAGCAGGGAAAAACGTCGTGTGGAGTGGCGTGCAGCCTGCAGGCCTCAGCAGTGACGGGAAAGGCCTTTCCCAAAATTCTCACAGTCTGTGCAGCCTAAAATGAGCAAGGTCCTTTGCTGCTTCCAGGGAAACCTTTCAAGCAAAGGAACATGATTTGCTGTGGTGGAGCACGGCTGAGCTCCCTGGTGAGTGCAGAGGGAGCAGTAGCAGTTGGCTGCTTCCACTGCCAGAGCTGCTCTTCAGGGAGTTTTAGGCCAATAAATGTGAATTTCACCGAAGAAATGACCTGTAGGACATCAGTAAGTGACTCAAGAATAGATGCTTTCTTTTTCCATTTTTTTTTTTTTAATCTCTTCACTCGATTCAGTGTTTATTTTATCACTGTTTAGGATGAGATGTTTAAAAGTTTGTGAGCACTTCAGAAAGAGAACTACAAGAACTACGTCCATCCTTGTGAAAACCCCATCTGTAATATTTGTATTTGCTGTACTGTCCTTCATGTCTGCTTGAACAACCCTTTATAAACTGCCACCTCTTGAGCACAGAGCCCATGGTCCCAAATACTGATGGTCCTGCCTTGCTGCCAGCAGCCTCCCTGGTCCATGAGGGTGTTTGGACTTGAGCATTAATGATTTCTTTGTTTAAAACAGGATTGTAAGTAGTGATTCCGTTGGTTTGGGTGTGTAGAAAAACACATCAATACTTTTTTTTTAAATCCAGGCAGAGTATCCGAGTTCTTTCTAGTAGTACTGTGAAAAGTTTATGGGAATAGAAGACATGTGCTCATGGCTGTGTTACTCTTTTTAAAAAGTTGAGGTTTTGATTATAGAAGGATACACAAAAAAAAGCAGACCCTTAATTTTTATGAATGTTCTAGCTTTGAACCTGAGACATTTTTATTTTAACCAACTGTGGTATTTCTCGGTTCATACCTAGTTTGAGATAAATCCAGCTTTGGTTCTTTCTCTTGTCCTTCCTGGAAGCTGAGGTACATACACATGTTGGTGCTCTGGAGGAGCCTCCTTAGATTCTGTCATTGTTGTCTAATGTCTGTAGAGGTATTAATGCCTACAGAGGCATTAAAAATAGATCTTCTTTAATCTTTGTAGATCTTTACAAGTCTCATGGCCTATAAAACCCTCTCCCACAAGAATTGCAGTGTCAGTGGTGAACCTGCACGTGTTAGTACGGACTCCTCCTTTCCTCTTCTTTTTTCCTCATCCATTTGAATAAAAGGAAATTGTAAAGAATCCTCTCTCAGCATTACAATTGCATGTATTTTAATTTGGTGGTCTCTCTGCTTATAACAAGTGTATGTGAAACTGTGAAATTCTGTGTTTTGATTAACTTCTAAGGCCTAACTAAACTTTGAAATGGGAGCTAACTTTGCTGAAAACAGAAGGCTTCTTAGTTTCTGGACTAATCCTGGAATTACACACTGGATTTGCTTCATGGAAATAAGTGTGCTTAAAACATTACCTCTGCTAAGTAGGTTTGCATTGTTTGAAGAGGTCCAGGAACAATAAGTGACTTTAACCCTTGCCATCTGTGGCTGCCTTTGTCCCTGAACAGGGCACTGAGGTCAGTGGAGCTGTGGGTCTAAGGCAGGTGTGCTCACCACCCACATGGGGGCTTTCACATCGCCTTTGCTCCGAACTCATGGTTCTGTGTGAGGAGATTAAATCAATTACAAGGTAACTTCAAAAACCTGCTGCCTCTGGGGTGTGTCAGCACTGGTTCCTGTGGCCCCATGCCGAGCTGGCTGGTGTAGGACGGGGTGAGATTGTGTTCAAAGCCCTTCTCAGCCCTGTGCATTCACCAGGCCGTGCTCGAAGGTGCCTGTGCCCCTGAGGTGTGTGGGGGTGTTGGGTACAGTCATAGCATCCATTTGCTGGCTCTCAGCTGTAGATGCAGACCTTGGAGATGAACGTTTCTCCCTGGGGAACACCCCTGGGGTGGTGTCTTGAGCTGAAGGTCTGTCAGAGTGCAGTGGGGATCACGGTGACTGACATGCGCCGTGTCGTGGGAGCTGCCCCGTCCTCTCCTCCTGCTGATCCTCAGCATGGTCCTGTAAGATTGCAGAGAGGTCTGGAAAGCCTTTTGCTTCATGGAGAGGCTGGGGCACGTTTGGGCAGGGAGCTCCTCCTTGGCATGGGCACTGCTGAAACACATGAAGGGAATAATAATCCTACACTAAAGTGTGTCGGCTCAGGGGACATGGACTTGACTTGGTCTCTGGTTTAGGCTCAGTCTGTCCACAGAGACCTTCTTTTCTCTACCTCATTACCCCATTTGTGCAGCACCTATAAATTCTGCTTTTCCTGGCTGGGATTTTGTGCTGTTTAATTCCTTTATGCCTGTGGTGGCCTCGGATAGTGCAGTGAGGGGTCCATGTAGGTTCAATAAATAAATGATGACTATGATTATTTCTCTTCCGTTGCATATTTACAAGGCTGTTTTCTCTTCTGCACCATATTTAGTGCAGAATTTGTAATGCATTATGTTGCAGCAGCTTTTCTAGTGGCTTCAGAAAGGTCAGGGTGATTTAATTTTTTCACTGCGTCCTTTATGTATGTTTAGCTCTGAATTTGAGCTAAAACTGGCCTTGCTAAGTTGTGACTAAATGCCAAAAAAAATATGTTCAGTTCTAAATTCAGCTTCACTTTCCCCCCCTTAAATATATAATTCTTCACAAGAATCTTAAAGGTCTTTTCCAACTGTAATGATTCCATGATTCTTCACAAGTGAATTTAGAGGCAAGTAGTTTACTTTGGGATGATTGTACCCTACAGCCATAACCTGTCCTCCTCCTCATGGAGAAAACGGCTTTGTTGTTTGTTGTTGTTGCTTTAGGATTTAATGTTTAAGTGCCCCATCAGTTTCTCAGTGTCAATACCTTCCCCTGCCATTAAGCACTCAAGAGAGGGAAGGAAGGAGGGAACATATATCTATAATTTCAGAATACCTTATGTAGATACTGACATTTACCACCATGCCCTCAAAAAGCAGAGATTTGAGTACCCAACAGCTCTGTCTGTACAGCTCTTGCCAGGCATGCTTAGCTCAAGCAATGAAGAGTTCTGAACATCTTCAATATTTATGCTTCACAAGGCAGTTATCCTCAGTTATCCTTTTAGCAAGTCCCATTTCTCCGTGTTCTGTCACGGGCTCATTTATACCAGGCTGATTTAGTGCTAACTGGGGAGATTAGATTGCCCTGCTTGATGCTGTCAGCTGAAACTGAGTCAGTGTCTGTATACTGTGGCCCAATTGCTCAAAGCACCTTACCCTTTTCTGTATTGCTCATTCTATTAGCTACAAAAGCCTTTCTCACCCGGCTTTTGTGCCGGGGTCAATTAGCTCCTGAAATAGCTCATATAACACAAATAATCATGGCAGTGCTAATCCTTTGGGCCAGCTCCACACAATGGCCACTTCTGGCCCCGAGGACAAAGAGGGCTGTTTATCTTCCTTGCACACAGGCTCCAGGACTTTGCCCAGTCATTTGCAGAAGAATTTATTATCCCAGAGGTCAGAGGTGGTTTGCATTGGAGGACATTTTCTACCTTGCCACCGTAAGGGACGTCGTTGTCTTATTCCTGTAGGATCAGGCGGCGCTCCAGGTGAATTGGATCACAAATAGACACGTTCAAATAATGCTATCTTAGGTAAACACGGACCTGAAAGACATTTAGACTAACACAGCACATTTAATGGTCCTCCTGGTGTCAGCAGAGAGGATTCCAGCAGGAGTGATGCCTCCTCCGGCCTGGAGCTCCTGCGACAGCAGTCACAGCAAAAGGTTTCACTAAGGACAAAGCCTCCAGACAGGGGTGGAGTCTGGCTGGACTGGATCATGCCTGAGCTCCTACACTCAAAGTCACTCAATCTTTGTCTTTTTTGCTCCTAACACCTTGGAAGAAAGAAAAGAACTGCTAGAATCAGTTAATAGTAAGAATTTGCTCTGTGTCCACAGAAGGGAGGAAGTTGCCCCCAGCCTAGGATCCTGCAGGCTGAAATTGGCCTTGAGTTGCATGTTTAGATTGGAGTATTTAAATCCTTTAGAAAGACAGGAATGGAAATGCTGACAAAGTTTCACTGCAGTTAACCTGGAAATCTTAACACTGCACTGAAGCTTCCTGGGCAGACACAATCCACATTTGATAAAAGCATGAAAAGTATGAAGAGCTGCTCACCAGACAGGAATGAGGAGGTGTTGACTTCCATCATCTTAAATATTTCTGCTGGCCTTTTAGCACTATAATTGGCATGCAGAAGGGAACATCAGATAATCCCTACTGCTCTTTCCTTCATGGGAAAAGCTTTGGTTCCTCTACAGGTGTTAGCATGCCTGTAGGACAGGAGAGGGATGATTGATGGGGCTGATCCATGAAAGCAGCTCTTCCCACTGAGTGCTTTCCAGGCTCACACACCTGTTGATTTCCCCTATTGTTCATTTGTTTTCCCTTGTGGTTGGTCTTTTTCCACAAGAATGATTTGCCTTCTCACTGCATGAGACATGGTCTCCCATCAGTTCTGGGACAGAGGGTTTATATTTCTCTTGCATTTTTGGGTTTGTTGAGTTTTTAAATTTTTTTTCTATCTCAGACCCCAGGAAGCCTTGTGCTTCCCTAGCAGTTGTTGCTGTTGCACTGTTGTGGCCTGGAGCTCATGATTTCCTGAGCCCTGTGCTTGCTGTAGAGTTTCTCAAGGATGGGATCATCCCAGTGCCGTGGCTGCAGACCTGGTGTGTGCTGGGAGCTTTTGGAGCCAGAGGCTCCAGCAGATCAGTGGGGTCATGAAGAGAGAAGTGTGATGGCTTTTAAAAAGTTCCTTTCCATTGTTAGTCACTGTTAGCCAATTACAGACCATCCTTGCTGGGAGTCTGGATAGGGGCCATGTTGCCTCTCTGTCCCTGCAGTCCCTCTTATCTTCCCAGACTACTGTATGAACTTGTCCCAATGACTTTTATTTCCATAGTTCCTTTTCCTGTGCTTTCCCCAGTCTAGTTTTGCCAATTTTTTTTCTCTCCTTGCTGATGAGAAGAAAAATCACAGTAACTTTTCCTGCTCATATAAACACTTTGAGATGAAAGTGGATGAGAAGAGAACATGGCAGGTGAGTTGTACCCACAGTGTAACAACCATTACAGCAATTGCTTCAGTTTAGTTCATTCCTGGTAATACGATCTGCCAAACTTTCAAGGCTCAGCATCAAGGGAACTATCTTTTAAAAGAATAACAAGAAGATATGTTTTAAAATATCTCCTTCAGCCTTGGATAAATCTAAGGGTAGATGACATGTAAGCCTCTAGGGACTCAACTTTCTGAAGCAACTTGGATGAGCTTCCCCAGCTACTTTTTCATTAAAGAGGAGTGTATAGTGCATGTTCAGAGTACATTAATGACTACATCATCAGTAATAAATTAGGTTAAGATCTGTATGTGATGCTATCAGATCGCTGTAGCCATACTGCTTTCATTCTCTGTTTTTAAATGACTTGAGTTGTGTTTAGAGAAAGTCAAAAGCCTCTGAGGCCAGAGGGGAAAAAAAAAAAGCTGGATGGCTGACTGGGAGAGAACAGCGGTAACCTTCTGGAGAGAAGAAATAAAGCTTCACGGTTTTTATTTCTCTCTTACCCTATTTTTATGTATTGTATCTGCATCTAAAGTCCAGTGTGAGGAGGAATGTGTTCCTGAAAAACGGAGAGAACGTGCAGCGTGGAGTTAGCTGAGCTCATACAGTGCAGTGTAAAATGGGCATTTCGGAAACAGCAGGAGCAGGAGGGCAGGTGTGCACTGAAATGTGGCTTCCTCTCCGTAACCTGCTGGCAGAATCCACTCAGAGCTGACCCGGGCCCCAGGCAGAGCTCGGCCGGGCACTGGCGCTCGCCAGACGCGCTGGGTTTGTTCTGTTCTGAGTCTGCCCTCCCCTTCATGGCCACGGCTGCCACCACCCTGTCCTGGGAACGCCAGGGCTGTCCCCAGGCTGGCTGTGTTTATCTGCTGGTTCACATCTTAGTGCAGCTCCTGTCCTGCAGCCTTTCCTCAGCAGTGATGTGGGAACAGCCAGGCCTTGGTCTAATCATTTAGAAAATCAGCTGAATTCAGTGACTAAAAAGATTACTTTGGTCTGAAATAAATACTTCCCACATGCTCTTCTGCAGTGCTTGTCCAGCTGGTTGAGTTGGCCAGTAGTCAAGTGTGTTAGAGAACAAAATCCTACATTAGAACATTGACCTTTTCTTTATTAGACATCTAATTTTATCCCAAGAGTTAGGGCAGGTTTTCTTTAGGAAATGTGCTTCCTCATCAGTTTTTGTGTATTCCAAAAGATGTTGCTACAGAGTTCCCATCTCCATTTATTCTCCTTTGCCATAAAAAGACCCCTTGTTCCCTTGGACAGAAGATGATTTCATTGATAGCCTTTAAAGGTTTCTGACATAATCCCATGTCCTGGGTTATTTTTTTCTGTTTCAAGCCATTCCGGATCAAGTGTCCCATGCATAGATAAAAAATCCTGCTGATAAATTATTTCAGCTCTCAAACATTTACCTGGGGGAACCACACTGGCGTAGGTGAACTGGGTTGCTTTTCTTGAATTAGAAAAAATCTTTAATTATTATAAATAACTGACAGAATGAATGCATGTTTTCAGCAGAATTAGCTGTTTGGTTTGCTTTTTGTAGTGAAAGAGGATGAACTTGTGTAAAAATACAGATTTTGAGCATTATAGTCTATTTTTATCCTGGCTTAGATCACTGAGAGTGGTTTGTAAACAGTGCCCCAATTATTTCCAAACAACACAGCATCGTCGTGCCACCTGTTTAAACAGAATTTCACAACTGACAGTCATCCCCTAGAAGAGACTCTCTTCTAGGATATATTTGTTGTCCAGAGTTTAGGGTGTGAAATTACGTTCCCGTGGGGTTTTGTGTCCAGTTGTGCCTCTGGCTCTGCTTTGTGTCTCCATTTATTCCCTATAAATTGGTGTGTATCACTTGCCTGTCTCCCAGGAATGTAGTGAAACGCGATGTTTGCAAAGCTGTCTGGTTAAAGAGATTATTCCCAATAAAAGCTGGTTCTAAACAGCTGAAAAAAACTGGACAACATTCAGATCCCAGATGGACATCGATGGCTTGTGTCCATAGTGGTTATTGACAGCAGGAACTGGGGCAGGATTTTCATAAGGGCTAAAACATGGGAGGTTTCCTCATCTGCCTTAAATTTGGGTTCTGAGCTGTAAATCACTGCATTTTTTTGAAGCCTGAGCTCTTCCTTGTCACACAGCTGTAAAACAAGTTATTTAAGGGTGAGGTAGCCTGTGGGTTTAGAAAAGCAGGAGATTCTCAGTGGTTGTTGGCTGTGGCAGAGCTGTACAGAGCAAATCCAGGCCACCCCTGCTTGCCCCACCAGGTGCCTCGTAGCGTGGCAGGGTAAGGGTGGGTGACTGGAATGGAGCAAAGGATTCCCTTAAAACCTGCACACTCATTTCCAATGTTTAGGAGGGAGGAGGGTTTTTTCACGCCATAAGGACCCTCCTGGTCAGGGTTTCTGACTGCCTCAACAGCCCCATGAGCTTTAGTCCCATCAGCACTTCCTCGGATTTGCAGCAGAGTGCCTTTGTCTTCTGCTAACACCATAATGCCAACTGATGTAGTTCCTCTCAGTAATTTTTAGGACAGCTCACAAATTAGGGAAAAGAGGGGCGTTGTGGTGAGTGTTTTCAGAGGGCTGATTCGGGTTGGCAGCTGGCTCCCTGCCATGCTCGGTCCCCGCACCCTCCTCGTGTCCCCGGGCTGCCACAGGGCCTGGTGCTGGCAGATTACAGCCCTGAGCTCGTCATTTGTGATTTATTTGAACCGGTGTCTCCAGCCTGCTGAGCCTTCCCGGGCCGGCATCAATCCTGGCACATTGCAATTCCTCAGAACCTGCAGCCCATCCGATGGTTCGATCTGTGAGGAATTTAGCTAGAGGCGCTTAGACAAAAAAGAAATATTGTGGCTGGGGAAGCATTTAAGTTAGAGGAGGCAGCCAGGGCTGTTTTATTACTTAGACCTCTGTCACCTGTGATGACCCATGAGAGTGGGGAATATTGATCGCTTGTCACTCACGGCGTTCAGTAGATTGCATTGACAAAGCTTGTCAGGCCTCTAATAGTGGGGTGAGTGGCCTTGGCTGCCACCCCGGGGAAAGCTCGGCACTGCCTATTACGTGGAAGCCTTAACTCCTACAGAATTGGGAGTGAGCGTTGACAGAAGGGAGGGAATCACTTTGTAGTTACAAACGCCCTTTCCTGCTCTGTGCTTTGTCTTGGGTTTAATTTCCTTTACTTTTCGCCCTGCTGTGCTCATCAGCTGCGCTGCTTTTGCTGAGGCAGGGAAATCGGGTTGATATTTGCCTCTTCTATCGCCATCTCCAATCCTGGCATGAACATGGGAGGTCTTGGAGAAGCTGTCTGGTCCCTCAGTCCTAGAGTATATTGCAACATGTTCTTACAAGCAGGATAGAGAGAGATACAGAGCCAGAGCTGAGCCTGATACCTGCAGCACTTAAAAATACAGTTATCAATCACCACAGAGTGAAGGTTAGTGAACCGTGGAAGATTTGTGTTTATCCCCAGATCTCTGTCACTGCCACCAGCTCTTGTTACAAAGATAGAAACAAAGAGTGGCGGATTTATCTTGCTTTGACTTTATCTTCCCTGGCATCTTGGTGCAGGATTAGGACTGACTATTAAATATACATTTTATTTATATATATATGTACTCCTACGTGTATATACTGGGGGAAGGAAGAGGAGATGCCCATGGCAGTTGGACTGGATGACTTTCTCTGTCCCATCTAAATGCAAGATTCTCTCTATTCTGATCTATTCTTGAATATGCAGTTTATCTGCACGCAGAAGGGTACTGACACTGCCTAAGCGTTCAGATGCATCTGAGGCCATTCTTGCTATTTCCAACCTCTTTGTAGTAAAGCCTTCAGTTAGAAAATTGGCAACATGGGGACCTCAGGGAATGCAGGAAAGCCAGCTGGATTTCCTGAGGAGAGGTCCACCCCACACCTCAGGTCCAGCTGGTGACTGCCTGGCTGCCTGGAATGGCAGCGTGTGCTCCTCTGGCTCCAGGTAGCGTGAGGCAGCAAGGAATCGAGCTTTGTTCATTAAGTCTCTTAGGCAAACGAAGAGTCAGTTTGAGCAAATAATGGTTAAACATTTGAGGTACATGTGCTCTCTGTGTCTTCCTTTTTGCTTGTGTTTTTTTCTCCAATTCACTCACTACTGTCTGTTTGAGGTAGCAGAAAAGGTGGCATCTAAAATACGTAATTCTCACCAGTCTTTTCAAGGGATTGTGGTCAGTAGTGTGTAAGAAATGCATTCTGTGTAGAAATGGAACAAGAGAGCAGCTGATAGCATTGCATATCATTTTTAACTAAGCTGCAATGTCTGTCCATTGAGAAAGGCCCCAGCTGGAGCTTAGCAGCACAGCTGAACGTTTTAAAGAGAAAGAGAAAATCAGGGCTGTGGGGTTTTTGCTTGCCTCCTCTCAAGGCTTTGTGACCAAATGTTCTGCTTTGCTTCCAGTAATTTTCTCTGATCCTTACAGAGGGAGTGTGAGTGATAGTAAATAACTTGTGTCTCCTTGCAGTGGGTTGTTCACAGAGTTGGAAAGCGGTGTGAGAAGGTAGCTGGAGCCTCAGATGAGATGTAGCAATCCATGTTGAATCGTGGTGCACTTAAATGGAAAATCAGGATCATGTCAAATCCCAGTGTGTATTTCTAAACCCCCTGTGGGAACTGGATCTGCTTCTTTCCCACAGTGCCCAGACCCTCCCTCTGCACCAGGCTGACAGCAAGTGAGCAAAGCTGATGCTCAACTCATAAAGCACTTGTTTTCTCCCACCCAAATATTCAATTACACAGCTGCTCACCAATCCTTCTCCTCCATAGCCACAGCACAGGACACCCTGTCACCCTTGGAGCTTCTCAGCATCCTGCTTTTCAGCCATTAAAACCACCGACAGTTTGGGTTCAAAGATGCCCTGCTTGGCTTTGTAGAAGTTAATGATGGCATTTCTGCATCTAAACAGCAAAAATTAAACTTAGCAGGAGAAATAAACACTGTGGTAATTAGGCAGGTTTCTGGACATGCTGATCCTGCAGAGCATCAAAGTACACTTCCAAAAATGAGTTATTGAACTTAATCACATGTTGAAATGTTTCTCAGTGTCACTACGCAGGAATTTCCTGCAGGAAGGAGGGAGCTGGACAGCAGGCTCCAAGGAGAGCTTGCTGCCAGTATATTCCCTTCTTGCTCTCCCCAGGCACCAGGAACTTTATCTCTGCCTTGGAGTTAAGACTAAGAGCGGCTTTTTGCATCTACTGACCAGCTCTCAAATTCTTCCGATCTTCTGTGAGGAAAAAAGCCTTCCAGCTGTAGGAAAATGTCTCTTGTGTGGGGCATGGCTGCCTCTGCCTGCCTGAGCGTGGTGGCTGGTAGAAAGATGAAATTAATTACCTGTGTGACTTTGTCCCCAACTGAAACCCAACTCCAACAAACAGATGCCCGGCATGTTAATTCACTGTATCACATTGAGCCTTGAGTTTGAGTTCTCTCTGAAAGGTTTTATAATTCATATAACCTGAAATAATTTACACCTAATTAGATTTTGTCAACTGAATAATTCTGTCTCACACTGCTTCCGCAGAATAATTTAAGCAACTTCATTTTATCCTCAAAATAGTTGTAAATGTCACATTAATTTTGTTGACATGAGCAACTTATAGGAAAGTCAACCAAACATATTATGGGCTTTTCACACTGAGCACAGCCCAGAGAGAGACATCTGCTCTCTGAAATCCTGCATAGGCTGTGAGACCAGAGTTTGTGATAAGGTGCAAACCTGTTACGTCAGAGGTCTCGAGGTAGTTCATATCCCTGGGATAATCCAGTGCTGCAGCTCCTTTTGGCTGTTGAAGAGTTCATGTGCCTGGCAGAGCCTCTGGTTGCCTTTCTTGCCGCCCACAGTGATCAGGGCATGCTTTGCAGGCTGGCCTGCTGGGAGAGCCCTGGGTTTACCTGCAGGTCTGCAACAGTGACCTGGGGCAGTCCTGCCCCACGACTGCCTGGCACTGGGGAAGGATCAAAACCCACTGGCACATGTCACCATCACCACTATTTCAGACAAAGTGGTTAGCAGATGCCCTTAGAAGTTGGTGTGTTTGGGGCGTTTCAGGTTGGCACGGTGGCCTTGGTGCAGGGAAAAAATGACTGAAATCAAGGATGTGAAAACATGAACTGTCTATGCTGCCACCCATGGTGCCTTCCCGAAGGCATCACTCCTCCAGCCTGCCACATTGGCCCAATTCCTGCCCAAAGGAGCTTGGGGTGGTGCTCTGTGCAGCTGGAATGTGCTCCAGGGGTGAAGGAGATCATTCAGTGGGAGTAGGTAGTTGGATTTGTTGCCACGAGATATTAATTTTATGCTTTTCCTATTAAAAATTAAAATAAAACTAAAAAATACAAAATGTCATGCACTCAGATGTGCTTGTAAAACAGAAGGTAAGAATTATCTAGAGTTATATTTGTTACGTGGTTACTTCTTTTATTGAAGCACTTGAAAGTGTGTTGCTTGGTATTGAAGGGCACGGGTTAGTCCTACACTGGATTGTTCTGGGCTGAATCGATATGGTCTGTTTGCCATCTTCAAATTAGGGTAGATAATGAACGGGAAAGTGAAGGATTCAAGATGTTGTAGTAGCTTTTGGAAAGGGATTAAATGTTTCAAAAAGTTGAAAGCAACCGTGATAAAACGTATCTTCTGTGATTTCTGTAAAGTGCCTTCTGTAAACTTCTTTTAATATCTGTGACATTGGAAATTTGGCTCCTATCCTTTTTTTTTTTTTTTTTGAAGGCAATAGTTAATGTTTATTTACAGCTAAATTATTGATACAGAATTGGGGGGGAGGTTCCACAGTGCCACTGCCTTGGCCCCTGCTGCTCACGTTGGATTTTTCATGTTCCCTGGTAGAGCAGCCTGTTTGTTTTCCTGCTGTCCACAGCTGTGGAGTAATGTGCCATAATGCCAGAGCAGAAGCATTTCCTTATTTTTAGGAAAGAACGGACATGCTGTAATGAAGGATCCAAGGAAAACGACAGATCTAAGGGCTAGATTGCATTCATTTGGAAAGTATTGATGCGTGCTTGGGGAGGCAAATCCAGATCTCGTTTACCAAATGGCAAAATACCTGGTGTGGTCTGCAAAATAAAAGGCAGCATGTTTGGAGAGAACCTGGACTGCTGGATAGCAGAAGGATGAGGTGGAGGGTGCACAAGGTTTGGTTCAAACCTGGTTTGAGCCAGGTTTTATTTGCCTTCATCCAAGGCAAGCAGGAAAAACATCTACATTGTAGTGTGTATATAAATAAAACTTTGCAAACAGATTTGAAGATCAGCACTACTCTGACAAAGTTCTGCCCTCTTTACCAGGAGAGTTCTGGGTTCCCCCTAATTATCTTGTAACACTTGAGTTTTGCTGCCTTTACACAGATGCTATGAATTCCTCTAACTGATGCCTTAGCTGGAAAGCCAACAGGGCATCAGGGCAGTTGCTGGTGCAGAACCAAACTTCTCTGTCTCCCTGGAAGAACAGCAAAATTCCATTTCTCCTGGGAGAAGATTATTTTAGACACAAAATCAGTGCAGGCTAAAACCCCCACCCTTTGATCACAGCCTGATGTTTTACATCCATTGCCTGGAGGAGATTTATGTCCATTAACTCGTGTTGGAAATAAAACCTCTCTGATAGCATGTCTTCGTTATTGATTTACAGCCTTCCAGGTAGTGCAAGACTTGCTGTGGCCAGATACAAACTGTTCTAAGGTTTGATTTCTTTTCCTTCTCCTTCTGAAAGTAACACTTTATTTTCCTTCTGTGTTTCTTTCATCTCTCAACTCCAGCTGCAAGTCCCCTTAGAGGTGCCTGGGACAATGACTATCAGTATCTTGTGTCATTCACATTTTTAGAGCCTAATCCCATTGGCAGCAGTCCTGACCTGGACTGGGAGAGATGCAGATATGATACTCTGGTGCCATCACATGAGTTATTGTGGCAGTAGACACAGGCAGACCACGTTCAGAGCGCCATCAGGTCCTGCATAAGTTCCAGAAGAGCTGAGGACGACATGACATCAGGGCATTTACATTTAGATATTGTTGTAGGTCAACTCAGGGCCCCTAAAGTGGCCACCAAAACCCCCACACTTTGGTGTGCTGAGACAGTGGAGTTATATTAACAGTGCTGTTAAAAACAAACCGCAAAGAAACAAAGCGCACACACAAAAAGGGTGGAATATGCAAACTGTGATACTGAGGGCTTTTGTATAAAGAAGTTGATCTGTGCTGTAACTCAGGTTTCTCATGTTGAGCACATTTTGGCTATAAAGCTAATTATCATATGGATTTTGAAATGACTCCCTCCTAGTTCATGTCTGGGTACCAAAGGAGTCCTCGTTCTGTTTTGGAGCAGATAAAATCCTCCTCCTGGAAGCATTTGTTTATCATATTACAGCTTCACATGAGCCGAGCTGAAGCCTGACCCGATGTTAAGTGTCTGTGGTAGATTTCATTACATCCATATACTGGAAGTCCTGCCAATATACTGGCAGCAAAATCCTAGTGGAAAATAAATGGCAATAAAAGAGAGAAATGATCGGCTCTGTGAGCGGTGAGGAGCAGAGCTTTATTGAGGCTGGACAGCCCTGGAGATGTCACTTGGCATCGAGACACGAGCTTAAGAGAGTGCGAGTGAAAGCTGATATTGGAATAATGACTGTGGCACAGGCAGGGGAATAATTTAATTAATTGCACCGAAATTTCTTTGATGAATAGTTATGTGGTGATAAGTATGAGGTCGAACAGTAGAACGAGTTTCAGCTTTTTAATGGGCCAGCACAGCTGCAGGTTTGGAAGTGTTCCCATTTTGTTATTTTTCCCCTCCGCACTCCCCCTCGCTCTGCGCGCGCGCCCGCGCTGCTCGTGCCCGCGCCCGCATCCAGCCAGGCTCAGCCTGCCCCGGGCAGGGAGGGGAGCTGGCCACAGCCACTTGGCTCAGGTAGCCCCTTTGAAATCAATGCCAGATCGAAAGGAAATTGTAGGATGGTTTCTTTATGAATCCTGCATTTTTCTCCGGTGATGCTTTTAACAGGGCCTCTGGTGCAACAGTTGTATGAAGATTTTTAATAAAACTTTTCTGGTCTCCAGAGGAGCAGGCATGTCTTTGTTGTTGGAGAGCTGGAGGAAAGGGAACAATGCAACACAGCTGGAATTTGAACATTAATCCTGTGATTCCTGGGCTGTTTTTTCAGACAGATCAATTACTCCTGGCTGTAACCAATCTCCAGCCATTTCCTCACGGTCCAGGGCTCCATTTACCATCACTTGGATGCTGCAGCTTGACATAACCTCCTGACTCTACAGCAGTGCAGCTGTAAATATCGCCTGCCAGACCTGCGGCCGCTGTCAGCTGTGGTTTACCATGGGTTCACTGAGAAATTAGGGATGAGAGCTGTGGGTGGTGCTGGCTGTCTAGCTGGGAGTTTCACTTAGTGCCCCTCTGTCCACCTAGCTGCAGTGAGCTCTGTGGGAGTCACTGGATGGGCTGTGCAGCTTTGCTCGGGTCAAGGCCTTGCATAGAAGCCACCACGCTCCATGGCAGGAGAGGGGCACTTGGGGTGGGCCATGGGGAAGGTCGGTGCCTCTCTGGGACTGTGTCCCTGAACATGAGCTCCTCCAGCAGGAAAGGAGACCCCTCTCCTGTTAAGCCAGGCTTGGGGCCAGTGAATAATCTGCCAAAGCAGATGTGAACTCTTCAAACAGAGTGAAAGAAAACATGTAAATAGCTGATAAAATCTGTCAACATCAAAACATTTTTTCCCAATGCAGTTGAGCTGCACAGACACCACTGGTTTTGATTTATGTTCTCTTACTGCCTTTTTTGAAATTTCCTAATCAGAGTAATAGTGTGTTGCTCTCCAGCAACAGCTTCCCACCAAGGTTCACATTGTGCCTTGCAAATGTTCATTTATTGAGCCATGGAGGCTGAGACCCAAATCCCAGCCCAGTCACAGCCATCACTTGGGCCTTCCTCCCAGAATAACAGCCTGGTCTGTCCTTGCAAAATTCATAAATAGACAGTGATTTCTCTTGAACTCGTGTAGCTTGTCCTCCATAAGGACTTTCCTCCCAGTCTCTCACTCCTTCCATGCTTGTTGGGTATGGAATACGCCTCAAGATGCACCATTATCTTCACTAGCAGACTTTTGTCCTGCTCTCTTTCCAGCCTAATTCACGTGTCTGTATTTTGATATCTGATTTATTAAGGAGGGTCACTGGCAGGATTGCTCGAGAGTCCTGTGGCTTTGGCCTTTGCCAGCGGCTGGGAGCAGCAGCGGGGGGAGCGCGCGGTTTGCACCGAGACTTGGTCGGGTTTCTTTTTTCTTTCTTGGAACTTTGCCCATCTTATTATGAGTTCTTTAGAGAAATGAAATGCAGCAGTAGCTTGAAGAAATCATGGACACTTTCCAGCAGTAAAAGAGCTCTGGAGTCAGTATATAAGCTTTCTCCCCTGGTTGCAGTTAGGAAGCCAGTTGACAGTATAATGGGCTTTTGGAGGGGGCGCGATGGTTTGTGTGTTCTGTTTGATGTTGCAAATACTGAGCCCTCGGGGAGATCAGGAAAAAGGATGTTCTGTTCTTTAGGAAAGGAAAAGATTAACCTGAAATGTGAACTGAAACTTAGGAACTCTGCAGGCCTTAGGTGCACCAGATATGAGTTTGCTTACTTTAATGGAAATATCTTCTGTCTTGTAGCAGAGGCGGGCAAGTGTTTTTGCAAGGATTTGGTTGGAGAAGTAATGTGTGCGTGTGTGTGTGTGTGTGTGTGTTTATAGAGAAATAAAAGCCACAGCCAGGGCTCGAGTAGGTGACTCTTAAAAGCACAGCAATTCCCTCAAGATTAGTTTCTGGCTGTTTGGATGCTCTTCAGAGTCAGAAAGACTTGTAACTGTTATCAGAGAAAGTCTGGAAATCATATGTGGTCAGTGCTTTTCCAGAGATTTCTGGAAAAAAGGGCTTCTGCTGCATTTCTTATTTCTCACTTCTGCATCCATTTATATCTATGAGGAGATTCCAGAGATGGGCAGAACATCTACTGTCACTTTCGATAGAGCTGTAGGGGAAAAAAGAATAACCCTTTCCTCTGAGCCAGGATCTTTTTGTCCATTTTTGGTAGATATTAGTGCTGACAATACATGTAGCTTTTGTCAGCAGAAATGGAATTTTCACATCTTACCTTTACCTGCAGATGCAAATATACTTCTGGGGTCAGTCTTTTCCATGTAAGCTTGTGCCAGTCTGACAGGGCTCCGTCCTGGTTACACCCACACCCTCTTGCTGACATCTCCCTAATACTGCAGTTGGATAGGTGTAATTCAGACAGAGGCTCTGTGAACGATGGGTTTGTCTCCTTTGAGTCATCCTCAATCTTTTACAGTGTTCACAGAACTTGCTTTTCCTCTTTTTGCTCTGCACACGACAAGCCTTAGGGTTTCTTCTCTTTGGAAGCAGATAACAGGATTTTGGGCTGGAGATCTCTTATGATGTAAAATCCTTTGGATATTGTTCCTTTATCATCTTTGTATGACTCTCCTTGTTTCCTTAAGATTCTTTTATGGAGTGATGAGACAATGGTTAGTGCTTGATGCAGGGAGATGCATCTTCAGTGAGCACAGATGGGTGGGTCTTTGGATTTGCTGTGGTGGGCAATTTATACAGAGTTAAGTTCTGCTTCTTAAATAAGTTGGGCTTTCGGCCACCCAGGACTGAAGGACTCCAGAGAACTGGAATAATGTGATCCTTCTGGTGCTCTACAGTTGTTTTCATTCCATCTCAAGGATTTCTGATCTTGAGGGAGCAAATGAATTTGTAACCTGAAACACAAGATAATTGTCATTTGGTGAGGGGTTCGTGGCTTGTTTTTCTTATTTTGTTTCCACTGTACTTACAGTTATTGCCGGGAGAGTTGAACAAGTTCTCCTTTAGTGTACAATGATGTCTGAACAACAGGTTCATCCTCTCCAGCAGCCTGTTTTTACTGGCCTGTGGTAACCATAACACCGAAGAATGAAAGTACATGAGCACAGTTGTAATTACACAATGGATCTTAATCTGGACTGATATTGTGAGATATGAATCTATGGCACTTTCAAACTGAAAAAAAATCAATAAATAAAACTTCAAGCACTTTCAGTGCTTCAGATAATGGGCATATTCCAGGATTTAGCACCAGCTCTGGCATCTCTCTCAAAAATAGTATCCTGAGCTTTTACAGCTTGCCTATCCTGCTGGAATTTGCCATTAAGCAGGAAAGCTCTGCTGAATAAAGGATGATATTCTTATCTTGCAGTGTTTTTCTCCTTTAGGATAAATGGATTTTCCAGTTCCATAGACTTGTATTTTACAGAAAGATAATGGGGAATTTTAAAGTCAAATTCACTGTCCCCTGTTTAGCTGAAGTAGTTTTAGGCTTTCATAGCACTCTGTATTTACAGAAAAGAGTGATTGTTTTTACCTATGCTGTATTATTAACACAGTCCCATTTCTATATTTACAGAAAAGAGTGATTGTTTTTACCTATGCTGTATTATTAACACAGTCCCATTTCTTGTAGCTTTGTATCAACCTAAACTTCAGAGCAAGTCCAGGTTTTAATCCAGTCACAATATTGGAGTCTCTGGAGGACAGAATCTGCAGCAGCTTTGTTCTTTCGCTTCTCCTTCCCCCTCCACCCCAAATATGTTACATCAGGAAACATGACCAGTGATTTTCCCTATAGCTCTGTTACATAATTCCTGTGTCGGAAATCGCAGAGGGGGAAAGAGGGGGAGTTCATCTCACTGAAAGAGTGAGAGTTCATCTCTTTTAGAGTCTAGTCTCACTACACTCTGTGTTTGTTTGTAAAAAACAAACCCCCACAAAGCTCTTACGGCCATTCAGGTTCAGTGCTTACTCTCCCTTTCTGGCTGGGGTCGGGCTCTTCTCTCAAGGAATAAGTGACAGGACAAAAGGAAATGGCCCCAAGTTGCCAGGGGAGGTTTTGGTTGGATATTGGAGAAGATGTTCTCCCTGAAAGCATTGTCCAGCTCCAGCCCTGGCTGTCCAGGGCAGTGGTGGGGTCACTGTCCTGGAGGGTTTAGGAGATGTAAGGATGTGGCACTTGGGGACAGGGCAGGTGGTGGCCTGGGCAGTGCTGCCGTGTCCTTGCCAGCACCGATTTCGGTGTGACTGCTCCCAGCACCTCATGGTGGGGACAGCTCGGGGCTGGGGCTCTGTCCCAGGGTCACCAGTGGTGCTCCAGGGGACAGGCACTGAGCTCCCGCTGGAGGCAGCAGTTTCTCTATGGGAAAAGACGGTGTTTTTCCACCAAGTGTTCCCTCCTCCCAGGCCTGAATCCCAGAGCCAGGCTTACCAAGGTGCCTGGTATCCTGAGAACTTTTTCAACAACTTAGAAATCAGAGTGTAGGGAGTTCCGTGTACTTCAAAGTGTTCATTAATGAAAGTTTGGCTAAAGCAACATCTTAAAATAGAATGTGCAATCAGCGTGCTGTTTTCAAAAAGATTTTTTTTCCCTTAAATCTCTTAAAATTTATTAGGTGGGTGTGAGCAAAAAGGTTGTCTCCAATAAAAAACTGGCTTTGTAATGATTAGCAGGGGCCCCGTATAATTTAAGATATTCTTTACAGTTTATAAATATGGGCTCATAAAAAGTGTAGATATAAAAAAGCTGTGACTTTAAGTCATTAGAAGCCCAATGGTTTGATAAAATAACAGGAAACAGACAATTTATTATGAGCAATCTCGGTAGCTCTGGATTATCTATAAAACTTTTATGGCCCTCCCCAAGTGGCAAGAGGCCATAAAACTTGCCTGAATGAGGGACTTGTTAATTTACTTGTTAAAGCAAATTAAAAATTTATAAGCGCTTTTAGGTAAATGAGATCTTCTCTCATTGCTGCCCTTGCGGGCTCAGGAGTCCTGGGAGGAAAGAAGTGGTTGCGCTCAAACATCACAGCAGAACAATAAAAGCTATTAAATTGGTTCAGTTTATTACTACAGAGCCAGGCAGCTGTTGCCATGGTTTGCTGGGGATGCCAGAGGTTGACAGCATGGCATTTCTGTGGCCTTAAAAAGAAGGTAATAACGTTGCCTTTCACCCACCCCGCAGCTCCTCCCGTGCCTTGCTCCTTTTCCTCTTTCTTCCTGTAGTTTTCCTGTAGCTCTCAAAGCCAGTCCTCAGCCTGTCACAAGAACATCAACATCTCCTTCTATCATTCCATGTCTCAGTTGTTGTAAAATACGTTTATGAACACCAGAAAAACCTTCACAGTTCTGGATTGCTTAACCAGGATGCTTAACAGCAAATTAAGTTTTAATTTAATGCTATGCTCCTGCTGTAACTAAACGGAGTAGTGAGGAAGAAGGGCCTGGCAAGGAAAACGGGGCTGTTGGGCATCTTTGAGCAATCTTTGAAAGCTGTTGAAATGGATTTGAGAAGTGTTTCTCCAGATCACTTCAACAGCAGCTTCTTACAGCAGATGAGTTCCAGCTGTGGAAGCATCATGAGGTCCCTGCAGCTCCAACTCAGAAAAAAATAACCTACTAAGAAGAAAAATTTCTATTGAAAACTCTTAATATTTAGAAACAGACCTGTTTCAGATAAGGTTTTGAATGAGGAGAGATCTAAATCAGGGTGCAGTGAACTAAGCAGAGCCTCTCCTGAACAGTTCTTCTATAAATTGTATCAATACTTGTAACTACTTTTCTTTTGTTCCGGAAATATCTTTTCCAGATCCGGTATTATTTAGAAAAGAAGTTAACAGCACTTCCAGGAGGGAAATAGCAGCATAAATTCAAAAGGTTTGTGTTGAGAACACTCCAGGTGATCACTTCAGATATTTTCAGGTGTCTCAAGACGGGCACCCAGAAGTGAACCTGCCTGGCCAGGCAGTTGCTAAATGCAGGCCACAGATGTCAGTACATACTTCATCCTTGCGTATTTCATTTAATACTCATTTCACCTCAGTACAATTTGTATGATTCTGAATTTCCAAATGGATATTGCAGGAGTTTCGCTTCAGAATAGGAAACAATTGGTGCAATAAATATGGGGAGTACATGGAGAAAGTGTAAAAGCGTGGGCTGCAAGAGAGGCTTGAAAGAATTGGGGCAATTTAGTTTTAAAAAAGAGGAAGTGAAGTGGAGGTACTGATAACAGTCTTCAAACACAGAAAGGTGCTGCAGAGAGCAGAGGAGAAATCTGTTGTGCCTCTCCACGATAGATGGGACAAGGCCATGCTGCAGGCAGGAGATGCAGTGGGGGTGTGAAGGTAACTCCTGCGAGGGAGAGGCAGTGAAGCACTGCACCAATGCACCTGCAGGGCTGCAGAGCTGGCTGGGTGTCTGCAGCAGGTTTGGGCTGGGTTAGCTCAGTGTCTGCGTGTCAGGAGGGATGCAGGCTGGTCCCTCTGGGCTCAGAGGGCTGGGCTGGGGCACCACCTGGGTCTGCACCTCCCTCTGATCTGTGGTTTTATGATGCTGAGGCTCCTCAGTGCTCAGGCTGCAGTGGGTAAGCTGAGGACTCAAACACTTCAGGCAGTGCTGCCCCAAAGTCTTTATTTCCCATGTGGTTCTGCAGGGAGAGACAGATGTTTAGCAGGACGCTTTTCCTTCACGCTGCTAGACCAAACAAAAGCTTCCAATCTCCAGGAATTCAAGTGCAGCAATCGTAATATTATGGCACTTCCATCACTCAATACTTCTATTATAAATATTTCATGGAAAAACTGAATCATAAAAGTATTATTTTTGTAGTGTGCCAAGAGTAGATCCAGGCACTTGGAGCATAAAAAGTATGAAAGTCACATTTTAATATTGTGCTCTCCTCACTAAATACAGTGCTAGCCTGAAACTGTCTGACATATAAAAATAAGGCAAAGCCTCCAAGGTATATTAATGGTGGTTATAGAGCTAATGGTTACATGGCAAACTCCCAGTGCAGTCATTCCAGAGTGCACATTTCTCTCAACCAGATATGACTGGCTGGAAAGGTCTCTTGAAATCCCATCTGGCATCTCCTGAGACCCCACTTCAGCCATATTTCACTGCCCCAAAAGTGGATATAAAATGAGCCAAGAGCTCACTGTCTTTCGGTGAGGTTACACCCCTGCCTCTGCTCAGCACATCGGAAACTCCCAGCCCTAATCCCTGAAATTCGTAGTGATGACAGTGCTTGAAGTCAAATAAATAATCTTTCATGTCCTTTCTCACCTAACTACTGTTCTGGTTCCACATTTTGGAAACCCACATTCCAAATAGGTTTGTGGGTGTTCTCAGCCTCTCTGGATCTGGCCTTTAACCTGTAAGAGCCTATTTAAAAAAAGGAAAAAAGCAATCACTGAGGCAGAGCCAGCTTTGTTCAGGCTGAGCCTTTGAGAAGGGTAGAGGCACTCAGAGCAGGGTGTGACAGGGAGGGGATGTGTTTTTGCTGTAGGTGGTCTGTTACGGAAATTTCTCTGGAAATACCTGGCTCTTGTTGGAAGTACGTTGAGCGCAGAATGTTATTTCTGGCATAAATTAGAGGGAGGGAGAAGGAGCAGGTAATACCCCCTTGGTAGGGCATCAGTCTGCAGGTAGAAGCCCCACGTTCACGGCCCTGTTTCTCCTGACTTGGAGCAGTAACCAGAATGTCTCTTGTTCTGCTTAACTGCAGTACAGACGTTTCTTGGTGTGCCATGAAATCCCTACTGAGCACCACAAAGTGAATCCAGGAGGCAGAGTCCTGCAGCTGGCTCCTTCCCTAAATCTATGTTTTCTCAAGGCTTTTTTCAATGTTTATTAGTTTAGCCTTGCAGTTCCATGTTTACATAAATTACATGATTAAAAGCAAAACAGGAACCTGGACAGAATGTGGTTTCTGTTAAAATCATTCCCAGTTCCTTGCTAACTTAACCCTTTTGAAAACCAGAGACACTTAGGGAGGTGCTTACGTGTTTAATGCACAGGGAGCCTGTGTTCCAGCCCCCCAGGGACGTGTTTGGAGTTATTCCCCAAGATATTTATTTATTGGCTTCATTCCTACAGTAGCCAGGTGATGACAACAAATATTGAATAGCATCAGCCTCTTGCTGCACCCTGGGAGCCAAGAGAAGGACTTGCCTCGACTTAATTTAAACCTGCTAAATGGGGGAAAACCTGCAGAAAAATTCATCAGCAGTTCTAAGCTGCGTGTCTGAAGAGGGAACACGGAAATTAGCTTGGATGTGGCATAGAGATATTTTTATAGCAACTAGTGTTTGCATGGGTAGAGCTTTGATGAATACTACCCCATGTTCTTATCACAGATGAGCAAAGGAAATAGAAATTAGAAGCTCATAAATAGAGGATTCCCCTTTCCTTTGAAGAACTTCTATTTCCATACGGTTTGCATGAGAATGCTTTCACTGATTTAAAAAAAATGAGTTTGTTTTTGGCTGGGTTGAAGGTAAATATGTAAGGCACAACATTTTAAGAAGATGTCCTTTATCTACAGTAGCTAAAAAGGAACATGAGATCTGTGAGGGGTTAATTCGTATGTTCTAAATGAAAATGGAATTAGAGAATGAATTCCCTTCTAACATCTCCACTCAGTGTGCAGATCAAAGCCATCATAGGAGTAAATTTATGTCTGATAGTGTGGACGGTTTCAATACACACTGGCGAAATATCATGCTGATTGCTGATTGAAAACAGTTGTTAATTCTCTACTTCACTAAATTCAGAGTGGAAAAACTTTCCTTAATAAAGAACAGATTGAAGAGAACCAAGACCTTACTGTGTGGAAATTAATGGCAGATGCATATACTGGTAGTTAAAATGTTTCATTAGATGTTAATGTCTTGCTGTGTTTTTAATTGTTCAGAAATTAGCCTCTAGAATATTAAAACCATCTGTTTGTTATCATGATGAAACAGAATACTTAAATAGTTATTAATTTTGTAGGCTTTTTTTTTCCTTGTCTGCAAAACTTTGATCTGTTGAGATTTCAGTGGATGCTGGATGCAAAAGTGAAAAACAATTTTAAAACACCTTGGTGCCCCAAATCTCAGCATTTGCTGCCTGCCACCCATATTTTCCATGCCTGCTTTATTTCACAAATTATTATTCACCAAGGAGAAGTTGACGTTTTTTAGTGCATGGAAGGAGCATGCTGATGCTTGCTGAGCCTGTATAATGGTTGATTTAAACTGTAATATGGTACTTTCTCACATGCTGATACTTAGTTTTTAAGTCTTGTGGGTCATTTTAAACCCAAGTATTTCAAAGCATAGAGGGGGTTCCATGTTGATCTATCAGCACTGGGCTTTGTCTTCTTCCATTTCCAATTATTTACAGCTATGTTTTTTTAATTTTTTTTTTTTTTGACTGAGTTTTGGGGAAGTTGGGGGTTGCTAGTTACTTGGGTTATCATTTCTGATGGGTTTTTAAATCATGTAAATGAACAATAATGGGCTCCTGTGGGCCCTGACTCAGGTAAATATTCCTCTTTATGAGAACATACATTGAATCTATTTCTGGCATAACAGCAAAGACAAGCTTACTTCTTTTCTCAGCTGAGGTGAATTTAACCACGTGCTGAAGTGCTGTGTGGTGGGGAGGCTGTAACATGTATGTACACACAGCTCTCCAGTGTGAAGAGCACGATTTATAATACATTTTGTAATGCTTGTTATACGTGATTCAATTGTGAAAATGTATTCAGTAAGTCTAAACATTACTTAGAGAGCCATTAACATATCTTTCCAAGTGATTTTTGACCTTTTTCTGAATAAGCACTTTACAAATTATTAAATGCCAGAATGAGGATTAATTCAAGTAACCGTAATTTGATAGCAGTCCTCTATTACAGATTTTTTGCACTTATCTTAAAACAATAATAAAGCTCCACTTATCTAATGTAGGCCTGTATTTTCAAGATGGGTAAGTTTAGTACAGTTTTAAAGCATAGAAAAGAGAAGTTAAATTAGGGGGTTTTATCAGTATAAGGTACAGAAATATCTATCAAGTATCTGTGGTGGACACCCAGTTCCCTAAATGGCTTCTGCATGCCTCAAAGTCGGTGGCAATCCTGAAGTTGTCCCCTGTGATTCTGGTGGGTGTTGGGCCTTACCCTGCTGCCACCTCTCTGCTGAGGCTGCCAACACAGGGAAGAGTAGCACTGGCTGGCAGAATGATTTTCTGGGAATGAAGATGGTTCTGAACTTGGACGGGGGCAACCAGCTCATCAGATCTATCAAGCATTAAATCACCCTTGGTCGCTGTTGACAGGGGACAGACTACAAAGATTGATCAGGAGATTTTTTTTGACATCTGCAAACAGGAGGACTCATTATTTCAATTGACAAAAGCGGTCCAAGGTGAAAGCACAGTGCTGCAATATATTTTACATTATTGCTTAGAATGAGGGAGGAACAGAGGTATCCAAAAAGGAAAATGAAAATCCAAAATGCTCGGGATAGCTGAGTGTGTTCAGAGCTTCCCTGGCAGTGCTGGGATGCTGACTCTGTTCAGAGCTTCCCTCTGACGGGGTGGAGGTGCACCACAAGTGTTCCTCCAAGTGGCACCTTGCCACCTATCAGAACTAATCCAGATTTAAACAACTTCAACAATAGTTCCTCCCTTTGCTTTTCTCCGGAGATATTTGTGATGACTTAAACTCATCTCCACATCAATGACAGCTGCTAATGAATTCAGATGCTTCATTCCCTTCCCTTCTGTGCTGCTTCAAATAGATTTTCTTTGCCAGATACTTCAGCTTCCCTTCCCTGCTAACAAATTGGTACTGAGGTATATTGTTGTGACTTTTGCTTCTATCATTCAAGCAAGAGGAAAATACAAGATGTATAGATGTGAGTTATATGTCAAAATGCTTTTACTCCCTCTCCCCCCACCTTCCTTCGTATTATTAAATTATAGAGAAATACTATTGTAATAGCCTCTTGGCCAAGTCACTGAGAGCAGAGTTATGGCTCCCTTGATAAATTGCAAAACATTATTAAGTTTTGCTCTTTGGACTGAGAGTATTGGCATTAAAGGACATCAACCCCAGTCAGATTGGTCTTGATTGCTGCTTAATTGCTGCTTGTTTGTGTTAGCGATCATGTGGTTTGATTGATCTTGCCCTGCTTTTGTCATTATTGTTACAACTTCCTAGTTTTCTCCTTGTACAGAGACCACAGGATGACTTTTAAGTCTTCAATAATTTATCTAGCTGGGCAGTTAAACGGCTTAAAATAGTATTATAGTTTTAAGCCAATAGCTCAACCTTCAAATCATTATTTATGCAACCAAATTATTAAATATTTATTCTGGGCTTATATCGAACGATGGAATAACAGGGTTCCTTTATGTTAGCAGTGGTAAGCATCTTGGAGTCCGTCCATGAATACTGATACTTCCTTCTTCAAGACATTTATTTACTCCTGTAATGTTAGCTGGGTGTCACATTAGTGGTCTGCATTGAGGGAGAAAAGGATGGTGGTCACCATGACTCAATTCAAGCCAGTGAGTACAGGCACTCTGCTCTTTCTCAGGCTGCTTTGCCTCTTTAGTTATTCCAAAAGGCCTCATCCCATCTTGCATCTCCTTTGCACGTGAGGAGCAACCATCCTGTGGGCTTGAAACAAGTGGAGCTCTACAGGAGCTACCTTGGGGTTGTGTTTCCCCTCCTTGCAGCAGGTGGAGGCTCTTAGCTGGGTTTGTGGACAGCTGTAGAGCTGCGCTGCTGTTAGAGTTTTTCAACCTGGCCTATTTGCTTTTTGTTCCGTCACGTGATTCATTTGATCTTCTTACTTAAGTATTCTTCCACTAAGTTACACATTTCAAACTCAACTAGAGGCCTGTGCCAGTTTGGCCAAATTTAGAAATATATCCTCTGAGAGAAGGCAGGTTACAACCAGCCCTGCCCCACCAGCTTCAGGAAAAACTGAATTTTCCTCAAAGGAAAGTGAAAGAGATAAAAACTATTTCTTTAACAAACACATAGGAAAAAAAGATACTAATGCTAAATAATGAAACCTCTCGCTGTAGAAAGAAAACCTGGGAAAATTTCAGAGTCCTTCCATAGATCTCTCTCTCCCCCTCCTTGGAGCTGGGAAGGGGTGGTGGGCCCACTTCCAGGGCCAAGGCCTCGGTGGAAATTCCTCCCAGCAGAGAAAAAGGGAAAAAAACGAAGTCCCAGGAAAACAAAAGTTCAACTCTCCATCTCTCTCCAGAGAAAAAGAAAACCAAAAACCTGGCTGAACAAGCAAGCAGGGTGCTTCCTCTGCTCCTCTGCCCACAGCCCAGCAGCAGCTGGAGGAAAAAAAAATGCAGAGAGTGTCATCTCTGTGTTATCTCTGTCTGTCCTTGAAAAGCACTGCTTTAGGAAGTTTGCTCAGTTTTCTCTCTCTCTCTGCTCAGGCTCAGTTTAAAAGCACAGAAAGGCATAAAACTAATTTCTGGGCGTAGAGCAATGATAGGGAATACAACATAAAGTCACCCCAAGACAAGGCCTTCCTTAGAAAGTTGGGTATCAGACACTGGGCTAAATGGAAAGATATTTCTGTTCTCTCCTCTTTCCAGAGATTCAGGTTAAAAGTGGTGTTTGCCTTCACTTTCCTACCTTACCTGACCTTTCCTGTATGATAGAAACAAGAATTCCTCCCAGGTCCAGAGCTTAGGCTGGGACAGAGTCCCTGGGTTCCCTGTGCCTGTCACCACCAAAACCAGAGCTGGTAATGGTCTATCAAGGATCTGGAAGCTCATCGTTGGTGGAAAGCGTTGCAGCCAATGCGTGTGCACTGCTCCTTGTTGGGTATTTCTGGGGAATGGTGGGGACAGGCACTGTAGCAAGAGAACATGACTCTCCCCATTACCCTTAAAATCTGTTCTGGGGATGGACAAAGCAGAAGCAAGAAGCATAGGTGGTGTAAATGGCTGAAAACCAGCCAGAAGTTGTACAGGTATGGATGTGGGTGGATGGATGGAGGGATGGAGGGATGGATGGAGGGATGGAGGGATGGGTGGATGAAGGGGGATGGATGGATGGATGGATGGATGATGGATGGATGGGTGGATGAAGGGGGATGGATGGATGGATGATGGATGATGGATGGATGGGTGGATGAAGGGGGATGGATGGATGGATGGATGGATGGATGGATGGATGGATGAGAATGTGGATGGACAGATGGATGGATGCATGGATGGACGGATGGACGGATAGATGGATGGATGGATACCTATGCAGACAAGGATGGCACTGCTGTGGCACTACACATCTGTGGTTTTCAGAGGTGGTTTTTAACTACTCAAAGATGAATTTCCCTTACACAGGGCCTAGGGAGAGCCCTGGAAGTCCAGGCTGGGACACAAACAAGCTCAGCAGCCAGGCTGAGTAAAGCTTGGGAGGGCAGATGGGTCCCACCCTGGCTGCAGCTGCTCTGGCTGGCCCCGAGCAGCCGGAGCCTGGCTCGTCATCCCGCTCTGCTCCCAGCCTGGGCTGTGCAGGCTGCTACAGAGATTGATTGGTACAATGGAGAGCTTTGCAAGGTGTAATTTTAAAGGCCGTATTTCTCACTGTGCAACCATGAAAATGCAAAGGGTCAGGAGAAGCCTATATTTTTTTGCAATTCAGCTTTTGAAGTGTGCTGAAATACGCTTCATTTGCTGCAATTGCCAACAGCTTGCTGTTTCATACCACTCCTAACAGGAGCTGAGGAACAGAGTGAGTCTGTTACACTTTCTATGGTGTATAATGTATGTATGATTCTGGGGTGTGATGAGTTTATGCCAAATTTATCTTTGATTTCTGTATAAACAGCACAGAAAAAATGATGGGCTGCATTCTCTGTGAAACTTAGATAAAATAGAGCTACAGACCTCCTTCAGAGTACCTTCTGTGTGCTATGGATCTAAGGTTGCCCAAGCATATAATGAAGGAGAAGAGGATCTGGAAATAAATGCCCGTTTCTTTATCCCCCACCCCCGCTTGGCGAGGATGCTGTTTATTCTTAGCCTGTGCTGCTTCGGCTCCTGCTGCTGCCAGCAGAGCCCCATCACTTGGTGTGTCTGTAATAACAATGCTAAATAGCCAAATTCTCCCCGGGAGCACAGGGGGTAGCTCTGCTCCTTTGGTAGGTCTCCCCCATTTAAGGCTGTAGGGGATGAGTTCCTCTGCTCCAGTTTATTGAGCAAGTGCAGCAGCAGGCTCTGGATCAGCTCAGAGGCAGCAGGAAATGGCCAGCAGTGCTGTAGAATAAGTGAGTTAAAGACACCCTTGTTCTGTATCATTGAGCTGATTAGAAAATTGTTTGTAGTTATTTGTTCAATTTAGATTTTTTTTTTTTTTTCCCAAAAGGAAATTGGAAGGATATACATGTGTTTGTTCTTGTTTTTTCATAAAAAGAGTTTTGGAACAGAAAAACTACTTTTTCTTCTAATTAAAGGTGGGAAGGAAACAAAAGATAAGACACTGTCTTTGTTGGTTTACCTCACTTTTACCATACAAGTGAAATAAAGCTTCATATTGTGGTTGGGATGTCAGATCCCAGGATGATGGCATGGAGGCCTGGATCCTCAGAAGCTGGCAATTTCTTGGAGCATCTGCACTGGTTGTCATAAGATTGTATATCAAGACGTAAACAGAGAGCCTCTCCTAATGTTTTATTATATCTCTCAGGTAACAAGAATTTTCTTCCCTGAGGTGAAAAATGTCTTTGTATTAATAATGTTCAGAGTCCACACATGGTATGAATTCTTTTTTCATATTTACTGCCTAAACTTGTGTATTGTAAATATTCTTCCTCCGCATTATCTCAGCTCTGATTTGCTTTCCTTGTGCTGCTCCCCTGTTTAGGCAGTCAGGGTGTGCATGGCTTTGTTAGAAATGCAGTGGAGAGGTCTTGCTCCAGACCCAAACCACTGTGTTGAGCCACCTTTAATGCTGTGGGTGACATGGGAGTGCTGTATAAGCAGTATTTGTCTAACTTCTGTCAGTAGCAGGAGAGGTATAAACAGAAGTTTTGAAATGACAGCTGTTAATCATGATGGGAATCAGAAGTAACAACCCTTGATTTATACTGTTTTGTTTTTTTTTTCTTGCTATGCAGTTCTCCTTTTATTTGTTTTCATACAGCCAGATTTGTTCTTGATCATTGATAAAATATGTTTTCTTTGCAATCTGATACTCAGTTCTGCATGAAATCTGCTGTTGCTCTTTTCTGGCTGGCGGGAGACTCGTCAGGGCTGTGTTTGCTTGGGCAGGGCAGGGCCTGGGGCTGTGTGTGTGCAGCCCTGCCACACTGGAGGTCACACTGGGGGCTGGGGATGGCCCAGCAGACCTGGGCTGTACTGGGATAACTGGTATCTATCTCACTGGGTTCAGCCAGGCTGTTGCTCCCTGGCCTTTGGAGCAGCTTGCACTCATCAGCAGTTGCCTGATTTGTCTGTGCTTCTGCCTGGATCCGTGTGTGCCTCACTGGGGAAAAGGGTGTGCCTGCCAGGAGTGACAAAATTTCCCATCTTCAGAGCCTGGCTCGAGTCCTGTTCCATGCTGGGAAAAGCCCAGAGAGCAAATGAAGGCAGCCCTAAGGAGCAGGTGGAAATGTGGCTGTGCTGTGCTGGGCTGGTGCCCTGCCCAGGACAAACTCCTGTCATGGGTGGGATTGGGCTGTACCTGCACAGGATTTTGGGGCTCGGGAAGTGTCCTAAGGGCACATGTAGGAGTCAGTTCACCAGCCTGAGCTGAGCTAGGGAATACACTCATCCAGGTGGGAGCTGGGACTGCCTGGCCCCTGCACAAGCTGTATAAATAAAGGATGACAGGCAGGAGGGAAAGCCTGGAATTCTCCTCCCCACAGCAGGGTTCTGCCATCTCTCAGGGAACACGTGTCCCCTTCCTTTAGGACTCTGGTAAAGGCTTAGCTTGCTGGCTGTGCTGTAGCAGGGAGAGGTGTTAGTATTCATAACTTTAAAGTATAATGTAGTGAAGTAATCCTTTAATTCCATATGGCATGGAAGCTCAGGCACCTCGAAACAATACTATAGATTTAGTGCTGCAAATGGTGTGGGGTTTTTAAATTAAATATATTTTAAAATAAAAAAGCTCAGGAGAACCACATTAGGGTGCTTTTGACATGATATATATGAACTCTGTGAAAAAGGCTTCTGCCAAATTCTCAGTGGGTTTATTTATTTTGCTTTTTGTTATGTGCTAACCAGGCACTGCTAGTATAGAATTATCTAAAGTAGCTTAGGGATCCAGCACAGCCCATTGTGGTCCCGAGAGGATGATGATCCCTGGAGTCTGGGGCTCAGCTGCCCTTCCAGCCTCCCTTACACCTCTTAACATGATCAACTCTCTCTGTCCTTCCTTCTTTTCCTTTCTGAGAGAAAAGGCAGCAGAGAGCCTTGCTGTCACGGGTTATCCTTGGGAGTGTTTTATGGCTCTGTCCCCCTCCTCTCAGGTCACAGAAACATGTGGCTAGCACAGTAACTATGGCACTGTTCTGTACATCTGTCCTGCTCCTAAGCCTGAGAGTTTAGCTCTACTTTCCCTTTAAGGCTGAATGGCAGAAGGAGCATAGCAGAGAGCTGCTTTCCTCGGACACAGATGAATATTCAGTTTGCACTTTCACTGTCACAAAGTAGGGCTGAGTGTTTCCCTGCTGCAAAAATAGTTCTGTTAGATTCCAAGTCACCTGAAAATCTCTCCATGTGCTGGAAGAAGAGTTCCTGTTAGCACTTGCTATGACAGCAGTTTTATGTTGATGTTTCTGCATCTATTTTGGTTTATTCATAATTTCTGGATGGTTTCTGTGTGACCTTCAGGCCTGAGCTAGTCTGTCTTTCTTCATCAAATGGTCACTCTTGGTGTTCCATATCTTGTGCTTCCTCTCTCTGTGTCCCTCATGCTGTCTGGGTCCCTCATGCCAGCTCCAGCTTTGCCTCTATTCCTCATTACTCTGCAGGGCAGCAGTGCTGTGACTGAAGTTCTGTGACTCAGTCCATGAGCAGCAAGTGCTCCAAACCACGTCATGACTGAGGCCAAACTCCCCCCAGCCCCTCACACAGTCCCCTCCTCAGCAGGGCAGGGGAGGGAAGAGGAAGCTTGTGAGGTAAAGGCAAGGAAGTCTCCCATTATTGTCATGGGCAAAACAATCTCCACTTGGGGAAAAGAAATTTAATTTATTGTCCATTAAAATAGATTTGTGTAGTGAAAAAGACAACAAAAATTGCAATGCCACCCTCTGCCCCCCCAACTCAGCTCCACCCCTGTGTCCCTGGCTGTGGTGCAGTGGAATCCAGCATCACCCACTGGGAAACTGCCCTGATAGAAAAATTCTCCAAGAAGTCCAGGTTTGGAGAGCAGGGAAGACCTACTCCTCTCACTCTTCGGGGCAGGCATAGTGAAGAATCAGAAATAAAACCCTCTAGTGAGCCCCAGCCCAGCCATCAGCCAGCAACCACCCTTCCAGATCTGCTTTTTGGCCTTTTCTTTTAATAGAAATGTAATTATGACTTTAGCCAGTTCTGCTTGACTTCTGGTGTCCTCCAACAGATTCAAAAGCATTACAAACTAATAGGTTGTGTAGTACAATGAAAGATTTCAAAAAATGCAATGCTTAGAATGACCAAAAACTCCTAGAAACGTTTTGGAGCCGTGGGTGTGCCCCAGGGTTGAGTTCTGTGTTGTTCAACCTGGGCAAGTGGTCTTGAGGTGCTGATTGCCCCTTTTTTTTTGCATGTACCCCATCTCTTTCTAGGGGAGTCCCCAAGACTGTGCACATTCCTTGTGAGTTGGAGGCACTCTGAGTTTTTAGGGTTTCGTGCTTTCAGTTTAGAAAATGTCTGTATTTCCTCTTTGTGAGACCCTTTAGATGGATCCCTTCATGGATAAATCCATTCCCACTGTACAGTGAAAGCATGGAGTCAAACACACCTTTTGTAAACCCTTTTTCACTCCTTGCTTGGTGCAAATTAGAAGATTGATGCTGTGTTCATGTGGGAAGTTCCTCAATGAGATCTTTGTAGAATCCTGGAATATCCTGAGCTGGAAGGGACCCCCAGGGATCACCCAGCCCAGCCCCTGGCCCTGCCCAGACACCCCAACAACCCCACCCTGGGCATCCCTGGCAGCGCTGTCCCAACGCTCCTGGAGCTCTGGCAGCCTCGGGGCCGTGCCCATTCCCTGGGGAGCCTGGGCAGTGCCCAGCACCCTCTGGGGGAAGAACCTTTCCCTGATCTCCAGCCTGACCCTCCCTGACCCAGCTCCAGCCGTTCCCTTGGGTCCCATGGCCTTGGGTGCCTTGAGCATCATGTGATTTTCATGCTGGTGTTGCTGTGTGCATGGGGTACCCTGCCAGGAACGACAGAGAAACAAGAGTTGTCAACGTTGCACTTCACCTTTTTTCCAAGGAAAGCTACATTTTCGAGAGGAAATTTTTTTTAGGGTTCCTGTGTGCCCCCAAGTGATGCAGCAGATGCACACAGTGTAACTAAAGATCCAGTCTTTTATCTGTGGACCTTTTTAGCAGCACTCTGTTATTTCAGCGTTGTTTTAAGCAGTTGAGTCTGTGCAAATAGCTTGAAATGACCCATTGCCTGTCCACATTAAGTGTTCTCATGTGCGTTTGAGTGTAACTTTAGGTTCTTAAGAGAAGACAATGGGCCTATTTCCATGCTTTACTTTTTTAATTTAACACAGATTGATGGGTTCTGGAATAAAATGTAAACCCTCAACAGTTTGGCACGTGGAGAAACTCAGCTTGGAAAAAAAGAAAGGAAAATAAGGAGAGCTTATAAATCTTAACTTGGACTTATTTCTGAGTTTGCTGTCTAGTCCATGCAGTTCACTTTTTTTCTACAGAGTTTCAGGCTCCGATATCTTGGCCATATTCTCTTACTCCTTGTAAATTGTGTCTAGAAAAATGACACCTGCTGGGTTTGTCTTCTCTTCTCTGTAAATAGCTGGAATTTGTGATGTAGAAGAAGTATAAAACTAGGCTGTTATGATTAGTTAGCAAATAACTAATGTGAGAAGATCGTGTACAAACTGAGGTTCTAGAAATAAAATATGAGACTGGGAAAAAAATTCCTAATGCCCCACTTGCAATAAGAGTTTTTCCATCACTGGGCGGATGTTGACAAAAGACCAAGTCAGGGAAACTTGATCCATTTTCCTTTGGGTGGTTAAATTTTAAACTTGGGACCATAAAATTACAGGACATGGTGGTCCTAGATAAGATCAGTGAGTTATATATGAAGTGTAAGACTTCTTGAATTCGTTATCCTCCCCTCTGCCTCCAGAAACTGCTCCCAAGATCTCTTAGATGTGACCGATAAACCGTTCCATTGGAAATAAAAATCATTTTACTGGAAATGTTCTGGCTGAGCTGTGGAATATTTAGTTTATTTATTGAATTGTAAGTGTCTGACAAATAGCTCTGGTCCTTTTGCTGCATTTTCTTTGAGCTGAGAGTACTCCTGTGCCATTTTTTGCAGTTGTGCTCGTGCATTGCAACTCAGTTGTGAGTTGGAACCTTTAGTTTCATGTACTTTATGTCCTTTCTTTGATTTGACTGATAGAGCACCCAAAACTGCCTTTTACTTGTGAGTGGAGTGAGGGATGAAGGGGAAGTGGCACACAAATACCAAACTTGCAGATGCAATTTGCTCTGGCAGTGGTAGGGAAAAGTGGTGATAACCTGAGGGAGAGGATGCTCTGTGTGCTCCTTCAGTGACCCTGGGAGGGAGCAGAGTGTACAGGTGGGGAAACATCAGCAGAAGTGTAGGATTTGTTTGTGTGCACCTGGAAAAGAGCATTTGTGTGAAATTTTGTGTGTGTTTGTTTCTGGGAGAACTGGAAATAAATGAGAGAGAGGGGAAAAAAGGTGATGGAGAGTGTGGGAGGAGGAACCTTTGGTCTCCAGTCGTGGCATGGAGATGAATGAATATCTACTCCAGTACAGTCTGAATGGAACTTACCATCATCATATTAACAATTAGAGCAAGTTAGGAGGAGTTGTTTGGTGTTTGTTATGTGAATATTGATAAATGTGGTAGCTCTCATAAAATATTTCATTAGGTACCTCACAAAGTATTTTCTGTGCATTTACCTCTGCTTCCAGTATTTATGTGTGTGATTTTAAGTCTAAATTTCTGAAAGGGAGTTCTTGCCAGTATTAACCTCCAGAGTAACCAGCGTTTACAGGAAGTTAGTTCAAACAAAGCATCAGCAAGGCTAAATGACAATTTTAATACATTCAAGCAAAATATAGGGAAGGATACTTTAAAACAAAGATATGCATTTTCAGCGTTGCAGTAGATGTGGATCATAACTTCCTCTTGCTGTCCAGGTGTGTATGTGCTCGTGGACACATGCAATGGAAGTCTGTGGTGAATGTTTTTCTCAGTGCACTGCTGTGTAATGTGGTGACCTGAACAGTCCACAGTGTAAGAGAAAGCAGATGTGTTCTCAATTGTAATGAAAATATAGTTTGTGGGGTTTCTGGTACTTTTTATTTATTACAATGCCAGTAAAGTTCATTAAAGCTGGTTTGAAAGGCAAAAGCAATTTGATACCTCTTAGGTAGATCCTGTTGTTTTATGAACATTGAGGCTTGGTTAGTTGAGAATTGTTTATAGTACCAAGCAATGTGGTTAGGGGCTAGTCCAGCAAAACAAAGGCTTCTCTGGAGTCATGACCTCTTCCTTCCCTGGGGAGTCTCCTGCTGATCTCAGATCCTCAATGCTCTTACGCTGTAATGAGAGAGGAACCGACGCTGTGAGTGCTGCAATGTGAGGGAAACTCTAACTTCATCCATGGCAGAAACACCTTGAGAAGTCTAAAAGTTTCCCAAATGAAGGTCTCAAACTGGGATTGCCTTGGGACACGAGTGTTGCCTCCTCCTGCCTGCAGCACCTGGAGCTCACACCCATGTTGGTGGCGTCCCTGGGGCTGTGCCCTGGCGCATGGTGCAGGTGGCAGCGCGGCAGAGCCCTGGCCACTGGGGCCTGGGAGGGGTTAAAGGAGAGCAGGGCACAAGGGGACTCGCCTGAACCAGGCTCAACTCTTGCTCTCTTTGTGTTTCCTCTCTGCTGCAGCTCAAGCCAGGCCAGAACAGCTGCCGAGACAGCGACAGCGAAAGCGCCAGCGGGGAGTCCAAGGGCTTCCAGCGGAGCAGCTCCCGGGAAAGACTCAGCGACGTAAGTTCAGCTCCTGCAGCTGAGTAACTCTGGTTAGCCCTGCTGTAGTTCCCTGAGGGGTGTAAAGCGTAGCAGGATTTAGTTTCTGGGATGGTTTGTTGCTAAAATCTCCTTCCCTTTGGGGGTTCAGGAGAGGAAGAGGTGACTTACGTCTCCTTAGGTTCAGTAAACTTCTTAAAGTTTGGTACAATGTCTTTCTGTGTGCAAACACTCAGTTCTTTGGAAACAGTTGAAGGCCATTTAATGAAGTTAAAATGTTCTGCATAGTTGAGAAGTGAGATGGCCTCTTTTTACCCCAAGTGGTGGAGGAAAAGAATGTATTTCTTTGGGCTATATACTGTCTTTATGAGAAGTATTTGAGTGTCTAGAGAGACTCAGTTGACTTATATATAATGAATTGATATAACATGGCCAACAATAGCATAAGCTCTGCCTTTATTGCTCTACCTAAAGTGCTGTGGAAGGGCCTAAGATGGCAGCTCTGTGGAGAGTGTTTTTCTCCAGGGGAGAATGCTGGTCATTCACCGAGTGACACGCATGAGTTATTCTGACAGAGCAATGACTACAGAAATCTTTCTGTTGCTGCAATTAGATTACTATTTATTATGTGTACCATCACAATCCTTGAGTGTTTTATTCATGGCTCTGTGTCCTCTGTGCCACATGCTTTACAACACAGAATATAAAGAAAGCCCTGTCCCTAAAGAGTATCTAAATTGGGGATTTTGTAGGTCAGATCCTTTGCTGGTAAAAGCATGGATAGCTACATCAGTCAGCCCAATTTGTACCAGCCAGCAATCTGGCCCTACTTTTAACTAACCCACATTTTGGAAATGGGGATTTTATCGATAGCATGTCTGTGTAGATTTGGATGACAGATACCAGATGGTGTCCTCTATAGGCCAATCCAATAAAACTGAACTGAGCAGGCCTTAAAAGAAATACCTTTGTAAAGGATACATTTCGTTGTGCAAATTTAAGCCTGAAGGCACACAGCTAGCAATTTTTGCTGAATTGTGCATATCACTGGAACAGATGCCTGATTTTTTTTATTTTTTTCTGCGAAAGTGTGAAATCTGTAGCACTCTCTCTCCACATCCCTTTGTCACATTATTTTAGAGGTCCATTTCTTCCCCAGAGCCAGCCTTTATGGGTTACATTCAGCTGAACACTTCAGAGCTTGCCCTTCATAGCTGTCAGCTGAGGTCAGTCTCAGGGCTGTAAGATCTCTTTGGAAGAGGAGAGTGAAACCAGAGGAGGTAGAAAGTAAATGCTCTGTACAGGTAGCAGTGGATGGCAGCTGGATGTCAGCCTGTCACCGTCACCACCCTGGCTTGTCTGAGCCCTGTGGCAGCTGGGAAGTCACTGCAACCAACTTCACAATTACACAGCACCTTCCAGCAAAAAATTTCACAGCTCCTTACAAACATGGTTTTAATTTAGCTTTGTCATTCCCTTGCAGTGTACTGAGTGGAGAGCTCTGAGGTTTATTGGGCTTCTCAGCAGCTCACAGCATTGCACTGCCAGACCTGGCAATGAGAGCAGAGTCTTGGTTCCCCTTCCACCCATCAAATCCAGTTTTTCTCTGATGTTTTACAATACTTTTCCTTTGTCTCAGCACTGTGGCAAATTAAAAGGAAGTAGAGAGCAAATACAACTTCCCTAGTGCACCAGAGAGAGGACAGAGGGATTCACAGGTTGCTCAAAAGGAACGTTATGTAAATATATGTGGAGATGTATATTTTAAAGTGTTATGCATAATTTATGTTTTGCTTAATAAGGAAAGTTCCTTTATGCTTTGATAATTCATTGCAATACAAGCCTGTCTCTGCTCTGGCATTACCAGTTAAGCTGAGATTTGAAAAACATGCACAACACAGCTCTCATGGTGCCTGGGTCTGGGTGGCCTTTCCCAGGCTCCTTCAGTCCAGAGCTGTTCATCCCATTGCCCCTCTCCCAAAGTCAGTCCAGAGCTGTCCGTCCCATTGCCCCCTCCCAAAGTCAGTCCAGAGCTGTCCATCCCATTGCCCCCAATCCCAAAGTCAGTTCAGAGCTGTCCATCCCATTGCCCCCAGTCCCAAAGTCAGTTCAGAGCTGTCCATCCCATTGGCCCCAGTCCCAAAGTCAGTCCAGAGCTGTCCATCCCATTGCCCCCAGTCCCAAAGTTAATTCAGGGCTGTCCATCCCATTGGCCCCAGTCCCAAAGTCAGACACCCCTTGTGCTGAAATGACAGGACCTTCCAAAGAGCCAGTGATGCTTCCACTTTCACATGCAGGGGAGCCTGATCTTGAACCCAAACCTGCATCAAGAGCTTAATAAGGTTATTTTAAATAATATCTTTTGAAGTCAGCTGTCTAATGATACCCACCAATTACTGTCCAGAAAAAGCTACAGACAACAGAGTAAGTTTTCTCTGAAGATTTGCTCCTGTTTGTACAACTATTTTCTCAGAAAAATATATGTAAAAAGTTGTGTATCCAACAGAAGATAGAACAAAAACATAAAACATTGCAGGCAGATTAACCCTGAGGTCAGAAAGCAAATTTTGGCCATGAAAGATAACAAATTTCCACTACTGTAGCCTGACAGCACTGTAAGACTGAGCATGGCTCCTGTATGGAAATAGGGATGATGGCTGAAGTGTGTGTTCTCCAGGTGGATGATCCATTTTGCCAGCCCCAGTTTGAGCAGGCTGGTGAAACAGGAGTGTTAGAGCTTCACAGGCCTTAGTGCAGGGCCTGAGAGCTTCGTGACAGATGCAGAATGAAGCAGAGGGGATAATGAATATCCAGTTGCAAACTGACATGTCAGTAGCTTCTTTCCCTCTCCTGTCAGGAATCTTTCAACTCTGCCTATTGTAAATGTACCTGCAGTCCTTGGATAATGCAGAGTGATGCAAAGTGTGTTTACAAGGGCTGACTCCTTTCCAGGCTAATGAGATCCAAGCAGGTAATTTGCAGCATTTGTGAGAGGTGGGCAAAAATGAAAAGAAGATAATTCAACGAAAAGACCATGTTAAACAGGAGACTTTTCTCATAATGAGGCTTGAAATAGCATCAGACAGTAGGAAGGGGAATATCCTCTGCTCTTGTCAGATGCAATGCAGTGAGACTGATTTCCATCAACTCCTCTCTTTGTCCTCGTCTCGCACACGTGTGCACACACACCCACCCCTCTGTGAGAGAACATAATTAGCAGAGAATTTGACCTCTGCTAGATTAGGGATAATGATTGCTCGAACGCTCCAGTGCAAGCAGTGCCCTGATCCAGCTCCCCCTCTGAATTTCATAAACCCATGGCTCTCTGCCTTCCTCCCCTATATAGTTTTTTTTTTAGGAATGACAACTTGTTTTTTCCTTTATGGGCAGAGGTAGCTCCAGGGGCCTAAAAGAGAAATTGGAGAGCTGCTCCTCCTTTATATATAGGGTGCTGTAGTCAGTTTAATCTCATCAAAATCTTGCCAGTAGTAGAATTCATTTTGTTGAGATCTTGCTTGGAGACAAGATGGCAGTGCTTTCTCTTTTGCTCAGCTTGGAGCTCAGTCAACTTGTTTTCCTCATCTTTCTGTATGTATTTATTTTTAATTGAGTCCTCCCTCTTTGGAATACGTTTTACTCATGTTTTGCAAAACAGCCAGGAGATTTATTTGAGGAAAACATGAGAATTACAGCTGACCTGGACGGTAAATGCACCAAATATTCAGGGATGCAGCCACCTCTTTGCTAATCAAAAATCAAAACACCTGATTCCTTTGGAGCACATTCCTAAATTCCTGATCTACCTGATCTCAGCCCTGCCTGGTGCCTCTGGTGTTGGTTGCAGGCTTTCAGTGAGGGGATGAACAGCAAAAGCCTCTCCCATGGGATCACTGGATGGGATTCAGCACCTCATCCCCTCTTGCTGCAGTTGGCACCTTTCTGTCTGGAATGTTGTTCCAGTTCCTGAACAGGGAGTGGGACAGGAATCTTCCCACTTGTCCCTACATTAAAGATCTCCTCTTGTGCTCTCATCAAAGCTGCTCCACTTTCCATGAGTGCTGCCCTGTTCCCAGTGCTCTGTAGCTCTGTGCTTCTCCTGTGCTGTGTACCTTGTGCTTGAGAGGAGGCCACAGCGAGGTGGCCACAATGAAGATCAAGTCCTGAAGTTCTGAAGTCCCCTGCCCACCAGGCCCATTGCTGTTTGCTTCAGGAAGAGACATGTCTACACCCCTCCAGCAGTGTAATCCTGTGGGCATCTCCTGGTTTCAGCCCCAAATATGGGATATTTTCAGTTCTTTTGTCTCCCATTCCTCCCACCCATACAGAGGCAAAGACAAATTGAGGGACAGTCTTTGGGTGATGTGCTCTGAGCTCCTCAGTGCTGCTCCCTCTCCAGAATATCGCCAGTGATTTTTCTGTGCGTGGAGTGGAATCCCACGAGCAGAGCTCTGTGTTTGTGCTGTGCCAGGAGCTGCTCAGCAGCAGTGGCTGTGCTTTGTGTGCGTGTAGCTGCGAGGGTGGGGATGTGTGTGTTTGTGTGTCTAAGGTTGGGTGCTTAAATGCTTTGTTGCATTATGTTAATTCCTCGGCAGTGCAATCAAATTCATGTCGTAATTAAAGCTGTCAGTTGGAAGGCAAGCCAATCGCCAAGAAAACACAGCATAACAAATGAAGTGAAATGATTCTGCGTGTAGCTATACAATGCTTCGCCAGGCATGAAATTAAATAAGTAATTTGATGTTGACATCAGAAATTGAAATGATACCCACTGTTCCTTCATTCAGTCAGACCTGCATAAACAATAGCCAGAACAAATATGTACAACATAGTCTTTCTCCCCACCCAGCTCCCCAAGTAATGCACAATATATATGCAAAATGGGTATAACTGTGCCTTCCAAGACCTCAAGGATGTAATTTTCTTTGGTACACAATAAACCAATGCTTACACGAGGATTACTACATTTTTGCTTCTGGGCCAAAGTTCTTCTCTTTAAGAAAGGATGGGGGGGGAAAAAAAACCAAAAACCAAAAAAAACCAGAGGGAAAATAACAAAACCAAAACCCTGTCAATTTGAAGCAAGTGTGTTTTGCTGGTGGGCACCTGATGCAGGCTTCTGCTGGTGGTTGTGTGAATATCAAATGGTATTTCTAATGTCCTATTTTGCAAAGGGTTTCGGAAAGTGAAACCATTACCTCTATTATAGGCACACTTTATATAAGAGCTATAGAACCACCCAGTGCAGGATCACGACTCAGCATGGGCTTGTAAAGATGCCTGTACAGTTGGTACCAAGGCTGGGCACTGGGTAGTGGGATCCTTTCGCTATTGGGAGTTACCCAAAAGGTGAGAAGTTGTCTCCTTGCATAGCCCTCGCTTCAGCCTCTGTGCTCTGTCAACACACAGTTCACAACACAGCTGACGTACTCATTCATGCATGTGCAACACAGTCTTTCATACTTCAATTAAACAGAGTTTGCAAACTGTACTCTCCATATGCAGCATGCAATGTGTGAAGGGCTATATTTCCATCCAGCAAACTCAAATTCCCTGAAAATGCACAGTTGTTCAGTGAAAGTCATTTGACTGCTATGTTTCGACTGTCCTCCCATAGCCATTGCAGCATTGCTTTTGAAGGAATGAAAATATTCAGTGGGAATTATTTTGTTTGCTTATTCTTTTTTCTTCTTCTTTATTGTTTTGTTTTGATACTCTATCCTTCCAAAACTTGGAATAAAAAGCAGACAAAAATTACACACAGATGCAGAATGCAAACTTTGGAGCTTTCAGCCAGTAAAGTAAGTTTAAAAAAACTGAGTGAAAGAGTGGGACTCACTTGGCATCTGTACATAGCTGAAACAAAAATGGTTATAATGATTGCACGTGTTGTACTCATGGGTAGATCTCCAGCTTAAATGAAAGGAATTTACATGGCATGAAGCAGAGAGCAGGATGGGTGAAGAGGAAGGCAGTGTGTGTCGTGTTGGATACTGAGCAGGGTGTGCTATGCCTCTCTGTGCCAGGGCTGCAGGGCCACAGGGGCTCCCAGTGACACCGAAAATCACAAGCCCCAAACAATATTAAGATGATAAAAAGCAGTTTAATGAAAGTCCTCCAGGTGCAAGTATGCAAAATGAACACGTGATACAGGACTTCGACAATTTTGTAAGTTTAACAATTTAGCATACTTTACAGAAACTATCCAGTTAGAGGAACAGTTAATTAAGTAATCCCCACTTTTGGTTCTGCCCCCTACTGAAGCCCCCTCACCCCTGAGCTTCTAGCCCCACATTTATAACGACTATGATATATGGAAAAAATAGAATGCCCTTGATTCACTATAGAGGCAAGATGAAATAAGAGTCCAGGAAGGTGAGCTTCCTGTTCTAAAATCTAAGAGAAAAGGGTAGGAAAAGTACCAGAGTTAGTTAAGGAGCTATATAACTTTATAATAATAGTCTTCAGAGCTACGAATATATGAAAAATATATAAAAAGCAAAAATCTTTTTGGCATCACCAAAGCAGGGCCTAGGCCCACGGAGGGCTCTGGCGGGCTGGGCGGTGGCCTGGCTGTGCCAGTGGCATTCCAGGTCATTCCAGCAGCATGGACACAGGGCCAGCAGGGAAGCACAGTGGTCAGGCTGAGCCCACTGCTGCTCAGGGACATCCTCACTGGGACCAGGGCGGGTCACCTGAGGGTGATGGTGGCACAGGGAACTTGAGGCCCCGGAGCAGCAGGAGTGGGGACAGGAGGACTTTGGAATGCTGCTTGTATTTGTGTGGAGTTCCCTTGCCTGCTGATAGGCAGAGCTGGGCACTGCAGAGCTGCTCTTTGGGCCCCTGTCTCGGAACAGATGCAGATTCTGTGTCCTCGCAGGGGTGTGCCCGGGCTGCTGGGGCCCCTCTGCAGTTCCTGGCTGTCCCCGAGCTGTGTCACCACCGAGAGTGAGGCTGTGCTGAGGCACAGAAATGGGAATTGAGCTACAGGAGTTACACACTGGTTGTCTGGACAACCCAGTGCTCACTAGAGAATGGTCCTCTGCTTTTTGCTTCCTTGTCCATGGGCTCTGCAAGCTCACCCTCTAATGGAACAGCCTGACCTGGATTAGCACCAAGATGTTTCGGTCTCCCCCATGTCTCTGAGAGACCCTGCTGTGTAATCCCCATTGCTTAAATGAAAAACTAATGAAACAAAACCCTTTATCTCCTTAATTCCTGTGAATATAGAGGTTGTGATCATGTCCCACTTAAACTGAATTTCAAGATGCTTTTTTTTTTTTTAAAGCATTTAAACAAATTGATTATTTTCCATGGCAGTAATATTAGTTTTAATTATTTTTATAGGTTTGATTTTTGAAATCTATTTCACACTGTAGATATTTGCTGCTTGCTTTTTTTTGTTGTTGTTGTTTCTAAATCCTTGGTTTGTCAAACAATGTGGACATCCAAATGGGAAATTGTAGTGACTGCATTCTCCAGAAAATGGTACATTGACTGAAGCAGCTTCTCTGTGCCCACGCATTCTTTACATTTCAGACTACTAATTATGTTTACAAAATGTCTCATTTTAGAAAAGCACTATGTGTGTACTAACCAGGGCCTTTCGGGAATAAATTGGCAAACAGGTCATACACTGAAAAAGTCATCCAAACCCACCGGGCTTTTTGTTTTGAAGTCAGTCTACTTTTTTTCCCCTTCTCCCCCTCCCGCCTGCCCCTTTGTGGCCACGAAGCTGAGGAGCTGGAGTCCAGGGCATTGAATGTCAGCATGTCAGGGAGGCTGGTTGATGAGTGTCTGTTTAGTCTCAGTGCAGGGCGAAATGCCATCATTAATTCATTACCCAGCTGCCTGTCAAATAAATTGGCAATTACGTCCACCGCAGAAGCTTGGAATTCAGTAAATAGCACGTTACCATCTCAGAGTCGTTGAGAGATGTAAAGAGAAAAATTAAGCAACAGCGTGTTTGTTTCAGTAGCAGATGACAAGGGGCAGGACGTTGGTGCTGTGATGTGGTGATGAAAAGCTTGGAAAGGGCTGGTAATGAGCTGTGTGGATTGGAACGTGTTAAAAACCATCACTGACTTTCCACTTTGTCTTTGTGTTTTATTGCAGAGCTCAGCTCCTTCCAGCTTGGGAACAGGCTACTTTGTAAGTGTATCTCCACTTTCACACATGTGCCTCTGAGCAGCAGAGTGTTCCTCAAACAAAAGTGCCTTAGTGCATGGACACAGGGATAACCCACCAGCCCCACTCTGCCCAAGAGCTTAATGGTCCTTTTTATTTCTTCCTCCACAAATGCACTGGAAGTAATATTTCCAACATGGTGGTCAGTGTTTTCTTGAGCTAATCAGGCATCGTATTAATTACTACATAAATTTGAACAGCACTTAATTTACACAATTAGAGCAAAGAAAATGAGCCATGGTCTCAGCAGCTCTCTAATGTGAGATGGTAGGATCTTGATTTTCCCTTGCACCAGTTCTTGTTGATTCACAGATTTTAAAGAGCCCGTTACAGTGTCTTGCCTCATCTCCTGTGTACCACAGCCCAGAGGACGTGGCACAGTGATTTCTACCTGTTGCTTAAAAGCCCATGCTTCATGGACACTCTTGGAAAACACAGAAGTTATATTTATGCCAGATTTACATTTTATGTCCTGAGAAGCAGATCAAGCCCCAGCTGGTTTGAAAATTGATCAGGTTTTTTTGGGTTTGTGATCTATTTGCATGCATCTGTATTGATTTAACAGTCTATATTCATACCTTTCTGTTCATTCCCACATTAATCAATATACCTTTTACTTGCACAGATAAGTTTGGGAGTAAAAAAAAGTTTTCCAGTCAATCCAATGTACTGCTTATTTTCTTCCAAGATTTATATTTAAATTGCTCATATCCTGTTTCTCTTGTAACTTATGCTGTGTTCTCCAAGCAAATCTTTTCTGCCTTTATAATCACTGTAGGAGAAGCAGAGCATTGTGTATGTCCCAAACCAGGTGGGTAAAATACAGTGAGCCTTGTCCCATACCACTGCTCTGAAGTTATCAGTATAATCAAAACCTGCTTCTATCTTTTCACTGAACTCTGGGGAAAAGTAAACTCTATGGTATTCAATTACATGATGGAAAAACTTGGTTGCACTCTTGTCACATTCCCAGAGAGTAATTTTCTTCTATTAACACATGGTGAGTTTAGTCTTTTGTCATAGAGGTCTGTGATCCTGTAAGAAAGTTATGGGATTAAACTGTGTACATGTGGTCTCACAAAACTTGCACAAAAATTGCTTAATACATGGAGAAATGCTGTGTCCTGCTGGATTTACCTTGGGCTTCTGCACAAACAGAACGTTCACACTGCTGGTGGTGAGGTGTGAAAAGAGCATCCTCAACTGAAAAAGTTTTGTGGTAGCTATTCTAATTATATCAAAGCCCAGATCAGTGTAAGGTAAGTTGTGAAACCAAAAAACAAGCTGGTTTCCTTTTTTCAGCACTTGCCCTGGTTTGTGTCATATGTGTTTTTAAGAGGGAGGGGATGAAGGGAAAAATATCAAATGGCTCAATGTTCATTTTGAATTAAAACTAAACCTTGAATGTCTTTCCATAGTTCAGAATGAATTTCTTTCCTTTGTCTGGGAAAATTCCAATCATATGGACATCTGTAGACATGCTCTGGAATGGAACAGATCTAATATGGGCTGGAGGGCTGTACCATGGATAAATAAGCCTTGTTCTCCTTGCAGCGAGAGCTGAATATGCATGGTTTGGGAGCGGTGCTCAGCCTCATCTCTAGGCAGCAGAGGTAACAGAAGAGAAGCCATCTGCTGTTCCCTGCACCATACTGTCTGTGGGTTGGTCCACTAAAGTGAAAATCTGGAAGGTGTCAACATCCCCTATGCTCCAACGGAAAGCTTGAAAGTTTCCAGCTCTCCTGAGCGAGGGATTTAGTAACAAGAAGAAGCCTGACATCTTCTAGGGCCGATGTGTTGGCACCTTAAATCATTCCAATTTGGATCTGTGTAGGTGGGGGAGACATCCCTTGTTGGTGCCATTAATATATTTAACTGAGCTGTTTCTTATCTATAGTTGTAGTATTAAATCTTTAACTTTCTTTTTTTTTTTTTCCTTCACTAATAGCCAAGTAGGTAGAAAACTTCCTTCAGTTTCTCTCTTAAAGTTGTTTTTGCACTTACACAGTCTTGGATGAAACATGAAGGGTTTTTTTCCTCCCTTTTCACTTTGGAAAATGGTTTTTAGGATTATCTTGCTTGTTGTTTTAAAAAAGTCCATACTCTTATTAACTTACATGGGGCAAATAAAACCCAGATGTGTTTTGCGGCACCAGACAATGAGAAAAATGCTCCAGAATGATCCAATTAGCATGTGTTTCTGATCAATGTAATTACTGTATTATCAAAGTGCAAAAGAATATGCACTTGAATTGACTTCTTTTTTCCAAAGCCTTTAACTAGAAAAGACTGTTAGTTTTTGTGTTTGGTGTTAACCCTGAACTTCAAAACTGGGGTCATTGGTCTCAAATACGGTAAAAAGAACTTCTAGTTTAATAGGTAATAATAAAGCTTTGGCCCTTGGAAATGATTTGATGTATGAGTATTATGTACTGCAGCTCACCAGAGGGAACATAGGAACCAGGTAGGTGAAAGTGGACTGATGGACATCTACTGCAGAGGGAAGCAGGTTGTGTTCAGAAATGAAAGAACACTGAGGTATGGATTAAGTAGCACATGTTTGCTGTTTAAATCAAGTATCACTGGAATCTTCATGTGTTTAGGCCATGTTGCCTAACATAGCGATAATCCATGTCCAGCTCGGAATCCCCTCTGAGGACCGTGCTCGTGACAGGCACTCAGGTTTGAGGGGTGGTGGGTCATGTGTCTGCAGTGTTTGTTTGTGGATGCTGTGCATGCTACAGCAAAGCTAAAATGACTTCTAGATCCTGTTATTCTATAGAGTCTCCAGAGATCACTGAGTGTTTAAGGAAACATTTATAAAGCTGACACTTCCCAGTAACACAAAATTGTTCTTCTAATATCTCTCTGATAGCTCCATCCCAGTAATTCATTATGCACCTTCAGTAGTGGAGGTGAAGGCTGAAACCTTACCTGATTTTATACAGTAAGTAGATAAATTTCTGAACGGCAAAGCTGGAGACTGAATTCTTCTGTTCTTGTTGCCTCTGTGTAAGTGCTCCTGGAAAAGCAACAGGGAAAGGAAAAATGCTCTGGGGAGGGCGTTCCTGCAGCCTGCTTTGGCAATGGAGAGGGTTGGGAATCTCCATCAAGTGATTCAGCCTAACCCATACCCAGCTGGGGTCACAGAAATGCCCTTGATTAAACAAACTTTGTAATGAGGTGCCTTCAGCAAAGTGGGACCAGTGCGAGTGGCCACTGAGGGACAGGTGATGGTGCAGTGTTGCTGAGGAGCTCTAAAGACACCTTCAAGGTTGGATTTCACTGGGGAACAACTCTCTTCTACTCCTTTCACAGGTGTTGGTATGTTCTGTAGATTCTGTTTAAAAGACATTTTTACTAGAGTCTGTTTTGCCTGTCTTGGTGCTCCTTGTCAGAGGAGACACTTTCCCATCCTTTTTGCATATTGTTAAATCAGTAGTCAGAAAAGAAGAGGTAAAAATCATTCTGATTCTCCTGTAAGCCTTTTGTGCTGGCCAGACTTCACTGCTTCCTGTGGGATCAGTCCAGTCTATGATTGGCGCATATGAAAAAAAAAAAAATTAGATGTGCTGTTAATATTGGTGCACCCTAAGAAATCATAACTCAGTACTTCCTGGAAGATCTCCCAGTTGTCTTTGATATTTTTTTGCATTGCAAATTGTCATTGTCTCTCATCAAAGACAGATCATCAGGTAGATTACATCTCATCAAGATGTCAGATCAGATAATTGGAAAGTAGTTAGAATTTTAGAAAAAATTCACCATCTTTTTAACTTTAAAAGGAAACCTGCTTGAGTTATGGGAGTTTTTAATGTTATCCAGCTGTCTTAAAGGTTTCAGGAGGTTGAGATGTTTTAGAATACGATTGGAATTTGTATAATTGTAAAGCTTTTTCTCTTACCTTGCTTTGAAGAATGATTTTTGCTCATTTGTGTATCTTGCACCCAGCCAAATTCATGTTAAAGTAGATAGTGGTTCATTGGTTTCCAACACAAAACAAAGCAGAAATCAAAACTTAAATAACTGAATGTTTTGCTTCTAAACAACAACCCTGATTCCCAAGATTGTCAGGTTCTTTGGCAATTGTACAGTTTCTCTGTTTTTGGCAACTTATTTCCATTTTCAGTATGGGTCTGCTTCTCGAGTCTTTGTTGCAGTTTCTGAGGGTTTTCTGTTCCTCTTTTAATGTTTTCTTTTTGGATTGCAGGTTTGTGTTATTTTCTTTTCCTCCAAATGCAGGGAGTTTGTGAATTTTTCAGAGCTGAGTAGAATTTGGTAACAAGCTGGAGCTGGAAATAACATTGGGAAGGCAGAAGACCCCTGTGACCCTTCTTTTCCAAACAGTGCTCTTGCTCCACCTTAAAAAAAAAAGGAAAGAAAAGCTAAAACTCTGCTTTGCACATGGGCTGGTGACTCAGACAAACATAAATCGTGAGCTTATTCCCAGAGGCTCTGGCTAATCAGTTGTGCTATCCAATTTGGCCCTGAGTGGGTTGGGTTCAGCAGATGTTTGCGCAGTTCCAGTGTGCCACTGGGACACTGGGTTGTGCAGTGTTGCATTGCATTACTCAGAGCTCTAAAAACCCATCCCAGGGAGAATAAGGGGAGCACCAGTGGTGTTCAGTATGGATATGATGGAAAACCAGTCTTTGGCCTAGATAAGGCCAGCTATTTCGCTGTGCAATGGGAGTGATTTTCACCTGAGACATTACCTTGCAGAAGAAATGTGGAATTAGTTGCACCAGCACATTCTCTGCGCTCAGGGAGCCCTTCAAAGAGTAGATTTTCCCTCGTTGCCTGGTCCATATGCTCTGGCAGTGATCCTAGGGAGCTGTGCTTTGTTCCTTGAGGTGGTCAGGTTTGTGATGTTGATGACTCTCCTCGGTAAGAGGGTGTGAAGAGACTCCACTCCAGGGAAGTGCAGTAGGGCCCATCAGCTTCCACAGGAGAGAAACAGATTAGATCAAAATTATCATTTGAAAGGGGTCCAGTAAATCCAACAGCTAAAGCTACAGAAGGGATGTAGTCCTTTACTGCACATCATATGCACAGTGGTGTTGGTAAATAAAGAGCTGTTGTTTTTGCAAGTAGGTTAAGCTGCTCAGTTAATTTTAGTGCTTGGCTTTAGAAGCCAAACATTGAAATGCATTTTGCTGATGTAAAAGTGTGTGTCCATCTGAAACACCCTGAGGCCCACAAAGGCACTGCACAGTGGCTGTTGGGGTGGCACCACACCACGAACTGTCACGTCTCCTGTGAATAGAGTTGGAAAGAGGATCCTTGTTATCCTCTCTTTGGCACTATAAATCATTGTTAACGAATCCTAATTTGCTTAGTAGGGTAATGAATGATCTCCAATTTTCTCACTGTAATTAGTTTTACCAACTATTATTGTGAAGGGTATACTGAAATCCATTTTAGCTTCACTTAAAATTCTCCATGTGCCCATTCTTTGCAGAAGTGAAGCTGACAACAGAGGTTATGAATCTTCTGATAGTAAATTCAGATTCGACAGAAGTGGACAAGATCCCCAGTAGAAATCTCTCTGTGGGCTGTAATTACTCATTAGTGTTTGCAGCCCTCAGTGGAGTAGATTTGGTGTGGTGCACTGAGACCAGGAAACCTGGTGTTTCTCTTCATCTGATGTCTTTTAGGTGTTGTCTTTTGTTTTCCAGGAGCCATTAAAAATGCAGTTTATTCTAACTGCTGCTGTAAGGGAGGCATCATCATTGCCAACTAAATACATTGCAGGTAATAAAGTCTACCCCAGGTCTATTAATTTTAGCATTTATAAACTGTAGTGCTGTTCCTAGGGAGAACTGAGACTCATTAAAGAGTTTGCTAACAACATGACCAGCAAAGCAAGAAGAAGAGCAAGAGCAGCTGCATTTCCAGCATCCTGCTCATCACAGTAAGAATAGATGGAGCAAAACAACAGATTTTGGAGAAGAAAACTGTGTATTTCACATTTTATTGACTCGGTATTTGGGGAAAGGTTAGGCAAGCAGAATAAATGACCTGGGCTGGATTTTGGTCAGGATAGGTCTCTCCTCAGACCATTTTGAACAGAGATGGTAAAGGTCTGGGTTATTTTTACAGCCCTTCAGGATGGTATTTCCTCAAACACTGTAGAACCCTGCCCTAATGTATGCTCATGCTTTTTGAATAACATTCTTTGAATTTAAAATATGAATCCATCCAGTTCTTTGAATTGTGTGAAACTGTGTTGTCAAAATCATATAGGAAGAGAGCAGGGCACCACAGCAGTTCCTTAGCCAACCAGACAGAACTGAGACCAGATTTCAGAACTGCAGGTCTTTCTGGTTTGTCCCCTCACTGCTGAAATACAGATTGTCACCCTCTGTCTGAACAATGAAATTTCTTTAATAACTTTATACTAATTTCTTTAGGACGGTCCCCAGATACTTTGGTGATTCAGGAGGTGATATCCCCAAGGAGTTGTCACTCAGGATCGAGCAGGGGGTGCTGGCCTGGGCCTTCCCTCTCCTTGCCCAAGCCCAGTCCTGCTGGAGTTCTCAGAACTGAGCAGTTCTGTGCTTTTTCTAATGGCTTTGCCTCAGTTTTGCACTTCTGTGTCTTTCCTATGTTGTTTGGTTTTTTTATTTTATTTTTCTAATTTCTGGAATGGTGTTACATTCATTGCTCTTGCCTTTCTTCAGCAAGTGCTTTTCAGCTTGTTGGTCCCTTTTCCTTCTGCTTCCCCACTTTCCTTGTTGGAGCCATCTTTTTTCCAAGGATTACAAGTGTGATGATTTGAGACATCATAAAAAAAGAAAGGGAAAAAGGAAGGAAGGTTTTATGTATTTGGAGAGGTGATACGAAACTCTCCATTATTTGTCAGAAGGGTCTCCCACTTCTGTAACCAGTAGAAAGGGGAGTGTTGAAAGTGGTTGGTTGATAACTTTATTTACAGTTTAAAACCCTGGAGGCAAACTTAGTTCACATTTTTGGTGGTATTTCAGGTGAACTTGCTTAATCATTTTTTTTCCAGCAAAAATCAATTTAGAAAAATCAAGACATAATCATTTATAGGCAAGTGTTTAATTTAATAATTTCTTCTTCCGGACATTTTAAGATTCCTGTAAGTAGCAGAAAGACTTAAGATTTGCTGCCAGTCTAAGTTTGGTCTTGAATGCCCCGTGTTACTGTGGCTCATGTTTTGCTCATCAACTCCTGCAAAGCAAAAGGATTCTTTTTTGTGTTTCCCCTCTTTCTCTTTCCTGTAACACGTGACACAAATTGCAGATGTGAACCTGAATAATAAAGGATTGCTTCACTGATTGCTAAACATGCATTATGGTGCTTTTAAACTCATTTCAGGTCATCGTACTGCAAATTAGTTTGATTGCAAGCAGTTAAGCTGTCATACACAGAGCCTCCATCTTCCAAGGGTCTCCGTTTCGTATCAGTACAAGAGAATGCTCAGTAGCATTGCCTGCGTTGTGTGTTTAATATTTTGGGGGAAAGATAGTGTTGGGTCTCTAGAGGAGGTTCTGTGTGGTTTCATGAAAGGAAAGGGCTGTGCAGTCCCTCACTGGAGTGCTGCAGTGAGTCCTGGGTTTGTGCCACGTGTAAAGGGGGCTGCCCACGTTCTGTATGACACAAGAGCCAGCTTGCTCTTGTTTGTGATGTTTTGGAGCTTGGTGGAATTTGTAGCCCAGTGCAAAGAGCGACAGAGGACTGTTCTTACTGCACATTATCTCATGTCATTGTTGCTTGTGGTGAGGTTTTGCTCAGTAAAATATAAAATTAGCGTTTTCAACTATGTGCAGTTAATGGGAGAACCTTTCAAGGTCTCTGCATGGTGTAACACAAGACTTTATAGATCAGCACACTCCTATGCAAAAAGGGGTTATGGCAAAAAGCATTGTGGTAGAAAGGAGCTAAAAGGGCAAATTGTGGTGACTTCCCTGGAAAGAGGGTTTGTGGTGTTTGTTTGGGTGGGAGCTGTGTGGAGAGGGAGTGAAGCTCACCCTGAGCCCAGCATGGGAGCCCAGTGCCCTCTGCCAGCCTGGGCTGCCTTGCAGAGGAGAAATGCAGCACTGCACTGCAAACTTGGTGACCTTGGAAAGCACCAGTGCGGTCACTGGGCTGACTGATAGGATTACTGGGGAGAAAGATAATGCAAAAGCCTCTAAGGAACCAGGAGCATGCAGGATGGATGGATGAATGACAAGGAGAAGCCATGTGATGGTATTATTCTGATGGCAGTTTCCATAAGCTTTTCATTTTGCCATTTTCTGAGAAATACAGTCTCTCTCTTATATTTTGGAAGAATACATTTATTAATTTAGGCTACATCACATTGTTTATTTTTTTAACACAATGGGTCTTTTTCTTCTTGCAAAATTTACAAGTCAGGAAATACTGAGATAGTTAAGTCAGGAGGAAAACACTGCTGTAATACTGCGGGCACTCAGTTCTGAAACTTGCCCAAAGTATGACTTGTTCCTATGCGAATGAGCGGTGTTGAGGTGAATATTAGGTTATTCTTCTTTTGAAGGTGAATATTGGGTTATTCTTTTGAGTCCCTTGGAGGGATAGTAGGGCTGGTACCTGAAGCAGAGAACACATCTCCTGATTGCAAGAATTAAGGCTGAATTCCAGAGAAAAGAGTCCAATCCCCTTTCTCAGCCTTTTATGTCAGAACTCAAAATTGCTGTCTGATAAAATGTAGGACGCCAGATTGAATTACTTCATTGAACCACTGCTGTCCCCTGTTAATGGTAATTGCACGGATATAGCGGTCTTTCTTGGCAACATCTCAGATATTTACCTCCCACTGTTTTTCAATTCAAACCTTTGATGAAAATATTCCCAGTACTTCTTTAAAGCAGACACCCAACTGTCTTTCTTGACAAAGGCAAGGTCTTTAAATCAGATCCTGACAATTTGTGACACAGCAGTCTATCTAAATCACCTTTTACCTATGTCTCTGTGTCATTTCCTGGAAAAAAAATGTCCATCAGAGGAAGGTTGCTGAGGGCTTGGTACTCAGAGAGTCTGTGCATGTGGCAGCACCGAGCTGGAAGATTTGTGTGTTTGTTTCAGTGGAAGTAATTAAATGAAGGCTTGTAAAGTTGCAGTGCATTCTGTAATGGTTCATTAGAAATATTTGGGAGTATTTTGTCCATAAGAAAATGATTATTCGGTTATTGCTGTTCTCAGACCATTAGGAAGTCAAGGTTTTTTGTGGCCTTTCCTTTAGCAATGGTAAATCTGTTAAAAAAAAAAAAACAACTCAGGGTAAATATTTTCATCCTCGCTCCACCTGAGGGTTAATGTGCATTCAGCTGAAGTAGCTTACATTCACCTCCTGAAATCTCATCTCTGCTGATGCTGTGAATTCTCCCTCCCACGGAGGGATGTGGATGGCACACGCACCCTCAGCCCAGCCGTGCCATGGTTTGAGGCCTGAGCAGAGCTCTGGCTCCTGCAGTCACCCCCATGCATCACAGGGGCACTGCTGCCTGCCTGTGCTGTGCAGTGACTGCTCACTCCTGCTGGAGGCTGTGCCAGCAGGTTCTGCATTCCTGGGTGTGCTTTTGGGACAATGTCAACGTTGGCATGTCATATCAGTGGACTTGGTTGTGTAGCATCACTGTAAAAGAATTTATAGGAAGAGACTGTGAAAATCAGTTGGCTGTGAATGAAAAGAAAGTAGTTTCTACAAGTATTTATTATGAATGTTTTAGCTGTTCGTTGCATTCCGTGGCCTATACAACAGCATTCTTCATCACCAAGTGCCTGCCTGTGTGTTTGAGGAGTACTGGGCAAACAGATTCCAAGCTATTACTGTAATAGAACCTGATAATATTAATAATACTGACTAATTGTCCCACCTTAGCAGCTGAAAAGAGGTTGTTGTTAAATGGCAGAACAGATACCAGTTAAAATAAAAGATCAGGAGATAACTTCATTAGCAGAGTGTTAATCTTTGCCAAGGAGGACTTATCTGTAAGGGATGGTGATGAAAGGTGAGCTTGGAGGGGAAAAAAAACAACTGTTCTGATGAGTGCATGTGCCAGGCTGGTTCAGAGTGTGAAGTTCATGTTTGGTGTGGCATCACCACAGCACATGATGACATTTGTGCCATTTGGAAATAAAAGGAACCTTTCAAACTCAAGTGCTGGACTGGTGTGGATCAGTGAATGCAAGAGGAATGTGTTGCAGTTTCAAGGAATCATTTCTGACCCCAGGTGGAAGGGGTTTCGTGGTGCACAGCTGAAAGAAATGAGAGGGATTTAAGATTTTTCAAGCATGTAAAAAAAATTCTTCCAGTAGAGATGGTCATGCAAGTTCACATTCCCTCTGTTGTGATGAGGAATGGAGAAGGGAACAGAGCTGCTGCCTCTTGTCCTGCTTCCGTGCTTAACTTTGGATTTCTCAGGTGGCTTCTGAGGATGGAACTAGTTCTAGACAAATAGTTTGATGGCTTTGCCACACTTACGGTATCCAGGTTCTGCTTTCTTTTCTTTGATGAAATACTCCATTAAATGTAATAATTGGCACATTTGTACTATTGTACCTTTGCACAGCAGCAGTAGCCCCAGAAATTTTCCAGCTGCAGCCCCTGTTTCTGTAGTTGGGCACATGCAGAGGCTGGAGAATTGGTGGCCCAGCTGCTGGAAAAAGGGATGTGTGCTGGGGCTCTCTGGAAAGCCCTGGTGCTGACAGTCCATCTGCAGAGGGATCACTCACACCTGGTGGGAGCCCTGCTCCTCTCCTCCCTTCCTGCCTCCTGTGCAGCATTAACATCTGGCTTGCAGGACTGTTCCACCTCGGAGTGGTGGCTGTGGCAGGGCTGTGGCAGGGCTGGGGCTGTGGCAGGGCTGGGCAGGGCTGTGGCAGGGCTGTGGCAGGGCTGGGGCTGTGGCAGGGCTGTGGCAGGGCTGTGGCAGGGCTGGGGCTGTGGCAGGGCTGTGGCAGGGCTGTGGCAGGGCTGGGCAGGGCTGTGGCTGTGGCAGGGCTGTGGCTGTGGCAGGGCTGTGGCTGTGGCAGGGCTGTGGCAGGGCTGTGGCTGTGGCTGTGGCTGTGGCAGGGCTGGGCAGGGCTGTGGCAGGGCTGTGGCAGGGCTGTGGCTGTGGCAGGGCTGGGCAGGGCTGTGGCAGGGCTGTGGCTGTGGCAGGGCTGTGGCAGGGCTGTGGCTGTGGCAGGGCTGTGGCAGGGCTGGGCAGGGCTGTGGCAGGGCTGTGGCTGTGGCAGGGCTGTGGCAGGGCTGTGGCTGTGGCAGGGCTGGGCAGGGCTGTGGCAAGGCTGTGGCAGGGCTGTGGCTGTGGCAGGGCTGGGCAGGGCTGTGGCAGGGCTGTGGCAGGGCTGTGGCTGTGGCAGGGCTGTGGCAGGGCTGTGGCAGGGCTGTGGCTGTGGCAGGGCTGGGCAGGGCTGTGGCAGGGCTGTGGCAGGGCTGTGGCTGTGGCAGGGCTGTGGCAGGGCTGTGGCAGGGCTGGGCAGGGCTGGGCAGGGCTGTGGCTGTGGCAGGGCTGTGGCTGTGGCTGTGGCAGGGCTGGGGCTGTGGCAGGGCTGTGGCAGGGCTGTGGCTGTGGCAGGGCTGTGGCTGTGGCTGTGGCAGGGCTGGGCAGGGCTGTGGCAGGGCTGTGGCTGTGGCTGTGGCAGGGCTGGGCAGGGCTGTGGCAGGGCTGTGGCTGTGGCAGGGCTGTGGCTGTGGCAGGGCTGGGCAGGGCTGTGGCAGGGCTGTGGCTGTGGCAGGGCTGTGGCAGGGCTGTGGCAGGGCTGTGGCTGTGGCAGGGCTGGGCAGGGCTGTGGCAGGGCTGCTGTGCTCTCACAGCAGAGGATGGAAGCACAGCAAACCTGACCCCGAGCTGGCACATCCCTGCAGGCACCTCTGGAAGCTCTGTGTCCTCTGCTGCCTGCTTGGAGCTGCCAGCTTGGAAGAGGCAGCCTGGAGCCTGGGATGCTGTTAAACACCACCGAGAACTTGTTTGCTCCCTCTCCACCCCCCTTCCCCACTGAACACAAACTGCGAGCAGTCCAAGAACCGCTGTGGTGCCAACAAGAGCAAAGTTACTTACAGCTGGTGAGTGCCACCTGCTCCTGCCCAACTTCAGCCAAAACAGTTTCCTCCCTGGAGTGCCCTGGAGTGGGGAATCCAAAAGCTGTTCAGAGCAGGCAGTATTTAGTGTGGATGGGGAAGAGACACTGCAATTCTTGCTTGGGAGCAGAGTGTGTGATGCAGGAGGTCTCTAGGACTGATGTCTGTCTCTCCCTTTCCAAGCTCCCTCAAATCACCCTTTCTGCATTCTTCCAGTGTGTTGCTTATGAATATTAATTCAGCCCTCTCTCCCTATATATGCCATCCTTTTTCCCCATCCAAGCTAATGCAAATTTAATGTTGTTTAAAAAAAGAAAAGAGAAAAAAAAAAGCCTGCAAATGATAGTGAGAGCAGAGTGTCTTCCTTGGCTCTGTGATGTATTGATGCAATGACACCTGGTGTGACACTGCATTTTATTCTGTGGTAGAAGCACAGAATAAAATGTCCTTGACCCTGAGAAAGAAAAAGAACACACTTTCCTGTGATTCCCACTCTGTTTCTTAATCACCTTCCTCATTCATCCCCAGTGCCCTTCATTTGCCCAGTGTTTCCCAGCAGTTTGCAGATATTTTTATGGTTTGGGTTTACTAAGTACATCTTGCTTACTTAAATTGCCTGTGGTATAGAAACAGTAAATAAAAGGTCGACATCATTATGAATTCATAGCAAGAGGCCACTTGACAGCCCTCTGAGCACTGTATTCTTTCTTAGAGAGTACTTCATCGGTTCAAAGGACTTTATTCTCATTGAATCAGTAGAAACTTTGTTGTATTTAACTAGAAAACCATGTTCTAATGTCTACATTCATTTGTTTAAAAGGAAGATTTGGAGAAGGCTTGCTGTTGAGTTAACCTCCTGACAGTTTTATCAAGTTTGAACCTGGCTTTAGGCTTAGGAGCTCACTTGCTTAGGTGCCTTTCAGAGTCAAAGCTTAGGTTTAATTTTGTTGCTTGTATCATCATTAACCACTGATTACTCCTTGCTTTCATCTTTGCAGTTCAGTTCCCAGTGTTTCTTTTTCTTTCCTCTGCTTTGCTGTCATTGCCTGAGTGTCATTAAACTGCTTTGAATTTGCTCTTCATTTCTCAGCTCAGTTATAAAGTCCTTTTCCTTGCCGATCTGCAGTACAAATGCCTGGAGTGATAATAACTAAAGCCTCTTTATTATTTCTTGAAAATATCACCTGGGATGTTCAGCTGAAGGTGGGTTTGCTGCAGCTTGTTTGGAAAGATAAAGAGAACTTCAGGCAGCATGGGGCAGAGCTGTGGGATACTCAGGCTGTCACATGCTCACTTGCATAAATAATGTCAGATAGCAAATAAATCATTGCAGTCCTTTGCTGTTGGTAGCCTGGTTTCCTAAAACTTCTCCAGGTTCTCTCCAGGGGCTTCTGCCTGATGCTGGTGATGAATATTTAAGGAAACAATTGGAATACAGGGCTTTGAGAAGTGGCAATCTCAAGAAATTCCACTGACAACCTGTTCTGTTCCTCCCATCTAGTTCTTCCTCATTCCACAGTACCAGGACATTTGTTGCTTATGATACAGGATCCCCCTTTGGAGGAATTAATTGTTCCCTTTCTCTGCATACCCCAGAGGAATGGAAAATGCTTGTTCCCTATAAAGGGATGATTGTGCTGCCTAAAAGTGCATGGAAAGGTAGGACAGTAGAAATAGGTCACAACCATTATCTGCAGGTCATTGCATCAAAACTCTGCTTTGCAGCTTTGCCTTGACAGACAGCTCCCCTGGCACAGGAGGTCTGTGTCTCCTGGTGTTCCTGTGCTCCTGCTTCCTGCTCCTGCTTTCTCCTTCTTTTCAATTATTGTGTCACTTGACTGTGTTCACGTAGCTAGAGAGCAGTAAAGTATTTCATCTATTGACTGCTGCATCTAAAATAGATTAAATTAGTGTTTATTCAACTTTTTACTGCTGACTTACAAAATTACTTTTAGTCTGGTTTGGATAGATAACTTTTTCTATTAATTTATTGCCATGCTCTGCTTTGATTGCTTTTTTTTTTCATTGCTATCAAATCATATGCTGCTTTAATATCTCCTCCAAGATGTGCTCTTGATTAAGTCTATGTTGGATATTTATACCACCAAGAAGGATACTACTTAGAAATTCCCTTTCTTAATAAATACCTGTTTTTAAAGCTCTCACTTCTCCAAATTAAGGTGACTTGATTTAAGTGTAGTTAATCCTACTTTGTTTCATGAAGCTTTTGCATATACATTGGGAGAAGATGCTCTCCTGCATCATGAATGGACACCTATGGAATAAGTGAGACGGGATCAAAGGGGAGGTGATTTTGGGGTTTAGATTTTGGTTTAGATTTCTGTGTAGTGCCAGAATGATTTTGATTTTGGTACTATGGCAGAATCTCAGATCCTTTCCTTAGTTTCTATATATCAACAGTGCTTGTCTCAAAAAGCTCCTAAGTGAAGTTAACTGAAGTTTGAGATGAAAAAAAACCTGCCAACACAATTGGAGAGAAAAGAATATAATGCAAAAAATATGTTTTATGTAAATTACTATGTGATTTTATAAACCAGGAGCCAGTTCACAGTTGCTGCCCATAGCCATCAGTGTGTTTGTGGACGTGCAAAGGCACAGGATTCAAAAGGAAAACTGTCTGGGTCTGGTACCAGAGTTACCAGTTCCCAGCAGCTCCACTGGCTGCATCAGCTGGGCCAGGCCAGCCCAGCTGCTGACCTGCTCTGGCTGATGCAGTGGGTAACAAGACAGGCCCTCGATGTGTGACATACTCCACAAATCACATTGTTCTCTGTGACTTTCTAGGAAAATGCTTCTCTTGTTATTTTGGGGGGTTTTGCTTGTTTTGCTCTAGAAGTTCATGTTCAACAAAACTGATGTTTGCATGTGCTCCTAAATCTGTTTTTTAGCTCAGCCCATTACACTTGACCTTTCTTTACACCAAAAAATGATCCAAATGGTTATAATTCCTGAGACACACCATTTTTTGAACAGGTCCTCTCTGTCAGGTGCTACTTTTTGAAAGAAATCCTCATATATCACTCTACAGAATGGAGCATGCATGTGAATCTTGAGGCCATGTCAGCTGTAGTTGCTCTCACTGCCTGAGATCTCCTGGCAGTACTGGGAGTGCTCCTGCACCTCCTTCTCCACCCAACACTGAATGGATTTAATCACAACTCGGTTCATTTTGCTCTTTTTAAGCTGATGTGGTTGATTTTGCTGGTGGTGGAGGAAGGTGCATGCACAGATCCCTTCTGCTGGCTGCAGGGCACATGTGGGAACTTCCGTGGGGGAGTAATAACAGCCAGTGGGGAGTTTGCAGTGGCTTCAATTGCAACAGCTGTTTGTAACTCAACATCTGTCCTGGCCTCAGCCTCAGCACTGTCAGTGTTCTCATACTGATGAACTGAGCATTTGGATAGATTGTGGAAAAACATTCCATTTTAATGGTTTTCTTTGGCTTTTTTTTCACTCTTTATGTCCCTTTGAAGGAAAAGAAAAGCACTTGTATGTAGATTTTTTCCCACAAAAAACACCTGGCTCTGTTCTCTGCTGATGGAAAGGCCTCGTTGCTTGGGGATGAGAGCACCATTTCTCGCATCAGTTTAAATTCCACTCTCCTCCTCACAGTCTCATCTCAACAAAGCAGAGGTTCAAGTTTAAACACATGCTTACATCTGTTTTATTCAGGAGAGCATGTAAGCACACACACATACCTGAAGTCAATGGGATTTAAGTGTGTGCTTCACTTTAAAGCATGTGCTTCACCGCTCCCCTGAATGCAGGGGGTTTAAGCTGAGTGCTTTGGAAATTGCAGGGGCCTTGCACATACTGGTTCTTTTATCCATCTGGAAGAAGGGCTACTGTGAAATTTAGTAAGCACTGTTCACACTTTGAAATCCTTGTGTAAAACATGCCTGTTTCTTTCCTGCCCATCTCCCTTGCAGTATATTTAGTTTACACAGAAAAGCAGGATGTGGAGATGGTGGGAATTTGTTCCTGTGCCTTCGAGTGGGCTGTGTTGAGGCTCATGGGGGTAGGTGGGCATTCAGACTGTGGCTGTGCCCTGCTCTTCTGTCTAAAGAGTGATGGCACCCAGCGCTGCATTATTTAATCTGTGACTGGCACTGGAGTCTTCCCAGTGGCCACTTGTAAATATTTAACTTGTCCAGGACACCAGAAGCTTTCCCCAGACCATGTTAGAATGGACAGCTCAGAGGCAGCCTGAAGAGCAGTCACTCTTACCTGCCTGCCTGGCTGTTGGTGGTACTTGGATACCTCTTTACACCTGTAATTTCCCTTCAGATGTGGAACTGCAGCTCAGCAGCTGGGCCCCGATGTTTTGAAAATCTTTGAGAACTAATTAGGCTCTCCTCAGAGTATGGCTCATCCAGCCAGTCTGAATAAACAAATGGCACCGTTTGTATTAGGAAATGTTACAAATGACTGATCCCTGTCATGGGGTAACATTAATCTTTTTAGTATAGATTTCCAATAGTTAACCATCTGGCTCCATGCAGTTTTCCAGAAAACATTCACTACTGGGGCTGGTGGAAAGAAGAAGGTGGGATTAATAACCTGAACACATCATATGAAGCATTAATCTTTCGGATTGGCCATTTGTTTTTATCAAAACAACTCCCATAAGATAATATTTCACAGCATGTGGCACTTGCCTGGACTTCTTTCAAAATGAGAAAATGTTTCCGTGTCTGCCGTGATCTGCAGTTTACAAATTCAGTGTGAATGATAAGGGCTGGAAGAATTGTATGTTCTCTTCTGCTTTATGTTGCATTTACAGTCCCGGCCTGTTCAGTGGAAATGTGTGTGCTTTGTGATACTGGTTGTTACAGCACTTCATTTAAAACAACCCTTCTATATGAGAATCTAAAATTACCCAAGTCAATGTCAATAATTAACACACAGGCTGGGACAGGCACTGCATTCATCTGATGGATGAATTTTGTCAGCTGAGCTGTCCAGGCAAGCCCAGAGTCTTGGTGCAGGTTAAATGATCTCAGTCTGGCTGAGCATTTAGGCACCTGCTTGACTTTAATCACCGCTTGTTCTGCAGATTTCACTGGTCCTAAGTGCTCTGTTGAAATCCAGCCCCGTGACTTCGGTCCTGCCTCAGGTCCCTGACTTGCAAGCTGTGGCAAATTAAAGGCAAAACCAGCTGCAGAGGTTGTGGCCCTCAGGCTGTCTGTCCTGCCCCTGTGATGGAGATTACTCCTCTGCGAGGCAGGTGAACGAATGGCTGCTAAAGCACATTAGTTTAAACCGAAGCTGGAGACAAAATACTCCAAGTTAAAAAGCTGAGCACTCCAGAAGCTGCTTCATGAGCTGTGTCATTGTCTCCGCTGTGGCAGAGGACAGCTGCCATCAGGGGGTGCGGAGATGGTCACGGGGATTCAAACCACTTTGCCCATCTGATTTTAATCCCTCGCTGCATGCAAATCAGAGCTCTCAGTCCCATCCTTGACAGCCCGGCTGCTTGCAGAGCTGGCTGGCTCTGTGCTGCTGCCTGCCCTCCCTGCCCTGCTGGGGCTCTCCCGCCTTCAGCACTGCCCAGTACCTGAGCAGCAATTCCAGATGGAATCTCCAGACAGCAGGGACTGCACCTTCCATGTGTTTGGCTGCAGCATATTGTGAACACCACCAGAACAGAACTAATAATTTTCCTAATCTGCATGTGACACGAGTGCGCTTGAGTAATGTACAGCACTCTGTACATAAACCATGTTTATACCTTCTCACCCAATCATGTCTGTTGCAGTATTTCCAAATAAATGGTGGGGTTCTCGGTGATTCTTCCTGATAGAGAGTGATTTGTAATAATCTTGTCATGCCAAACTCATAATAATACTAAATGAGGACATTGGTTGAAGGAAGTGATTGTAAATTACATGCAAATTCAACCCTTGCTGGCATTAATCAATACTGAAACACAACTTTTGCATTCCTGATATAATACTGCTGAATCTAATCCCATGGATTTTACATTTCCATGTGAATTAAGCATTTATTTTGATTTAAACCTTTTTTTTCCCCTACTGGGAAAGGATAACACTTTTTCGGGGTGGGTATTATACAATCTTGACAGACCTGTACTTCCATATGCAGAGCTGGTAACTTTTGGGCATAGTTAGTTAATCTGTAGTGCTTACACTGGTTTGCATTTCTGTGTGGTTGTGAATTAAGATGGTGTGGGTAAAGCTTTTTGTAGTTAGGCTCTCTGAAAAACGTCCTCTGACCTCAGAAACAAAGCATTGTTTTAGTTGTGTGGCAGCACTTGATGGAGAACCATCTCCTGGTGATTGTCAAAGGAGTTTATTTTCATTACATGGGCCCTGTACGCCCTGATTGGCACTGAAGGGCCACTGACTTAGTGAGAATATACACTACATCAGACCCAATTGGGAATGGGTGGGATCACAGTATTCTGTTAGATTTTGATCTTTTTTCAAGATTTGGTAGAACTAGAGCTCAAAGTGAACCATCAAACCCGTTTCAAGGTTATTATCTTTTTGTCAGGCATTTCAATACCAATGTATTTTGGTTCAGCAGCCTCAGTACTGCATATTAGCAGCACAGTTGTAATGATATTTTCATATGTATTTCCATTAAAAACAGAGAGAGGCTTCCATATCCTATGATCAGTTTTCCATTTAATCTTTCCTCTAGTATCATCCACTCATTTTGGTTGAATGTGGAAAATGCAGTTGATTGTTTTTGATAACCACTAATGCATTCTGCCAGTGATTTCTTTCCACTCGTTATTGTAATACAAGAAGATTAATCGTACTTGATTTTGTTTTAAAATATTAGACATCGATAATACAAAAGCTGACACTTCTGGGAATTTAACCTACTGGATTATTTATGTCACAGACAATTTTTTTTATTTAAGCAATTGCTTCAGAGTAAATGCAGAGAATGTCAGCTGTTTATTCACAGCCACGTGCATAGACTGGTGCGTGTGTTTTCTAGGAACAGCACTGCTATGGCACATTTTCATTCTGCTAAACTGTAGCTTTTGAAATATTTAAGAGGCTGTCGTACTTCAGTCCTACCAATCTCTTTATTTTAGGCCTGATTTAAAGCATATTGAAGTCAATGCACATTCTTTGTTTGATCTCCGTACATATAATTCTCAGTGACTGGAAGTTAATAGAGCAGATCATCCTCTGTGATACATGGAGTTGGTATTTATGTGTCTGCACGAATGTGTGTCCGTGCACATGGGCACAGCAAACCTCAGAGCCTTGTGCTGTGGAGTTCCTTGTCCTGGAATCCAATTTATGTGGGAACTGCTAGCTTACTATAAAATGGGCAACAGTGGAAATAGCTGACACGGCTCATTGCAGTTATTTTCAGCAGCTGGGGTTCAAAGGTCAGTCCATTTAGCACTGCAGGGCAGGGCTGCAGCATCCTTGGTGCTGGGTGTGTTAACTTTGGTTAAAGAGGGAGCAGAGGGTCTGATGTAAAAGTCACTGCTTCAGTAGGCTTTGGGTCAGAACCTAAATGCAATTCTTATCTGCTAGATTGTTCAGCTGTTACATTTTACAAGAATATTTGTGTGTTTCTTTTGCATTAATAGTCTGAGGGAAGTAATATTTTTCAGAATAATAAAACTGTTAAAGAAATAGGGTCTGATTTTCTGTTTCTTTAACACTGACATCGGGATGGTGTAACTCTTTTGAAATCAATGCAGTTACACCAGAATAAAGCTGCTGTTAATGGAGTGCAGAAATTGATGTTAATGGAGTGGAGAAATCTGAGAACTTCTTTATATCAGACTCAATTGACTCTAATTTTGATCATCTCCCTTGAACTGGAATTAGTAAACACTGAAATAGATAGAACTGCACTGGAGTAAAAGCAGTGTAATGGCATGGAGAATCCATCCTTTGTCAGTCAAAATGACTGCTAAAGAACCATTCTAACTTGAATTTCTTTAGTGGAAATTATTCTTTAACCATTCAACTTAACTTGAATGGTTTTGGAAATCCAGCCAGCATTTCAGTTGCAGCTCACATTCTGTGTTTTATGGAACAGGTTTTTGCCTCGAGAGCATCTTCTCCAAATGCATCACTGTTGTAATTCAGCTTCCTTCAGATGAAGTAGATGGAGGTAAATTTGGCATTCTGATGAAAGCCAGAAAACCAGAGTCTGCAAGTTTTAATAGATCTTCCAGACTGTTACAACAGTACGAGTTAGAGATCAGATCATGGGATTCAAAACACACAGAAGCACAAATGAAGGCAATTTGCTTTCCAAGGTCTCCAGTGCTTTGTGCTTAGATGTTTGCAATTGCACATTTGTCTGTGATAACTGTAAAACATTAGACTCTGAGAGGAAGCTCTTGTTTTTCAGTGCCTCCCTGATGCTGGTGTGAGTCCCATGTGGTTGCACAAGGCCAAAGTCATGCAGATAAACAGCAGTGAACTCTGTGATCTCTGGGAGGGGCTGTAAGTCATTAGCAGGACATTGTTCTCCTCTCCATCTTTTCTATTGCTCTGTGCAGAAAAAGTGACTGTGAATTAGAGCAGCATCTAGAACCCCCTGCCACAGGGGTACACCGAATTCAGTGTTGTGAGAATTCATGCTGTGCCTCCAGCTGTCACAGCAAAGACGTGGCTTTTGCCACCACTTCTGTGCACCCTGACGGTCCCATGGCCTCACTGGTCCTTACTGACCCCAGTGCCTTGTTGGTCCTCGTGCACTGTTGGTGCTTACTCAGAGTGACCCCTCAGCTGGTCTGGGGGAAATTGGGCTGGAATGGAGGCACCTTGAGTCCAGAGGCTGCAGCATCGTTGAACATCTCTCCTTTCTGGTTACATTGCAGACCTGGGGTAACAATTTACAGAATGTACTTCTGGAATTTTGGAGATTCAGACTTCCTCTTTGGCCTGTGAATTTCGTTGTCACTTCATACCTGTCTTTCAGCCAAGTACAACAGAAAGGTGCTGGGATTGCAGTCAGAGTGTGGAATGTCTTCCCTGTTGTGTTGTCATTTTCAACACTGGAGCTTTCTGTGTGTGAAGCAGACTTCAAAATTGTCTGAGATCAAACCCCTCATATTCACAGAGCAATGAGAACCATTGCTTGAGGTTCTGAAATTATGGTGGGGAGACATGGGGACTGGGACACTCTTTAGTTGAGGGGAGCTGACGTTAATGATCCAAATTTCACTGCCATCCAGATTTACTACATTTACTACATTGTTTTGAGCAATGACTGTGGAATATTGTAGTGGTTTGGTCCAAAATACTCATTACTGTTTACCTTCTGTGAGGTAAGAATTAGGAGAAAAGCAAAGCAGGCACCAAACTTGAAAGAATATAAAGAAGTTTATTAACAGACCTAGAAGAGGGAAAAAGAAAAAATAAAATCATACCACACCTTCAGAACTCTTCTCCTCCCCCCCACCTTTCTCCCTTCTCCCAGTGACAATGTAAAAAGACAACCCTTGAGATGTTCAGTCTGTTTACCACTTCCGTAAAAGCCTTGTTCAGTCCATTTAGGAAGAGGAGTCTCTCTTGCCCATGCTATGAAAACATTATCACAACGAGCCAGCCACCCGGGTTGGTTCTCTGCTCGCATCATGTGAGAGTCCCTACCCACGACTTGCAGCTTTTCCCACAACTGCTTTCGAGGATCCACTCTTGAAGGTTTTTGGGGTACAATTTTAAGGTTGAGCCGTTCAGAAACAAAAGTTCTCTTCACCCATCTCTGGGAGCATTTCATCTCTAAGAATAGAGGCCCTTCTCCTTCCCTGGGAGCAAAGGGTCCTCCTCATCTTCATCTCTAGGACTATCTCTGGGAGCATCTCTAGGAACTGAGGTCTTCTCCTTTCCATTTGGAGCAAAAGTCCTCATCGCTTCCATCTCTCCCTGTCCAAACTTCTCATGAAATTACGGCTGCGTCAGCATCTGCCTATCTCAGCGCAGGTGCTTTTGCTCACAAGGACAAGTTGAATGCTCCACCCCCCATGCCTTCATGAAATTACAACGGGTACTCTGATTCATCATAGCTTTACAACAGAATATCAGCTTTAAGCATCTCCTCTTTCTCCTCCCTCAGGTGTTCAGCTCTTCACAGCACAAAAAGGGTTAACCAGGCCTTGCAGCTGGAATTTCTCTTATCGCTGTTGCTCACATGATCTTTGCCAGGCAGTGGTGGGCAGCTTTCGGCTGAATCTTGGCTGCACTGGAGAGGGGGAGCCAGGCTGCTCCATCTGCCCACAGCAGGGCTGTGGGGGGCCGCGGGTGGAACAGGGCCCGTCGGCTCCAGGATGGCCGTGGCCTGGCCCCCACACGGGGCCCGCAGCCACCTGTCCCAGCGCCAGAACCGAGAGAGAGCTCTGCCCGGGGTTTGTCTATTCTTAAATGTGAACCACAGAGGCGGTCACAATTTTAAGTGGCTTAAAGAATTGTCCATATTCAAACTGGCCGCTGATAGGTTCTGTCAGGTCACAGAGGAAGTTGTAAGCACCCCTTTGCAAGAACATCACTTACGGGACTATGCTTGCTAACCCATGACAAATATATAACCTGTAAATGTCTCAGCAGATTCCACAGAACAGAGCTCAACAGATGAAAGCTGTCATCCATGACTGGATCCTTATTTTTGAGTAAGAAATGACTACACCTGGAGCATTGCTCCTGGAGAGGAGTGAGGTGATGACTGGCTGTTTTACTCTATTCCTCCTGGGATCTGAGTGCCAACCACTGAAAGAGAAGCCAAATGAAACATTAGGGACTTTGCAAGTATAACCTACTATCCTAGCACTGCAGTGAAGTTTAGAGCTAATGAAAAGAAAGTAACAAGCCACTGGCTTAAAAAAGAGGCAGGAGTATTTATTGTATCTGGTAGTCTAAATCTAAAGTCTAAGTCATTACTGTATCCAACCAGAAGCCTAAAGGACTGGATTTTTCCTTTTCTGTGATACAAATCAATTCGCAGTGTTGCCTTGGGCATCTCAGTTGTGGGGCTTCAGTCTCAGTGATTTGAGATCTATGGATAAGAAAAGAGATGAAAATATCTTGATCTAAAGCAAATTGTTGTAGGTAGGAGAGATAGACCTGGGAGCAAAGAGAGGGTAGGTGTTGTCTGCACTGAACAGGTAACAGCTGTGGCTGACTTTGATATGAGTTTTCTGTGGCTGAAATTTCCCCTCTTGAAAAGGGATAGCAAAAGGCTGGCCATGTGTTTCCACACCGGGCTTGGCCATGACACAGTAATTTTAAAGCAAGATATTTGTACCTCAAAGCAAAGCTGGATTTTACCCCATGGCTAAGAACACTGGCAATTGCTGCCTTCCCAGGGAGCACTCCAGCACCTCTTGTTAACTGCTCATAAGAGTTCAGCTGGTTTAGTACAGCCTGTGCAGGGCAGTTGTATAGCTTTTGTAGGTTGCTAAGTTATACACAATCCTTTTACTGAGCACATACAGCAAATAAAATCACCTAAGTGCTGCATAATGGATCGTGGGGCCAACATCTTTCTCTTTCTTCATTTTGTAGCTTATTTCAGCCTCTGAGAAATGTGAACAATTATGCAGGTGTAGTCGCTACCAAAAGTAAGAAAGATTGAATTTGCTATTTGTAGCACTATAAAGCAAATACAGAATTCAATAATGTGTATTTTCATTATCCTAATGGAAGATTTCAGTATGTTAAATGTGTTCAGATGTCCTTGGCAAAATTGGGGTCAGTCATGTGAAATGGAGACAAAATGTGTTTCATCATCTTGTGGTTATTATACTACAAGGATTTCATTGTAAAGTGCAACAAGTAATTGCAGCCACATTTCTGATGCTATTGACTGCTTTATCTAATGGAAATGATTTCTTTCTTGATTATTTAAAATGGACCTTTTACCATTGTCATGTAAGGGAGTTGTAAAGTTTTTTTGAAAAAATACGTTACACTACCACCATTAACAACAAAAACAACAACAAATTAAGAGTGTACACTTCTCAGATGGATTTATCCAAGGATCTAAAGGTGCTTTAGGAAGAATATCCAAATTAAAGTTCTTGTGTGGAAGGCAAATGGCAGAGATGATGGGTTTAAAACTGAGAAACTGTGCTAGGCCTGATGGAAAGCTGCACAAGTCCATAGTAACTCATCCATTAGTGCAGCTCCTTGGGCTGAGCAGTGCTATCCCCACGTGTGCCTCAGTCAGGGGGGTGTTTGTGTCCCTTCAGGGGCTGGGGGTGAGGCTCCCAAGAGGATTCACCCACCTGGACTGACCCGTGCAGTGCTTGCCCCGTGCAGAGCGCTCGGAGCCATGTCCCAGATTTTTGGGGATTCACTGCTGCGAGGTTTGGCTGGCAGGGGTTGGACCCATTTCCCTGGGGAGCTCTGCAGGAGTGCACTGCCCTGACCTTTTAGCTCCAGATCTATCTTTGAACCCAGTGCTAGCAATGCAGTAGACCATGGATGAAGGTCCTCCTTCATTAAATCATCTTCCTCCTGCTTTTTCTGTCCCCAGAGACACCCACTCCGGTGCCTGTTGTTTCCCTCATGGGTGTCTGGACAGGCACGTGCACACACGCATGGACAGCACTCCTGAGCTCAGAGTCTGAGCCTACTAAACACAAGTGCTATAAGGGCTTGATTTCACTGCAGAGCAGCCACAGAAAGATGGGGCAGCTGTAAAGCCTGAAGGCAGTGGGGGCCCAGGCCCGTGCCTTGTCTGAGCTCAGTCTGCCCGAGTCCATGCAGGGTGTGCCTCTGAGGGATTGGTTTTTCAGATGGTCTCAGAGTGACAGAATGTATTTTCACATGACACTGGAACATGTTGTTTGCTGTTGAAGGTCTGGACTCTCACTTCCCCCTCTTCCTCATGATTCAAGATGCACTTTATGGCTACCAATTTGCAGATTTAGGATGCACTGTAAAAACGTTACAGGGCGTTTGCCTGGCAGCAAACATGCATTGCTGTGGGCTTTGGTTCACTGCAAACCAAATGTTCAGGTATACCAGGTGAAAATTTCTCAGATTGTCATTGCCAGGCTTTTCTTTTCCAACCAATAAACCATTCCTCATTTGTTTTGAATTTCTCAGTTGGATGTGTAATATATATGTGTATCTATATATATGAACAAATAAATAAATATGTTATTCATCCCAGAAACATCAGAGACCAAATACCAACACCCATAAGGCTGCACCTCTGCAGATGTGAAATAGCTGTTGCTCAAAATGGGGTTATTCTAGATTTATACCTGTGGAGCTAAGTGGAGCTTCACATGGAGGAAGGCCCAGAACATATGGCGGTACCAATTTTGTTCAGAGCAAGTTTTTAATGATTTCTACCATTTGATCTACTGTATTGTAGATTTTATAGGTCAGTGTGGATAAAAAACTAAAATAAACATCTTGTAATGTACAGCTTTGTTTGGGTAGATTTATAGAGCTGGGCAGGGATGCAGCGGGTGTGTGGCTGTGGAGCCAATAAACAGACACTGAAGTTATTTCTGCTTTTGGGGGAAGAGTTGATCAACTGCAAACATCCCCACTGCCGAGTTTGCTCAGCAAGCTGCTCGAGAGGCCCCAGCCAATAATTATGCTTTATGGAGGTGTTTGTGCTTTCTCCCCACATGCAGATGTGAGGTTCAGCCAGGCCAGGGCCCCAGGAGCAGAGTGCCAGGATTTACGGGGTCCCCCAAGCACAGTCAGGGCAGCTTTAGGGCTCTTAAGCTGCTCAGCCACAGTGTCAGGATGTTTGTGCTTGCCTCTCTCACGCCAATAATTTGCTACCAGTTGTGACTAGTTCTTTCCACGGGGCAGTGAAAATAAACCTATGGAATGGGGTGCCACAACATCTTTTTTGCCATTAGGCATGGATTGTTTTTTCTCTAACTTTTAGTTTTGTTGCTTTCAAAGGAGACTCTATTATTATTATTATTATTATTATTATTATTATTAACATGGTCACCAGACAAACTTACTATGTTAAGTCAGAGACATCACATCACTTGTATTTCATAGCTCAGTGCAATTTTCATAAAGTGTGAGACAACATCCAAAAAAACATGACTCAGAATTAGAGTTTCAGAAGATTATTATATAGACATTATTTCCCTCAGGTCATGGGCTTTAGTCAAATTTGGAAGAGAATGAAATTGCCAGCAGTGAAAAGCAGACAGAAAGGTATGAGTTCATGAGCAGAGAAATAACATTTTCATTTGTTCCTTCCCCATGGGAAAGATTCAACATTCCGGTAAATGGAGACGGTTATAAGAAATGAATTTTTGTCAGCAGGGATGTGATTTTAAGGCTCACTTATCCATTGGCAATCTAGATTTCTAACCCCAGGAATCTAGGAAATTGCTACAGAATGTAGTCTTTATTATAAACAAGTTTTTTTTCTTTCTTTTCCTTTTTTTTCCACCCTGTCTTTTTTAGCAGTTGAGATTTTTAAGGTGCAGGGCTCTGCTGCTCTGAGCATTTCAAGGGGTCGTATTGCCACAGAATTATTCTGTGGGGCTTGCTGTCCCTTTGAACTGTGCCTTCTCTGGTGCAGTGATCCCTCTCACCCAGAAATTCCTCTGATCATTGGAACAAGGATGTTTTTGAGAACTAAAAGCACCCCCAGCAATGTGGCGTTTGCAGCAGACTTTGCTCCCAAGGATCTAAGCGCCATTCCTTGCTTTGTGGTTTTCTCCCTGGTCCATTTTTTAAGCTCTTCTATTCACACAGGCGAGGCAAACGAAGTAGCCAAGAGTTTAGGGGGTGGCTCTTGTTTTTGGTGTGCACAGATAGCTGGGATTTGCAGGCTTTCTGTGGCACTGTCCCAGGGAGACTACTTTTTGTAATTAAAAGAATTTTCTTCCAAGAGAAATGTTCATTTTTTCCTTCATCTGACTCCTGTAACCTCACTCTGTATTTAGATTCTGTGAGGATGTTCAAATGTTGTTTCTGCGTCTGTATTTTATATAACCCTAAGCCCTTCATTTCTGATGATGCAGATTGGTCTCTAACATTATTATCTTCTTTTTTTCTTTTTTCATTTTTTTTTTTAATAACAACTTGGAAATATGTGCATCTAATACCTCCTTTCCTTGGTATGTTTTTGTCTATTTTAATATCTTTTCTTACAACCAAGACCTGTTTGCCTTACTGTATTGTTATCAAGAAATGTTATTGCCCCTGCCTGCCAACATCTTACTCACCGCAAATTGCATTAGTTCTGTTACCTTCATTATTATTGTGTCCAAACTGGGGTTTAATGATTATGGAACATCATGATAGAGGCTGATTAATAAATAAGAATTGATTACTCTGGCTTTGTCCATTGTATTAGGCCCAGGTGATTTATACTGTTGATGTCATTTTCTGAAAAACTGCAAATGCTTAAGAAAGACAGAGAGAGTGGAATATAATTTCCTCTTAGGAATGCACAGTCAAATTGCATTCCTTTGTCTCTGCTGGCGTGTAAGGGCAATCAGAGCTGCAGTATTAAGAGCCTCTGAGTGATCACTGACTGTATGTTAACATGGAACTATTTTCCATGTGCTTTCCTTTCTCCTGAGATGTGGGTGTCTGTGGAGTGTTTTGATGGTGTTGGCTGGCACCAAAGAAAGGGAAGGAGCTTTTCCTTCATGCACACATACAACTTTTACTAGTGTTTATTCACAGATAGTGTTCAAACATGCCTTAAGGAGTGACAAAAATGAAGCTAAACCAGAAAGTGCTGCAGCTGTACTGCTGCATCTGCATTTCCTTCTGCTGATCTGATTCTGAGGGCCTGGAAAAATCCATGGAGAGACTCCAGCCTGCTCATGCAGGTGTCCTGCTGTCCTTCCCTGGCAGCACTGCCTCGTACCTGTAATACCCATGTTCCTTTCTGAGGAACACACTGGTTACAAAGGGCTGCAAAGAAATTGGGAATTGCACAGATGTTTGCAAGTTGCTTTTTGCTGTTTTACAAACCTTTCCTGCAAACTGAGTGCAAGTGGCTAAGCATTTAGGGTCCCCTGTGTGCTGCACGGCTGTGAGCTGTAACCTGGTCCTCCTGGTGGAAATGGTGTAGGTTGTGTGTGAGTTCTCCAGCCGTGCTGGAGGATGTTCCTTGATCCACTGGGCATTGCTGCAGCTTTTGAGTCTGGGAAGGAGCTGTCGTGACACAGCAGTGTTGCAGGTGGGGCAGAAAGTGGTCACAGCTATTAGTGATTAACTCATCTGCGAGTGAGAAATGCTATTGGGCTGGAAAAGATTGAATCTTCTCTTTTAAGAGAACTCTCGTTAGTAATGGAGTTGGAGGTGGGTTTGCCTTTCTTACCCAGAATGGTGCTGTTTCCTTGCCTGAATCAGGGCTGTCTGAGCATTTTGAGTGTGGAAGGAAATGGAGTAGGAGGAGTAAAGTACTACCCTCAGACCTTTCAGGGTATCACTGATTTCTAAGTAAAAAATGTAGCAAAGAATATCATTTAACAGTTATTTGCCCCCTTCTGTCTTTGCAAGAAAAGCATAATTTTCTGTGTGCACTTGGTTTAATTCTGGCTTGCATCCATCCCATGACTGACTAACCCTCTCTGTAGCCAAGACATTTTACCGTAGCAAGATTAATCCTTCTCGGGCTGTGAATTAGCTTTTTTCACCATCACTGTGGCCTTTATCACTGCCAGGGAGTCAGTGCGTGGATAATGCAGCCGAACCCTTGGAGACATTTGGGGCAGCTCCCATCCATCCCCAGTGCCAGGAGGGGATTGGTTTGGCAGGGGGTGAAACAGGGCTGGGTGGGCAGGCAGGCTGGGGAGACTCATCCTCCTCAGGGTTGGACAGGGAGGGACCTCCCTTTGTTGCATCCTTGGTGGCCTGGGAGGAGCTGAGAGGGTGAGAAGGCTCAGAGGCTGTGGCTGGGGACAGGGAGCGTGTCCTGGGGTCTGAGCCTGAGTCCTGCAGGCATGGGGAATGGGAAGTGGCTTCGCCTGATGAGTATCCTCCTTATCGGAGAAACAGCATTAAATGGAGCTTTTCCAGGTTTATTTTTTTGGTTTGGTTTGTTTCTCTGCAAGGAAGCACTCAGTTTGGCAGTGGGCTCCTAGGAAAGCATTGCTTGTGCTCCTGCAGTATTTATTGTAATTCCTAGAGCTGTCAGTCAGGGCTCAGGCCTCGTGGTGCAGACACAGGCTCACATTGCTCACAGTCTATGAGAAATATAATGATCTGCACTAGTCAAGGGAAGCATTTAATGAAATCTCTTTCAGACATGGGAAACTAAGGTTTTTACTGCTTGTTGATAAAGTCATTCTCTTCTTACTAAGTGTTCTGTTGGGAATGGAACTGAAAGCTCTTGTGTCTGATTGTTTCTTTTGCTGGAGCTAATGTTTTGAATACATGTTTGACTCTGGAATAAATGTTTTATGTTATAGTGTGGTTGTTCCTGTGCAAAGAAGGAGCAAAGGACTTGTGCTGCTAAGTGATTTTGAGAGTCAACAGGTCAGGGGAATTGGAAATTATGAGCAAAAAATTCCTGAGAAATAACTCAGGTTACTACAAGCCCACCTGACCCTGAGCAGTCATTGGACCGGTGATGTTTTAATGCGGGGCACTGTCCTTGTGTATTTTATTTTCCTGTGGTGCTCTGCTGCCTTGGCACATCCTGCTCGAGTGGATTAAACCTGCAGAGGAACGGGAGGGGCCCTGTCCCAGATCCGGCGTGACCAGTCACATTTCGGGGCCAGGAGCAGCCAATGCTCTTTGTGGGGTTTGGAGCACGCGTGACTGGGACTGAGTGTTAGAGCCACCAAGATCCACCTGTGAAAATGCCCCTGGAGATTGGCATGAGTGGAGGAGGAAAGGAACGGAGAGTTGCAGTTTATTACCAGTAGAAGGCCTGAGAAGAAAAGCAATAGTTCCTTCTTTGTGTTGATGCAAGGCTTCACCAACACGAGCACACCAGTCCCTCCAGGAGCTGGCAGCTGCCAGCTTGATTTGTCTGGCCCATGCAAGTGAGGCAGAAAAAAACCATTCCCAATTTACCATTAGATTTTCTGTCTACACTTGGAGCTGGGTCTCCGTTTTACTTTATGAAGAAGAAAATTCTGAAGTATTGGGGTCTGAAGTTTCTGAAGTCTTAGTATTTTGCACATATATTTGTTATTTCAGTGTCCAAACCCGGCAACCATGTTAAGAATTTGTTTTTCACAAGTAGCATTTCTTGCTGCAGTCGTGGCATTTGAGTGTTTCCTCCATCTGCAGATCTTCCAAAGTGTTTCTCCAGCCCAGCCTTTCTTGCAGGCTACAGGCAGAGACTGGAGAAGTGAATGTCACCTCCTTCCTCTTGCCCAAGTTTGGATTCATGCCATTCACTCTTCAGCTGGTAGGGAAGAAATTGTGGCAATTATTGCAGTGGTTCAATGTGAAATCCTTTCAGCCTCTTTCTTTGCTTCTCCAGGGAAACTGAATTTTTTAGGGGTAAAAAAGCGGGGGAAGGTTGACATACTGCAGATTTTTGTGATTTTTTTTTTTCCCCTTACAGAGCTGCAGTGGGAAAAGATGAGACCTATGTCCTATGTCTCTTGACTCCTATTATTTTGGCTGTAATTTAACCTGTTTCTCTCTGCCCTGTTCCGAGCAAGGCAAATCACATCCCACTTGGGCAGAAAATGTTTAATACAAGAGTTCAGTTGTAAGGGAAGACTCACCTTAACTTCCAGTACCTTTCTTATTGTAATAGTTGATCTCATGGTCTTGGTGAAAATACCAAACTGGTGGCCTTGGGGTGTGGAGTCCTTTCTGTGTTCTCAGAGCAGTTCTAGTGGGATGTGCTCTGTTCTGCAGCTCAGACTTCACTGGATGGGGAGGGACAAAGGGACCAGCATGTCATGGCCCGTGCCCATTGTACCCTCAGTCTGCTTGTTGAGGCAACTGTCTGAGGTATTTTTTGAAATTGAGAGAGGAGTTCTTGGGGGCTTTCAGCCTGTTTCCTGGTCTGTGGGGTTTTTTGTGCTCGTGGTTTTGTTGTTTGGGGGTTTTTTGTTGAGTTTGTGGGGTTTTTTGCAAGGACTCAGTGTGAGGAATCTTCTCTGTGAAGTAAGATTGTGAGGGCACAGCTCATTTAAGAAAACCACTGGTAAACACTCCTCTCTTACACCACAAAACCTGCCAGCCCTTCAGAGCTCGGATAGGTCTTTTTCTGAGCATTCAGCTTGAAACATCCTGAAGTTATTTGATGACAGGTTTTATTTCTGATAGTCAGCTTTTTTCATAGAATCTCTGTGAAGAAGCCAAAGATCTGGACCACCTCAAGCTGCTAGCCAACTCCAACAACTTCTTGGAACCCTGGAATGGAAGACAGGAAGGTTGGTCATGGGTGATGTGTAACAGGAGAACATGCTCCCTGTATGTTTCCTGCTCCAAAAGAAGTAAGAGAAATTAGGCCAGTGGTTTGGTAAATTATATGAAAAATAGACCTTGCTTGCTAATAGACTGTGAAGAAACTGATGTAGTGAAGATGATCTGTAATATTTCATATTTCTCTGAGGAGAAAAAAAGATAAACTTGATGGTGTGTGATTTATTCGTGTTTCTGAACATAAAGGATAATCCCAAAGTCAACTGTGCGTTTCACGCTGCGAGGCCGAGCGCAGGATTTTCGCTGGGATTTGGTGGCTGGGGTTTGTTATGAGGACTGCGGAGGAGGGACCCGGTGATTAATGATGGAATTGGAAAAGTCTGCAGATGGGACAGCTATGCAGGAACTGCAGCCTTTTCCACGTGCCTGTTTTACTGCCTCACAAAGCATGGTGACAGATATGTTAGATTTGTTGGTGTTTGTTTGGGTGGTTTGTTGGGTTTTTTGGTTTGTTTTTTTTATCTCTTTGTATCACTCCTTCCTTTTGCTCCCATTCTCTTGGCACATCCAGGGGTTTGCCCTTCACTGCAGTCCTGTTACTCGATTCATGCTGTGTCTCTCTGCTGAGATGCTTTTTGAGCCAAAGCCTTACGTAATTTAGAAATTCAATGAACAGTTTCCTAGGACCAGAAGGGTCGTTTTTCTTTGTTCAGCTCCTGAAAGAGGGGATCTTCTTCTGATTCCTGAGAGACCTCCATGGTTCAGAAAAGAGCACAACTTCTTTTGCTTCTTGGCCTCAGGACCAACTGCTGTGATCATGGTCTTGAGGACGAAGTACATGAAAGCAAATCTGACATATCCTGCAATAGGAGAAAAAAGGAGAAAAAAACCAAACCCAAACCACAGAGAATGCCACAGAAGGTAGGCCATACAGGAGGGCATGTGCTTTTTTAGGGATTAAATGGGATATCATATACAGGGAGAAAAATACATGCACAGAGGCTTTTAGGTTCTTCAAGTACTTTGCAGTGTATTTGTACCCACGGATTTTCACCTTCAAAATATATATTAAATTGTTCATCCTGAACAAGGATGAACTTGTAGAAACAATGACACTGTTGGGTAGAATAATACATAGACGAAACAAGGTTGTGGTAGAGAAGGACCAAACCCAAACTGTAGACTGCAGCAATGTCTGTGTTACAGTGAACTGTCTCCTAAGACATGAGGCACAGATAATAGATTTTGACTAGACTTTCCTCAGCTCATGAAGAGAAAGCATGACAGATACTGCAAAGGTGCTAGAGAGACAAGATGACAAGCAGACACATGACAAGCAACAGTTCAAGCTGTACTTTTGGGTGTTGACACAATGGCAGGCCGTGGTTAGGTGAGCAGCTGGAGTGTGACATAATAGTGCTGGGTTTTGAAGGCTGTGAGAAGTGGGAGAAACCCAAACCCAAACCTCCTGCTAATGCTGTGTGTGTATTTTTTAGTGCCTGCAGCACTATTCTGAAAAGGGCAAGTTCACAGATGTTAGGGCCAGAGGGCAGGCAGTGGGCTACAAAACCTTCCGCCTTTTGGGTCACTAGTTCAAAATTACCTTGGTCCACCTAAAAGTCATTGCCATCTGGTGGGTGGCTGCAGGCCAGCACGGAATAGATGAATGGCATCAGCCCAAGCACAGGCAGCAGCAGAGGTGGAGCAGACAGCAGGGCCTCTTCTGATGGGCCTGAGGTTAAAGGGGGTAAATGACCCCCTATGCCCCAGAAGAGGCTCAGTGGCCAAGCAGAGAGTCTGTGGGAGGCAGTGAGGAACTGCTGCATTTTAACTGGGTTGGATGGAGAAGGAGCAATTTGATGTCTGAGGCACGTCCCTGTAACACACTCGTCCCGCTTAATGTTACAATACTTTGTACTCTGGATTCATGTATGTTTTTTACAAATAAATATTATTTAAAACTAGGAAAATCAAGGAGAAAGCAGAATGCTTAGGGCACACAGAGAAATGTGTAAGTGCATGTATCCTTCACGTGCAGGGTGCTCACAGGTGTGTTAGTTAAGCAGGTAATCTGTTCATTTCTCACATCTTCCAGTCAGAGTTCTTTTGCTGCAGGGTGCCCACTAAAGAGACCTTGTCTATAAGCACTCCTAAGTGACAGCTGGGAGACATGCAGCATGAGTTCATTTGTTTATTCTTATCTAGTAGCCCCTGAACAAACTGATGAACAGTTTGATTTGACAAGGTCGTACTGAGGATTTGTGAGGATTAACCTATATGTGGCATTTACCGAGAGATCAGACAGGTCATGAAGATTGGCATTAGGGAGTCTAAGGAGATCCTTTTCCCCTCCCCTCTCCCCTGAAAGCCTCAATCCAATTACTGTCTTATTTTTGACTCAATAAAAGGGAAATGAGTGTGTGCCATCCTTCACGTAAGGAGGGGATGGTGCTGTGACACAGCGAGGAGTGGGTAGGGCTGTCCAGTGATCTGCCTTTCTGGGCTGCTCACCCGATGGTATGAGATTGTTCACACCGTTGTTGGAGTCATGGCTTCTAGTGGCCTTTTCAGTTTCGATCACACTGCCTCCTCTTGGGAAGGGAGAAGTTATCTTTGTGTGTTGAATGAAGCCCTGACATAATGAGTATTGTTATTTACACTTGTGTGTTCACAGATAACAGTGGAGTTCGAGGAAGTGCCTTTGGAAGTGGCTATAAAAACACACCATCTAATGCCATGAAACACATCCTCCCTTCTGGGCAGGTGGGCATCTCTGTGCAGAGTGCACAGCCGAGCCCCTGCATTCCAGACCTTAGCTCTGTGTGTCTGAGGGAGGGACAGGCTTTATCTGCTCCTTCCCTGGTGCTCAGTGTGCAGACTCCAGAGCAGTGCTGAACAGCACGTCTGGTGTCAGCAGCTCCCTTTCTGTCAGGGTGTTCCTTATTTACTCCTGCTTCTCCGCTTGCCAGAGCACTGCAGTGCCTTTTGCTGAGCTCTGTTTCGTGCAGCCAGTTTGTATTTCTGTGGCACTGATTGTGAGAGTGCTGTGCATCTCCTCAGCCAGAGCAAGACGTTCCTCTGAGGAGCTCGGCAGCCTTTGGCACAGCCTGGGAAAGGGCAGGTTGGTGTTGTACCTGCGCAGAGGCACCACGGGGGGAGAGCCTTGATGTGACTGAACTCGGGGTGCCTAAGGAACTGGGGCACTCAGGGCACAGGAAACACTTTTATCCCATGAAAAAACAAACCAGAAATTCAGACTTTATGCTTTGATTTAGCAGGTCTGAGTGCCAAACTCATTAAATCTCTGCTTGTGTCAGATGCTGTGAAAGGGGTTTCTTTGTGATCCATGGTGCTGTGTCACTGCTTGAGTGGTGCTTTACTCCTGGAGGGCTCTCTGGGGTGGTGATCACTCACCAGGGGGTGGGAATGGAGGAGAGAATGGTGGTCCCTGAGGTCTGACTCATGAAAGCCTCATGGTTGGGTTAGTAAGAAGGAGTGTAGCTGCAGGAGGAGGGATGGAGGGATGGATGGATGGATGGAGGGATGGATGGAGGGATGGAGGGATGGATGGAGGGATGGAGGGATGGATGATGGATGGATGGATGGATGGATGGATGGATGGATGGATGGATGCATGGATGGATGGATGGATGGAGGGATGGAGGGAGGGATGGATGGAGGGATGGAGGGATGGAGGGATGGATGGAGGGATGGATGGATGGATGGATGGATGGATGGATGGATGGATGGATGGATGGATGGATGGATGCATGGATGCATGGATGGGTGGATGGATGGAGGGATGGATGGATGGATTTACTGAGCTATGCTTAACCTCTGGCTCCCAAACTTTAGGATTTGTGAGCACTTCAAATTCTATTATCCCTGATGGGGGGTTAATTATTAATTTATTCTTTAATCAAAACTAATTAAAAATAATTTTGAAGAGTAGGAAGCTGTTCATTAGGATGCCAAGAAGGAAATGACTGCATAAACTGGGCTGTGAGACATCCCCTAAGCCCAGATGTTTGCTTTATTGATGCTGCTGACTGAAGAAGCCAGTTCCAAACTGCACATCTGCTTTACAGCACCTCTGGTCAGGGGCCCTGGACTCCAGGGAATGCTGCTGGGGAAAACCCCTGGTGAAGGGCAGGAGCAGGGTCTCCTTGGCTCTGTTCTGCTCTGTCTGTATGGTCCTCACCAGCTTTGGCAGCCCTGATTTACCTATTTCATCACTTTTTGCCTTGTGTCACAGGGCAGAGCTGGAGAGGGAGCCTCCCATCTCTGCCTCCAGCAGAGTTTGGTTTGTGTGAGGCGTGGTGGCCCACAGGAAGTTACAGGGTTATGCCAGAAGAAACAAGATACTGGCTCAATTTCTTTGCCTTTTTTGCTTTCTCAAAATGAGACCTGACAGGTTTGAGTTTGCTTCCAAGCAGAGCTGCCGCACGGTTAGGTTTTAGTGTTGGCTGGCCCAGCTCATGTTGTGGTGTGTGTTGGAGCTGCATATTCCAATTAACTTTTTATGGCTCTGCACAAGGGGGAGATAAGTTAATGTGAACCAAATGTGTGGTTAGCACCGTGGTACCTGCTGCTCCTCTCAGAGAATCTAGATAACAGCGCTTTTGGCTCCAGAGAAAGGAGAGAGTAATTGCAAGTCAGGGCTTTATAGGAGAAACATTGAGTTGGATAGTTTAAGACAGTTTCCAGTCTAAAAGAAATGCAGAGCAGATACATGACCCCAAAAAATCCTGCAAGGTTCTTGAAATGTATTCAGAAAATATATTAAAACCATGCAGTGGTTTGTTTGAACAAATCAGGGCTTTCCCCAAGAGCTTTCTGCACCTCCAGTTTCATCCCTCAGACTTCAGCAGGAGCCCCGAGCCCATCAGGGTGTGCAGAGCTGCTTTGTGTGAGGCTGTGTCAGGCAGACACCTGTGCCCAGGAAAGGACTGGGCAGCCTGACGTGGGCTGGGGTATGAATTGCAGCATCCCAACTTGACTGATGGTTGAATTCTCTGTGGCAGGGCTTTAATGTGCTGAAAACGCTGCCTGTATCCTTCATGGTGTGTTGGTTACTTCTGAACATAAAGGGGTGCTGGGTGAAATGATCATTTTCTACCTAATAAAAATCCCAGTGAGAAAAACGTTGATGTTTTCTACTTGTCACCTAGTTCCTGCTCTCACTCATCTGTCTGCTCTTTCTTCATCATTTTAGTAGTCAAAGATAGAGTAAGGAAGGATGATCAGTCTTAAATCAATTAGCAGAGCTGCTGGGTGATGCACTGTGATTTTCCTCGAGTGAGGAAGCAGGTTTGAAGAGTGGCATGAGATGAAATAGGAAGCAAATGTACCTTCTGCTTTCTTAAGGATGCTGTGAAAACCGATATTAAAATGCCTGTTTATTCTCAGTCCCTACCCCCCACCTTGTGACAGCTGTTCTTAACTCTTCTAAAAAGTCATAACCATCCTCTTTATGATCTATTCCTTCTTATGACATTTATGTTGCAGGGAAAGTTGTCTAGTTGTTTTAGTGATGCCTGGCTTCTCCTCCTGGCTCTGCTATTGTCTTTGGCCCTGATTCAGCAAAGCACTTAAGCACATGATTATCTTTACTTTTATGGGATGGTACATGTGTTTACAGCTAAGCATGTGCTTAAGTGCTTTGCTGAATCAGAGATTTTGTCTGTAACCTTGGATTTATGTCTCAACCTATTCACAAGTAAAATGAGCTTAATGGTTACCTCCAGTGATACTATGAGATGCAAGCAAAATACAGAATGGCTCGAGTTTCTTTCACAAACAGCAAAACCCAAATGCCCAATATATTATATATTGCTTTGTTTCACTATAAACAAGCCTGTAGTGGATCTCTCTAGCTGGAGCCATCCAGACATTTCTGACATTATCAGTAATCCATTACGTTTATTGTTCCCTATAGGTTTGTTGTTCTTGTCTTCACTGTTTTTGTCAAAACAACCCTCCCTTGCCTTTGGTTGTGTTTTCAGACACGTAGGTATGTGTGTGTATATATATCTGACTCTGCTTTCAAGTTCAGACTTGGAATTACAGCTCCTCTTAAATAAATTAGGGCTGTGCATCTAAATCCCATTGGCAGCTTTGAAAAAAACACCCTCTGGATTGATGACAATCTGCTGGGATTGGACTGTGGTGCTTTGACTGATATGGCAGGAGAAGTGACTTCTGAATCCTCACCAAAAAGAACCAAAAAACAACAACCCAGTTTTTTCTTTGGTTGATTTCCAGCACATTTAGGAGGTGCCTGAGGAGTGTTTTACCACAGGAACAAACAAGGCAATATTCTGCTGGAAGTTGCAGTTCCCATTATTTTGGAGGAGGGCACATTCCTACCTTATTGTAATGTTTTTTCCACTTAGGTATAACAACCCAAACCCACCAGATCACATTTTACATGGTACCTGTGCACCACGGTGTGACCCACTGCTTCAGCAGTGACACAGAGCTCCTGGGAAAGCACAGAGCCTTTACCTTGTGCCACCTTAGCTCTCCCCGGGCCCCACTGTGGGGCTGCATCATTCTGAACATGTCACACAAAATCTTTTTTAATCCCATCCTAAAAGCCTTGTGTACAACAGAAGGTTGTATTACCCTTTATTATCATTTCCTACTCCATGTTCTTAAGACAGGCTTTGCTCCAAGAACACAGGCAACTTTTAGTGTTCTGCAATACTTTTCAAAACCTGTTAAAATCTGAGTTCCCTTTGAGGAAGGGTATAACTCTACTTTCATTTTCAAAGCCTTAGAATAACATTTCCTGTCTTGTTTCACATCCAGTGTATAGAGTTGAAAACCTTTAGAGAAGATTAGAGTACTGCTTTTTAGAGAAATACTAATTCTAGTATTGAGCTCGTGATCTTCATACACAGCCACTTGCAGTTGGGCTTTACAAATGTTTAAGGTTATATATATTTCTTTCTGGATAGAAAATAATCAATTGAATTCTGTGTCTTGACTGGATCATAGATGAAGTGTAATGGCAGTTTGGAATATTCCCGAGATACCTTGTGCCAACTGTCAGTCTCATCAAGTAGATCTTATCACACAGAGAGAATTGTTTGGGAATCCTTTTTACAAAATAAATAACAGTGCTGAGAAATCATTCAAATAATGGTTAATCTTTTAAGAGAAGCTGGTATTCTGTGGAAAATTGTGGTTGTTTTGCATGTTTCAAAAAGTACAACTCTAAATACTGAAATTTTACACACTGAAAAAGAGCTGCTAGGTTGAAAGTTAGTGTTTCAGGGAAGTTTGGCACTAATACAGGCACGAGGACTGTTGTTGCATTGGAATACCCAGGCTCAGCACTTCAATCTGCCTTGGGGACTTAAACCCTCACTTCAATAAAGTTAAATTATTGTACAATAAATAGAGATTAAAAATGAGCATGCTTAATGCAGAGCTGCAAGACTAGTTCTCTGTTGTCTATCAAGAGAACCAAGATTAATTGAACAGCACTCTAAAAATAAACTCCCTGGATCCACTGTTTGGATTCCAATAAACAGGGAAGCCAGGAGAAGGGGTTGGGATGTTTGGCATCAGTGGCAGGCAGCTCTGAACCCTCAGTTCATTCTCCACGTGGATTTCTCACGTTTTCTGAGCATCCCAACGCTTAGGACAGGATTCAGAGTTGCCAACTCCACCCTCAGAGCGTGTTGTTTCCTGCCTGGGGATCCAGTGGTTTTGTGTCCAAGCCAGAGCAGCACTGGGTGAGAGGAGTTTCACCCTTGGGGGGTTAAGCTGATTTCCCGGTTATCCTTTGTGGATTGAAATGCTGAATCTTAAAAGCTCTAAGTTGAAAGAGGACCAAGGGTGTGCAGTGTGTTGGGGTGTTAGAAGGGCACTCAAGGGCTTTCTCAAGAAAGCTCAAGGAAAAAGTTGCATGTGTCATATCCACGTGAGATATGGATGGATCTCGTGTAACTGATGGAATAAAAGAAAAAGCAAACTTCTTTTTGCCTCTCCTATTAAGCTGCAGTTTCTAAAAGCTGGTTCAGTATAATCTTTGTAATTGGTTATGGGGCTTCAGAAGAAAATTCAGGCTAACAGAATAGTACTGAAGTTTCAGGAGCTTTTAACCTTCTTTCCAATAATTACCAAGAATTTCAGTTACACACAGGTAGAGCTCAGCACAAATCGTTTTCTGCAAGTGACATCTCTCAGATGCTGGATTGCACTGGATTGCCTGATGGCTTTTGTATGTTAGGGTTTGGTAACCAGTGGTTATCTCCTTGGTCCTGGCTGAGTTCCACCTGGATTTCCCAGTCCCCCAATTCAGTGTGGTCTGCAGCTGCTGCCCATAATGTGGGTGCCCCTCTGGCAAGCACTTGGGAGTCCTGTTTGCCCTCTTGCTGCATGTGTAGGTGTTTCCTGAGCAACATGAAGGTGATTTCTGATCCATGAAATGCCAGTGGAGAAAGGGCAGAGTTAGTTCAGGTTAGGGCTTGGCTGTACGAAGACTCTTAGGAAGTTACACTGAGGAGTGTGATTTACAGTCGGCTGGCAGAGCCACATTAAAGCTCCTTGGTGGACCCTTAGCTTTAGAACATTTTAATTCAGTTGTGTTTACATCCTAAATTGCTTCCACATTAGTCAGGTATTGTCTTGCAGTGTAGTTGGGATCATTTAGGAAATGACCTGTTCCCAGCTGGCAGTTGCCAGCCATGAAGCCATTCCAGGGTGTTTCGGGTTCAAGTGAAACCATTTCTGCCCCATTTTCATGTCTTGTGTCTCCCCATGCTGATACTTCCAGTGGTGCTATAGTCCCAAAAACCTGCAGAAACAGGGGACAGCAATTTCCTAATTTCTCTATACTTTTACTTTTTGACAGGCTCTGCAAGAGCTGCTTCTCCCACCCCTCCCTCTCTTGGCCCTATTGCTGAATTGAAAGATTCGGCAGCACAGCTTCCAGCCCTTCTCTGGGGAGTGAGACAAGGTGCAGTGAAGGTGATTATCTCTGACCTGCTCCATTTCCCTCTGGAGCAGGCCCGTGGGAGCAGTTGCATCAAGCTGGTCCCTGCACTTCAGGAGTAACTCCTCACCCTGCTTGGGTTACACCCCAAGAAATCTCTAGCCAGAGGAAGGCTGCTGTCCTTAGCAGTTGTGTCTGTACACAGGTTTGTAGCACTGTTCAATCAGCACACTTCACAGCCTTATTCAGATTAACTTCCAGTGTGTAAGTGTGAAAAGCAAGCCCTTGATGACATCTGGCTGTGCAATTCAGGGCTGTTTGCTGAGAGCCAGTGCTTCGGTAATTGATATGGTTGCACTTTCACTCATCAGTGAGCATTCAGCTACAAGGACCAAGTTAGAATGCATTTCTTTGTCCCTTCTAAAATAGAAAAGAATTTTACACCTTTTTGACTGTCATTCAGCTGTGTGCTACAGCTTTCTGGTGACGCCACCTAGAACTAATTTTAATCTTACCAAGCCTGCCAGAAGATGAGTATTTTTGACATAGGAGTTCCAGGGTGCCTAAAGGATTTAAGTTCTTTATAAAGACCTGTTTTCTTATTTACACCTGTCTACTTTGAGAATAGTTTTAAGTGCCTCGATTTGTTTATCTAATACAGAACATGTGTTCAAAACAATCTCTATAAGAGTATCACAGTCTAATAAAAATTTTATAATTTTAGGTGAGAGAGCTGTTAAAGTGAAGAATTTGGAGTATTAAGAGCTGTCACAGCCAGGTGTCAGGGCCTGAGTGTCAGTGAGTCTCATCACTCCTGAAGTGGAGGGTGACAGGGTTGATGCAGGAACTTAAGAGAATTATAAAACAAAACTGCCATTAAACTTACTCCAGTAGTTTTTCACTATTTACCTTCATGTTTATTATTTCATATGACTTCACCCTGCCATTCCTTAGAGAATATTATTAAATATAATGAATTCAGTTAGTTACAGGCCCCATATCCAGGCTTAGCCTTAGAAGCTCCAGCTTCTCTTTGATCTCCGACATACCAAAATGTGTGATTATGCTATAAAAAGATAATAGAGGGAACATCAAAGGAAAGTTGAAAAATGCCAATGTGGCTTAGTAACATAACAGCTTAAGAATAGCAGCATAACATGGAGACAACCCTAGTTATGTCTTAATGCATTTTAATATGTGCGCTGCAAAAACACTGTACCACTGGTGTCTGCAAAGCAGGAAAGCTCTCCCTTCTCCAGGAAATCTTTTCAAATAGAGGATATATTTGCAAGTTACTATTACAGTCCTGATAAGTTGGGTGGAAGAAATTCTGTTCGTGTAGGTGATCACTTGAGAGGCTTTCCTGCCTCATCCCTGGGCTCTGTCATTCCTCCTCCCGGAGTTAGTCAGGGCTTAACCTTTGAAGACAACAATAACTGTCTCCCATGGGAACATCAAAGCCACTTTTGGCCAAAGAGGTGATTTAGGTGTACTTACTGTACCTCAAGCTAAATGTCAAGTGTGATTAAACCTCACTATCATGTCGTGCTTTAAGTAACAAAGTACAGGAACTTAAGAGTGGCTGCAAGCCCTTAAGACATCTCTGGTTGGAGGGGTTTTCAATCTGGATGTCGTGCTGTCACCCTTGGACAGCACAGCCCCTTTTCCCCAGGCAAATGGACCCTATCTAGGGGAGGTGGGATGGATGCAGGCAGTGTTGTGTTAGGCCCTCTACAGAAGAAGTTTCTTACAAAAAAACAAACAAAAAAAACCTCCCCCAAAACAACAACAGAAACCAAAAAAAGAAAAAGAACAAAAAACAAACAAACAAAAACCCCCAAAACCAACCAACCAAAAAAAAAAAAAGAACACCAAAAAACCCCCATGGGCTCCCTTCAGAAGCACTCTTGCTGCTTACAGTAGTTTCCATCTTTCACCCAAGGGTTTCACCTGCACAGGTTATTCAGAAAAACCCAGTAATGGGTGCCCCTCAACATCAGCCCCATCTTAAAAACGCAAAATCTGTAAGACAAACTGATAAAAGTGATGTTACCAGAGCCTGGCAGAAGGAGAGAAGCACTCACCACTTCTAAAGGGCCATGGGAGAGCCAAGGATTTGTTTGTTCCAGCATCCTTGTTGATCACACAGTTGGTTACATGTGGAGCCTGGAGCATTCACGGTGTATCCCACGTGTCTGGCAGAGACTTTCTGGTGGGATTAGTGATACAGGACAGCTCAGTTTTAAGAAAACTGCCCAAAATACAAAATTCACCTGGAGGTGAAATGGGATGGTCTTTTAGGTCCCTTCCAACCCAAGCCATTCCTTGATGCTATGATTCTGTTCACGTTCTCTGGTTGTGCCTGTGACTGTACACTGGATATTGGTAAGAACCAAGCATTTATAGTTTTGCTACAAAGGTGGTAGGCCTGGTCCTCTTTTCTAACAGACATTTGAAAGTCTTTTGAGGATGGTAGAAAGTTGTCCCACACAGACATAAGAAAGTTTAAAAAAAATTTAAAAATTAAAAGAAGAGTTGTCTAAAATCATTTTGCTTTGGTTTGTTTCAGAATGCTTTTTCAGCCACAAAACCTTTCCAAACAACTGAAATAGACTGAATGGGTCCAGAACATTATCTGCTGAGATCCTTTGCTTTAATCAGGAGGAAGGGGGCACATCCAGCTCAGTTGCCCCTCAGCCCCTCGTCCCCCTGCCACGCTGCCTCCAGCAGGGAGGGGCTGGGCCCAGTTTCCCACCCCTCATCCTCACTTGTAATTCTTTAAGATCTGAAGAAACATAAGCCCCCGCTGTTTAGGGAAGATAATTGCTGTGCCCAGACAGCTTACAGGCTACATAAAGTGTGATATTGCGTTTTTTTATTGCAGGAAGACACCCACTAGTGAAGGTGTCTGGAGTACTGAGAGCTGTGAGACCTCCTGTTACCTCCAGCTCAACACCAGCCCTCTCTCCGCTGAATTTTGTCTTTCACTGAGGAGAAAAACACAGGAATCCACTGTCCTAGGCTGAATTAATGCTTTGGTGGTTTCGTTTTCTTTATTGCTTCAATTTGAGTTCTCTCATTTCCAAAACCGTGTTTATTTGCTCAGATCTTGTGTAGACAGCTCTCACATGATACAGTCCTGATGATTTTAAGTATTTTGGCTGGATTTTAAATAGGAAATGGAGTGTTTCATTTCCTCTTCACAACAGATTATCAAGATAGAAATTTTATTAAATAATCAGAGGAGTAGCCACCCAGGATGGGTTTTCTGCTTGTCGTAAAAAAGTGTGATTTTTACTTCTCTGTACTTACTTATTGTAACTAAAAATAATTATGTAATTTAATGAACAAAAAACACCTTAAACCATCACAGCCTGACCATAAAATATTCCTTACTTTCTTTTCAAATGCTTTTTAATAAGTCTTGCAGTGTTGTGGTGCAGCAGAGCACAGAGGCAGCTGTCAGGCAGCAGCAAGTGATGAGAGAGATCCTCAGGGACCCCAGAGTTTGTGTCCTTGCTTTCCTTGGGATCAGGGCACTGTCTCGACGTGTCCTTCCAGCACACTGACCCTGAAAACTGCAGGGCAGAGGAGGAGCAGGCTTTTGCCTTTCATTTCCCCTCAGACCTCCAGTTTTCAGAGAGGTTCCTACTCAGGAGCTGATTTTGCAGAATCAAAGCCCTTCCTGACGGGGCTGGCTGTGCCCTGGCAGCCTTTTGTGCCTGTACAGCCCTTCCACCTCCTCTGAGGAGCCTTCAGATGCCCTCAGTTGTTGTTGTTTTTCAAAACCATCAGTGCAGTTCTCATCTGCTGCTGTAATGAATTGGGGAATCATAGAATAATTCAGGCTGAAGGGACTCCAGGCAGTTTCTAGTCCAGGCTCTGACATCAGACCAGGCTTCTCGGGGTTTCATCCTCCCAGGGCTCCAAAGCTCCCCTGGGTCTCCCAGGCCAGGCTGTGTCACCTCCTGTCCCCCCAGGGCTTTGTCACCAGCCTTGGGGCTCACAGAGGGTCAGCCCTTCCCTGTGAAGGCATGTGAAGATCTTTTCCCTCGCTCCATCATTTTACATTCCAGAAAACTTCAGAATAGTATTTTGGGGGGGGGGGGGGGGGGGGGGGGGAACAGAGAAAAAGAAAGATTATGTTTTGCTTTCTGTGGATGACTGTAAGAGATCTTTCACTGCACCCTGCCTCAGCAGGAGTAAAACCTTCCAGTGCCAAATGAAAAAGGCAGCCCAGCTCCAGCCCTGCCAGGACTCCTCAGTGAGCAGTACTTTCTCCCCAGCAGCTGTGTGGGGCTTTCTAAATATGACAGTCATATTCACCTCAAAATCCTCCTACTTTTGAACCTCAGCACTTGCAAACATTGGCAGGTTTTGTGTTCCGATTCATGTTTTTCTTTGGAGAACAGGTGCTTTATAACTGGTCTTTGGCTGGCCGAGACAGGCACTGAAAGGGAGATCATACAGAAACCCAAAGGATACGGGATTTAGGAGAAAAAGGGAGGCAGAAGATCACATTTTGATGAACAATTCATACAAGTGTCCTTTCTGAAGTGGCAGTTTTCTATCTGTTGCTGGAGACCTGCCCTGTTGCACATGCATAGAAACAATAGGTTGGGATTGAAAGAAAAGAAAAAATTGTTTTTTCTTTATAAATTATAAAAAAGAATAAAAAGGAACGATTATATTAAAATCATTGAAATCATCAAGACATTAAGAAAGAACACTTTTTATTAAGCCTGGAAGGCATCTAGTAGCATTCATACTGGCAGGCACTCACTACAGGACTGCATTTTTCATTTCTCTTTCTGTTGTTGTGATGAAGCTGGGAGGAGCCCCAGGAGATGCGGGAAGGGATGCAGGAGGAGCCCGGGAGGTGCAGCAGGATTCCTGAGAGGTGCGGGAGGAGCTTCATAGGTGTGGCAGGTGAGCAGGAGGTGAAGGAGGAGCCCCAGGAGGTGCGGAGGAGGTGCAGGAGGTGCGGGAAGAGGTGCAGGAGATGCGGGAGGAGCCGCACAGGTGCACAGGTGAGCAGGCTGTGGCGCTCAGCCCTGCAGTCAGTAGGTGGTAGTGGAGGTTTGCAGTGGAGGTGGTCTCCTAATGCCTCGTTAGCCACTTGGATTTTGCGTGGAGGATGGGCAAGGGGAGTGGGAAGAGCTGTGGTCTGTTTGGGGGAAAAAAAAAATCACAGCCTATTAGTTAGAAGCAATGAAATGGAGACAACTTCAGGGACTCCATTAAGTGCGGCGTGTTTAGGCAGCCCCAGTCCCCAGGTGAGCTGTGCTGTTCTGGAGGATTGTGTACTGCAAAATAATTGGACTTGGGAAATCAACTGGGCTTCAGTGGCCTTGTGTAGTCTGATACCAGGGAAGGAGTACGGGGGGAGAACATTTCCTTTTTCTTAGTTTTCTTTTTTTTTCTTCCAGTCTAAAGGCTGCAATGAATACAAAGAGGAAACGTCATGCTGGATAGATTTACTGTCAATAGTCCTTTGAATAATACAAACAATGGCTATAATTAAATTTCGTTTTGGCTGGGGATTATTTGAAGCATGTCATCGTAACACCAGCTTGTAGTATATTATTCTCTTGGCATCCTGGACTTTTCCTATTCCATTCACTGAGTAAAAATTATCCAGAATTCAATCAGAAAAGGCTGAATCTGCAGGGATGTGTGTTAATGCATTGATATGTCTAGAATCAAATTCTTAAATAAAACATCCCTGCTTATTTGTTTATTTATTTATTAAAGAAGATAAATTAGAAATGGCAGAACAAGTTGAACCAGAGCCACTTTTTGCTAGACCTAGACCAATTGCTAGATAAAATCATACTGACAGTGTTACTGAGGGGCTCCAGTGATACATGAATCACGGGTCAGGGCTGTGACTCTTCCTTCAGGTGAGCAAAGCCACTGTTTAATAGAGTAAAAGTTGTCCCACACAGAGCCCCAGCACTCCCAGCAGTGTGTGTGGCATGGATACCCTGTATTCCCACATTTTCCCACTGGCTCTGAGGAACACCTTGACCCAACAGTGATACTTAGAAAATGTAACATTGCTAAAATGCAAATTTTGTCTTGTCTGATGTGTGTGGAGAAAGGTTGTGAGGCATCAGCATTATTGAGAAAGTGATGAAAAATGGCATGTTTGGTCTGAGAATGAGAATGCAGGTCCAGTGCAGATCTGCAGACGTGTGGGGGGCCCATCACTCAGTGTTAACAATTGCAAAGGTGAAAGGAAAAGAGATTTCTGACAATGCCTAAGCCCCTCAGTACCCTCACTAAACATCTTCTCTGCTCTGCTCTTGATAACTGCAGAACCTCTGGTATTAATTTGGTCAGTGTAGGCAAGACTTGAGAAAATAATGCATTATTGAGTTAAAAGGCACAATGTAAGGTGCTACTGGATTAAGAACGGGTATGCTGTAGTGTAAGTTAATGGAACAGTAATAGTGAGAAGTGACCTTCTTCCCCTCCAGAAATGGAAAAAAAAGCAACACTTAGCAGTAGGAAATAAGATGGGAACCTCTGAGTGTAAGGTCACTGCAACTCCCAGCACATGTGGCCCTGCAGTAATAAAATGGTGTCTGTGGCAAACCAGTCCATCACTCGCTGCTATTAGGGCATAAACAGGATCATATTATATTGCTGAAGTCCTCTAATAACAGATAAGTACTTCATGTGTCTCTTCCTTAAAATACCAGTTGCAAATTAAGAAAACACTTACACGGAATAAAAAAAGAAGATATGATCTTGTTCAGCAGTCATCTTTTCCTCTTAGCCAAAGCCATTTCTGTGGCACTCCTGCTTAGTCCTGCTTGCACCATCACGAAAGAGGACAAAACCCCAACTCAAAGCAAACAGAGAAAGCAAAACTTCAGAAAAATGCCCTTCAACACTGCATTTCTTGGGTGCAGGATTTGTTTTAGACTAGCTAGAAGACAGAGTAATTAGCCTATGCATTTCCTCATTAAAATATCATTAGTGAAGGCATTGTTCCTTCAAGATGTTGCACAGTTTATTGCACTGTGTTATGTCACAAAGGGAGTTGTTGTCTGTGAGTGTGAAGAGGCACAGGCAGAGTTGTCCAGACCCACTGTGGCCTTGATTATAGCAAGAAGCCCCTTGTCATTCACATGGTTTTATCTGCTTAGGCAGGGCTGGCCACTGACGAGGGGACCCTGGGCTGTGGCTTCTCTTGGAAGACACTGGATATATTATTATAGATATTATTATATTGTTATATTTATAAAATATTTATAAAATAGAATATGTATAGTATGTACATGATACTGATGGTTTTTTCTATATTACTCTAAGTAAACTGGTGCTGCCAGCGACTGATAAGTATTACAAGCAGTTGCATTTTTTGTCTACTTGGTTACTGCACAGTGGATTTAACTTTTTAATGTGTATTGAAACACCAGTTTGTGCAAAGTTACCAAAATCCATGTTTTCCTGATTGTTACATCAAACTTTAAGGAACCATTGTGTGACTTATTTGTGATAACTGAACTATTTTAGATTTTATGTGGGAAGCATTCTCTGTGCAAGTGGCATTGCTTTGCTCACAGCTTGTCTCACCAGAGTATCTACCCTGGATTGCTCATTGTGCACTTAACAGGCACAATTTATGTAATATCTATCCACTGGAGTCACACTTACACTGTGGTATCAGCATCTCAAAGGTATTTTAAAATATATCAAAAAGATGCTGATACCCAGCACCTTGGATTTCAAGGGCTGGAAGTGCCCTGGCAGCAGTTTCCTTTTGCAAGATTCCCCACTCTGTAAAATGTCAATGTGGTGGATGACATTGCTTTAAAAAATCCCTGTCAGAGCCGTGGTGTGTGTGCTTGGATGTAGGGAACAGTCCTCAACAGCAGCTGCACAGTTCGCTGTACTAGAGGCCAAAAGTAATGATTCCATCTGAATCTCAGAGTTCTCCAAGACTGGAATTTGAGGGTTTGGGTTGAGGCAGCCAGAGCTGGAATCTCGAGAAGCAGTTGGAGACGAGGTTCTTCACCAGGCGTGCGTGCTGGAGAAGGGACTTCCTGACACATGGAACTGCTCCCCGAGACCCCAGCGTGGGGATGCTGGCTGTGAGAAGGATGGAATCTCTTCTTCCCTCCCTTTTCTCCTCCCTCATAGCTCTTCTTGCTGATACAGCAAACTCCCAAGCAAACTTTCTGAGCTACCTTGTTACTCAAATGGAAGTACTTTCCTACTGTGATTAGCATCTGTTTATGGGATGGGTTCTGTTTTTCATAATTAAATCCTGAGCAGAAATGCAAAGTCTGCTGTGTAAAAGGATAATGAATCTTTATTGCACCAGTGCAAATCAGATTTGTGCAAAAGGCCCTTTGAAAACAGTAATAAGCCAAGATATGTATTAAGTTCCCAAGATAAGGTTCTTGCTTTTATATTTCCTTTTTATAAATGGAAATTGTAACTACCCAGTGGATTTCATATGACCTTTCCTGCCACTAAAAGAGATTTTAGCCTTGACCTTAAGCTTAGCACATGCCAACCCCACCTTCTTCATGACCAAGCCTCTAAATATATATATATATATATATATATTTTAAGGAGTAGAAGCAGGGATGGGCTTTGTCTGCTTTCTTTGTGTGTCTTCAGTAGCAGTGAGAAGTGAGGAGGAAGGGAGGTACTTGAAAGGTCTGAGATACGATCTAATCAGCCATCCCAATGTCCATTTAGCACGAGCTGTAACATTTTAAGCATCTCCTGGCCACTCTCTCAGAAGGGAAGGCTCATGTCATCCCTTGTATTTTCCCATTGTACACATCATTTCCTGGCGAGTGCAGGATTTATTCCCCAGCTAAACCCTTCTTGACAGGTTTGTTATCTGTTCACCCGGTCGGCGAGCCCCTGAGAGCAGAGCATGGCTGTTAGCGAGAGAGAGGGGGAGAGGGGAGGGAGGAGACAGAAGAAAGAGGACTGAGAAGCAGGGCAAGGAAATGTCAAGCGAGCTGCCAAGGATGGATATTATAGCTGCTGGGGACCTTAGAGAGTATCATGTGTCTTTTGTGTCTATTTTACAGTCAGTGCTTCATGTAAGATGGCAGTCTTGCCTGGACTGTGCTTAGTATTGATTTACTTCCAGGCAATGCACAGACCATTTTAGGAGTACGTGGGAGACTAGGAAAAAAATCCTCCCACCCCCACCCCGTTCCAGCCTGCATTTTTTTCTATAAGCAAACACATCTAAAGTGGTTTCTATTAAGTTCACTCTCCGTCTTGTTTTTTTCTAATTTTTTTTTTTTTCAAATCAGCAACTTGATCAGAGGCTTCTCAATGCCAGTAGACGCCTAGAAAGCAATGTGGGTTATTGTCTTGTGTGCAGACTGCAAACTGTGGTATTTCTGGCTTTTAGAGAAAGAGCCAGAGCTCCTATAACTCAACCCCTGGTCCTGGATCACAGCTACCAAGGAGTAGCTGAAAGGTGCAGGCATGCTCGATTGGAGAACCTGGGGTTTTTTTAATCTACACATAATATGTAGCCCTTATTATTTCCCGTCTGTTGTTTTCTGCAGTTGCTGCTCAGCACTGGGAGCAGCATGTTGGCTGGGAAGCAGCCTTATGGCTGTGTGAGCAGCCAGCAGCTGCTCTGCTCTTGGAGCAGGCTTGGGCTGGCTGTGCTTCCCTCTGGCAGCCTCCCTGCTCCCTCCCAGGGCTGCCCCCGCTCAGTGAATCGTGCTTAGGGTCTTCCTTCCACCTCCCCGTGGTTCTGCACCTTCCTCCTGCAGCTTGCCGTGTCTTTGCTCCAGGAAGAGCTGCTGGAAGGTTTCAGCGTTCCATGAGGCTGAGCTGCTCTGGGGGTCAGAGCCTGGAGTTGCTTCTCCATGCTGGTTTGCAGTGGAGGCTTGTAATGCTGATCACCAGGGGCAGCTGCTGGTGGCTTTCCACCAAAATAAGTAGAAGTATTGCTGCCCGTATACATCTATTTACATTTGCGCTCGTTTGGTGTTTGGAGATGAAAATAATTTAAAGGCTTTTCGTTTGAAGGCTTACCAAAGTTGTCATGGTTTTGTGGGTTCTGAATTTAAGCAGGATTACTTTATCAAAGAGGGGCTTGTGCGTGGTAATGGGTTTTTTTCAGGCTGTATTGAGCACTGAGCATTCTCAGGGTGCCGCAGACTCGGACGGCTCCGCTCCCTGGGAGCAGGGGAGTGGGAGTTTGACAGGCAGCCCAGGGGAGCCGCACGCTGGGGACAGAGGAGCCGGGCTGTGAGCTCCATATGCTGTTCGGAAAGTCTGTGTGGAGGAGGAGAGTGCTGGGACAAGATGGGGTGTCCAGGGAAATGATGGAGAAGAATCTGTGAATCTACGTCCGTTCCCTGCCTGCAGTGCCAGGGAGCCAGGGGGGTGCAGCTGCCCAGTGCAGGCTGCAGGGGTGGGGTTCCCACCTCCCGACATCCCCACGTCCCATGGAGTGCTGGGAGGGACACGTCCTTCTCCAGCTGTGCTCCTGGAAGCTCAGAGAAGCAAAATCAATTCCTGCTGGCAAAGAATATTGACAATTTTAATAGAAGATCATTACAGGAGTGAAATATTCTGTTTCGAAGGTAGACACCAAGCAAAAATGTTCAAAGTGGTTCCACATGTGGTAATTAATTTAGCAAGGCAACGCTTTTTTAATGAAGTCGTGCAACAAGTTAGAGGCAAAACCTGGGAATAAATAGAGTTCTGAGCTTTCTTCCTGGTTTTATAAGAAACCACAACACATTTCTCCACTCATAAATTCCACTGGAGGGATACAGTACAAGGAGTTAAATACAGAGATGTTAGCAGAACGCTCTAAATGCCCTGTATTAGAGTACCATGCATCTTTCTCTTTCTTTTCAGAAGCAAGAACAATTTGTTTCAAAGTCTCATTATTTCTAACTGGCTGCCTCATTAAGCAAGTACTGTGACGGCAGCAGAGTCTGTGATTATAAACACCAGGACAATATGTTACTGTGTTTGTAACTCCACAGATAGAGGAAAAAGAAATGTTTTTCCACCCTTCTGTGTCTAGTCAAGGGGTTTTTTTTTCCTCCTCCCTTCCCTCAATCCCTCCCAAGCTAATTCTAATAGTAAAGCGTGTCACTTATAATCTGCTAATTAAATCATTTCACTCCATTTTATATAATTTTTAATTTGGCATTCATTTTCAACTTAGCTTTTGGCTTCATTTACTGATAATAAACAGCATTGCACACAACACATGTTCCTCAAAACAGTCATTCACACACATACAGATGCCAGTAATTTTGCCAGTATGCCATGCGTATAAATATTAAATAAAACATCCCACCCTCATTTTACCCGTGATTGAATGTGCATGTTGCTGTTTCACTGTAATCAGGGAAAACATGACAAATTTGGGTGAAGAGTTTTCGGAGCTCTGTTGTTCAGCAGCCCTGGACCTCAGGAAATGTGCTGGGTGGAATGTGCTGGCACTGGGGCAGCTCTCCCCGTGCTGAAGAACAGGATTGGACCTGACTCCTTCTGCTCCATTCCTGGGTTTTAACACATCCATCAGCAGGTCTTTTTTTAGGATCATGGAATGTCCTGAGCTGGAAGGTACCCAAAGGATCATCAAAGTCCAACTCCTGTCCCTGCATAGGGCACCCCAACAGTCCCACCCTGTGCTTCTCAGGGCTGTGCTGTGCAGGGCCAGCAGTTGGACTTTGATGAACTTTTGACCATTAGGAGGTGGATTGCTGACCCGGAGTAAAAGAATGGCATTGATAGTCCCAGCCTTTGTCTGCTGGAGGCCAGGCAGTCTCATCAGAGCTGGCATCCCAGTGACAGTCCAGCAGACTGAGCTCTAGCAGCAGGTTCAGTTTTAAGGTTTGATCACATCCAGCTCAAATCAAGCACAGATTTTTAAAGTTTATGTCATCTATAAAAATAGTTTCAAATTTTATATGCCTTCATTTGGGGCCTTTCTTACAACACCCCTGATGCTTTAAAGTTCCGTTAGAGGCATGAATTTTGAGAGTGTTTGAGAGCTAATCACTTCTGTCCAGAGATGAGCTTCCCACACAGGGAAACTGGATCATTTTCGTTCTTGAATCTTACAACTGCTGGCATTGTAGTGTACCTTTTCATACCGTGTACGATGCACATCTGCAGAGCAGTGCAGCCTCCTGAGAGCTGCAGTGTTTGGTGATCAATTTGATTTTGTGTTTGATCCTGTGTGTCACAATTTGATTTTGTGTTTGATCCTGTGCGTCACGATTCCTGTCACGCTCTGCAGCACGAGCTGTGCTGGGGCTGTTGTGTGCCACGGCAGTGGGAAAGGGACAGAGCTGCTTCACCGATCAACACATCAGGCAGTGGGAGATAAACACGGGCCATTATCTCCTGATGCTCCAGAATATATGTCAATGTGTCCAGGGTTTACAAGGTATCCAGTCTCCTGTTTGTAAAGGCAGACAAAAAAAAAGTCGAGAGTCACTAGTGATCGTGTGTGGCAGTGCTTTGAAGAGCACTGCAGGGAAGGTAAGGAGGCAAAGCTCCCCCTCATTTATTTGAGCTTGTGAAAATTGCCATTGCTGCTGGATCTGCAGCTCTGAAATGGATTTTCTGAGGCTGCAAGGTCAGCGTGCCTCCCACCACCCCCACCCCAGCCAGCGTGGAGCGGGGGAGAAGTGATATCACAGACAAGATGTGCTGCTGGTACTTGCTGTTCTGTTAATTAATCACCACACCACTTTCCATTATTTCCTTTTAATTATAACATTATTTGACCATTCAGATTTGTGCTGATTAAACCATCATTTAATTGACAAAGTGTATGGCAGTGCTAATGTTTCCTGTCAGCTTGAATTACACACGTGGCCCTCGTTTGTGTTGCCCCAGAAGAGAGGGAGGGTAGCCCTTGCCCAGCCGGCTCCAGGCTGGCAGAGCTGTGCCCTGCCCCAGCCACTGCCAGGCCCCTGCTCCGAGGGAATATGGAAAGGCAACATTAAAAACCACAAAAAAACCCTTTACATCACAGGAAAATGGACCTGAGTCTCATCATCAGTTCTATTAAAACAGCCTCTGCTGCAGAGACTTCCTCTCGAATCCATGGGAAGAAAATCTATTCAGACTTTCAGGAGTGGTTGGTTGCAGGTTTCCTTGTTCTTTTGCTCATCATATTTTTTTAACCAAGTGAAAGATTAGCTTGTCTTTCCACAATCTCTCGTTATTCTTCCCTTTTTTTCTTCCCCCTTTTCTTTTTTTCTCTCTTTTTAACAGATTTGTTTTCCGCTCAATTAGACTTGTGATCACAAGAACACAAAGTAGTATTTTTCTCCTTCTGGAAAGACTCTTGCAGTGTGATGGGCAAATTGTCAGGAATAATTATACCAAATGGTGGAAAAAAATTGACGGAAAAGATCTCTGCCTCCCAGTGATACGTTTTATTTAAGACACAGTGAGCATCGAGCACATTTATGACAAGGTGAAACCGGCAAGTGGAGCTTTGCCATGGGTTTATTTTTAATTGCTGGTGAACTAATTAGACAGCACAAAATGTTACATAAACCACAGATACACACAAAACCTAACAATGTGGATTGTGTTCTTCAGTAAAGGAGCAGATGAGTTAGATGTGAAGAAAGATAATACAAGACACTTTAGCACACCACCTGTCCTGCCAGAAGGGCTCGAGATCGCTGCTGTCACTGCTGCTGGGGGAGTTTGAAGGCATTTAAGGGTTTTGGTGGTACTTACTCATCAATTCAAGCAGTTTCCTTCAGGACAAGGATATTTTTAAGACCTCTTCGCTCTGTTTCCTTGGCACAATGTGGTTGAATGTTGGTGTGAATGGACATTTGCAGCTGATGAAAGGCATAAAGACCAAATTTTGTCTGTAAGCTTCACAACTGAGCTGTGGCTCAGATCTGTAAAGGCAGGGGCAGGGGAGCCCAAGGCTTTTAGCAAAAGGTGGCTGATCTCTCACAGTCCTAAATTTTTTTGGAGGACAGCAAAGGTCAGGCTCCTCAGTGGCTGAAATGACTTATGGAAATAGAAGCTGGGTTTTAGAGCACTAATGTGCTTTTGAATTTTTTCCTTTTTTTTTTTTTTTTTTTTTTTTAATGTCCATGGTTTTTCAAGTAGGGAGTCTAAGAAAAAATAAATTCTGGTGTAAATCCATTTAAGTTGGGGGAGTTAACAGGAATCTGCTGGAATGATGGGGTAGTATTTATCCTACGTTTCTCCAAATATAAAAGACCAGATGTTCACCTACCATAAATGAGTGTAGGTTCCCTGAATTCAGTGGAACTACATTTGCACTGCCTTGTATTTACAGAAATAGCAGCGTCTTCCGTGTGTGGTTTCTATGATCAGCATATCAGTTACAGTGCAACTCCTATTTTTAAGTGACATTAGATTGATTTTAGATTTCTCAACTCGAAGAGTAAATATTTCCCCCACTTGGACTGTCTCACAAAGGAGCCACTCAGTCATCCTACCTCGGTTATTTCTGGCCATGGTAACATCTCACTGATAGACATTTGGCATTCCCTCTGCAATGGGACATCTGCCTGTCTGCCTGTGTTTGGAATACTGATGGCACTGAGCGTTTCTGTAGTTACAGTGTGGCCCTCCATGGACTGATCAGTCTAGGATTACTACAGCAAAATAGCTGTATATTTTGGATACCAGCTTTTCATCTCCTGTTGGTCAAAATAAGATGGCGTTTGCTGATTAATATCCAGTGCATAGTAAGTTTTGCAGTGTAAATTGACTTTCTGTTAAGTATTATTGCAGGAAGTAGAAGAGCACTGGGGGTGTGCACTGATTTTATTCATAACTTTTTAAATGTTCACATTTGTGTGAGCAGGAAATGGGCTTCATTCTAGAGACAGAAACCACAAGCAGAATTACCTTTCCCTAGTCTGTTTGCAGTGACAGTCTGAGGGAGCCCTCTAGGTTTTTAAATACAGGAAGAAGAAAGACATGGTGCTTGCTGTAAGCCAGAAAAAGGCCTGGAGCAAGTTATTGATGGAATGTTTATTTCGAAGTGAAATTTTCACAGAAGTCCAGTTTTTGAGTGCCTTTTACGTAATCATTTTAACAGTAACCCGTTATGGCTACCCAAAGTAGTTTTTAAATAGCCTAAAAATTGATTTGCCACTTACTCTATGAGGACTTCTACTGAACAGCAGGTATTCCGATGTATCAGTGGGGAAGCTCAGTGATTTGTGTGGGTTTCTCTCTTCTCAGTACCTGGAGCTTCTGGAGGAATTTTATGGATGCTGCATGGAGGAAGTCTGACAGCAGACCTTGGTACCAGCTGAGCACAGAGGCTATGAACAGCTTTAATGTGTCAAAAGCAGGAAAACCTGCCTGCCTTCAGTGAAAACCCATGAATTGGTTCTGTCTATGCCATTTCCTTTTTATTTACTAATGTATATTTGTTCTAAATAGGGTGCTTGTTCCCAGCTTCTGTTCATTGGCAGTGTGAGGTTTGCAGTTGGGTTTAATGATCTTGAAGGTCTTTTCCAACACAGATGATTCACTGATTCTCAGCCCGTTCTCCTCCTTCCATTGAAGCCCTTGGCTCGTTTTTGGAAACAAGTGCTGGATGGTGAAAAGGCAGAACTTGCTGTGTAAGGTAGAGGCTGTGGAGTCTCTGCAGCAGCAGATTGGCTCACCTGGGTGTCATGACTTCCCTCCAGCAGCTGCTGTGGGTTTTCCTGAGTCTCCTCATGAAGCAGTGCCTTGCCCACAAGGTATAGAATCCCTGAGAGCATTTATCCTCGAGTAGAAGGAAGAGCAAGGCAGACAGGACCTCCCAGAGCTGATGTTCACCAAGGTGGATGAAACTTCACAGACTTCTTGTAGAGTCACTGGGGAAGCAGCAGCACCAAATAAAACACCTCTCTAATTGTCTCCTAGAGCAGCCCTGTCTCCTCTGGCTGCAGCCAGGCCAAGTTAGCACTGGGGAGTCCTTGGAGACAAATTGGTAAAGGAAATATTTGGTGCAGGAGGAAATTGGGCCCTTAGGACTGGATCACCTCGCTGTGTGTGCCGGGGGCTTGGCTCAGCGCCTGGGAGCTGTGTGCAGGGAGCTGGGTGAGCTCGGGCCAGTGGGGGAAGATCTTTGTGGTGTTTCTTTGTGCTCATGGTGGGAGGGCCTGACTGGGAACAGGGAACATCTTTCCCAGCTGTCCTGGATCAGGGAGACATGGAAATGCCTCCCTCTTCCAGCCTGGCCCAGCTGTGCAGCTGGATTTTCTTGTGGCTCTCAGTTCTGGGTTGGAAGGAAGGCTCTGCCTGTCCCCTTTGCACATTGGCTGGCTCTGTGTTCCTTACTCCTGATTATTTTTTTGTGACACTGAAGAATCACCAAGTTTTCCCATAGATTTCCCTAACAAAATAATAACTGGTGTGATTTACATGAAATTGCAGGAGTAGCAGCATAACTCTAGACAGTCCTGACTAGATTCAGTAGATACATCTCCAAACCAAATTGCTTTTTTAGAAAATTACATGGGCACAGTCACAGGTTACCTCTACCTTCAGCACATCTGTATTTATTCATTTACTTATGCATATGCATACTTATTTCTGAACAACTGAAGATTCTTCAAGTTTCTGAGAAAGAAAACAGCCCTGCTTGAGTGGACCCGCAGGTGTTGCATTCAGAGTGCAGCCTGGCTGTGTCCCTGCAGCCCAGCACAGGGAAGAGCTCCTTGGACACAGCACTGCACAGGATGAGAGCCCTGACCGAGTGTCACACCCTTGTTTGACAAATGCATTCGGTTGTAAGATTGCCTTTGTCTTCCATGGAAGAGGATGGGGGCCTCCACCACCTCCATGAAAATCAGGGATACTGCTTGAAGTCATCTGTGGAAGCAGTCACATGTAGAGCTGTGTTTGCCATATGGGACAAGACAATGGAACTGAGAGCCAAGAAATGCAGAAACCATTGTAAAAATGGACCAGTTAAACTTGAAAAGTATTGAGTATTTTTAATGGAAAATAGACTTTCTAGGTAGTTTCTGTTGGTAGACTCTTCAGTGTTGCAAATCTAAGAGCCAAATCTGGCGTGTGATGTATTTAAGCGGCTACAAACTGTGGTTCCCAAAGGGCCTGGAGTTGGCTGTTGTGGCCTGTACTCACCAGTTCTGCTGAGAATGGGCAACACATTAGGTTAGAGTAGATCTTGGGAAGGAATTCTTGGCTGTGAGGATGGGGAGGCCCTGGCACAGGGTGCCCAGAGAAGATGTGGCTGCCCCTGGATCCCTGGCAGTGCCCAAGGCCAGGCTGGACAGAGCTTGGAGCTGTGGTATAGTGGAAAGTGCCCCATGGCAGGGAGTGGAATAGGATGAGCTTTAAGGTCCCTTCCAACCCAAACCATTCCTTGATTCTATGATTAACATGGTAAGAAAACAGTACTACAGATTCCCAAGAAATAATAAATACATGTTAGTAGAAAACACACAAAGATATACTAAATTTTAAAGATTTATGTTACAATTAAACATAGAAATTCTCCATCTAGCATAGAAGAAATGAAAAAAGAGTTAAGCTCCCTATGTTATGTTTTAGCTCTGGGAGAGATCCCCCAGAAGTTAAAGGCTCAGGTGACTGGAAGAGCAGGAGCCAGAGCTGAGCTGGGCTCTGGCTGCCCTGGTGCTCACACTCTGAGAGGCTGCCTGAGAAAACTCCCAGTTTGCATTTTGAGACAAATTCTCTGAATCTTTTCATGCCTGTTGCTGTTCTTGGGGGGTTTTGTGGTAGCGTCTGGGCTGGCTTTTTTTGCTCCTCTCTGTCTGTGTTCTGGCAGTCATGTTTGCGGTCTCAGCTTCACTGTCTGGAAGTTTGTCATCATTGCTTTGTCATGAGCTTAATATGTCACCCAGATTTGACTGCTGCAGCCCTGCACCATCTGCAGAGGCAATGCTGGCCTGTTTGCAGCAAGCTGGGTGAGCTGCAGTTTGGCTGGGCTCACTGTAAACTCCATGTGCTCAGACCTTTAGCCATGGCTCCTGCTAAGGTCCTGACTGTGTTTTCATTACTTTGTAAAAACCTGTTTGGAGCAGTTTATAAGTTGGCCGTAAAAAAACACTCCCAGGCAATGAAAGTTGGCTGAGAATGTCTCTTGTCTGGGGTATTTTTAATTTGTTTTTTTGGAACATACTTGAAAGGGACCCTTTTCCCTTCAGTGAAAGTACAGTCAGATAGGTTCACAGTTGCAGGAGTTTGGTTTTCTGTGTATTCCTGCAGCTGGGAAAATGAAAGATGGCTCCACTTTCCTCACTGAATTTTTCAAATAGGTCTATTCTGCTTTTTTTTTTGTCATGTGTCACCCCCGTGGTGGTGGATTGCCCCAGCTGGATACCAGATGCCCCCTCAAACCACTCTGTCAGTGCCCTCCTTGGCTGGCAGGGGAGAAGAAATACAACAAAAGGCTCATGGGTGGAGAAAAGGGCAGTGAAAGATCACTCACCAGTTACCAACACAGGCAGGTAACTGATACATGGCAATAAAGCTGGCATATTGAGAAATAACCAAAATGCAGGACTGGATCACTGGATCTTGCATTCATTTTGCTGGAGGTTGTTGAGATGAGCCTCCAAACAGGGCATATGTTCAGAAGTCACTGGTAATGCTCTTTTCAGCAGGCAGAGTAGTTGGGGAAAATGCAAAATGAATGCATCAAAATAAGGTTGCTAATCATCTTCTTTATTCTAATTCTCAAACAAATGGGGTGCATGGGTACTTAGGAATGAATACATATTACAGACACCAAGTAAGCAGCTTTACCAGCCTTGAGGTGATAGCTGGCTGGAACTTCATTCATCCTGGGAATTTGGTGCATTTTCCCATCTTGAGACCAGGCCTTAGGCTGTGTCTCAGTGAAGGGCAGCTCTGCAGCACTAGCCCAGGCTTAACATCAGCTTTTCTCCTCTGGATGCCCCGAGCAGAAGTCGACTCTGTGATCAGGCATACTTTGAAGCCAGGAATTTTTTGTTTAGGACAAGCCATTACCTGGAAAACAACAGAAAGATCAGACCCCTGTCGTTTGCCTCCCTGTCTTTTACACCAACATCCCCACGTGCCACAACTTCCTGCAGTGCTGCAAGACCACACAGGTCCACAGAGCACTTTTTCTGTATAGCTACAAACTATTTCCATTCCCCAGAGAGTCTTTTACCTCGGTGGTTCCCTGGCCCTTGCATATTTTCATTTCTAGCAGGTTCCTCCTCTTGGAAAACTGCTGCATAAGTCAGGCTGAAGCACAGGAGGCTGGCCACTGTCCTCTAATTGCCCCCAGGGGTCTGGTCGGAAGTTGTGGGGCCGTGATGGCATTTTCCTGTTCGCTTTTTCCGACCTAAGTTACAGTAGTACATCCCTACAGGAAATTCCAAGAAGCCAATATAATTACACAGTGATTTTACCTTCCTGACGAGGTCACACAGAGTGCCAATGCAATTATCAAATATTGCTCTCCCTACGTTGCCTGATGGCATCACACCTCGCTGCAGCCTGGGCCATCCTTGGGGCTGCTGGTTTGGGGTTTGTCCCCTTTCCTTAGACTGTGCCTCAGGCTGAGGAGTTCCATATCACCACCCCAACAAGGCCATTCCCAGAGCAGTTACCTGAACATCTGTCTTGTTCTGCTCAGTGGGCTGTGAAGCCAGAAATGTTATGCATAGTTTTCATCCTTTTTAAAATGGAATCAGCTGTACTGTATTAATTTTAACATGGAAATGAGAACCCGGCCATGACAGGACAGCATCTTTGTGGCAAGTATTAAACACATGACAATAGGAAATATGTTTGGGATTGTTCAGTATCTGATTGGGACATACAGTGACTTGGGGTTTGCCTTCCTGCTGCCTGGCTTTCTTTTCTCACTTCAGTGAAATCAGGAGTAAGTGGGGTGTGCTGCTCTTTGGAGGCCCTTCAGGAGCTGTGTCCTGCATTTCAGAAAGTCACCTCAGATGTAGTTACTGACTACAGTGGATCATAATTCCAGAGCAAGGAGAAGTTCCAAGAAGCAAGAAGTTGCAAAATTAAGAGCAAGCAACGGATTTTTTTTCTGTGTTGTTTTTTTTCTTTGGTTTCTTTGGGTTTTTTTCTCGTTTTTTTCTTTTTTTTTAAGCTCAGGAGAAAAATTATACCTCAGGTCAGGCTTTGAGAAGGGTTTGGTGTTGATTCATATCAACAAGAGTGTCTCCAGCTGTTATAGTAAATACTAGAAATAAAGAAGAGTTTTAGGAGGGAGCTGTCAAGCATCTGACCTTAAGTGAGGCTATAAATCTTGTGTGACAGGAGGAAAGTTTATTCGGTGGAGGTTTATCCTATGACTTTGAGATATTTCTGTCTGTTCCTCTGAAGCAGATTGGAGACAGGAGGTTAGGCTGGATGGACCATTATCCCAACCTGTTTTGGCTGTTCTTCTGACCCTGAAAGTCTTGAACACATAATTTCATCTGTCCAGAATATCAGTAAGGCACATGGAGTGTTAAATAGGAAAGTTGAAGCTTAAGTGTCATCACTGGTATTACACAGATAAGTGTTTCTGCAAAGAGGTTTTTTAATCTGCTGATAAGGATAATATGACATCTGAGCACAGGGGCAGCAGAAGGGCAGGCAGAGAAAGAAGTGTGTAAACAGGCCAGTGTAATTGAAGCCTGGCCTTCAAATCTCTGGGCTCTGCAGCAGCCAACTTCAGGGATGGATTTGCAGTCTGGTAAACTTGCAGATTTTGACCAAACCTCCAGCTTTTCATCCAATTTTTCCATTCCCAATGTCTCTCTGTCTTTTTTACCTGCAACGACACAACTGAGTTGTGTTTGCTTCTGCATTATTTTGGGTGGTTGTTTTTGCTTTAATGGCATGCTAATAAAGGTAGAGTAAGGATTTCTGGCTGCTCTTTCTTTCCTTGTGAAGGATCCCCAGTTGTGAGGCTGTGGCTCAGCCCAGCTTAGCAGGGCCAGTGAAGGCATGTGGAGCTTTTGCTGACAAACCCAGGTGTGAGGTGCAGTGGGAGGCCTGTATGAGTATGAAAATTAACAACTGCATTGTGTCAGTTCCATGGATTTGAAAAATATGTTGTGTCAGTACTTCAGCAAGTGATTCATTTGGTAATTGTGAGGTAAATTATACACACAAAAATCAAAGCTTTGTGACCTTTCTCCTTAAATTCAGTGGCCGCTGTATTATAAAAGTTAATTTACATGTCAAAATTTTATAATTTCAAGCATGAAAAAATCAAATTTTTGCTGTCACAGTAGTGATTTACTTAATATTTCTACTGAGGCAATAATTATAAGTTTTGATCAGAATGAATCTCAGTGTTCTAGATGCTGCACAACTTGTTGAGTTGTTGACTATTTAAAAATCACTCACAATAAAAATATTTGTCATTTGGAGTTAAAATGCTTTAGGAGTCTCAAAGATGTCTTCAGACAAAAATTGATTCTGTCAGCATCTCAGAGAAATAACAAAGTAAGAATTCAATAAAACCCAGAGTTCAGAACTGGCCTAATGCTTCATCCACTGAGTGGTAAAATTTTCATTAATTTTCAGAAGCAGAAATGGCAGAATGATGAACTCTTTTAGAAATCTCCAAACCTGCCCAGGGAAACAGATGGCAAATGTGTGAAAACATTTATTAACAGGAATCTAAACTTCATCCCTACAGTCAACATGGTACCTTAAAGGAAAGTTAGTCTTTTCCCTATGAAATAAAAGAGATGAACCTGTTGAAAATGGGCGGGTTTGAAGCTCAGGGCTGTTCATCACTTGAGCAGCTCAGTCGATTCCAGGCTCCTTTCATGAAGTTTCGGCACCGTTGGCCTCTCTCGTGCTGGGGGGTTTATGATGTTTGCAGAAGGCACTTTTGTTCTGCTCTCCAGCCACATGGAGGGCAGTGCCCACGTCCATCAGCTGCTTCCAAACAGCTCCCTGGGTCCTGATTGCGTTGTTATTTTATCCTTTATTTAATATTTACTGTAGACAAAGATGTCTGACAGGAGGGGGCAGCCAGGTGGGGTCGGTCCCTTCTCCCAGGTAACAAGTGACAGATGAGGGGAAACGGCCTCAGGTTGCACCAGGGGAAGTTTAAGTTGGATATTGGTGGAAATGTCTTCACTGAAAGGTTGTTCAGGACTTGGAACAGACTGCCCAGGGCAGTGGGAGTCACCACCTCTGGAAGTGTCCAAGAAGCACGTGGATGTGGCACTTGGGGACATGGTTTGGTGGTGAACATGGTGGGACTAGATTAATGGTTGGACTTGATGATCTTGGAGGTATTTTCCAACCTTAGTGAATCTGTGACATCAGAAAGCATCTGTAAGACAGTTGTTGTGTGAGGGCAGGAGCAGGGCCAGAGCCCTCCTCTCTCCCACCCTGCTGAGCTGGGGCTGGGGCAGTTCTGGGTGTGCACCCTGTGGGATGTGGGGCTGTCGTGGGTCTGCTGCGGGCTCTGTGGGCAGGGGGACATGGAGCAGAATGAATCAGACATCACAGTGTAGCACACTTGGGTAGGGGGGTTTTTAATTGGGCTTTTTTGTTGTTTGCTTTAAAAGCCTGAAAAACCGATGTTCTCCTTCCATGTGCTTTCCTCTAGCCAAGTTCTGGGTTTTGACTCTTTGAAAAATGAATGTACTGTTCAAATATGGCAAAACACAGAGGTTTTCATCCAGGCTGGGAACCCACTGGGAAAGCTGGAGTTTGTAGGAAAAGTTTGTAGCTGCCCCTCTGCTCCAAGGCCAGGTTGGATGGGGCTTGGAGCAACCTAGTGGAAGGTGTCCCTGTCCATGGCAGGGGGTGGAACTGAATTGATTTTTAGGACCCTTCCAGCCCAAAGCATTCCGTGATTCTAAAACAAGGTCAGGAAGGCTGGTCAGGAGCAAGATCAAGGATGGACAGACTGGGAAGTGATGCAGAAACATGGATTGGGAGCAGGCTGCCTTGACAAATATCCTCATGTATGATGCATCTTTGGGCACCAGGTTGAGAAGAGAGGTGGGGTTGTATGTCCAGGATAGATGTCATGAGGAAGAATTGGAAATACCTGGTGCGAAGTGGTTTTCCAGCTCTCTCTGTATCCCATCCACAGACAGAATCCCCCCAAAGTAAGGCCCATCACGTCTTTTGCTCTGTGTGTCTGTGGCAGGTGAGTGGAGCTGTCCTCTGGTGATACCTGGCTCTTTCATTTGTCTGTAGAGAAAACTCAACCAACCAGTCTGAAGGAGGCATTTCAATTTGACTGACTAAGGTTAGGTGAAATTGAATTGGAAAGGTGCTTGAAACCTCTGTTCTTTTGGAGATAAATTCAAAATGTGGCCTACTGAAAGTCAATAGTTTGTGAGTTCTCGTGTACATTTGGAAGTTGAATTCCTGGCAAACACACAGGGTGTGGCAAAATGGCATCAGGATATGGCATTGGCACCAGAGAGTGGTGAGTTCTAAATCAGACCCCATTTCAGTGGATATTCAGGAGACGATGTCAGCAGTGGAGAAAAGCAGCTGTAATCACATATTAAAGTGTGTATTGTTAGATAACACAGCGTTCTGCTGCTGCCAAATATTCCTTTGTTATGCAATTTGTCATGCTGCTTACAGCCAACTCATCATCAACGTGTATCAGCACAGTCACAGCAGTTTTCCCAGGGAGGGTCAGGGCCTCTGGGTTTCTTTAGAACTGGCTGGAACTCAGTAATCCTGTCTCCTGGCATTGGAGGTGGTGGAAGTAGTAATAAAATTCAAATTCAACACGAAATCTTCTGTGACACACAGTTCCCTCACCTTTTGGTAAGTACAAAATTTCCGTATGTACTTTCACTGATTTCATCAATAAAATGCTTAAAAATTTCTTCACGATTTGCAACTAAACAAAACTGCCTAAGTCCTACAGAGACATTTAATCTAAGAAAAATCTGCCTGCCAATTGTCACCCACAGTCACCCTGACCCAGGGATCTGACTTCATTTCTGCTGCTTCTTCTAAATGTACGCTCAGGCTTCGAATGTGCTGCCAAGCTGAGTCTGTGTGACTCCAGCCCCAGCCAGTGGGTGTGTTTATATATAAATTGAAATTTTACATCGTGGGATGAGTCACACTCTATGGGCAGTTATGTTACAAGTAGTTTTTAAAAGAAAAGTCCAATTCCATCACTTAGCAGAACAGTCTCCTTCACAAACCCCTGCCTGTAGCTCAGCTCTGTCAGACAGAGGCTGTCCCTGGATGCCATCTCCGGTAACTCAGATATTGAGGAATTCTTGAAACCAGCACTACTAACTGTGCTGCTAAAAAGGAGACCCTTGTCTTCTGCTCACATTGCTGCCTGTGTCCGAAGTGTAATATTTAATTGCATTTTCTTAATCTTTACCACTGTATTGCTAAGCTTTCTAATACCTTCAAAATACCAAATCTCAGGCTTATCCTAATTAAAGAATCTCAATTTAATCCATATTGCATGACAATTCAATTTGTTGATTGCTTTTTCTCCCCCCTCTTTGTGAAATTCCCGTCAAATGTATTAATTCAACATGATGAATCCTGTATTCAACCCACTGGAGTGAATAATTAAAATTAGCTGATAAAACTTTCAGCAGAATTACTTTGTGAAATTGCTGAACAGATGTGTCATTTTAATGAAAATCCACAGACAAGCGCCTTCCCCCCTCGGCAGGATAAAAATATTATCCCCACGGCACATACTTAATTTGGTGGTAAATACACTCCGAGCGATTGCTGGAAGGGAAGAAAAAGCAACTTGTCACACTTAGTAACTTGATTTTTCCCCAGCATGCAGTAACAGCTATCTACAGTAATTCATAGTGCTCTATTGTTGCTGCAAGTCCCAAAGAGAACTTATTAAAATGCAATAATCTCCTATTTAAACAGAAACAATAACCATTAAATTTCCTGTGGATCCAAAATTGAGCACAAGCCCCATCTGGTAAGAGTGATTAGAGGCCTGATGAGGGAATTTAATTTGCAACATTCAAAGACTAAATCTGAGCAGATCTTGTCACCTGGGATTGGAGTGCTGCTTGCTGTCTTCTTAAAAATCTCGACCTAAACTGAAAATGGAATGTAGAAGTGAAAATGTTACCCAGGGGCTGAGCCTGACAGGATTGTATTTCATTATGTGTCTCCATCAGGCCTGGAGAGCTGCGAGGAGTTTCGGCGTTGGCTGGGTTGGGATCCCCTCGTCAGGGCATTCACGGAGGCTGCTGCTCCCAGCGTGGGGAACGAGCCATTAGAGGAGCCTCCAGCCTGCCCTTGGACCTCCCACCACCTCATTTTAGTCACTTGCCCAAACGACACCAGCTTTTCTATCCCATTAGGAGGAGCCAAGATAATTTTAGCATCTCCTACAACAAACAAGCATCTCATGGATATGTTTGTTTCTGCTCCTGGCAAAACAACACTGGCATTAGCCCTTATTACTGACTCCTGTTAATGGCATGCCATGGATCTCTGTCATTTGGAGCTCATTTCCCACACTGGCCAGCTGAGATGCAGAATGTGCAGGTGTAGGCTGCAGAAATTCATGCTCAAAATCTGGTGATTTGGGTTTTTGCTCTTTGTTTGGCTGGCTTTTCAACTGGGGCTTGTATTCACTCTAATTGTTAGAATTTGGTCAGCTAGTTTTGTGCCACAGCTGTCAGTTTATATATTATTATAAGCTCCTAATTAAGAACCTGTTTGTAATGGCAAAGCTCTAGTTCATTAAAACGCGTTGACAGGGAGAAGGAGGTAACCAGGAAAATAAGGAAAATAGATGCATAAGGCCTTTTCAGAGTCAAGATTTCTTCTCACACTGAGTCTGAACTCCACAGATGGAGTTTGGTGGTGTCCAGCAGCGTCTTGGTTTGCTCTCTGAAAGCTGCATCCTGAAGGTGCTGTCAGAGCTGGGTCTCCCTGTGCTCAGAGCAGTGGGAAAAATGTGATGGGTTGGGCATGGGGCTGCAGGTTCTGTTCCACCAGCCTTGGCGCTGCATGGAATTGCTTCGGGACGTCAGGCTTTCCCAGCCTTTTGGCCATTCCAGCTGCCTGTTTGTTGGAAGCTCCATTTGCAGTTACAGACGTGTGAATACTTGCCCTGTAAAAAATCTGGAATTGTAATTCAGAGAGTAGCTGTCACATGGGAGTAACCACTGACCTTGGTCAGACACAGACCACTGAGTGCTGGGGCCATTACCAGCCGCCTGAGCAATCCAGCCTGCAAGCCATTAGTTGCTTTAACTATTGCAAATTACTTTGGTCTTCTGTTCTTGTGCAGAACCAGACCACGCAGTTGTTAAAAAATTGCCTTTTTTCTGGTGCTCCCCATATTTCATAAGGACAGCGTGTGACACTCACGGGTATTGTGAAGGGAGGAGTCATGCAGGAATTAATAGAAAGAGAACATCAACTGCCAAGTTACCAATCTATTTGCGCCTCTCATTAAATTAAAGATCTGTGTGCGGGGAGGGGGCTGCCTGACAGCACCACCACTTGTCCCTTTGTGCCACTGTGCACACATGGGCTGCTGGTTCTGCTCTGGGGTGATGGTAGTGCTGCTCCTGTCGTGAGCCGTTTTGTAAGGCAGGATCCTAGGAATGTATTCCAGCCTCAGCTGGGTTCTTTCTGCCTCCTAGTCCTGGATGCTCCTTCACTGTCCTGTTTATGTGGGCATGGGAAGAGCACAGATCTGAAAACAGGATTCTGGCTTCTCTGGGATGGCGTATTATTAAATAATCTATGAAGGAATCTGATGCTTTTTTGCTACTCAAGGATATGTAGCTCATTCTTTGTCTGCAAGCAGAGCTGACCCCTATTAAATAGCAAACAGGTTTTCCATCAATGCCTTTTCTGAAGGTTTCTGAGAGTGATTCCAGGTACGTGCTTTTCCTGGCCTCAAGTGTTCCTTCTTGAAAATGTTCCAATGCACTCTCGTGCCTGAGCCAGCCTACACCGCTGATGAACTTGGCCCATTGTCACCTGTCATCTTGAAGCTGATCTTTCTTTTCCAGAATATAAGGTTGACACTGAGACAAAACTTCCCATCTGTGTGCTTTACTGGCACGTAATTGCTCCAAAGAAGGGAGGAGGTTCCCTAGATAAAAGTGCTCACTGCTTTCCTTGAAACTATTTTCTGTAAATAAAACTCTTTCATCTTTGAACTTAAATATATTTCAACCCCAATTTAGGTTCTTTTTTCCCTCTTAGTCCTGGACCTCTCCAAGTTATTAAAAAAAAAGACTTTCTTAATAAGCCCCAAAGGTAATCAGAAAGAAGACAGCAAAATGAAACAACTCGTAAAATATTCCTCAGCATCTTTAGGGAATACTTAATGCACACAGGGTCAGGGCTTTGTAATGGTAATTTAAGAGTTGTAGGAAGTGATCCATCATTTTAAAGAGCAACATTGCCATCCTTGACAAAAAGTTTATGTTTCAGAATCAACTTGAGTCCCTGCTCACCTCAGGAAAACAAATGCTGGCACATCTTCTTGTAGGACATAATGAAGGAGATTTTCTATAATGTTATGCAAATGTCATGCTAAATGGTACATAGGCTTTGAGAAGTGACAGGCAATTGCAGCTGTCCAGTTTTCTGGAAAGCACTAATGCTGTTCTGGATTAATTTTTCTTTCTGGAGCAGACGTGGTATGGAAATTACCCTTGACTGAAAGCCATCATTGGAAAGGTCACAGCAGTAGATACAAAATCCATAGGCAGTCGATTGCCTTCCACGGATTCAGCATTACTGCTCTTGCCTATTTTACCCTTAGGCATCTTTTATTTCTTGCACAGATGGTCTCACTCAGCCCTAACAAAATGTTTTAAGCTGTTGCATAAATTAAAATAAGAGGCCCCGAAGTACAAAAGTGCAACTCTTTGAGAAGAAGTTGGGGGTGGGGAGGGAGTGGAGAATAGGCAAGGAGAGAAAATGATACGGGGCTCTGCTTCCCCTTCTGCTTCCCTTGGCCACAGCAGGTCAGTCACAGGTATTTCCATCAGCACAGCTGAACTCATGGCATGTGGAGGAACAAGTGGATAAGGTTGCAGAGGACTGAGTGCAGTTGTCACGTGCAAAGCACATCATAGATGTGCACCAAAGTAATGAGGAAAGATGGTCAATAGTTTTTTACATTCCTTTTGTATTGGAAAGGGTGATTTGATCAGGCTCAGCCTTCGACCTTGCCATTTGCTTTTGGTAAAATGAAGCTCCTCAGAAGCATTTCACAGATAATTTTAAAATAGTGATTTTTGTTTCCAGCACGGTGTCATGGTTTAACCCCAGGCGCGTCTCAGCCCCACGCAGCTGCTCCCTCACTGGCAGAGTGATGGGGAAGAGTAAAATTGAGAAAACCCATGGGCTGAGGTAAAGCCTGTTTAATGGGACAGTAAAGGAAGAAAATAATAATGGTGATGATGATGATAATAATAATAATGAATGATAGAATTAGAATATAGAATACAAGTGATGGACAGTGCAGTTGTTCACCACTCACTGACCTATTCCTGAGCCAGTTCCTTTGCCCAGCCAGTTCTTGAGCAAAAAGTGAAATCTGAAATTATTATTTTCCTTTGAAATTCTTACACCTCACCTGTAGAGTAAAAAAGAGCACATCCCTGAGTATACCATTGGGTATGTGTTTTGTTCCTTACTTGATGTATTTTTTAGTTCAGCTTGCCATTGATGGTAAAATACTCCTGTGTTTTTTGCTTCTGGACTGGTCTGCAAGTAAATTGAGGTGACTGGAGTAAAAGTGTAGCTTGGGGCCTCCAGGCTTCCCCTTGGCTACAGAGGCTGTTGTCCCACAGCCCCAGCTATTCCTGTCTGCCTCTAACACCCAGGCTCAGTTTTGATGCCCTGGGCTTCCACCAAACTTTAGCTCTACTGTTGTCTTCAAATCTCTCAGAAGTGTAAGCCTCCTGATCTGCAGCTAAAATCTTCAGAGGCTTTTTGATGCTGTGTAACAGAGGTGGAAATGAGGTTTATAGCGTATTACATCTTGGTATCTTACCTAAGGGTGAACTACAGGGGTTTGCAGCTCCCTTGGTGGGGTGAAAACCCCCTAAAACAGTATAGGACTTCTTAAATTCAGTGCCTTTACCTTACTTTAGCTTGTGCTGCTGTTCTGGGGTGTAGGGTCACTCTGACTTCAGGGAGGCAGCACTCTTCTGTTTCCCTGAGCTGAGGTTGATCTGTGCTGCTCGGATTGTGCCTTGTACCCACTGCAGTGTGATCCTCTAATCAGCCATTAGCAGATTCAAGCTTAATCAGGTTTCTGTGACTTTCACAATGCATGAGGATCTTCCCTCAGTGGAAGTTAGCCACAGATAGTATTTCAAAGCTGTAGCTATTAGGTCAATGATCCTCTCTTGAGGCATGTGCCAATACCTTGGGAGTTTCATTTGAAAGACCCGTCTGGCAACTCAAAACACAGCCTGATGCACAAAGAATTCATGAGTGTGGCAGGGCTGGCACGTAGAGAGTGCTTGAAAAAGGTTCTGTGAAATCGTTCTCAGCCAAATAGGGATTTGACTATTGAGGTACCCAGAGTGGTGGTGCACAAAGTCCTGCCAGTTCCTATTTCCTACAGGATAACAGCAGCCCTGTGTGGGATAGGGAAAGGCTCCAGCACATGGGCTGGCACAGCTGGGGCAGGGGAGTAGTGGCTGAGGCTGTGACACTGCCTGATCACTGGGATGGAAGGGAATGTTGAAACCTGGGATGTGTCACTGTGGGGATCTGAACTTGCCTTGGCATCAGCCACATCCTATCCCCAACTCTTAGCTCATTTCTCATGGTGACTGTAAAACAATGGCAGAATACCATTCCTTTTTCCCAGTTAATAGAGTCAATCAAAAAGAAAATTCATCAAATTAGTCAGGTGGGTCCTAGGAGAGGTCTAGTACTTGTGACTCCTGTTCCCAAATCCAGTTCTGTTGACTTGTAGGGCTTCTGTATTGCAAATTCTTGTCCCTGCTGGTCAGCAGGATGGTTGTTATCACACCACCCTGTACCATAGTTCTTGCTTCTCTTGAGAGAGAAGACAGAGCAGCACAGAAGCACTTAGACATTGTGCATTAGTCACTGTCACTGTTACCTCAGACACTGAAGCCTAATAACTGGGAACACAGACTTTACAGGTCATTGAATACCCCAAGGTGGATTCCTGGAGAAATGGAGTACAGCACTGTTGTAATGTGGACCCCTTTCTTCACTCCCATCCTGCAGCATTCCCTCTGTTTGCTCAGTAGGCCTTTTCTCCTCACCATTTTCACTGGTTGTACCTGTGGTGGTTTGTTCTTTATTGGTGGGAATTAGGTTTTGACAATGTTGTAAGCTTCTGTTTGTGTAACCATATTTTGATGTGGGGTATGTTGCTTATTTCCTTGAATATTGTGGTAGCTGTGTTCTTCAGTGTCTTTTGGCTGAGAATATTTCTGTACTGTAGAGCACATGAAACTCAAGGTGACCAGTTCGGTTTTCATGTCTGTTCTCCCTTTAGGCTGGAGGTTTCCTGCCTTCCTTTTGGGCAGTTAACATAGAGAACAGACAGTGTCCTCCTTCAGTTAATTAGATGATGCATTTCAGAGTAGTCAGTTATGTTTAGTCACTTAATGAATTATGTTTTGCCAGTTGACAGGGATTGATCAGCAGATAAAGAATCCAAATCCAAAAGAGAAAAAGGAAGCAACTAAAGCTGTGTTATTAAAGAAGTATTCTCAGACAAATGGAGAAGTTAGATGATGTAACAGCTAGGCTACACTCATTTTTAGGCTGCAATCATAATTAGAAAGGACCAGTTTCATTTTTACAAGGTTTAGATGATTTCCTCAACATCATATTTCAAATTTCGGCAGGTTTGTATCACACAGAACAAAAACCTCAGATTTTTCATGTATATTTGTGGGGCTTTTTGTTGCAGTTTTTAGAGCTGTGGGGTAATGCATGTGTAGGAAGTTAATGATGTGGTCTCTGGGTGTTGCTTTCCTATATGGAGTACTGATAATGAGCTTCGAGTAATAGGGTACGAGTCCCAGAAGATGAATTCTGATTACCTTTGTGGTGTCATCCCCTGTATGCCCCTTCTTCCTTGATGTTTCTGTAAAGAACATTTGGATTTTGATGAGGGTACTGCCTATTTGACTTTTAATTAGATTTGCAGTATGTTATGTTAATAAACCGTGACTCTCTGTTTAGTTGGTTTGTTTTGTTTCCACTTTCTTAAAGTGTATATTCATGGAACCACAGGCAGTGGTGAAAATATTTTGCTTCTCTGTGTCTAAAGCTTATATTTATAGGTCCGGAGAGGGTGAATTTTGTCCCATACTCAATAATAATCAGTAAACAGTAGTTAAATTGTACGGAGACTTGCAAACTGCGGCATACTGTGAAAGTGCAGAGAGGAATCCTCCAAGGAAATTGCATGATAGGTCTTAAATAATACCTTATAGTCATGGGCTATGCCATTGTAGGCACTAAAATTAAATATACAGCTTCCCTAAACAGCAGGTTGTCTTTCCCAGTGCCCCCTTTTAATAAAAACTCTGGGACTTTCTCATGTTGACAGGTCAAGTGTAGTCTCCTTGTAATCTCCATGGTTTATCCCATTTTGAGTTCTTGAAATTTGTTTTCCTTGTACTCACTCCTTTTCTCCTAAATCATTTACTTGTTACTGCGTACTTTTAATTGAGATTTAAAAAGCAAAATGAAGCCCCAACCTTTTGCCAAATCCCATGTGACATGAAGGCTGGTTTGTGGCTCTGACCTGTGGTGCCGATCTCCCCACGTGTGTTGGGTTTTGTTCAGCAGACTGCTCTGCCAGTTTAATAACCAGGCTGTTCCGGACTGGGCTGTGATTTCACTGCTGTTTGGCTCCAGTGGGATGTGATTGGTTATGGCAGGGCTGTAATGCCCTGTCAGCACAGGTTACTCGCTGCCGGTGCTGGTGGCCGAGCATTGCCGCAGACGCGGTGTCACTGCAGGGCTGTTTGACAACGTTGATGCTGCAGTCGCTGAGCAGGAACAGCACGAGGGTGAGGAGGGGCGGCGCTGGACAGGGAATGCTGAACAGGGCAGCTGGAAGTGTTGTCATGGAAAAGTTTATTTGTTATTTTTAACCTCTTGGGATGTTTTCCTTTTCTAATTCCCATTATTAGCTCCTAAGCAGAGGTGCTGTTGATTGTCCTGAGGGCATGGGTCTGCAGGAGAGTTGGCGATGGATGCATGTGCTCGGTGCTTTGCCCTGGTGATCTCCTGGAGGGCCTGGGCTCTGCTCAGCACAGGCCTGTTGGCTGAAATTGCTGCGTTTGGTGGCAATTTTTGTGATGCACAAGCCCATTGTGGTTGGGCTAAGACCCCCTCACTCAGGTCACACAGGTCATAGGGTTATCATATAATTCTGCCTTTCAAACACTGTCAACGTGGGGTGAGTTTTAATATTTAATGAAGAATGAAAAGCTCAATTTTCTATTGTGGATTGTTTAAATCATCCAATCCTTTCATAACAAGATTTGGTTCTCTTAGGCATCTAGTAAGCCAGTGGTTTTTCTAAGACAGAAAATGCTTTGCCTCTGAATTTCTGAACCTTATACTGTTTTTTCCTTCTGGATTTGTGTTTCTTTCTAGATACGAATAAAAAGTTTCCAAAATGGATAAAATATTTTCCAAAACCTGCACACATCTTTTGGGGAGATGGGAAAGGGGAAAAAATATTTTGGGAGTGTTCCATCACCATTAGAAAAACAATTATACACTTTTACTCTCCTGTCTGTGTAAATGATATATAAATGAACTGTGAATAAGGGGAAGCTCAACTTGGGTGGACCAAGCTCTTGAGTTAAATAATCTATTAAATGACTGCAAGGTCTGCGCCTTTATGCAGCACTTTCTGGCATTTTATTAATAAATGCTGTTTTCCTGTTGGAGGGGTTTTTGCACTTGTTTGTCTTTAATAAATTCAGAAGCAAACACAGATACTAAGAGACACTTCTGTCCATGGTCATTTAGTTTAGGCCACTGTTTCCTAGTCGTAACAAGTAAAGCCCAGCTTGCTTTCCACACAACCCAGACTGGTGCTGTTTATTTGGTTCTGAGGCAGCCATGAGCCTTTCCCTGTCCTTTGATGCAGAGTTTAGGATCTAGTATAGAAAGTTGTGCATTTGTCTCCTTGTGTGTGCTGTCCCTGACAGTTCTTAGGGGTCCCTGGGTGAGGTGTTAGCAGAGGCAGGTGTTGCTGCCAGCAGGAGGACAGCCACCACTTCACACATGGCGAAGAAAACTGGCCTTTTGGGGGTTGGATGGTGATGGAGGAGGTAAATAAAAAGATTCTAATTGGCTTTTGCAGGTAAAATTTATTGCCAGTGCTTTAAATTCTTGGGAGATGAGCACTTGGGTCCTGTCCCTGAGGCAGTGGAGTCCTGTTTGAGTTGAGCACGGGGTGAGACTGGAGGAGAAACCTCAGCTGCCAGTGCTGACTCCGAGGAGGAATGGGGGAAAGGGGGAAATTGGAGGGATTGGGGTGAGGCTCAGCAGGGACAGCGTGGCACCATCAGCCCCAGTGGCTGAGAGAGCCTGGGCGCTGTGGCCATGGCAGTGTGCCCACCTGAGTGGCCTTGGTGTCCACCTGAGGCGCAGGGCAGGGCAGCGGTTCCAGAGGTGTTCCCTGTGGGAAGGTGAGCTGTTCCCTGTGGGAAGGAGAGGTGTTTCCTGTGGGAAGGTGAGGTGTTCCCTATTGGAAGGTGAGCTGTTCCCTGTGGGAAGGTGAGCTGTTCCCTGTGGGAAGGTGAGGTGTTCCCTATTGGAAGGAGTGGTGTTCTCTGTGGGAAGGTGAGGTATTCTCTGTGGGAAGGAGTGGTGTTCCCTCTGGGAAGGTGAGGTGTTCTCTGTGGGAAGGTGAGGTGTTCCCTGTGGGAAGGCGAGGTGTTCCCTGTGGGAAGGCGAGGTGTTCCCTATGGGAAGGAGAGGTGTTCCCTGTGGGAAGGTGAGCTGTTCCCTATGGGAAGGCGAGGTGTTCCCTGTGGGAAGGTGAGCTGTTCTCTGTGGGAAGGTGAGGTGTTCCCTATGGGAAGGCGAGGTGTTCCCTGTGGGAAGGTGAGGTGTTCCCTATGGGAAGGTGAGGTGTTCTCTGTGGGAAGGTGAGGTGTTCCCTATGGGAAGGCGAGGTGTTCCCTGTGGGAAGGTGAGCTGTTCCCTATGGGAAGGCGAGGTGTTCCCTGTGGGAAGGTGAGCTGTTCCCTGTGGGAAGGTGAGGTGTTCCCTGTGGGAAGGTGAGGTGTTCCCTGTGGGAAGGTGAGCTGTTCCCTGTGGGAAGGTGAGGTGTTCCCTGTGGGAAGGTGAGCTGTTCCCTACGGGAAGGTGACGTGTTCCCTGTGGGAAGGTGAGGTGTTCTCTGTGGGAAGGTGAGGTGTTCCCTGTGGGAAGGTGAGGTGTTCCCTATGGGAAGGTGAGGTGTTCCCTGTGGGAAGGTGAGGTGTTCCCTGTGGGAAGGTGAGCTGTTCCCTGTGGGAAGGTGAGGTGTTCCCTATGGGAAGGTGAGGTGTTCCCTGTGGGAAGGTGAGGTGTTCCCTGTGGGAAGGTGAGCTGTTCCCTATGGGAAGGTGAGCTGTTCCCTATGGGAAGGTGAGGTGTTCCCTGTGGGAAGGTGAGCTGTTCCCTACGGGAAGGTGACGTGTTCCCTATGGGAAGGAGAGGTGTTCCCTGTGGGAAGGTGAGGTGTTCCCTGTGGGAAGGTGAGCTGTTCCCTATGGGAAGGTGAGGTGTTCCCTGTGGGAAGGTGAGGTGTTCTCTGTGGGAAGGTGAGGTGTTCCCTATGGGAAGGTGAGGTGTTCCCTGTGGGAAGGTGAGGTGTTCTCTGTGGGAAGGTGAGGTGTTCCCTGTGGGAAGGTGAGGTGTTCCCTATGGGAAGGTGAGGTGTTCTCTGTGGGAAGGTGAGGTGTTCTCTGTGGGAAGGCGAGGTGTTCCCTGTGGGAAGGTGAGCTGTTCCCTATGGGAAGGTGAGGTGTTCCCTGTGGGAAGGTGAGCTGTTCCCTATGGGAAGGCGAGCTGTTCCCTGTGGGAAGGTGAGGTGTTCCCTGTGGGAAGGTGAGGTGTTCTCTGTGGGAAGGTGACGTGTTCCCTGTGGGAAGGTGACGTGTTCCCTATGGGAAGGTGAGGTGTTCCCTGTGGGAAGGTGAGGTGTTCTCTGTGGGAAGGCGAGGTGTTCTCTGTGGGAAGGTGAGCTGTTCCCTATGGGAAGGTGAGGTGTTCTCTGTGGGAAGGCGAGGTGTTCCCTGTGGGAAGGTGAGCTGTTCCCTGTGGGAAGGTGAGGTGTTCCCTGTGGGAAGGTGAGGTGTTCTCTGTGGGAAGGTGAGGTGTTCCCTGTGGGAAGGTGAGGTGTTCCCTGTGGGAAGGTGAGGTGTTCTCTGTGGGAAGGTGAGGTGTTCCCTATGGGAAGGAGAGGTGTTCCCTGTGGGAAGGTGAGGTGTTCCCTGTGGGAAGGCGAGGTGTTCTCTGTGGGAAGGTGAGGTGTTCTCTGTGGGAAGGTGAGCTGTTCCCTGTGGGAAGGTGAGGTGTTCTCTGTGGGAAGGTGAGGTGTTCCCTGTGGGAAGGTGAGGTGTTCCTGCTGCAGGCTGAGGAAGGGCTGGGCAGGGCAGAGGAGACACACGGCCTGTAGGGCCAAGACATGTCATGGCTGACTAAAACACCTTCTGCCTGCTCTGCCTTCCCACAGAGTACAGACAGTGATCATCCTTCCCTTCCATGCTGCCAATCCACACGCTTTGCTTCACTCCACCACGGGGAATATTGCTTTCCACATGAAAAGGGCTTCCACAAACAAAGATGAAACACAAACCTGAACGTTTTCAAGCGAAGGGGTGTTGAAGACTGGATTTCTAACGGAACAATGTAGTTGTCAGGCTTGATCATTTTCTCAGGCAATTTGTTTTATTAGGCTTGGACATGCCACACTCTGAGCAGTGCTGCAGTGTAAATCCACCCGCGTGGGCTCTCCTGCTGCCCACGGGCCTGGCAGGGCTGAGGGGGAACAGGCTTCACCCTCTGCCTGTGCTGTCACCCCCACAAACCCCACCAAAACTCATGGCAAAGTTTTTTCTCAACTTTGGATCCCACTGCAGTTTGATGGCATCAGAAGAGAGATGTGCAGTTGAGCTGACAATCAGTGATTGGCATCATGCACAACTCATTATTGTGTCAAGGATTTGGCATGTCCGTGGAGAGGAAACCATGTGCGTTGTGTTGACACTGAGCTTAATTCATATCCTACCGGCGGCAATGCCAAACCCTTATCTCATCGGTGCTCATGCCAGACTGCCTGCCTGCATGCCAGGTCCTTGTCAGAATAATGAGTTATGCCTAATACCAATCATTCCGTGGCAGATGCCGCCTGGTGTAGCCATTTTGTACAGTTGGGAGCCTGAGCAAAATGGCTGGGTTTCCATGCTGGGTTTCCATGCAGAGCGTGGCGTGGTTGGAGCTCTCTGGTAGGGTCAGGAAATGGAAAAGGATTTCAAATTGCATCCAAATGATCTGCTGGGTTTCATGGCAATTTTCTTGAAAAAACATCTTCCTTTAGTTTTTCTCTTCTATGCTCTCCCCCAAATATGCAAACCCCTCCCCCCCCATCCCCCATATGTTCATTATCTTTCTGCTTTTAAGATCTTCAAAATTACATTTGTGGATGTGGCATTCTGAGCACCATTCCTTCATCTTACCTTTATTAATGCAGCTAAGTTTTGGAGACAGTCCTGATTCTTCCCCTTGCTAGCAAAGGGTTCATCTGCAGTGCTTGCAAGGGCACAGGTCTGGGTGTCAGCCTACCACACCTCGGGGTTTTGCCAGTTCCACTTGCCAGGAGATTGTCAAGGGAGATGTGCTGTCTCCCTGCTGAAAATAGCTCTTTATCTCTCTAATACTGTAGAAGGCAGGAAGGACCTGCAAGGAAAAGAGAACCCAAAATGTGGTTTTGACTTTTCCCTATGGGAGAAGTTCATGGTGCCACCAAAGCGGGAGAGAACATTTGAGCTGATATTGAACTTATAATCAAACTCTTTGTTGTGGGAACTGAATACTGTGGGAAAGGGAAAGGAAAACTTCCTTGGGGTACAGCAATAATGTGTGTCTGTAAGGGATCACGGTGTAGACTAACTCCTGTTTACCTCTTTGGCTTGAGTGGGTAATTTGCTGGAATAAAAAGAGCAAGCAAAGGCTGAATGTTCAGTAGTTCACATCTGCTTTGAAATCAAGAGGTCCCCAGACCAGCTTGGTGTTCTGCGTTACAGAGATATGACAGTTTATACCCAGGTGCTTTCACACATAACGTTAAAAAAATAATCACATCACACTCCCCATAGCCTGGTCATCATTTGTTCTCAAACCACGTTCAAGTGACAGTGCTCGAAGATAGGTTATTCATAATCATGTTGTTGTTTAAGGTGCATTATTATTTTGTGTCCAGCCTATTGATTTTTCAGGATTCTTCTGCATGAGGCTTTTTCATTAGTGTGTTATATGGAACAAAAACCCCATAGTGGATTCAGAAAATATTGTACTTACAAAACCTCCATAATTTTCTGGTTTTAATAGAAAAATAAATGCACCTGGGCTTACAGTTAGGATGCCAAGATTTTCCATAATTTAATTTGAAACAGTTCAAGAGCTTTACTTTGGATATCAGCAGAAATGAGGGCCAAATTCAGATACAGTTTAATTGGGTACAAATCACTTGGCTTCCTAGAATTACTTGAGCTTACATAAAGTCCCCTTTAACTGGACATTTTAAACATATACACATTTGCATTTCTTTAATAAATCAGATGATTGCAACACAATTTTAGACAGACACTTCCTGGGATAGACAGCCTGGTTTCCTAAACCTGGCAGAGAATCACTGCACTGTGAGGGGACAGCCAGGCAGAAGGGCTAGAAGAGATAAAGGATGGTTACAGGACAGATTTCTGTTGGAAAGATGTTAAAAATCATGGATGAAAACAAGACTTAGGTGTGAATTGGAGTTTCTCTGATGAAAAATTCCCCTTGTGATGAGCTGGTCTGTCACCATCAGGGCCACGATGGGCTCTTTATGTGCAACCCCTTCACTGCAGCTACAGTCACACTTCCCAGGAAATGTTTTCCATGGGAAGACCGTGGGGATCTGATACATCTCCAAAGTTACTTTTGGTTCCTAGCAGCTGTGGTATCCAGTTAGCCCTTGATTCTGTGAATATTTATACAACATAAATGGGGAAATCGGTGGGTTCCCTTGGTGGAAATGTGATATTGGTATTTTTTAAAATAAACTTAAATAAGGTCAGAATTTTTTATCCTCTAGAGAAAATTTCACGTCTGATTAAATAGTTTACATAAACTTAATCTTTTTCTGCTAGATGCATTATAGTCTCAGATATTATTCATGTAGCTATTCCTCTGTGAACCATAAAATGTTCATTTCTTCAAAATGAATATGAAGCTCAAAGCATTAGTGGTCTTAAGAGCATAAAAAGTTTATTGCTTTGTGCTTAACATTTTTCAAGTAACTTTCGAAAGCTGAACAAATTTTGCATTTAGATTAATGGAAGATGTTTTCCATTTGAAGGAGCTAGCAAGGGAGCAGCAATAACAAAAATCCCCCAAGGTTAAAAATGTAGTGCTTTTGATTTTTACCAGAACTGTGTTAGCAGAACAATCATTTCTCAGCATGGAAAGGTAACATAATTGGTCTATACAGTGGCAATATAGAAAACGAGTATGCTTCAGAGAAAGCTAATATGGCTCTACTTAATAATTTCCTTCAAGAGCCTGAATTTGAATGTATATTTCACCCAGCTTGAGGCAAACAATTTGTACCCAGAAGTTCTAGTGGAAGTTACCAGGGGGTCATGCAATTTATTTTAGTTCTTGAAGTTTTCAGAACTGAAGACCTAAGTGCACATTCACTTGCATTGTTTCACCAGTAATTTGATCCAATTGGGCACCATTTTCTTTCTCCACTATTATGTTAGCTCTAGTGCAAAAAAAACCCCAACCCTCTCATGAAATATTGTGAAAGAAAAGTTTTCTTGGAAGAAAAACTATTTCTCAAATTTACACAACCAGTCTCTTTAAGAATTGCTCCAGCCCTTTCATTCTCTGGCACCTGAAGCCTGCTGTGTTGGCTTCTTAAAAGCTGATGTTACTGTGTGAATCCACTTTCCATGGAGTCTGTGATTGTGGAAAATAGTGGAAAATGCTTTTTTCAGAATAGGCAAAATCATGTATTGGCCCTTAAACTCAGGACAGTGCTTCCTTCCAGCACTGCCTCCAACCTGGTTTCTGTGTCTGTCAAACCCACCAGCCACATTCCGTGGCCAGAGCGGTGCCTGCTCGGCCTCTGTGCTCTTGGGCAGAATCACCTTACTGTGATAAACCCCACTGTCTGTGCATCTCGGGAATTTGCTGGGGCAGGAGCCGAGGGGTCCTTTCCTATAAAAGTGGCATTGAATAGAAGGGAGGGGTTGTGCTTTCCAGTCTGATTTAGAAGGAAAGCTCTTGAGCCTCTTTGTCCTCTGGGCTGCAGAGGGCTCTGAGAGACCCACAGGGCAGGGCATTGGGAAGGCTGTTTAGTTTCCCAGTTGAGGATACTGGGGTGTGGTTTACAGCTCATCACCGTGCAGGAGCAGGAGGTTAGAAGGTGCCAGGGAGTTACACTGAATTTTTCAGAACCTTTTATCTCAAATGTTCTGGAGAGATGTATTAGGAGAAACAGATTTTAAAGACAAGAATTGCTCTACTGGGTCTCTCCCTGTGCTGCGTGTTGTGAGCAACTGGGATTAGAAGGAAGGTGCACGTTTCTCATAGAGGACATGACAACACAATTCTGGAAGTTTCTTTCTTAGGACGTGACTGGGTCTTGCTTTGTAATACTGGGGTGTATGTTTACAACAGTTTCTTCCAGTCATGGCTCTTCCTTTTAGAGCTGTTTTGTTCCATTTGTTTTCTCAGGTGAGTTTGTCTCTGTCTTCTTTAAATATTAACTTACCTTTTCAGTTGTGTATTTTTATTTTAATGGGATGATGCTTTGATTTGTAGAAAAGACTTTCTGGCCTTCTTTACCACGTCCAAGTTCTTACAGTTCTTAAAGAAGATCTTTTTTGAGTGTTTTGATAGACCTCTCACATTCTCCCTCAGCCAAGGTAACAAATGCCCTAATGTTAATTTTATGGAATTCTTCACCCGTTGCATTTCTAAAAATCCTTCCTGTGCTTTTGAAGCCAACAGAAGTTTGACCATTGACTTTCAATAGTCTGCTTTTCTTACTTGGATGCCAAATGTACCTGAACAAATCTTACAGGCACAAGGTAGAATATAAAATTAATCCATTCCTCTGGTAATTATCACCAAGAATTAATGTCTCTTACTTCTGAAGCCAGCAACAGTCTGCTGGAAGCCTCTGGGAAATGCTGTTTTTACCTTCCCTGGCTGTACAAGGTTCTGTGATCCACCTCTCCCAAAGCTGTGTGGCCATTTGTTACCGTGCTGCTTTTAGAGCCGTGGTTTGGTCAGTTTGCTGCGGTGGGTAAGGGGATCCTTTTCCCTTTAAGAGGCCATGATGGGGAAAACATGGCCTGAATTTCGTTAGCAGTGTGACAATGAGAGAGATAAGTAGATGTGACAGTTATGAATGACGCACTGTCATGCACTTCTGCATTCTGACTCAGATAAATTGACACTGCTGTCAAACACAAGCTATGGAGAGGAGAGACCTCTGATGAACCTTCTAATATGGTAAATGGGAGTCTTAATTCTTCATTAACTGGAAAAAGGAGATTTGGCCATGTAATTTTCTCCTTGCTGCCTGTTTTAAAGATTCCAATAAGCCAGCATTTACAGTTGACTAGGCAGGGATTGCTTTTTCCTATGCTAGCGACATGTAGGCTGTGAAATCTAAGGAAGTGCCGCTTAAACACAGACTTATTGCCTTGGTTATCTTTAATGACTTTGAAATGTATTGGCCTCATTATGGAACAGTGCAGTTATCAATTCCTCTAATTAGGTGATGTGGTCCCATAAGAAATTTAACATTAAAGTGCAAAAATGAGTTAGTGGCATCAATTGCTGGCAACCTGGATGTTGGCACTGAATTTAAAGCAACGGTGCTCTTTTTCTGTGTAGTTATTCTACATCACTCTTATTCGTTCAAATATCAACAGTAATTTTTTTCTATTCACTTATTTTGGCCCGTGTGAAGAGCTGTTTATTTATCTGAGCATTCTTTGCTCTCTGAAGCTCTATCCTGTGGCACACAGTCGGTGTAGACACCAGTGAACCACACACCAGCTGATGCAGAATGAACTCTCTTCACTGAGCCTGACAGGTCAGGCTGGGCAGTAAAACTGCCAGTCCACGTTTGCATTTTCAGTGGCCCTTTCAATCTGAAGATCTCGTAGCAATTTATAAGCATTGAAGTGCCTTGCCCACAGTCCCACCACCCAGCAGCAGAGCTGGAAACAAAGCACGATCCCCGCAGCTCAGTCACCTTGGCAGATTTGTAATGCCAGTGCCTCCCACGAGGGTCTGTTGGAAGTTGCATTTCTCTTTTCCACCATATGGAAAGGATTATTGGTGGCCAATTTAGAACAGTCTCCTGTCTTGCTGGGAGGAAAAGAGGGTCTGAGAAACCATATTCTAATGTCGTCTGGTTTGTGCAAGTGTTTTGGTATGGCTGTATACAAAAGCAAGTGCACAGTATTTTACCTCTTGTTATCCTTCTCTTTAAATCACACTGCACAAACCCATTGTTTACTTGTGTATGAAGATAATCTCCATTTTCTGTGAGTTTGTAAAGCTTGGTGGGGACAATGTCTGGCAGGGCAGTGTGTGGTGTTACATGGGGAGGGTATCTGTGAGTACATTGGGGGACCATACTGCTACAAATTGGAATTTTTACGTACTTTAGATTAAATGGTTCCAAAGATATCTAATGGCCTCAAACTGCGAACCACAAATGGTCACAAACCCAGCATGGAGTTTGATTTCTGTCTGGTTAGGCAAGCTGTGAGCCAGGGATGGAAACCTCACCCTGTGCTTCCCACACAGGCACGGATCTGTACTGGCCCTGCTGAACTGCACTGGAGCTGTGAGTCTGCACCTCTTTTTCTGCCTTCCCAAAGGGCAATGTCAGTGATTGCTTTGGATGCTTTTGGAGGACAGGGCATTTGTTAAAGACTCAAGGCTGAGAAGAGGTTGAATGGATGAATGAATGGATTCCCAGGGAATTCTCAGTTCCACTGCAGCTCCTCTCTGTTTGGCTGTGACTGCTTTTTTAACTTGTGAATCACAGTGAGATTTGACATAGTGGACACCATCCTGCCACCCTTTCACCCCTTCCATCTTTGGTACCTGGTCTGGAGGGGTGGTGACTGCTGGCATGTCTCAGTCTCTGAGCACACCCAGTCTGAGCCATCCCAGCATTTCCATCCCTGGGCACTTCATGCAGGGGCTCCTGCTCTGTTCAGCCAGGTCATTGTATCTCTGACTGCTGCTGACTGCAGAAGACTGCTCATGGATATCATGACTTGTTCCAAGTGCAGGTGATGCCCTGCCCTGCAGCCTGTCCCAGCTCCTCCCAGCAGTGTGTGAAACACAGCCACTGCTATCCCTGGGTACCAGGTCTGGGTTGTTCTCTCAAGTTCAGAAGGAAAACTAAAGGCACTCTCCTTTCTGCTTTAAATAAATAAGCATGCCCACATGCAGTCCCACCCAGTGTTTGTTGCTGCAGAATTTACAGCAGTTATGTAAGAATCACAGATCACAAACAGTTAGGGGTGGAATTTAGGGCTGTTTTTTTCCTTTTTCTTGGACTGGAAGGAAAGAGGTATGGGGTAATTCTGCTTCCTGAGGGAGCCAATTCTGCTCTCTTGCATTAGCTTTCAAGATATTTTTGTTTCCCTTGTAGACAGGCCCTGTTCTAGCAGTGGATATCATGAGAGTATCTGAGAAGCACGGTGGTTATCTACACTTGACAAAGAAATAAAAAAAAAATCACATCCTTCCAGTTTTCTTCCCTGTGTTGCTTATTCTCATTTGGTGAGTCTCCTGCTCTGGACAGGATATTTTCAATGATGACATTTCATACCCAACCATACATTTGTATGGTCAATGAAAGAAAAGGAGCAGTAGCAGGAGAAGAGCCACCTGCTAATTCTTTACATTGCGCAGGAGTCAAAAAGTTGGCAGAAAAAAATTGGACCACAGTTAACCTTTGTTTAAGTATTTTCTGCACAGTCCCAGGTGACAGCCAGCATGTGCTGTGTACAGTAATGCACGGTCCTGAACCATACCTCTTATCCTCAGCTCATGTAAAATACTTCTGTATTATTCTTACAGATATTTCATGAAAATCAATGAAAATTATTTATCTAAGAAAAAAAAAAAACTCAAACAAAAAAACCAGGCCCAGGTTAAGGCCAAGACAGACAATAACTGCATCCCAGTCCTGCAGGCCCTGGAACATCTCCCTCAAAAGAGACGCTGTAGCTTTAACATGGGCTGCTGTTTCCTTGAATGGAGTTACCCAATCTTTCATCAAAGAAACATATCTCCCATATCCCTGTCTTTAAAAACAGCAATTATGTGTAAATGCCTTCTGATTTATTTGAGCCAGGGCCACCGGCCAGTGTGAGTCACCACAATTTATTGCTAACCGTCACTTTTACATGATAGGTTTGTAACAAATATCTGCCGCATATTGTTAAATTAATCTTCCATTTAAAATTAATGGAGTTAGACTCCCCAGGTTCAATGTAATTTCGTGTTCACGGGCAGGGAGTGATGTGAGCTGCATACAGAATGAGCCGAGGCCAAACGCCCTAATCTTTCATCACCTTGAACCTAGTGACTAGGACGCCTTCTCAGCACCAACTAATGAGATTGAGCTTGCTTCTCTCCTGAGGACGCCAGCTCAAAGAAGCTTTTCTGCTCAGATACAGCAGGCTCCGTCTTATTTTAATAATTCCTCAGATATGACATGCCTGATGTTATGTATGAAAGACTCAGGCTTGAAAAAGAGATGAAATGAATTTTATATCATTACTTCAAAACCGAAACCAGCTAAAGGAAGTATGTCACAGTTAAAAATGCAGTAAGCATTTTAGCTATGAAATATTTTGAAAGTAAACAGGAGTCATTCTTTCATTTATTATTATAATGCAGCCTCACCTCAGACTCATCTTCTGTAATTCCAGTCCCATTCATAAATTAATAACAATAATGTAGATGAAAGCAGGAGACTGTCCAATGAACGTTGTGGATGGGACCATCAGAGAGAAAAGATTTAATTCCTAATGGAATATGCCATGCTACAGTGCTGAGCTCTATCATTTCTCTTTGTGGGCATTTGTAGAAAATGAGCCTGTCTTTTATGCATTGGCATACTGAAAATCCATCACATATTGTTTAAAAATAATTGACTTGAATTGTATCAGTGTACCTTTCTGTCTGTCCTTTATTGCAGCTTTAAAGAAGCAGTAATTTCACTTATATTTTAGTATTTACCAGTGCAGGAGACTCAGAGCATCAGTGGTGCCTACACAAGGGCCTGTGCTCAGTGCCTGTGGTCACCCTTGCTGATGCCCAGTACCCCTGGCATTGCTGCACCACGTGCAGGGAGCTGCTGCTCCATCCACCCTGGATGTGTGCTGCCCATGGGTGAGTCCCAGGTGGGGATGGGGCTGGCCAGGCCCTCCTGCCCTGGGCAATTCCTGCTTCCAGAGCCACGGGCCAAACAGCAGGAGGGTCATCTCCTCTGCTCTGCCTCACACGTGGGCTCTGCTGAGTGGAGAGAAGCTGTGGGGCAGCTCCTGGGAAGCAAGATTAGAAACATGGCATTTTTCAGTGTAGAGGAATGTCTTAGGAGAGAAAGGAGAAAGGAGAAAGGTCTTTCTACAAGCTGCTGTCAAATGAAGAAGAGCAGGCTTTGCTCTGGGGCGTGTGGCAGGTAGGAACAGGGATGGCAGAATGCACAGATTTCCAAATCTTCCTCTTATTTTCATGTGTTTGTATGGGGGGAAGGAAGTTTGGGCCCATCTGGACAGCTGAAGAGAATCAGTGGAGATTTCTTTCCATTGTGCTGCTTTGATTTAAAATCTCTATCAGTCATCCCATATATCCCACCTGGGGCAGTTTTCCATTGCTGAGCTGACCTCACCCAGGTTCTTTCATGTCTTTTATCCCTTTGTATCAGTTGCAGCTATTCTGATTTCTGTGGAACTATAATTCTGGTTAAACCAGTGAACCGTGTAACCAGTATCAGGCACTTCTATGTTTGTGGGGGTTTTGTTGCTGAGAAACTCATCACTATTTTAGTCATTTACTAGAACTACTGAATTTGACTTTTTAGATTTTGTTTGCTTATTTCAAATCAGTTGTAAGGATATGATTTTGTTCCTCTATACTATCTCACCTGATTAAAGCCTTAAAATCTGTCAACTCTTTTTTTTTACATTATTCTTTTATTTTTGGAGTGACGTATTCGCATGCCCACTTATCCACCCTGTTTGTTCTTTTGCAAGCCCAGCGCTCCAAGCTGTGATTCACCAGTTCCTACATCCACAGGTGCCTCATTTCCTCTTTCTCCAGGTGATTGCTGCCAACTGCCGCTCAGATGCAGTCCTGGGGTAGAGGGTGTATGCCCAGGCAGCCTGGATGTGTCGTGTGTATGAACCCAAGGGGAACTGCTGGGAGTGCAAAATGTGGCTGTGGCTGCAGCAGCTGCCCTCAGCTGGGACCATTCCGTGCTGTTTGGCCCCGAGGGAATTGTGCAGGGTGTCTGAGGTGTCTGAGTCACACTGGACAGGAGGAGTGGGAGAAGCTGCAGTCCCTGCAGTGCCAGCAGTGCCCACCTGTGCAGGACCAGCTGCCCGTGCCCAGCAGGAGCTCTCCTGCATCGCCTTTGTAGCAGGTTGCCTTGTGTGTAAAAAATATGGTGCCAGCAAGGACTGGCTCTGCTGCCTCGCAGGAGAGAGAAGGATAAATCAAGTTCCTTTTCTGCTTTATTTACTTGCTATTCATTTTTATACCAGGCTTTGCAACAGACAGCAATGAAACTTCTAGATATTCATAAACAAAAATCTGGTCTTCTGTCCACTGATATAGATCAGGGAGGCCAGAGTGTATGTTGAGAAAGAAGAGAGTTGTAAAAAATGTTGAAATAGATTTATTGGAGACTTCAATATCTGTTGAAGTCAGCAAAGCTGGAATAAGCTTTAAGTAAACACTATCAATTTCGGTGATAAGATTTAGAAGGTGGCTTCTATTTTTTTTGCACTAGATGAAACAATATCACAAAGCTTGTCTTCATGGAAATGTGATCAAGATGTAAGCACTGCTACTGCTAACTCCTTTACCTTAGGTTTAGTTACACTCAGTTACTTCTCTTTGAATAGCAGACGATGTATCTCTCAGCGCTGGAATTTTTCATTATGTGGGTTTTGCATCTTAATGTTTTTCCTGTCTCCTTATATTCTGGATAGATGCCATTTTGCAAGGTGAAAAGGTTACCAGTTCCAGCTCTCGCATCGCTGCTGTGCTGGACTTCTGGATACCCTTGGAAGCTTTCATCTTATTCTTTTATTAAGGAAAAAACCCTCTATTCAGGTGAAATGAGTTTCTTAGTTTCAGCATCCAGAAGTATAAAAAAAGTTCCCTTCTATGCAGTGCATTTGATGGGGAATAAAAATGACTGATGACAGCCCATACTGGACCCTTTTGTTCAATTCAGCTATGATTATGGAGCCTATTAGCTGGAGTTACAACCTATTTAAGAGCAGTGCTTACTAGTAATGGGGGCCAAATGATTTTGGAAAGTTCAGATTTACTGGGCTCCCTGCAGAAATGGATTCAGCACTGAACATATTGATGCAGAGCCTGAACGAGGCTGTTCCAGTGGGACTCAGAATTGTGTGCTTAGCAAGAAATGAGCGGGTAGTAGAATTAAAGATCAGATAGATGTGAGGCTCAAGGGCAGTCTAAACTCTGAAGTTCATCACAGCAACTTAATCAGACTAAAACGAGTGTTGCACTGACAGGAATCAAGCCTCTGTGTGACAGGAAATTTAGCTTGTTAAAACAGTGCTGTGTTTTTTCGAAGTCCCTGGTTTTTAAGGTCTTGAAGTGTTTTGAAATAGTTGTGAGATGTTGGTGTTTGGTGGCTACTGAGGCAGCTTGGGTTTTGTTAATGGAGATGTTGACTCTCTACTTGATATTTACCTTTGATAATGGATCAGCAGTTTCAGTACTAAATAAAGACTATCTCACTGCACCTGTTCAAAGCCAAGGAAAGCTTCAGGGTTCTCTCAGTGGTTTTTGGCACAGTCTTGAAATCTGCTCTGGGGAGGGAAAATTTGGGTTATTGGTCCCCTAGCCCTGCACCTGAAGCAGCCCTTGTGTGATGCAGTTGGTGGGGGGCAGTGGAGACTGGCCCCAGGAACTCTTGTAAGGGACATTTTTGTGCTGATCACAGTCTCAGCCATCCACTGCACCTAAAGCCTCCACCGAGCTTCTTCCAAGCACCTTCTCAGCTCCTGAAGAAGCCTTAAGCCACAACTCCACTTTTCCCATCCACATCCAGCCATGCCCCCATCTTCAGAGCTGTCCAGGCCTGTAATTCTCATACTTAGAGACACACAACTCTCGCCTTCTGGAAATTTCTTCACCACAGTCATCTCCCCTTCCTGTACTTTCCCCCTTTGTGTCAGCACCGAGCTCACCCAGCCTGGTTCCTGTGTCCTGCTCATCAGACACCTTCCTCCTGCTGTGTCCACGTGTACCAAGATGGGATACACTTCCAAAACACAGTTCAGGAAGGGCACACTCTGCTTCCATATCTTCTTTTCTGACTTTGCTTCTGCCTTGGGGCAGGAAATTTATTAATTCTAACCCAAAATTTCTTCCTACATACCAACTGAAGCCTGACTTGGAAGTCACTTTTCTACTGACCATGGGAATGTGCTGCTTTGCTGTCCTTGGGTGGAGCTGGGAATATTCAGCACTTGTCAGATTGCTGCTTCCCTTCTTCTGAACAACAGCAGCAGGTTCTGGATCCAACCTAGACACAAGCAGGTGGGATTGTGTGATTTTGCACCTTCTGAAATGCAATGCTTTGGTTGTGAAAAAGTCCGGGCGAATTTGGTGGTGTTCACATAGTGAACAAATGGGAAGCATAGGGCTGGGTTTATATCATTAATACTTCAAATGTTGACCTTAAAAATGCACTTTCACAGCTGTGCATTGGCCTGCTGCAGGGGTGGCTCCGTGCAGAAAGCAGTGGGAATGAGCTGTCCCAGAAGGAGCTGTGGCTGCCCAAGGTCAGGCACTCAGAAAGGACTGGGAATGCTCTCCTGGGGCTCAGGAGAGCAGAGCTGGGGCAGTTTCTGGGTCACTGTTCTGACCAACTGTTCACGTAATTGTTACACGAAATGTTGCTTAAAGGAGTCCTATTTTCAATCACACGAGCATGTCCCAGATTTCCATAAACCATCTGTTCAAGTGAAGAACTTCCAGGTTGTGGGTTTTCGGGTGAGAGGGGAAAAGGCAGAAGGAAAATTTGAAGCAGGAGTTGGAAGTCGTGTGTCAGCTGGGCTCTGGTAGGAGGCTCTTTACAGCCAGAATGAAGGATCAGGAGAGAAATGCTTTCAGCTTGACACACAGATGATAAAGCAAGCCTTAAACAGAAGCTGTGGCTGCACAGCAGGTAAAGAAATCCTGCTTAGATTAAAAATAAATATTTTATGCTGCATGTATGCAAAGCTTTTTTTTTTTCTTTTTTTAATAGCTTAAAGCCCTATACAATTGGCAGCAAGTAGAAGAAATTAAAAGAAAGGGTTTGCATTGTTTTATTGAGGTAGGAACCCCTCAGAAAGCTAAGTTGAGGGGGTTTTTTAATGATAAAAAGAAAATTAAAGGACAGGCTGTGCATTAGAATTATGAAGCATAAAAACATTTGGAAATCATCCTGTCTCTGTATGTTTATAGCAAAGAGCAAATCCAAGCCTTGCAAAGAGATGATTTTGGAGGCAGGCGAGAGGTGTGCAGTGCAGGAGGGCTCAGCTGTCACGGGCAGGAGCTGCTGCTCCCTGCTCAGAGGGGTGACCAGGAGGTTCGGGGTGTCCCTGCCAGCCATTTGGAGCATTTTAATGACTGAAGCAGGGTAAACATTTGTGAGGATAAACATTGTCTTCCTGCTGAGCAACAATGTCTCCTGTATGCGAGCAGGATTGTTTTGGCATATGTCGGCTCTAAATATCCCTGCAGATACTTTACAGGAATTGCTGCCTCTTTAAACATTTATGCTATTAAAAATCAGGACGATTGTTGACATAAACCTGTGATAGCAGCTGCATTGTAGACAGAGTATGAATTTTTTATGTTATTGATGAGAAGTTTATATCATTTACGTACTGTAGTAAGGGAGGCATATGAGTGCTGAATACAGAAGGTGATGGGATTGAAGCCATGTCGGTATCAGGGCACACTGTTTATTAATGTGGCCCTCTCAAAAGGAACATGAATGCAGTAAATGGGAAGCAAAACAAAGCTAAGTGATTTATAATATTTAAAAACTTGTGTTGGGATGAAAAGAAGCTTTTTGGCTCTGCTGCCTGGCTTAACTGGTTTGGGTACCAGAGTCATCACTGAGGGAAGGAGTGATGTTTTCAGATCTTGAGGGTTGGCAGCCAGTGAGTTGAAGCTTGGGGGCTTGGAGGGTTTGTGACGGGGGAGGATGGAATGTCATAAAGGGATGTCTGCAAAAGGAGTTTTGAAGAACGCTGTTTCTGTGTGTGTTTTCATGCGTTTTCATGTGTGTTTTCATGTGTTTTCATTGAATTACCAGGACTCGGCAGGCAGGACTGAGGCTGAGATTGTCCCCTGCTCTGCAGAAAAGATATTTACCCTCTTCCTGATCCCTTTCTGTTTTCTCTCTTGTCTCTCGTGGTTTCTCTGTAGCGTGTTGTTCCCACTGAGAACAGCTGGGGAACTTCTCTCTGCTCCCAAAGGAAGCTGCTGATACAGCACCAGGGTGTCAGACACTGGTTGGTTCCTGCAGTTTGGGGACATGGTTTGGTGGGACTTGGCAGTGTTGGGTTTGTGGTTGTCTCAATGACCTTAAAGCTCTTTTCCAACCTAAATTATTCTGTGATTCTCTGATTTAGTTGCTTAAGTGTCAAAATTTCCTTTACTGGAGGGCAGAGGGGGCTGTGTAGTTTGTGAGGCTTGCTTTGGGGGAAGCTCCATTGTAGCTCCTTCAGTGAATGTCTCCTACAAGGTCTCTGTGTTCTAAAGCTCTGCCCTCCAGCACAGCCTCTGGAGGTAGAGGTAGCACTTCAGCTTTCCTGTTTCAGGCACAACTGTCCTTGTTTTTGCAGAATCCCACTTGGTAGTTACACAAGTGCTTCATGTTTCTTAGCACCAGACGGGCTAAATTAAATTTTCATATGTTGTCCATACTCATTTTTCCTAAAAGTGTCACTGAGCAAATTTCCAGGATGTTCTTCTTTTAATGGAAGCACAGCCATTGCTCAGATTGGGGCGCTGCTGGCTTTTCCCATCCTCACTGCAGATTGCACTTAAGGGTCTGGTATTGTGTATGTGAACAGCCCCACCAAAGCAGCATCATTCCTCATAGGTTCCTGGAGGGCTGGGTGTCAGCCACTCATCCAGGGTATTCCTGGAGTGAGGGGACATTCCCTTATCAACAGAGGAGTCCCCTGGAACCACATTTGGTAGGAGAGCTGTGGCTGCACCCCCACGAGTGCGAGGCAGTGCAGGTTGGGCAGTCGGACCCTGCACTGGAATCACGGTCCCAGTGCAAGGTCTCACATCACCATTTCACATCATTTAACCCCTAAACAGCTGCCAGGGGTAATAACTCCCCATCCTCTCAGCCCCTGGCTGTGTTTAAACCCATGACCTGGAGGTGGAAGGGGTGTGTCCTATTCCAGTCCACTCCAGCATCCATCCTGGGTGGGATGTGTCTATAAATTAATGTAGCACTGGGTTAATATTGCAGACGAAAAGCTCCATTAAAAGAACATTATTAGGTTTGCAAAGTCAAGCCTGTGAAAGTTAAGAAATTGAGAATTAAGGTTGCCTCTTCAACCTTAATTTGCCCCCTTCTGTGTACGCACTATGAAACAGCCTTTAATTACATGATCACATTCTCCTCTGCCTGAGGCAGACACCTGGCACAGAAAATTCCAGCCCAAATGGTTTGAAGTTGGGCAAAGCTGTAATCAATTGTAAAAGAGGGTCTTGTAAGAAGTGTGTAGCAACTTTAACAAAAGACTGCAGTTTGTGTTGATTTCCATTTATTTTGCTGCATTCGAAATTTGTTTAACTTAAAATATTCTGCAGGTAAAATCCATCTGCGTGGAAGACCCAGGAGGGCTGTGTGCACCTCAAATTGCTTTACACAATAAGGATCTTCTAACAAAAATCATCCATTGTTTGGACATGTACTGCCAAAAAGATTAAACTGAAATGGGAATCCTACTGGTTTAGGTGTTATATATATAAAAATATAAAAATATATAAATATAAAAACCCCAAAGATGAAAAATAATCTCTGCAGGTAACAACCGAGTCACTCAGTCAAGTAAGTTGAATATTAAAAGGAGAAACTTAAATTCATTTTCCTGCTCCTTTCAAGTCCAGCAGAAGGTTTTTTCAATCTCAGCTCTCTTTTCACCTCAGAGCTGTTGGGAAATTGTGTCTTGCAGATGAACAATGCGTGACATTTATAGTTCATCTAACATATATTCCAGTGTGTAGAGATTTCAAGCGCAGGTGGGTGGTCCTTGCCCTTAAAAAGTAGAAGGGATGCTTATTTCTCAACACTAATGGCTAGTTTGTAACTGGCTGGAGTGCTGGCACGGTGTTCACCAGGATCAGTTTGGAGTTTGGGCAGGAAGAGGCTCCACCTTGTACCCAGAGCATGTTCTGTTCACCACATCTGTACAGGTGCTGCTCTCCCAGATAAGTGAGGAATTGGAAGAAGTTTGGCAGGGAGGGGCTGACTCTGACCGAGGTTTCAGACTGCAGCCCGCTAGAAATGTGCTTCCCTCTATCCCTCCCTCAGCCCCAGGGCTGTGCCAGCAGCTGAGCTGTGGTGATGGAGTTAATTCTTTGTTACCTGAGTGTTTGTCGTCGAGGGGGATTTTGAGATGACCAGCAACACACAACACTCCATTCCTGGGGAAATGGAAATCCAGGATCCCCAGCAACTCTGATGGTTCTCAGCATCCCATTACAAGCTCAGGACCCAGGAAGGAGTCTGCAAACCTGTTTATTTGGGCAGCCAAATGAACTGGTGAAATTTTGTAATATTGAATGTTAGTGTGGAGGAAACCTTTTCTAACAGCTGGCATTGCCCTGAGGTTCTTTGGCACACCATAGCCCAGACCATCCCAAGCACCTCCTTCAAATCTCTAACACCAGTAAGCTACAAGTTACTTAACCCAAGGTCATACTGACAATTAGGGTAAAATCAGAAATAATCACTTGGTTTCTTGTCTTCTGGACCTGTCTAACCTTCACTGCTTTGGCAGTGCTGCCTCTACTCAGCATACTGTCTTTGGATTTTACAGTTCTTTGTGATCATCATTCCATTTATTTTATACAAATAATACTTTTCTTCCTGTTCTGTTTCTATGATCTTTGTTAAAGCTGATTTTCTTGTAAACTACTTGTGTTCTGACTTCAGCACAAAATGCCATAGCTAAGATTAGCTGTAACCTTCAAACTTCAGACCTTCAGACATCGGAGATAAGCCAACCATATGTAAGTCTTGTCTGTGTGTTTTTAAAAGTGGTAAAGAAAATGAAAAACAAGCACTGTCCTTCCAAGGGAACTGGCAAGCTGCCACCTTAATTTCTCCAGAAGAGCTCAGGTCAGGACAAGTCAATCAAAATCACTTTTCTTGGACAGGAGCTCAGGTACAGCAGTAGAAAATCCCTTTCAGTGGAGGTCTGGAACATTAATCAGGAACTGCAGAGTGCTCTTTTGTAGGACTTTGGGGACCAAGGAAAGTTGATGGTGCTTCTGCATGGAGAGTTTTGCTTATGTTTCCCTCATGCTGTCCAGACAAGATCTTAAGAGAGGAGCCTCATGGTTTTGTTTTTTTTTTTTTAAACATCGCTCTAGGTTGTGCTTCACCACACTGAAAGATTCTTTTGGCACTTTCCTGAGGAGGACACAAAGAACTGTGCAGAAACTCTGTAATTCCATAGTAACCATTGACTCTGTAATTACATGCTATGTACAGTTCAATGTAAATATGTGGGTAATACAAGCAATTTGTATTTTCTCAACTACATTATTAAATCCTAAAATTGCAAACTACATGGAAATTAGGTTGAGAATAAAATGGGTAACTTCACATACTGTATTATCACAGCATATTATCTCTAGAAGTGTGTCATTACTTTGGAGTTCCATGCTATTTTTCAGATAATAACCAAGTGCTGAGAGTTTGTGGCCTTGTCCAGCTCAGAGCTGCACAGCCCAGCTGTTAATTTGGGTTTAGGAGGTAGAGAATGTTCTCAACTCAGTCTTTAAGTCTTTTTTACATAGGGAGGAGGATTTTTTTCATCCAAGCAAGCAACATGACTGAGTGGTAACCGTGGCTGTTTTGCATTTATTGCAAATATACGCAGTGCACTTGAAGGGAGAGTTGTGTCTCTGCCAAGAGTAAAACCAGGCTTCGTGCTCACATGCAGGGTTTGCTTCTGCCTGGGGGCTCTCTCAGGTCCACGTCAGGTGTTACTTCACCAGTGAGAAGTGCACAGGTCTGTCCTGTGCTCAGAGGCTTTGCTGGAAGGGCACAGCCGGGTGTTCTAAGGACATTTTGAGACTTTTTCCAGTTGTCCCTGACTTCCAGGCTGAGCAGCTCGTTTATGTCATGTACACTGACTGTTCTGTAGGGTCTGCTGGTATTTGAACCTCTCCATCCTATGCTTTTTTCTCTCCATGTTGTCTTTGCCCTGCAGAGTGTGGCATTAAGGTTAGGTTATTTATTGACTCAGTCTGAATATGTAAATCTTCGTCTAACCCTCTGCACTTCAGCCCTTTTTTCTTTTGAAATTGAATGAAAGATACTGAATAAGAGTTTTAGTGTAGAAACAACTGCATTTATTTATTGGTTTTCACACAGAGCATACCGTCATGAGAGCTGGAAGAAGCCTCTGTTCTATGGTTACATTTGTCTGTGGTTTACAATGTATACGTGCACTTTTTATGCCTGTTATCAAACCCCAGCAGTTTGTTGTCTGTTCAGATGGAAAGGTTTGGTTTCCATAGTCAAACTGGTAATCAGGGCACCAGTCCAGGGCCATGTGATGTACTGAGAGGGTGAAAGTAGCCATAAAATCTGATCTGAGAAACTAAGCTCCTCTCAGGAAGACAAAAAGATGCAGGGACATGGTAAAGTGCTGCAAGATAGATAATGATGGTCACCCATCCATCTTCGTACTCGCCAAAAGAAGTCACAGCTGTTGCTCTTCTTCACGAGGAATCTTGATTTATTTACGCTTCTTTGCCTTTACACCTGTATCTTCTGGGGCTCCTAGGCTTTCCTGGTCGATTTATTAGCTGCTGTGGAGCAAGGAGGGAGACTTGCAGGGAGGGGGGAAATGGAGGAGAGCAGAGAAGAAACAGAAGGAAGACAGAACAGTGGGAGGGAGAGGGAGGAAGGAGATAAGAGACAGATGAATGACGGCAAATGGAAGAGAAATGAGACAAGGAACATGATGAGGGAGAAAAAAGCTGGAAGGGAGCTTTTGAGAGAGCATGTAAGATAGAGGTCTGGTGGAGGATTTCCAGCAAAAGTCATGTAAATCAATGGTGAGTAAATTAATAGGGCAATTGTGCAAATGAGACTCAGTCGTTTAAGCCAAGTGGAATAGATCATGGATGATTTAGGGAGAGTGTAACCCACAGGGCACACCTTTCAATCTCCTGGAGATCTGAGGCAGGATGCTGACACGTCAGAAAGTGGAGCAGATGAACAAAATGAGGGACATTAAAAGGGAGGAAGTTGTGAGACAAACTCTAAACGCAGAGCAGCATTAAACTCCCAACACCAGAGCCACGTCTTAGACTAAAGGAAAAACTCCCTGGTGCTTCCAAGTCAGAGAATATGACTGTGGTTTTAGATAAGGTTTCCTGGTATTGCTTCAATTCCTGATGTGATTGCTAACTTTTATCAGAAGAACGAATCAAAAGTGCATCCTGCAGTTCTTTAAATGTGTAATTTTGCAGGAAAAGCTGTTTCCTGTACTTGCCAGTACAAACATTTCTGCCACCTGCCATCATTAAACTACGAATGTGGCTGAAGAGGGAATGCTGAAGGAGTCTGAAGCAGCCACCTGACCAGGGAGTGACAACACCTGGCTCTGCCCTTGCTGTGTCCCGTTCTGTGCCACTTTTGGGGACCTGTACCCACGTGTGCACCAAAGACAGGACACAACTGGGATATGCTGTTGTCTCTCACTGGTATTACAGCTGTGCCCGCTGCTCCTGGGTGTTGGTGAAATTCCAGGAGTTCTGGAGGAACCCTGTTTCTGCAGGATTTATTTAGTGTCCAGGCCAGTTAATGTGCTTTCACCCACCTGTTTGAGACTGTCTGCAAATCTTCCCCAGCTCTGAAAATGGATTCCTCTGCTCTAGCTCTGAAATTGAGCAGGCCATTAAATCCTGTGCCTTTTAAATGCAGTGGTTGCTAATGATTGTGAAGGATCATAATTAACCAACTGTTTAAATTAATTTCTGACAGTCATTCAGCCCTATTGGTTTTTGAAAGCATTAGATGTAGTGCCAGTGGCCCAGTTGATAAAATGTTTTCTTTGACTCCTGTAATTTCAACTCTTTCCCAAGATCTTAAGAAAAATAAGTGGGTTTTTTAAGACTTTTTTGTTAGATTGCACCATCTTCCCTCTCTTCTCCTTGAAAGTGAAGTGTGAACTTGATTTTCATTTTAGTCAGTAGAAAGTTCAATGCAACCCAGGCGTCTTGTTAAGGATAAATATTTTTCTAAAGGAAACAAAAGAAGTGATGAAAGATGAGGTGGAAGGGGAAACCTTAGTGCTGATGGGGGACAGCTGGATTTTGTCAGTGATGGTAGTTCCTTCCTCCTTGGCCTGCTGCTCTTTCCCTGAGGAAAGCAACTTTTTTATCTAAAACTGATGCTGATAAAATAGCTCTTAACTTGACAGCATCCCTTTCACAGCCTTAAAATTCCTTCCTGAAATTCAGGTTGGTCTGAAATATTGCCTTGGAAACCTTGGGATGCAAGTATGAGGCTGTCTTCTTCTGGAGATTCATCACCAGCTTGGGGAGAACCAGAGCCCAACGGGGACCTTCCCTAGAGCTTGGGATTGTTTTTGTGTTTCTCTAGCAAAGAGTTTCCAGGTTGTGGTGTTTCTCCATGTCACACTGCATGACTTCATCTCACCTGACGTAGATGTGGGTTGGGACTGACTGAGGACTTTAAAGACCCTCCTTCTGTTCATGAAAAGTCTCCTTTATTAAATAAATACAGAATGTATAGGTTTTTTTCAGAATCAGGTTCAAACAGGTGTCCGTTATAAATGTTTGGTTATTTATAATTGAAGTTGTGTTTTATAATTGATTTCTGACACAACTGCCGTAACACTTTAGTGATATCTGGCAAAGGTATGAAGGTTAATTAATAAAGAGTTGCAGACTTAATGGGGATTATATTTGAGTTATCTTGTAGAATTCCACTCCTAAGTTGCAGCTCTCTGAAATGCTGTAGAATGATTGATGTTTCTATGAAGTGTTCGGTTCTTGTGTGGTCTCCTGCACTATCTGATCATGAAAATCCTGGTTTTCACTCAGTTTCTGGTTACTTTCTCTTCCTTCAGTGTTCAAACAGCAGTCATGCCTTGCTTAGTTAAAATGTCAGCTTAGAAACTAATTTAAGCAGACTCCTAATATAAAAACTAAGAGTAAAATATCACCTTCCAAAAGATAATGAACTTCCTTAGAGTTGGGCCCCTGTGTGAGCAGGAGCTGTGTAAGACAGACCTTATCAGGCTGCCAGGCCTCCTAACAGATACGGCTTTTTCCTTTGGATAGATATTTTAAGGTATTGTTCATTATAAGTAAAATAAACAAGTGTTCTGTCAGTGCTCTAAGCTACCTGAAAATAGGATTTACAGTTCTGTATAATTGCATTTTCTTTGTGTTTGCATAGAAGTCATAGCATAGCTGGAAGATGATGGCAATTATAATTTATTATGCTGTAATTGTTACGTAAATGTTTTTGAATAAGCAAAAATCACATCTGTTTAGGAATAAGTTGCACAGCAAGAGAATTCCCTTTGAAATGAATGCTGTGTTCTCAAATTCTGTAACTGTACACATAAAACAACGTATTTATTTCCCCACTGAGTCCATTACATTCCCAAGTCAAACTGCATCCTCTCTTCCCTTCCCATATTAAACCCTTTGATTTAATGGAGGTTTTAACTACTGGTTCTTTAGGGAATTTTCAGTAGGCTTTGCACAGATTAGGTTATTGGAAAGTATAGTTATTTTCTTGTAAAGTGGCAGTTCTGTGTCAAAATTGATTTTCTCTGGTGCTGCAGTAGTAAAACAGATAAGCTTCTGCTTTGCATCCAAAATACACCAATATTCCTGCCATGATGTTTTCCTTCTGCCTCCTAACCCAGCTCTCGTACTCGCTGGCTTTGAAATGGAAAGGACACAATGCTGTGCTGCACAGAATGCCTTTGGACCAGTCAGTAATGAATCTCCTTCCTTGTATTAATGCACGTTTACCAGTGCTGGCCAGTTGTTCAGAAGGAAAAAAGTCCATGCTGGGAGTTGCAGAGCCCTCAGCTGAGGAGTTGGGCACTTTGTTGGCCTCTTAGAGCAGCTGGAGCTGTGGATGTTCAGCAGCTGGCAGGAAGTCAGTCCCATGCAGGGTTTCCCATACTGTGAAGTGTTGTAGAAGGTGTAGACAGGGAAAAAAGTGAATAAATACCAAGTACATCAATGTGAGCAGCGTGGCAAGGTTCTGTCCCTGGATGTCCTGGCCAGCTTTCAGCACTAGGATGGGTCTCTCTCTCTTTGTCTGCCACTTGTTCATTCCTTTGCAGGTTGGGCTCCTGAAAGAGGGAGAGAGCTTGTAAATTAAACTTGAACAAAATGTGTTGGCGCACATTAACTGAGTCAGCCTGGTACTTCTGGAGCTTCAGTAGGCCAGGTCCAGATTTAGTAGATTCACAGATCCATGGAATTGGTGCAATGGCACCAATAAATACCTGTTTTTCCAAGTTTTTCAGACTTCATTTAGTGTAAGTTTTTGGTCAGTCCCTCATTTATGCAGTGAGGGTTTGTCCATCTGTATTGCTCACGCTGTGAATGGCATTGTTGTCTCAGGCTCTCGAGAGATTAATGTATTTACAGACTTGTGTGAGCCATGGCACCAATCAATGGTAACAGCCTTTGACAGAGACATAAAGGATCTATTAAATTAGACCTGAGTTCCTATTAAATTACTGCGCATAAAAAGCTGGACTCACCTTATCTGCAGCAGAAATGAATGCTGTTGTTAAAGCCTTTAAAGGAAGTTTCCAAGAACAGACAGTCCAGCAAAGCAGCGGGATAATGAGGAGGAAACAGGGATCTGTTGACACCTGCACTGCCTGCACTGAGGCATGGAGGGAGTGGAGGGTTTCTACATTGCAGACATGAAGGCATTCCCCTCCCCTTCAATCAGCTCCCCCCAAGCACACTTCTCTTTACTAATTAGATTAGAGACAAATAAAATTAAACTATTAAGGCAATTAAGAAATTCTTAACATTTGATCAGTTAGTTGAATGCAAATCCTCCATCTCTCTTCCGAAGGGCTGATTGCACAGAGCGTTATGTCCTCGAGCACGTGTTGGTTTCTGGTTAAGGAAGGCATTAAAATCATAGAACATGCAGTGGTTTGGGTTGGGATGGACATTTAAATATCATCCAGTCCAACCCCCCTGCCATGGGCAGGGACATCTTCAACTAGATCAGGTCTCTCAGAGTCCCATCCAGCCTGACCTTGAATGTTTCCAGGGATGGGGCAGCCACCACCTCTCTGGGCACCCTGTGCCAGTGCCTCACCACCTGCTTGGAGAAAAATTTCTTCCTTAACATGCTCCAAATACTTGAGTTCAAATAAAATAGACAGATCTGTTTTCTTCTTGAGTTCAAATAAAATAGCCAGATCTGTGTTGGTCCTCTCCCCCATGCTATTCACATGTAATTGCTGCTTTTTGGCTACCGCAGACTCTCATTTATCCACAGTCTCACATTCCTCTTATGTCCACAGTTAGACAAGCTATGTCAACTTCGCTTCCAGGACTGGTCATGTGTTCAACACCCTCATGAATTTGTGATAAATCAAACAAATGCCTGCTGAGTTCACAAGGAACTGTCCCCAAATAGTGACTGAAGGACTTAAATCAATAAGGTTTTATGCTTTTTTTATCTCTTTTGGAGGGAAGAGAAGGACAGGAGGTGGCAGGCAGCTCAGATAGGCTGTACACACAATTTATGATCTCCTGTCAATAAAACATGCATCATAGTGCATCTCAGAGTTGTTTCAGTTTTAGTGTTTTTGTATGTGTTGTTGTGGCCAAAATCAAGTGAAGGCACCTCATTTCTGGGCCCTGCCTACAAACCCCTGGTGCATCTCAGTTGAATTTCTGAGGTCTCACTGCAAAGTTTCCAGAGCTGAGTGGAGTCTCTGGCTCTCTGATGGTACGTTCAGTTAACTGGGAAAAAGTTACTATTTTACTGATTTGAGCAAACCAAACTATGCTTAGGAAGACAAGACAAACTCTCAGCACACCCAGGGTGATGTTCCAGCACTGCAGTAACTGGTTCTGGGACCCAGATCTCGACACTACACAATTGTGTATCTGTACCTTCTGCTCCCAATGCAAAGTGGTGCATGTATGTGCAAATAAATCTGTTTCCTGCTTATCAAATCCAGCTTTAGGAAGCAATAATGCTCTTAATGCTGTTAGTATTTACTTCGTGTTCTAATCGAATGCTGCTACTCGTGCTCCTAGAAAAGATCAAGTGCCCTTAAAAAGTAGAAGCTTTACTTGATAGGAAATAAAATGGAGCACTTGATATTAATGGTCTTCTAATTAAAGGCAGAGCAAGCTTGCCTTGATATCTTCATCTCAGTATGTATCTTTCTGGATGCATAAAAAGTGGGTTGACCATTGAAGCTTTAGTGTCATTTCGAAGGTAAAACAGTGAGTTCCCCTCAGTGCTGGCACTGTGGATGGCTTTATCCCATAAATTGACAGAGTTTTGTTCTTCCAGCTTTTCTAAAGGGCAGCACTGGGCCATACCCAGAGTGACTACAGCCAGCAGTGCTGCCCTGAGGTCCTGGGCTGTGGCTCTGCCCAGGTGCATTCTGCAGGACTGTCTAGACAGTGTGTGAAGGGCAGGCTGGTGACCTGTGCCACCTTCGGGGCTGCTGACAGCCCCAGGTGTCCGTGTGCTGCCAGGGGTGTCACACCAGTTCTCTCCACATGTAAACAAGTCATGGAATTTCATTAATTCATTCATCAATACAAGCCATTAGGAGAAATTGTCTTGTTAACTGGTGTCTTGGATACTAACTGGCAGCTTCTTCTAAACATCAGCCTGCTGCTCCCAAGGATAAAGCCCTGTGGTGCTGGGTGTCAGGAACGCCGGCAGCCCTCGGGAGTGAACTAACCTGACACCCCTTAGCGTGACCAGAGGCATTTTGGAAAGAGGAGCACAAGGGAGAGGGGACAAGGCAGTTAATATTAGAACAAAAAGGGTTCTGTAATTGTAGTTTACCTGAATCCACAGTATGTGTTTACTAAACTACATGTGGGGAAGAAAAGTTCGGAGATAGATGTATAGATATTTAGATGTAGATATAAACACACACACTGTGTGTGTACATCAAATATTGGAGGCAGAGAGCAAATTAAGTTAGAACCCATAGAATAAGGGACTGGAGGAGGAGGTGGAAAACAGAATTCTCTGCAGAAATGGGTTGGAAATACACCATGACCTCCCTGTGATGCTGGGACTACAGGTGACTGAGTGGATGATGATATCCACGGAGATATTCTTGCCCTTGCCTGGGCCCTCTGTAGGTGGGAGGCCTGGTAAAGCTGACAGTGGGACAACCAACCCCCCTCAGTGACCTGCAGCTTGTCAGCCCCTGGGTGATGGGTGCTCTGCAAGGTCAAGCATTTTATACCATCATAAATAACCTGTACATGTGATGCACATCTCTCCACAAACAAAGAACGCAGTCACCAGAATTTCTTTTGCGTGAAAGTAGAACACAGAAATGTTACATAGTCTAAGATACTCTGGAGATGTTGCAGATGGAGTCAAAGCCTGCCACGGCTTCTGTCTGCAAGCAGTGGAGCTCATGGTGTCTGCAGACCCTGTACAGTCATCTGAAGACAGGACATATCAAAACCTGGTTTGCTGATTATGTCTTTCTCCTATCTTTTTTTTTTTCCCCAATGCGGTCTAGTTTTTGTACATCAAGTAAAATTACAATTACACAAATAATTTTTCACTATTTTGATTTTTGCTGTTCACCTTTTAAGTGCTGTTGTTGAAGAGTTAACATTTGCCATATTTCAGCTTGTTCTGTTGATTGCATAGGTACTGTCAGATCTCTGTGAAATATTCTTATCACAGGAAAGAGCAACAGTCATAACACTTCCCACTGAGTGCTGTGGGTGAAAATTAACCAGTGAACTGGATGAAAGTTTTTCCAAATTAACATCATGAACTAATTTAGTCTAACTCTTCTTGCACTTGTGTGCAAATTAAGTGTTCTAGATAGGCTGACTCTCCTGCTTTGGCCACCCACCCGGCATCACTTGATTGCATTTCCATAGGAAAACTGCCCGGGGTGGTTGGTGTGTACCTGGAGAGGTTTGTGCAGGGATTCAGCTGAGACCTCCACAACCAAATCATTGCTGTGGTCTTGCCCAGGACTCTGAAACAGAAATAGAGAGCAATCTGTAACAGATCCTCCAAGCCACCATGTTTGTTGATTTTCCACCGCTGGACTGAAGCAATTGCTTCTTTTTGAAAAATGCTGGTACTCATGAATGCCACTCTCTGTGTGCTTCTGGTCACTTAATTCCTTGTTGGTTCTCTCCTGAAATGTTTGTGTCAGTGGTGAACCTCAGTCCCCAGGGACTCCTTTCCTGGAGCTTTCCTGGGGCTGTAAGTGGGTTATTAATCAGCCTGGGCACTTTTTCACTTCCAGGTTCTTTGTAGAATTGGTTGAGTGGGGTTTGCTGAGGTTTGTTGACTCTTCCTCCACCTCTACATTGGATAAAATCTTTGTCCCAAAAGAACCTCCTGCAGCTCCTATTTCTGCTCTTCCAGCACTGCCACGTGCTCGCAGTTGTGCTCAAGGCTTGGACCCCCTTCAAGCCTCTCCCTCCCCCCTTTTTTTGAATTACTAGCGGGTGACAAATAGCTACTGCTTTGCACTCCATTTCGCCAGGCACAGCTTCTTTCCTGTCCTCATGAGGTTTCTGACCTTTCAGTCGATGCCTTTTGCAGCCCCCCGGGGGCCTCGGGGGAGCTGTAATGGACTCACGTTAATTGCCTGTTGAAGGACAGAAGCAGTTCCTAGCGGGATGATTGGTGGTCCCCCTGTGAGTACAGCTGTCCTGGTCAGTGAAAAGATTGATCTGACACACACAAACATTTCGGCTCAGTGCTCAGTGTGTCTCCCAGAGCTCACAATAATCACGGCTCGGGCTGTTTGCTGGGGAGGGGCGAGGGACAATCCATCCCAATCCCCCGGGGGCTGCCGGCAGTTTAGACAGAAGATACCCCACAGACTGCAGGATAATCCAAAGATTTATAAAGTCAGTCTTATGGGTTGGTATTCTTTCTTTTTTATTGCTCTCAGTGGAAGCAAACCTTCCATTCTGGCTTAAACGTGTTCTAATGTGGTTTAAAATGCTAGTGGTGCACTTTTAGAAGTGTACATGCATGCATTCAGGAAAAAAACCTCCCATGTGTGCCGAAGTCCAAACACATCTTTAAAAATTAAGAAAGCAGAGGCATTCCTCTTATGCTTCTTGCCTCTGTTTTGTGCAGCTGGATAAATCATTATGTTCTCATTAGAGCTAAATATGGGTCAGTTTGCAGAGCTCTGTGCAAATATTATTTTTTTCCCACTTTTTCTTTGTATACATTCAACCTGTGTTGGGCTTCAAGTTCCAAATCTGAAAGGGAAACTCAGCCAAAGTCAGCAAATGTGCTTTGATAACTGAGGTCAAAAACTGTGCACTGTTATCAGCCTGTGCATGTTTTCTCTCTGAAAATATTAATCAGGTCAAATCTACACGTTCCTTGGCAAGGGTTCAACAAAAGATGTTTTCAACCCATCCCATGTTTCATCATTTGAAGCCAAGGTTTTGCAGAGATCTGGTCACAACACAAATACGCTTCTTCTGAAGTAAATCCTCAGTAAAGTTTAAAAGGATTGACTTAACTGCTGCTTAAAAAGATTGTGTTCTTAGTTGCTTCATCCTCTCAGCTCCATGTTTCACATTCAACTGAAATGAGATGGTCCTGAATTAAATTCCTGCATCCAACCAGAGATGACCCTGAGGTGTACAAAATCAGGTAAAGGATGTCAGTTTTTTAGACCACACTTTTCTTCATTAAGGCTTGAATGGAAGCCTCGAGACTAAATGTTTAGTGTCACTGGAATGCAGGGTCCCCAAGTACCAGGGTCTTACCATGTGTGCTGGCTGTTTGTTAAGTGTTAAAAATCCCACACAGAAATAAACTATTTCTCACAATCAGCCTAAAATTTATTTGTGACAAAACCTAGCAACTATTTACTTCTTGCATTTTACTAAATGTTCTGCTTCTCTGAAGTGTGGGCTGGGCAATGAAGTTAGAAAGCAGCAGTAAGAGAATTGCAGAGATGATGAGACATGGTAAGGGTGAGGCAGGTTGCCATATTTTGAGGTTCTAGAGGCATCCATCCACAGAGCAGAGAAACAGTATTTCTTCAGGAAGTTGCTGTGTTGCAGGTGTCAATCAAGATTGTGTATTTCTGTTCAGAACATTCTGCTCCAGCAATACATTATTTACAAGTGGAAGAAGCTTAAAGAACACCCACCCCTGGCAAGATAAGCTTTGCTGAGAGTTTCCTGGCCTTGGTACTACAGCTGCCCTTTTTAGCTGATGTTTTAGTCTTGCATTTTATATTTAATAGAAGTATGGATGTGATCTCAGGCTATGTTCAGGCTTTGAGATGGAAATATTAGGCCTTTTTAAACCACTTAAGTATTTTTAGGCTGAAGAAGAGTTTATCTTTTTCTAGCTCAGCCCCAAACACTTCCCAGCAAGAATAAGTAAAAGGAATGCTTGAAACAACATAGGAAATAAGCTGGGAAGAAGCATCTCTGTCTGCAAGCTGTGGAGCAGTGTCCAGCAAGAAAAGATGGAGTGGCTGGAAAGCAGCCAAGAATCCAAACAAAACCATCTTCAGAGGTCCAGAATAGCTCCAGTGTCACTGGATTTTAGACAGATTCCACTACAGGAATGAAGCCTCCTTGTCTCCTCTATTTGTCATTGTGGATGGTTTTTAACAAAAGGATTGAACAAAATTTTAAACCTTGTTGCCACTTCTACTGGGGTGTTGTCAGTGGGCTGAGGAAGCTGTTACAGTCAGACCATGGCAGCAGAGAAGTCTTCAGTGTAGAAAACTCCCAGACATCCAGCATGCTGAAACAGGTAAATATGACCCAAATATAACATGAAATACGTGACTAGATGAGAAATTGGATGTCTCAGAGAGTTGAATTTCTGTTTCCTTAAAAAAAAAATTATGTTTATAGCCTTTATGAGAACTTGAAAAATAATATTTCAAATAGAAGAAAAGATTTTGTCTGTGCTCTGAATGTAATAGGGAAAATGTCATTTCAGCCAGCTCTTTGAACTACTCAGTATTATACAGCAGTGATGGAAAATACTGTGACACCTTTAACATTCAGAAAACACGTGAGACAAGGTGTACAGGAGCTGTAAAATGGAATCTAGATTTGAGGGTACGAGTATATTGGAGTAAGAGCCGAAAACCAGGCAGGAGTGCATTCAGCCTTTGACAGCAGTATTGGCCAGACTGCTTACTTAGGGAAACAAGTGGAATTAAAAGCTGCTTTTCTTGAGCATGTGATCCTGGTGCCACTGCCCTGCATGGGCCTTTCATTGCTGGCAGCAGTGTGGAGGTCTTGCTTGGGGGAGAAGGTATTTCCCAAAAAGTGATTTGTTGGTGGGAAAGTCCATTGGGTAACCTGGGGCCGCAAGGCAGATGCACAGGAAAAGTCCATCCCCTCTGCAGCCCAGCTGTACGAGCTGACTTCTCACTTCAGCCTCTGCTTTTGCCTCAGCCTCTTCCTTTCCCTCTTTCCCTTTTTTCCTGCCCATACTGGTTTTTCTTCCAGAAGCTTCTCTCCCGTGAGCGTCTCGGTCCAATAACAAGCCAGCAATGTAAAATTCATTAGCAAAATCTTGAGCAACTACAAAGGCTTGTAGATCTTGACTATTTGTCTTTAAAAAATATTTTATATGTCTACATTCACTAGATTTCCAACGCTGTAAAATCCTGCAGTCTGTTTTCTTTCAGGAGAATTCTTGCTTTCTGGGAGAGATCTTATCAGTGCCTTTACTTTTGTCAGTAACTGTATGCCTGAGGTACAAATATAGAAACCAAACATGGCAGGTATCATAATATTTAGGGGTTCATTTTTAACTTGGTGTAGGAGAATTGATTTGGCTTCAAGCCCCATGGTTCTCAGTTTAATGGGAATTTTAAAAGTGATTTTAAAAATGCTGCAAATGGACACCCTTTATAAACAAGTGATTTTGTGTTAAAAGTAAATGACTATTGGAGTATAGGGAACATGTGAGGGATCTGTACCAAAGTGAGACCCCCTCACAGGAGGGATGTTACCTGGCAGCTGGGATAAAGCGAAAATTCATTTCATTGGATTAAGTTGACACATGAGGAATTCACAGGGACTTGAACCAAGGTTTGTTCAGTCTCTGGAAAGACTTAAAAAGGTTGGAGTGGGCCCTGGATCAGATTCCAAAGAGTCTGGGATTACAGGGTGACCTCAGAAGGCAGTAACAATCAGGAGAGTGGTTGTCACTCAGTCCCTGGCTGTGGCTGTCGTTGCACTAGAGCTTGGTGTGGGTTTGACAATGAGTTTGAACTGTGTTGCCCCAGCCACATCTCGTTTGGTGACTGGCAAGATGACATATTCCTCTGCCTGTTTCAGTTCTTATGATCAGGATTTGGCCCAGTGGGTTTGGAAATAGGTGTGTAATTAATATTGCCAGGGAATTTGGAGGGGTGAACATGGGAGGTCAGTAGCTGTGGGAAGAAAATGTCTGTCATCAGTCAGGGATTCTCTTCTTAGCTGCTTTGAATGACACCAGGTATTTCTTCATTCCTGAAATTCCTGCCCTGAAAGTCTAATTCTGCAGCTGATGCAGCAGCAGAGGAAATTGGCTGGCACTGCTAGGACCAGTCCCAAGAACTATGGAGAGAGAATGGTGTGGGGCATGGATGTTTTTCACTGGAAAGCAAAAATGTTTAATTTTGCTATTACCTACATTGAGAAAAAGAAATGACAGAATATCTGGTTTTATGACTGTAAAAAATGGAGTCATATTTTGCTTGTTGAGTGGAAAAAGCCCAGAAGTCCTGACCGAGCCATTCTCTGGAGGTTGGCTGCAGATCAGTATCAAAATTTAGCAGCTTGCATCCCTTTCCAGTTCTTTTTTTAACACATGAATGTGATTTTGCTCCTCAGCCAGCTGCAGCTCCAAGCACTGAAATTAAACTTAACATGTTTTACAAAATGAATGGAAGGCCAGACAAGAGCATCTTGTTTCCAAGGATCACATAGCCCCTTTTCGGGATTACAGAAACTCTCGTTCTATTAGAATTTGGCAACACAGCTTGAACTGCACAAACACGATGTCTCGTTTGTTTGCCAACTGGTGGGAGACGTTCAGAGCCGTTCTCCGCTCGCAGCTGGCTCTGGGAGGTGGCGGAGTCGCCGCCAGGCCGCCACCGGTGCCCGGGGCGCGGCCAGCCCCGTGTCCCCGCCAGGGCCGCGGGATCAGCCCCAGAACGGACTCACACGCAGGCCTGGCCAAGAGACAGGGGGAATCTGAGCCAGCTGAGCCAGGCTGGGCCACGTTTCTCTGGTCTGGTAACAAATTCTCTGCAGGAAATAGCGCGGCTGCCCGTGCGTCGCTGGCTCTCTGCAGATGCCGCGCTAACAAACCCCTCAGCTCGTTACTGTGCCGGTGCCAGCTCTGTGAAGGCCTTAGGAGGACACATTTCAGCCTTGGTGTTGTCCATGATGTGCATTGTTCTGGGTATTTCTCATCCACGACCTGTCACACTGTGTCCTTTCTAGTGTCTAAGCAGGTGACTCACGGATACACTTAAAGATGTTGAACACCACCTTGAAAGATGTTGCTGACTCTATGTAAAAATACACATTTCTATAGCCACCTTGGGAGCTTCTTTCTGGAAGTATTGCCATGAAACGCCTGTGTGGTTTTTTTAGGAATGTCATTGATGCAAATGTATTTTCAAATCATCAAATGGCTTCATTTGCAGCCTTTCTCTAGAGCTGAGAGTCAGATGTGCCATTCTTTCCCAGTAATAATGGATGATGGTGTTGGCTGGGTAACATTTTGTCCAGAAATGCAGGATGATTTACACCTTGTGCCCACCAGTATGTTCTCTGCAGTCATGCTGGAAGTGCATAGGTGCAGTGTTGGCTTTTTTGTAAATGCTTTCAAAATACTTGTGACTTTTCAAATAAAGCTTGTCCAATGGCTGATGGGCAAGGGCTTGAAAGTAGCAAGTTCAAAGGTTGGTAACAAATAGCTAGATGAAAAATGTCTCACTTTCTGTTAGAGAGTGGCTGTTACTCACTTGTTATTGAGTCTACTTACAGTGTGTGCAAGAGGCTGTATAAACTGTTGAAAACATGAGGATGTCTGCCCATTTTTCACTCCTTGGTTTAAGAGATTCATGAAAAAGGCAGTGTGTATATATAGCTTCTCAGCATCAGTCTGAAATTACAGAGTTCTTCATCTGTCTTGAACAAGGAAACTGCCAAGGATTCATCAGCGCTGCCTGTCCCTATTTCAGACCATAAATGCCAAGTTTATACACTAAATACTTGAGATATTTTTCTAATGGCTGCCTCCAGACTCCATGAATACTTCTAACCTTTAATATGGTAAAAAAGGATTGGACAAAAATAGGTGTAGTTACTGTGTGGCTGCTATTGGTAAATTATTGCACTGAAACCTAATTGAAAGGTTGATTACTGTGGGTCACTTAGAGCTATTTTGTAGAATTACATTCAGTCAGATATTGATGTCTTAACTGTAGTGATATCTTTCTTTCCTTTCTAATCTGCTTCCTGTCCTTTTGTGCTTGCCTAAAAATATTAGTCTTCTACTTCTGGGTTCTTGTCCAAGCTGTCAGTCTGAGGGACACGTTCTGAATCACATCAGTCACTTCTGGTGTCTAACACTGTATCCTGAGAGCTGCAGTGGTGGAGGTGCAGCCATTTTGCCCCAGGCCCCACCTCAACAGCACCGTAAGCTGCTCAGAACCCAAATGATGAGCTGAAAGAAGATGCTCTCCCTCCGTTTGCAAAGCACACAGGGCAGCTGTTGCCTCCTCCCAGTAATCCCAGCCTCATCATCTCTCCGTGGGAAGGACTCACTGGAAGGCTCCAGCCTGGGCTGCATTTTAATAGCAGATGGTTTCCCAATTACCATTCTGTTTGCATCCTCCCTGCTCTGCCTGGTGACGTTGCCCTTTTGTGGACAATGGGGTCACAGCTTGTCAGTGCTCTCGGGCTTCACCAGGGCTGTTGGGCTGAGGGGGTTTTGTGTTGTTTTGTTTTCCGTGTCATGCAAGAAGGCCGTGATATTTCTGTATCTGGCAGCGTGTCTGTGTGAGACAAGGCAGAGTGAGCGAGGCTGATGTGTGAGTGACAGATCCCTGGGTGACGCCGCTGGGAAGCTCTTGATCTGACTGGTTTGAAGTTGAAAGCTCACTAGGTCACACTGAAAATGGTTGCCACTGGGCATTTCTTTCATCCTTGTTTATTTATTTTCCCTTCCCTTTCCTGAAGTTTTTCCACTCAGAAGGGGGTTTTGCTGTTGTTCCTCATGCTCCTTGTGGCTGGTAGGATGGATTCTAACCTTTCACTTCACCTAATTACTGTTGTGTCTTCTACTTTTTGGTGTTCTGTTTGGTGGGCAGGGGAGAGAAAGGGGAGCCTCATGCCTTTGAGCTTGGCACCTGTGCCAGGGACTAACCAGGTACAAAATGACCATTTTAAGAGGGCACCAGGTGTTTTTAAAGACATGGTCTGTTTATTATTTAGCAACCTGCTGTTCAAAGGTTCTGGCATTTGTCAGCCGGATCAAAACAGAGGGGCCAGGTGGTGATTCTGTGACATTTTTCTCTCCATACCTGCAGCATGTCCTTAACTAAACAGGCATAAAGAACAAGGCATAAATTAACCTGAAAAGACGAGGTGGCATTAGAAGAACCTCTGATCCTCTTGTCAATGCTCTGTTGGCAAAGCTCAAATAGCCACTCTGACAAGAGCCAGGAGAGGATTTCCTCCCCTGTGATGTTGCCAACAATTTGTCACCTAGCACAGAGGTTGTCGCTGTGGTAGTGCACAGAGTCAAATGCCAAAGCCCCATGTTGTGCATCCTGTAAAAGGGTCAGAGAATCATCTGGCACGGAGGGGCATCAGGGAGCTGCAACCCGTGCAGGGGGCTCTCAGGTAGGGTAGTGAAAATCCACTGGCAGCATATTCAGGGGCTCACAGCAATTTAGGAAGGTTATTAATGGTGTACTGCACGTATTGCATGGTCCATCTGCCTCCACATGGCCCTGGGTGCCCGGTGCACTTGGGGCTACCCGTTCATTAGGACTGCCATAATACCACTTCGGTTTTGCTGAAGTTCTGAGCTTTATCTGACAGCTTCTCTCCAGGGATTAAAAGGGCCCCAATTCAGCTTTAGGTCACCTGATCTAATGAGTCACTAATTACTGCCAGTTTCTCATTTTTGCATTGAAATACATGAGAGCTGAGTATGAACAAATAACCTCAAACTGGTGCGAGCAGGCCTCTGGCATTTAGAAGGAAAAGTTGTACTGTGGGCTTGGCTCAATCACTGATCTGACAGATTGCTCAAGGCAGAGAAGGTAGGTCTCACTTTAAACTCATGATTGTACCTGGCAATAGTTGGTTGTGCACATGACTGAAGTGAAGTGCAAATGTGAGACCTTTGCTCACTCCAGAAGGAAACATTGAGCCTTGCAGGCTTGTGGTCTCCATCCGACATGGAAATGAGGAATCGTGAGCATTTCCTGCACACTGCACATCATCATTGTCCAGATGTGGTATTCCCTTGTGGTTCTGCCTCTCAACACTGAAAAATTACAATTTTGGGCACAGTCTGATAGGCCATCTCAGCTGAAGGTAAGAGCTGATCTCACCAGCCAAATATTGTGTGGGAAGCAGAACTGGGAGAGGAGACACAGGAAGGTGCAGAAGTAGCAGGTTCAGGGTGCTGTTGCCTTTCTCTGCTGTGAACACTTCTAAAATTTAGCTGCAAATGTCTTTGCATGCTTTTATAAATCAGCAGTGCAGGTGGAACAGGGGTAACCCAAAGAGGAAACCAGCACCCCCAGTCCTTTTCTATTCATGGTCACCTCTGAAGCAGAGGGAGGTGATTCCAGTGGGGTGTAGCCCTTGCTAATTTAGAGAAGTGTTTAAACCTGCCCTTTCGGGTTTGAAGTATCCAACTAAGCAGTTACTTAAAATGTCTCTCTGAACTGAAGGGATTGGAATGAATTCTCAGTGCAGATAAAGCTGCAGTACAAATCAGGGTCATTTTTTGGAGGTGAAGATTTGGCCCACTGGGCTTGGGCATGGGTGGCTGATTTAACTCCAGGGACAATTTCAGCGTTTCTGGAGTAAATCCTTTCCCCAGCAGGCCACAACACACGGACGAGAGGGGAAGACAGCAACAAGAAACAGTTGTCAGGGATATCACAAATTTGTATTTCATGGAACTAGGCACTGTGATGATTCGCTGCGGTTAATGAAAAACATTTCTGCTCAGTATATCCACCTGTCCCCCTTTGTTAAAAAAATAAAGAGTCAATCCAAAATGGGATCATTATCTTTAGTGGATGCACTTCACATCACTGAAAACAATTTCAGCTTAGTTAAATAACATGCAGCCTGGAGATTAAAGCTGTCTCCTGCTCAGCTGCAGAGACAAGCAGAGCCGTTGGTACAGAGATCACTTAGAGCTCGATTTTCCTTTCAGTAGTAATTTGATGTATCTTTTTTTTTTCCTGTCTGTTATTACATGCTACTAGGTTTTATTTATTTAAATCTCAGCCTCTTTTTGCTGACACAGCAAGGCATAACCAGAGATGTTTAGTAAAACTTAGATGAGCCCCTAAGTGGGCCACTTGTTCTATAAATCTTTAAATATTTCATGTTACTCCTTTAGAAATTGCTGTTGCCAGACTAACCCAATCTGCTTTGAAACTACTAGGGCATAAAATAACAGCTCTTTTAAAATTCTCCGGTGATACAGTTATTTGGTATATTTTTAGGGAATACCAGACCTTGTGGCCTCTAATGAAAGATCAGCTTTAAACTTGAAGAAGTTTTGCTCCAGAAGGAGCCATTCTTTCCAGTCCCTGGACACTGTTAGGATCATGTTGCTCTCCCAGGACATGGCCAGGGGAGCCTTCTGGCCCTTTGAAGTCAGTGGCAAAACTCCCACTGAATTATAATGGAACTGGGTTTTAACCTGAAGAAATAGAGTCTTTGTTGTCTTTTATCACCAAATACAGATATTCTCCCTGAATTTGCCTGGACTGGCCAGTCGTGGGAGAGATTGATGACTGTGCCAAGCAGCACGGTCCCTGGAAGTGGGAAAAGGGGGTTATGTCTTATGAGAGACCAGAACTTCAGGAAGACAAATTGGATTAGACTGTTTCCACAGAAACTCGGGAGAGCATCATGTGTGGGCTGTTAATGGAAATGCCTGTACACATCCTCCCCTCATGATAAATGTGACACAGCCCTTGTGCAAATGCAAGTTGTTATTACATTAATAGGAACTGCTCCAGCACAATTAAAGCTGTGTTCATTAAGGAAGCCAAGCAGGAATGGTGCTGACCATGCACAGAATTCGTGGGAAAATGAGGATGTGTACCCCTCTTCCTTTCCCTGCTGTGTCCCACAGGCAGGCATCCATGGAATGGGGCTGTGGCTCTGTGGCTGCTCAGCCACCTCATTTAAAGGTGTGAACATCAGTGACATGAGACTGAGCCTGCAGGGTGAAGGACAGGGGATGGTATTTGATAATCCTGGGGAAGCAAAGCCAAAGTGATCATGTTCTCTGGCTGTGTTCTAGTTTCCACAAGAGCTTTGAAGTATATAGGCATATTTCAGCTAAATTTCCCAGTAAATAAGGACTCACTGAGTATTAAAATTATCAGGAAACAGGCCTCTGTGTAAAGGGTCTTATTGGTGCCATCCCTTAGCGGAAAACTGAACATACACTGGCATCTTTTTAGACATGTCAAATTCAGGAGCCATAGCAGAAGAGAGGGACTTCACCCTGGTAACTTCTTAGAGCTTCATCTGGATCTCACAACTCCATCAGCTTCTCCACACAAATCCATAGCACCAAGTTTTCACTACTTCTTTACTCAGAGAATGACTTCTGGAAAATGTCTTTGAATAAGACTAAGCAGAAGCACAGCCAGCCAGCTGTGCCATTTCCACCAGGAGAAGCAGCAGAGAGAAGAGCTGAATTACTGAGTTCCTGGATTAAGTTGTCTCTTGATGTTACAAGGTGTTTGGCACCAGTGGATTTAAAGGTGTTCCTGTTCCTGCCCTCCCCAGCCAGTTGTACCTCATGTACGGCTATAGAGCCCAATATACAAATATGTTTATGGGGCTGCACTGGAAGCCAGGTCATAGTATTTTTGTTTTTCAAAATCTGAAGGTTTATCAGTTTATTCTTGTGGTTTGGTTTTATTTTATTTTTTTTTTAATAAGGTGGGTCACTGTCCCATGTGATTTGGCACACGTGTTCCATGGAGGTGACCCTTGGAGAGTAAATCATCAGGCCTCAGGAAGGCAGTGATTTAATAAGCTTACAGCTAAAAACATCAAGCTACAGCACTAAGGAGGTTGGAAACACCAGGAAAACAAAGGAAGGACACTAAAACAGTTTTCACAAATTCACTGTACATTGTTTTGTCTTGGTTTTTACACGCGTGTGAGTGAATACAAAGAGTCCAAAAGGTCAGTCATAGATGGACCCAAAGCAATGTGCTCATCAGCACAGGATGGCCACACGTTGAGTCCTCTCATTTAGGCCCCAGCAAAGCTGTGTCGTCTTTGCATCTTTTTTTCCCCGACTCTGAAAACCAAAACTACTTCTATTCATCTATTCCTCTCTGTGTCTCTAAAGCAATACTTTAAAGACTTGTTGCACATGTAATTCCACCAGCTGTGACATTGGGAAGCTGGGGTTTCTGCTGGGCCAGAACGGTATTGAATCCTGAAGAAATGCAGCTCATTCATGTAACTGAAGCCAGCCTGTTTACAGAGGGGCAGCAGCACATTCCTGTTACCAAATCGGAGGGATTTGATAAATTGCATTGCGTTAATGCTGGTACTGACAACAAACTTAAACGGGGATGGTGATGATTGGTTTTAAATTAAGGGAATGGTGTTTGCTCCTCAGTGAAGGCAGAGGTCAATCAGCTTGGGCACTGTAAGCAGTTTTCTCTAGATGGTATTCACCTGCTTCCCAGGACAGGGCCCGCAATTTGGGCAGCAGGGGCATCTAACCATGGGATGTAGTGGCAGCACAGAATGGCAAGGACAGAATGATAAATCTATTTTTAGTTTCAGAAAAGCAATTGTGATGGATGACTGTGTGGGCTCCTTGAGTGTATCCTGGGCCTTTACCTCTGGAATTGCCTTGAAAACAGAAAGAAATGCACCGTGGGTCTCAGCAGGGATGTGTGAGTGTGAAACTGGAGAGCAGCTTGGAGTAGTAGGTACTGACAGCTACAGCTGAACACTTCACTGAGCATATGCAGTAAACAGGAGGGGAAGACTCTGGGAGAAGTTACACACTGCTGTTAGTTACTTCCTCTGTATGTGCCCCTCCATGCCTCTGTGAGCTGCCGGACTGTGATCAACACAAGCTCTCCCTGAAAGCACAGGCGTCCTCATCCATCCCCTTCCCCTGCTCCTCACCGCTGGAGCCCTCGTTTCCTCACACGCATTCCAATCCACTTTACTGCTCCCTTGGTGTCCCTTTATTTTGCACTGAGTGGTACAATATGATCCATTCTGGAAGCACTTCTTGCAAACAGTAAAATACATTTTCCCTGAAGCCAACATCTTGCTTCACATTTGCACCGTAAAACACCGAGCAGAGCAGAGGAAAGTTCCAGGCAAACCAATTGGCTGGAGCTGCTCTCTGCGTCTTCCTTTGTTTTTCTTTGGCTGATTCTGTTAAAATTTAAGGTGCTACACAAGAGTCCAGGGCTCAAATGACTGTTAGCTTTGTTTGATCATATATCTAATTTACTTTAACATGGGATCCTGGCATGCGTTTCTTTAAGAGACTGAATCAATTTTATGCTAAGTGATTTCTCCGAGTAGATTTTTTTTATTGTCCCCTTTGCCTAAAGTAAATTAGAGTGATAGCTGGAGCAGCCAGGGAATGAAAAGGAGTCGAGTCCTCAAGTCACATTAGCAGGCTTGTTGAAGCCTTTAAACAATCATCGCCATCAAAGTAGTCCATAATAACTGTAAAAAAGCTAATCACAGGTGGCAGTGGGCGTGAAATGTGTGGCTCTGTGCTCAATCCTTGGGATAATGGGGGTATTCATGGGATTTCTAGAAGGACTCCTTTGTGCAGCGAGTCATGTGCCTGCTGAGCTGAAAGGACTATTTTGCTCAATTTGTCTAAAATCGCTGGCTTATGCGATAGCTGGAGGGGTTTCACTGCTCAGGTTGTTTTAACCCTTCCCACACAGAGAGATTTTGGTCTGAATCCAGGACTTTGTCTATGCTGGGAAATGTCCCCAGTCTCAGGGAGTGGAGCACGTTACTGGTCAAAAACCAAGAGTGTGCAGAGACCACCAGCCTTGCTGGGCAGGACTGGGGGCTTTGGCTCTGCCTTTCATGGATGCTCAGCTTGAGACACTGATTTTCACTCCTTGACAGCACTGGGAACTCTTGAGCCCTGTGAAGCACCTTGAAGTTGAGGTTCTCAGCCACTGCTGAGATTTAATTCTCGAAGCCAGGAGTATTTAATGCTTTCAGTTTGGGGCCAGAGTCCCAAGGTACATCAAGTTTTTCTTATGATTTCTTTCATTGCAAAAAAACCTCCAAAGAACCTCTTGGTGATTTCTAAAGAGCCATCCCAAACCATGAAAATGTTTTTTATTGTGTGAAATCTGCACAATCCAGAAATACTTTCCTTCCTCACTAGAAATAGTTAAAAGAATGCCTGAGAAAAGAAATCTGTTACCTAAGAGACTCTCAAAAGAGGAAAATATTTTTTACATTAGAAATCCTTAACTTTGAAATGGAAATAAATATTAATTATCTAAATGCACCAAATAGTTAACTACCATAATACATTTACTTAAATTTCAGTCAGTATCTGGAGGTGAAGCAGAGACCAGGGCTGTTTTCTACCAAAAAGCATAAAGGTAATGGTTGGATGTTAATTAAGTTTGCTATTAAGATGCAGTGTGAAGATTTTAAGTGATGTTTCATATCCCTACATGTAGTCTCAGAACTCAGGAGCAAAAGAGGAAGTTTAATCCCTCATGTTATTTTGTGTGGTCTCCCTGATATTAAAATGGGCTCTAGTCAAGAGCTTTCCAGTTTCAGGTAAGGCTAAACCAAGTCAAAAACCTGTACAGAAACCATTCCCAGGTTGGTTTCCAGGTTGCATCACCACAATGGTGATCCAGGTGATGAAATCTTGTAGTTATTCCCGTATCATTTTTTGAATGCCAGGGTATTGCATTGGCAGGGGAAGAAGCTTCTCTTTCAAGTGGGAATGATGATTGTGGCTGAGGCAGTGTAAGTGTCACAGGAGTCTGAGTTCTCATCTGACACAAGAAATACCTCCTGAGATTGTATATCAGAACTTAGAGGTTTCCTCTGCTTACTTGTTGACAGTCTTCTCATGGAAAGACTTTTACCCTTCCTCTCTCCCTTCTCCCTTTGTCCTTTTCCTTTCCTCTTTTCCCCTTCCCTTTTCCCTTTCCCTTCACCCCATGTCACCCTGTGCTGCTGACAGCAGTGTACAGCTCCTGCTCTTTGCCACAAAGAAGTTCATGGTGGTGATACCAAGTTGTGCTGAAGCAGGGTGTGGCTGGGAGGATGTAAAAAGCAGGTAAAGAACTGGAATGAGCTGTTTCTGCCTGTCCCTCTGTCTCTCATATGCACACAAATCATTTAATTGTGCTTCCTGACACCCTGAGGCAGCCACAGTTCTGGGGTTCTTTTGCTCTCCTTAATTTTTCTCTCTCTGTCTCCTTCTACCATTAGCATAACCATTCTTGAAAGAAAGATCCAAATGCTTAATTTCTCATTTAGATAACAGGAGAATTTTCTATCCATCCCACGTCACCCCAGCCCAAATGATTGCAGTGTCTGCAATGGCAAAATTCCAGCTGTGATCTTGAACCTGTGTCACCTGCAGAGCAGCACAGTTGTTTTGCTGTATTGCATTACAAGGATTAAACTGTGGAATGTCTCAGTGTGTGTAACCTGAGGGGTTTTTCTGGAACTGCCTATGGAAGTCCCTAGTCTTGCTGACGTTAAGCTGAGCCATTCTTTGGTAGTGCTCCATGGATCGATTTTAGGATTTGACTCCTCCCTGTGCTGGTTTGGAGTGGAACGCTGGTTCAAAGCACCTGGCATTGTTATGTGCTGTTTGCCTGGTGCTGGAGGCAAAAGGCACAGGTGAAATCCTCCTTTTGCTGATAACGTGGCAAAGCTTTCATGGACTTCTGCAAAGCCCAGAGTTCCCCACCAGTGAACTCACCAGCTGGAAAGTTATCTCAAAGTCAGGGATGTTTCAAAACAAACTCTCACCACTTTTGCTGCCCTAGAGGATGGTATCAGTGTCCATCTATTTTGGACACCCATAAGGCTCCTTTGTAGGTAAAATCCTTTTCCTTTCTTCTGTTGCTTGTGCAGTTTGATCCTGCACCTTGCAGCCATTGCCTATTGAAGGTACACATGCTGCTCCATTCACCGCCGCAGCCTTTGAAGAGTTAAGCTCTGCAGTCACTCAGAAGGTGGACTTCTGCTTTTCCTCAAGTCTCTATTCATCTCCAGGAACTGAATTTTTCATGCAGTAATTAAAATTTGTAGGTCAAACCTCCCATGGCACCGTTTTCTGCTAATATGGGAGAGCAACAGTCGGATTCGCTTACGCTGCTCTTCGCCGCACTGAGATTTAAAGGATGAAGGGTGACATTTTCCCCCATTTTGTAAATTAATGCCATTGATCTGCCTAACAAGAACAAAGTTAGGCTTCAAAATACCAAATGATAAAGAGATTAAGACTTTAAATGGCTTTCCAAAGACAACCTCTATTGTAAGATTCCAAGCAGAGTATTGAACTTTCAATTAGAATTTCTAATGGGCTATTGACTTAAATGGATAAAATGTTGCAAGTGATAGCTTTCAAGATGACAAAAATTGCTTAGTACATTCTGGAATATTACTTTATGAAGCAAATACTGTTCTGGAGGCTGAGTAGTAATAACCCAGACCCCGGGCAATATTGTTCTGTGTCTCTGTGCGGCAGTTTTTCAAAATTGAACTAATGCATTTTGAAACATTTTCTCTTTTCATGTTTTGTAAATCTTTGGGAGTGTGAGGTACTTTAACTTTCATGAAAGAATCTTAAATCTCTGGTGATGTAGCTATGATTGCACTCTTTATGAAACACAATCCATCTACTCCAACGCTGTATTTTCACATGGTCTTCCATCTGGGGCACAAACAATGTGCCCACCTTGTGTGGCTGCTCCTGACTGTGATCCAGAATGTGCCTGTTCTGCAGTGCCTGTGCTGCAAATAACAGCTGAAACTCTCCCAAATCATCCTGGCGCTTTGCACTGAATTGACTTGAAGGCTTGTTATGAAACACTAGCTCTAGTACATTTTTCAAAGGATATTTTTCAGAGACTAGCCAGCCCTTTCCAGGATAAAGGGTTAATATTATGCTTATGTTACAGTGCATTAAAAACTCTAATTAAAACAGCATTACATTCCCATCTGCCAATCTCCAGTAATCTTCTTTAATTGCAGTAATTAAACTATATTTACATGTTCAGAATACTTGTAATTTAGCAAATTGCACTCTCTGCTCTACATTTAATCAAACAACCAGTTCCAGTATATTTAGTGTGGAAAGAAGTAATTTCAATGTTTTGATTACTATAGCAGATTTGACAGAGTAAGTGCCCCTCTAGTAGAGACTTTGAAAGGGAAGGCAAACATGAAATATAGTCCTGTTCTGATTGTCATGTGAATGCCTAATTACATGTTAGAGGATTAACTATTAAAGGGTACACACTGTTTCGCTTGATTTTTTAGGCACAGCTGACATAACAGATAATAAAGGTTGCCTATTTGGGGCTGTTTGGTGGAATATGTAAGCTTTTTATTATTATTATTAGAAGTCTTAAAACCGAGTATTAAATCCTGTGAGTTAGTAAGGTCTTAATGCCCCCCATCTTTACTTTAAAGACGTAGGTGAATTGAAGATTATGTTCACTCTGCACTGTTGGCAGCTGGTTTCCCAGCTCCTTCCCTTCCCCTAACCTCTTTTGAGGGAGTCAGGGTTGTTATTCTTAGAATGGCAGCTCCCAGGTAGCTCTTCAATGCTTGCTCAGATTTGTTGTATGCAGTGGCCTGGGACGGCAGGTTCTCCGTGCAGTGCTGGTGCTGTGCCCTGGGAATCAGTAGCACGGAGGTGTCCTCAGCTGGTCCCAGCCTGACTCAGACACACACGATGCTGACGTGCAGGTGGGTGGGAGTGGGTGGGGGAGCTGAGAACTTCTGTACAAAGGGAGGCTTCTCTTTTACTGCACATCTCCTCTGTGATCTGGGTCTAGAGCAAACTTGAAAAGGGGATTGCAGTGCCAACCACCTGGTCTTCCCCAGATAAATCCTACAAAGCAGAAAAAATTCCTTCTGATCTGCCGGCACCAGACGCGCTGGATTCAGGGCCAGCCCTGCCGGCAGAGCCTGTGCTGGGGTGGGAGCTCTGCATCTGCCAGGGGCCACCCACGTGCCCCTGCCAGACCACCACACCCATAGCCCTGTTCATGGACATGTGAGTTCAGTCCCCAGGTACCTCTGGGACATTTTACTGCAAGTTCTGGTCACAAGTTCTGGTCATTTACAGAGGTGAGGTGTCATACTGTGAACATCGGTGGGGAGTGAACCTGATGCCCAGAAGATGTGGGTGTGGGTGTTAAGGACAGCAGTTCTTGTAGGCTTTGGGACCCCTGGAATTCCTGGCTGGCAGAGGAGGCCGTGGGAGCACTGGCAGAGGTCACAAGGTGTGGTTCCAGGGAGCAGTGGGTGCTCCTGGAGAGCTGCTCCTGGCAAACCCAGCGTGTGACGGGAAGTGTTGTGTGTGCAAAGCTGCAGCCAGGGTGGTTCTCTGCAGTGGTCTGGTTACAAATATATTGCTTTTGTTCCAAAGGCGGCCAGAAAAGCCATTAAAAATCCCTAGCTCTGACTAATTTTCCTTATTAAAATACCCTTCTACCAACATCCTCCTTCCCTGTACCTGACCTCGGACACCTTTACCCGTGACTGGTTCTGGGATTTCTTGCATCATGCTGACTTCATTCGTTTCAAGGAGGTACCTCCTGCTCTCCACTGCTGAGATGTAAAATCAGGTCATTCCCAGGCATTCCCTGGGTCTGGGTCACTGCCTTTACTCCTGTGTAATGCCAGCAGTGAAGGCTCTGAATTGAACCCTTCCAGTCAGATCTGTCTCTCTGTGCAATCACACTGTATGGCTTTGCTCTCTGGTTCAATCCACACCCCCAGTTTTCTGGTTTAGAATTAAAAGAATGTATGTTCTAACAAAGCCATTTAATCAAGGGGAACCTTTGCTGTATTTACTCTGACTGTGCATTTATATTTTTTTATATATATATATATATAAAATTTATTTTAAATTTTCTAGAGTAGTAGGTGATAAAAAAAATTATAACTAGACCTTTTGAGCCATATTTTTAAAAACCAAGATTACAAAGCTTGAATTTTTTTAAAAAACATTGGCCCTACTATGGAAGACGTGAAGAAATTAGCCTAGCTGTAATAATTTCTTATTGTTTACTCCTGATTTACATGAGTATGGCTGAAGTAAGAATGACAGCAATGCTGTTCATTTCCTCTGTAGCCACAATCGTGAAGTTCACACACATGAGAGACCTGCCCTGTTTTGGATTTCTCATTACACTCCGTGGTGTTCACAGTGAGGATTTCAAGATGGGTCTTCTTAAGCCTATTAAAAATCAGAATCATGCTGGTCATACGTTTAAATAGATTTAGTTTAGTGGCTTCAGGGGAAAGTGGGGATGGGGAGATGAATAAAATAAAAATCTGATATAGAAACATGTCTGGTTTTTCAAAGGTTTTCGCAAAAAAAAATAGAAGTTCTGGCATTTCAATTTGCACTAATTTCACACATCATCTTAGGGAGTGCAGGGTTTGGGCCCCTGCCAGACTGGCTGAGAATCCTCTTTGGAAAAGCACAGTTTATGTACTGAATGGATGCTGCACCACACAGATATTTCCTAATATCTTTCATTAAACTTCCAAATGGACACTAAGTATGTAAATACAGCAAAACTCAAAGCTTGGCTTTGAATTTATATTTTCTAGGAAAGCTTTTAACAGTGGTAGTGTAACAATATTGTGCTATGTCTGGCTTGCCATTTTCAACGAGTAGCTTAATGAGTTTATCGTATAATGAAGGACTCTGATTTATTAGCTTTTCATTATGCTCATTCCATCAGCTTCCTGCTAAATGCTCTAACCTTGGCAGAGATGTCAGTCTTTATCAGGTGGTATCATTGCTTTTTAATAAACTCTCCTCCCACGTTGATAATATTACATGTGAAATCCCTTCTCCTGCATTATTCCCAAGGGAAGGAAAAGGTGTATTTATTGAAAAGGCTGCACTGGAGCAGTGCAGAGAATTCCTAAGCAGTTTGGTGCTGCCCCTTGGACTACCTCAGACAGAGTGGGCAGATTTGGAGGCTGCAGGTTGGTCCTTTGGCTGCTCCCCTCAACTGGCAGTGGATTGAGCTCATCCTCTCCACACTTTAATTACAGCAGAGTGCAGCTGCTTTAAAACTGGCACTTGCAGGTATTAACAAATATTTCTTTAGCAGGTATTTAATGATCAACTCTATTACAAGAATTAACATGGTGATGGTACGCAAGGAGAGGGGGGAAGGAGGGTAAAGTAATATTTTACAACCTGAAAAATTAAGCACTGAGATAGTTAAGGCCCAGCCCTCATTAGCTGAATGGTAGATTTTTCTAATTAGTTCTTTCTAGTGTAATTAGCATGGATGAGTCTAATCATCTCATGTGAAACCAAATCTAATGCTTGGGAAGGAATGTCCTTGGCCTCTCTTTCAGACTGATTCCAAGGATTTTGTGTGTTTCTGCTGAGATATTCCTTAAAGAAACAGCAGCCTGCTTTCCTAATGAAGGTGGGCTGGGAGGAACAAGAAGACTTGGACCTCATCATGCATTTTTATGGAAGCCTAGAGGAAATTCTCCCATGAAAACAGGGCAGTCCTCATGTGGCAAGTGTATCAGATATGGGCAGTAGCTATAAGAAGGCCAAAATCATCAATGAAATTTTGAATCCACTTCTCACTCACATGAGAAGTAAGTGTTCAAACATTGGACTTAAACCCCCAGGTTTTCTGAGCTCCATATTTCCCTGTAGAAACATTCTCTTGTAGTCTCCTTAGAGATGAACACAGAAAGTGAAATGGGAAATAGAGCTTCAAATGCTGCTTGTGTAGCTCCTCTTGCAGTGAAACCCAAACAGAATTGCATTCCCTTTGTTGTCAGCAGTCTGAGCAAGAGAAAACAATATTGAGTCTCGTTGCAAATAATTTTGTTCATAGGTTGCTGTCAACCCTCACTGTAGAATTAAAGTCAGTAAAAATGTTGAGTTTACCCTCTTTTTCTCTTTTTTTTTTGTTTTAGAAATCCAGGTGTGAAGGGCAGGCATTTTGGGCTGTGTTTGTACTGACTGGTCTTCACCAGTAATAATGAGTTCATTTTGCAATTTGAAAATGTTTGGGAGGTTAAGGAAGTGCCGGGATCTGCCTGGTGCCGTAGCACAGCACATCCATCTCCTCCTGGTGCTGTTGTGACACTGAGCACAGAGAGCTGCAGTACAGAGGCTCGAGGGACAAAGTGAAGGGCAGGACAAGGAGTGCCAAAGAATCCAGTTGTGTTTTAGCTGGGAGCAGTGGCATCACTCAGATCACTTCATCCCAATGTGCAGGAGCATATTTAGCTCAGGCCCTCACTGCACCAGTTATGATTAAGTCTCAGCCAGCATCATTTTGGACCCAGCACTTCTGTGAGCTGACCTGTGCCACTGAGAAGTTCTAGATTCCTTTGTGTCTCTCCTGCATGATTTACTCTTTCCCTGACCAGACTTTGCAGTTTAACAGCCCTCATTTCTTAAGTACTTGGAAGTCTTTATCTGGAAAATTAAAAGGTAAATACAGTGATTAAAGATATCTCCTTTAAAAAATACTTTATTCAAGCCTTGTCTGTGGGGTTTGCTTTTGCCAGTGGATTTACAGGGAATGCTGTAACCTGCTACTGCATTTATCTGCTAATGAGCTCAGGTCGTTTGCTTTGGAGTGAAAGGAAGACAGGAGATACCGGTGTGGCTGTGGCAGAGATGGCTTCCCCTGGGCCCTGGGAGGAGGGACACAGCCTGAACTTTTTTACCACAAAAGCAGTTGAATGCAGGTAAGCAGGGAGAGACAAGAGATGCAGGTGATGCCTCTCGCTCACTGTGTGGCCTCAGGGTGTATCTGTGTGATGTGTTTTTCAGCTGAGAAGAGAAAGTCAGGTACACAATACACAGCAATTCCTAACCCTTTCCAGGAAAATGGAAACACATCCTTGTTTCTGTGTTCAGTCCTCAGCTGACTCCTCACTGGATATCCTTTGTATCACAGGTCCTGGGCACTGCTCTTCCTGAGGCCATCTCGCCTTCTGGACCTTTTGTGGCTCTGGAGAAAGGGATTTAGGGCCATCCTGATGGAAGCAGACAAACCACTCCACAAAAGCTATTGAAATTGCACTAAAAAATGAAAACAGGCTTAGGGCTGACATTCTGCAGCCAGGGAAGAAGGACGGCATGCTCTGTGACTTCATGGAAATGCCTGGATTTACAGGTGTTAGAATGAGGGGTTCGTTTTTAGCCCATTCCTGTTAAAACCAAGGAGTGGTGTAAAATTGCTGTGCTCATCACCTGGTGCAGGACTAGATTTCTCCAAGCATACAGCTGGAGAAATGGGAAATCCAGCTGGTGTGTGAATGGTGGGACCTGTCTCTGGGGGAAGGTGACAGTCCAGGGGAAAAGCAGCAAACAGCACAGAGCTTGAGCCATGGAAGCCCCGTGGGATTTATGGCATGGCAGAAGAGTAATGGGACAGAATTGAAATGTAGTTACTGATATTTTTATATGGAAAAGAGGAAATGAGATGTAAACAGTATTAGTGTAATACAATTTTCATGTGAGATTAAAAGGAAAGCCAGGATTTGAGAGATTTGGAAATTGCAGTTACAGGATAAGTGATATTTGAAAGGATCCTACTTGATTTGATTAAACTGGAGTTCAAATGTCAGAGGCATTGCTTACAAGTTTTCCAGGGTTTTTGTTTGTGCATCCCACGCCACGCTCATATCAGACCTGGGCAGGGATGTGGGGGGGTCGCAGGGTGGGAGGGGGCTCAGGCTGGGAGGAAAGCTGGGTGCTGCTCAGAGGTGGGAGTGTGTTCTGCCCTGTGGTCACTGTGCTTCTGGGTTTGGATGAGGTTTTTGGGGCTCACTCATTAGTATTTCCACAAAAAAAATGCATCTGCTGTAGAATCCTGTGCTCTGGCTGGAGGTGTTTGGATTGTGCCACATCCTGACCTCCCAATGGCAGTGAGAATTTGAATGTGCTGCTGCTTCTTCAGGCTTTTTGGTTTCCATTCTGTCTGTTTTTGCTGTGGTGAGGTGGTGCCCAGTGGTAGGGAGTGTTTGACAGACAATAATGTGGCCAAATCCTATATCCTGTGTCCTGCCTGTGCTCACACTGGCCTGATGTCACTGGCCTGGCCCTGGGATGACTTCTGCAATGTAACAAGCCTTTTTTAACCCAAATTTTGCAGCTGAGACAGTGGGTTGAATAAGGATTTTAAAGCCATTTGAGAGGAAGGTGCTTGATAACTTTGCAAGTCGCAGTGATTTATCTGTGATCTCAGCACTGCTGTCTCTGGCTCCCAGGCTGTGCCAGTTCCCTGTTCCCATTTGCCTTCCCAGGCCTCTCTGTGTGACATGGTTAATAACAGAGAAGCTTGTTGGGCAGATCCCTCCTGGGGAAGTCTCCTGCTCCTGTGACATCATGCCAGGTCCCCCTGACAGTGCTGGCATTTTCTCCAAGTGCACAAACCAATCCCCCTGTCCCAGCCCCAGCCATGGGAGATGTTACACCGGCATCTGGCACTAATATCTGTTGTTGACATTTTGGGAATGAGAACACGAGCTATTAGCAAAGCTGTTTGCTTGTACCTAATTAATGTTCAAGAGTGTACCCCTTCCTTTATCAGCCCTGCAGCAGCAAACCAGACCTGACGTTATCTTTCACCAGCTTTAAAACTTAATTATTTCCCACCTTGGTGTTAAAGGCTATGCAGTACAACTTGCTACCTTAATATAGATTTAATCAAGTTACCCAACCTCAGAGTGGCTTGATGGCTCTTCAGTGGAAGTGACTGCATTCATATGTCAATAGAGCAGAATTTGGAGCTTTTTTGCTTTGGCAGGACACCGTGGAAATGAATGGATGGGTGAACACCTCTGTCTGGAACAGGCTTGGAGAAACACAGGCAATTTCGATTCATTCAGTCAAATTGCAGTCTTGTGCAAAAAGCACTCCAGACCTTTTTCCAATGTTGCAAGAAGCAGCCTGGTGATGCTGCTCTGGGGTGCTTGAGTGGGTGTTTTCAGCCAAGTGAGAACAGAGCCCAGATCACGGGCACAGCACCAGGGAGAGCGTTTTCACCCTTGGCTTCACCTGAGGCAAGCTGTGCCTGCGTGTGGAGGGCAGAGGGAAAAGAGACACAGGATCAAAACTCCTCATTGCTGAGAGTACTGGATGACCAATTCTGTCTGTCTGTGGCCACTGTCAGAGACATGACTTAGAGGGGCTCACAGCACAGAGAGAACCACACTCGAATCCTGACAGGGCAGTGAAGCAGGTAATTGATGTAATCCAGTATTTTCCTAAGAACTTAGTCCTTGTATGTGATTTTTTGAATTTTTAAATCTAAGCTGAATTCAACATACTTGAATGCACAGTGAGTTAATGGCCATGGAGGGTTTCTTCTTTGGGGAACCTCATTGTAGTGTAGTGTGATACACCTGCTAAAGTGATTTTAAGTGGTCTCAGCTTGGTTTGCACTGAGATCTTGCTTTTGCCCTCTCCTCTTTGCCATTCAGTACAAAGATCAGCTTGTGAGTAATGTGCCCTTAAATAATTCAGAGAGCAAAGTATGCTGCTGGCCTCATCACTAAAGATGAGGTCCTGGTGTACTGTGTTTTGGGTTACTGTTCTGAAATAATCTCTGTGTGTTTGAATTCTTCAGCACCACGAGGATAAGTGACTGGCTGGGAGAGATGGCTGTTTGAGGATGCTTTTGTAGCACAGACTTTTACACCTGACCTGCAGATGCTCTTGGTTTTGCCTACAACAAAACCTCTTAGGAGTGGTTGTGATGTGAAGGGTACCCATGATGGATGTCCAGATTTATTTTACTGAAACCCCAGACATTGCTAAACATGAATTTTGTGTGAAGGGCTAGTGTGCCACATCACTGCACTTTGTTTTTATCTGGACCTTGTTTTTAGGAGAAATCAGGTTTTTGGATGAGCTCAGGTCTATCTAGGCACATTAGCAAAGACCAGACCTTGAGAAGAATTTAGCAGGTCAGTGGCTAAGACTGTGTCACAAGACATCCCCTTTTACCACAGGGCTGCTGAGTACTTAGCCCTTTGGAAAAACATTCCCTAATTTAAGAAATGTTGAATCTTTTGTTAGAAATTATGGTTGTGGGATTTTTTTTAAGGGGTTGTCTTGAATACAACAAAGAATGGATGAGGGGGAAGAAAAAAGCTTAAACACATTGCATTATCTGATTTATCTCTGATGAAACTCCCAGGAAATCTTTCCTCACAGAGGCTTCCTCAGAAGGTTTGTTCATTGTCAGACATTGTAACCTGAGCAGCAAGCAGGTTACAGCAACTTGTGTCCTCTTCATACACCTCTGTGTCCTTTCTGCGTCCACCTGAACAAGTGTTGAAAAAGCAAAGCCCCTGAGAGGCAGTAATAAAATCATAACAAATCCTACATAGACCAGTAACCTCCATCTCCTGCTTCATGTGGGTCAATTACCCTAAAGCCTAATTTAGTGCATGAGGTGTGGCTGCTGACCTAGAGGAGCTTTATCCAGGAGCCTCTGGTTTTTCTTCTGCAGAGCAGCGGTGACTTTGCTCGTGTGGCTCCCTGGGCTCTCTTGCCCTGTGGAAACACCAAGTGTTGTTGCCATGATAACCTGAATGTAAAACAAGATTTTTTCCACCTCAGAAATCCGTGTATGACAAAAATACACTTGGCTACAAATTTATGGGCTGCATTAAATCCTTTGGATGCTGAAGGCTGAGGGTACCCAGGGCAGGTACAGTCACATAAATGCCTGCCAAGTGTTTAGTAAGGCATTTGTGTTGGTGCTTTCTTGGTATCTGTGCTGCACCAGAGGATCCAGGAGCTCTCGGCCACACAGTGCCAGCCGATGCAAGGGCAGGTGTAGGGAGGCCAAAGCCAGCATCAGCACCCCAGCAGTGCTGCCTTTCCTACCAGTCAGGCAGCCAGACCACAAATAGATCAGAAGGGTGTTTGGGAGGACACTGCCTATGGCAGGTCCTGCTGGCTTTTGGGGAGCTGGGCTTGTGAATCCTCTGTAGGGCTGGGGAGGAGGAGAGTGGGCTGAGGGGGGGCTGCAAGTGTTGGGTGTGGAGCATCTGAGGGTGCCTGTGCATTGCAGAACTTCTCAGGCACCATTTGGCTGGTCACTTTTCATTTCTTAGCAGTGTATTTTTGCTCTTATTTTTATTATTGAAAAAGTAAGAGTGACCTGAGATTGGAAGGTGCCTTAAATAGAGTCACTGCAGAATTTATTTGGATTATTAAAACAGCAGTACAAACATTTTCACTTCTTACACATTCTGTGCCAAATTACGCAGCACGGTGCAGTAAATTTGAGACACACTAAGGTTTTGCATTAGGCAAATAAAAGAAGCTTGAAAGACTTGGTTCTGTTTTTTATCATGGTTTAGCATCAGACATATCTCCTTTCCTTGCAAGTTAGAGCTGCCTGTGTAACACTATTGTCATCCACGAGGGATCTGGAGAGCAGCATTACAGATTTAACATGCTCAGGGAAACCAATACTGAGCTATCAACCGATACATGACACTAATACAGGGTTCACTTTTACCCTCAGCCAAAAAGAGAGAGAGACAGATTGTTCCAAGTTTAGACAAGCTGTAAAATCCTTTCCTAGCAGGTACTGCGCTGGCCAGCCCTTGAGACTGTTCTAATTGCTTTACATCTGTACAAAGGTTCCTTGTAATCGGGCTTTCTGCCTCCATTTGTCTTCTTTTCAGCCTCTTAGTAAAGGCCTTAATTGGTCTTAGTGGGGCTTTTCTCAGTTTTTGCAGCCATACCTTAAAGGCTGAGCAAGTGCCGGCATTACCTGGGGGGGAACGGAGGGAGCAGAGGAGAGACATCAATACTTTTTTACCTTTAACACTGTAATTAATGGGCTCAGAGCAAGGAACAGATTTGGAGAAATTTTAGCTCTTCGGGGGATTTTGAGACAGATCAGACAAAACAGAGCCAGGGTGGAATTCTCTAGAATTTCTCCCTGCTTCATTTCTCTGCGAACAATCATTAGCCTTGTAATTGTCTCCTGGTAAACTGCTGTATCAGGTTCCATTTTGTCCTCTTTAGAGGATCAAGTTGCCTTTAAATCAATACTTTGAAGTACTGGGGGATGTATGTGAAAGGAAGTGCCCTCTAATTTCTGTTTCTTAGCTACTAATTATTTAATAATACATTTTATTGCCTATTAAAATGTGGCATAACTTGCTTGTCAGCAAAACTGGATGGAACATAATCATTTGAGAAGGATAATTGGCACTTTTGCAGATGGCTTTTATTGCAAGGCTGGTTTGTTGTTGCAGGAGTTCCTTGCCAGGTTTGCTCACGGGCTCTGTGGGGCGGTCAGTGTTACGAGTGGGCTGCTGCAGCACAGCTCAGGCTTTCACGTGTGGCACACTGAGAATTTGGGGTGCACGTGGCTTTCTGACGTAGGAGCCGCTGTGGTGCCCGGAGAGTTCCTTCCTTCCACTCTGGTCTTTATAAGAACCCTTGTGGGTTTTACCACCATGCTGCAATTTGGTTACTAGATATAGCAAAGTAGGAGAATTTGTTTGGCTAACTGATTAATGGAGGTAGGTAAAGCTGGGCCGGGGGGTTGTCCTGAAGTTATTTTGATATTATTACTATTTTTTTAGTGCAATCAGAAATGCATGTGTGCTTTTGGCTGAACTCTGTATAGCTTGGGCAGTCAGCATGTGCAGTGACACTCCGGGTGCTCTGCAGTGCCTGCCCTGATGTTTAATAGCTTTAGACAGATAACTGGGGGTTGACTCACTGCCCTCCCATTGCTTCGAGGTCCTTGTCATTGTTAGAGTGACTGGGTGGAAAATCTTTTAAGAAGGCTGTGCCTTGGCCAGAGGACAGGTCCATGGGCTGTGCTGCAGGCCCTGTTCTGATGGTCACTGGGGTGCTGAGCTCTCTGGGCAGGTGCTGATGGTTGGGACTGAGGTGATGGATGGGTCTGTGCCAGGCCTGAGGAGCTGGGGGAACTCTGCAATAGGGACCCTGCAATTTGGGCGTGAGGGAACTGCTCCTCAAGGATTGCTGATAGACAAGAGCCTCTTCCTTAGTTTCCAACAACCAAACTTTCCAGGGTGACCTTTCAATTCCATGCTTATTCTTCTGAGGGAATGATTGTGTTGTGTAGGAAAGCTCTGGTTTTTGTTTATTTTAAATTAAATGAAGAAGAGACTGGAACAGGCTGTTTCTTATTAAATACTCCTGCAGTTAAATTCTGGTGGTTTTTTTCCTCCTGGTGAATGCTTTTGTTTATAAAGAAGTGTTCCCTTTTCTGTCATTGTTTTGCTTTATGTCCCATGAACTGGCCTTGTTTGAGGAAAGGATTTTTAGACCAGTACTCCTGGCAGATCCCACTTCAGGCTGCACTGGCATCACTCAATTCCCTGCTCGCTATCCCGGGTTCATCCTCCCCTCTAATGGTTTCAGGCTAAAGCATCGTTTCCATTTTCTGCAAAAGAGCTTTCTTGAGTGTTAGTGTATTCTTCGGGGAAGTGCTGGGAATTCAAGGATGGCAATTGTGCATTTCTTCAGAGTATTGGAAGTACATAATCCATGCAAACTCTGTAGCCCACGTTACATGGTCAAAAGTGGTTGGAATTAAATAGTGCAGGTGAGATCCAGTGTCCTCTTGGTACCTGTTTTTGATAATGTCTCCAAATCGCCTCTTCCTCACGGCAGTCAGAGAGCAGAATCAGAGATGCTGATGTTCTTGCCCATTCCTTATGAAGTGAGTGCTGTGCAATCAGCCCCTCATGGAGAAGAGTTAATGCAGTACCAGGCACTGGTCCTTAAAGGAGATGATTAATTTACCTGGAAGTCATTTGTGTTTCATTAGTGAGGACAGGCCTGGAGCTGCCTGTTTCAGAAAGCAGTTGCTCCATGGGCATCGGTTCTGTGGCACCCACAAACTGCCCAAGCCTCGGGTCGATGCTGTGGTACAGATGGGAATGAGTGGACAGGCTGGAAAAACAGTTTTTGTGAGCGTTAGTGCCTCTTGATGACTGAAATCGGAACAGGTACATCCAAGAAATCCCATCTTTGCTGGGGTTTAGCTGCATGTGCTGCTGGTGCAAGCAGCATCTCTTGGGGTCAACAGAAATCTCGTGTTGAGATTGTAATAGAGTCACTGTGCATGTAGACAAGATGGAAAATTGATCCAGTACACTTCAGCTGGAGTTAAATGAACAGAGCATTGTTAACCTGACAGCGTTCTGAAGAATTCAGATACAAGGATTTTACTTTAATATCATGTATTGAAAATTTGCTGTCAGCCCTGGCTCAAAGTTTCTCTGCAGTAGAGGCAAATTATAAAGGCATTATTTTCCCCTAGGATGAGGAGCAGGTAGTTGAATTTGTCCTTCATCTCCTGTGTCTGCAGTTTCATCAATGTGCCTGCTGAGTCTCCAGAACGGGCGTCAGGCAGTCCAGTTTCAGATGGGGTGGATGAGGGAGCAGGAAGATGCAGGGTCCCAGAGCTGTGCTGGGTTCATTGCTGGGATATGAGAGCACTCCCATGGACACTGTCTTTCCTTCCCTGCCCCCTGCCCCAGGCACAGTAATCCCTGATCCTCTGTCTTGATCTTGCTGGGCCTCTCCAGTGTGATGCAGTGGGCATTGGTCCAGTCCCAGCATTAAACTGGGAACACGGGGCAAAGCAGCTGTGGAAGGTGTGCCTTGGCTGCCCCCAGCCCATTCCTGTTCCCTGTGAGACACTGGCAGCCATTCAGCTCCACCAGCACAATGAGTGAGTGCCTCGTTCTCCAGGGCCCTTCACTCCACCTTGCACTTCCACAGAGTGTAGAAGGAGCACCACTATAAGCTACTCTAAACACCATTAGATGGCTGAAGGTAGGTGGGGAAATCTGCTTCCTGGCAATTAGAAATGAGCTAGTAACTTCTGGAGCAGCAGCAGCAGCAGCCCAGAGAAATCCCTGAGCAGAACAAAAGCGTGGTGTGTGTGTCTCAGGACAGGCAGGAGCTGGATCACCGGTGCTCTGGTGAGCTCACTTGGCTGGAGGTACTGGCTGGGGAGTGTCTGTGGGGTGAAGGGCCGCACGCACAACATGCTTTGGCCTCCTGTGAAGTACACACTTGCAAATTTTACTTGCATGTAATGTTTAAAAAAATAATAATAAGCTGTGATTACAAAGAATCCACAGTGAATGTGGTGCTATCATTAAAATCCCTGCTGTAGACATCCCTTTTAACAAAAAGTCTTTCCTTTGGCTACAGTTGCATTGGTGAGGAGGGTTTGAGGTTATTATTTGGGATACCTTCTGCACTTTTGGTGAGGTTTGAGGTACCAGCCATGCAAACAAAACATGGGAGCAGATGTGCCTCAGCTCAGTAAAGATCTGTAAAAGATCAGAGCACCAAGAAATCTCAGGATCAGATACTTTAATGTCATTTTAACAAGTGGGCCCGATGTACAGGAACAGGGATGCATCCCTGAGCCTTTTGGGGCAGTGTGAAAGGCAGGTGCATCCTCTTGTGGAATCAGGTGTCAGTGTTAGGGAGCAAGGAGGGAAGAGACTCTTGTTGGGTTTGTGCTTTGCTGCCCATCTCCCTGGGGTGGGTTATTTTCACGCACTGTGAGAGCACAGGATTGTGCACAGTCACGTGTGTCTGGCTGTGAGCGCTGCCCCCAGCTCTGGGTCCCCCGCACAGGGAGGAGCTGGAGCTGCTGGAGGAGCCCAGAGGAGGCTCCAGGGTGATCCGAGGGATGGAGCAGCTCTGCTGGGAGGAGAGGCTGGGAGAGCTGGGATTGTTCACCTGGAGAGGAGAAGCTCCAAGGTGACCTCATTGTGGCCTTGCAGGACCTGAAGGGAGCCCACGAGAAAGATGGAGAGAGACAATTGACAAGGGATGGAGTGACAGGACAAGGGGGAATGTCTTCCCACTGACAGAGGGTGGATTTAGGTCATATTTTAGGAAGAAATTCTTCCTTGTGAGGGTGGGGAGGCCCTGGCACAGGCTGCCCAGAGAAGCCGTGGCTGCCCCTGGATCCCTGGAGGTGTCCAGGGCCAGGTTGGACAGGGCTTGGAGCAGCCTGGGACAGTGGAAGGTGTCCCTGCCTGCCTGTCCCTGCCAGATGAGTTTAAGGTCCCTTCTAGCCCAAACCAGTCTGTGATTCCATGATATGTAGTCATCATCTAACCAGATGCCTGTAGATGTTCACTGTGACTGATCTCCACATGCTGATCACTTAAAAAATGCAGATCAGGAAAATCCTGGGGGTTGAGCTTTTCTTTTTACCAAGAGGAAAACATAGTCCTTAAACCAGTCTTATTAAGGTGATATTTGAGGAAAGAAATATAAATTTGCACAGCTTTCAAAAATAAGAGCCAGAGCTGACTTAATTGACTCGAGATACAATGACAAGCAGCTGAGCTGTAGCAACAGGTACTCTCTGTTAGGCACAGGGGGTGACAGACAAAGGGAAACAGCACTCAAGTGCCTGAGTGACATTTTTATACAATGCAGACAAGTTCTTGGCAGCATCTTCCCTTTGCCATGGCTCTGTGTATGCTGATACTTCAGCAAACAGTTCAATTAGCTGTGGCCGCCCTTTGTTTGGTGGAACATTGTTGGTGTTATTTCCTGTTTACTTAATCTCCGAATTTTTTTCCAAAATCCCAGACCAATTAGGCAGACTGTTGAAACATTTGACTTTAACGTAAATCAAAAAATGTGAAGTACTTTTTTGTGCTAATTTTTGTTGCTGGGTCAGGCAGGGTTTTGCTGGGTTTTATAAGTTTTGAGCTGTGTTTGAAAGCACCCGCTGTGACTGTGGGCCCAGGCAGAATCCATCAGGAACTGATGGCTTCCTTTAGCCCATGTTGGAAACAGCAATCACATTCTTAATCAAACTTATATCAAACCAAGCCAAGGGAAGCAGCTCTGCTTTTGCATTTGCAAGACCTGGATTTTGCAATGAACTTGGGGGTGTATTCAGGTTCTCAGGGGAATGGGCAGAGATTTTAATTCCCTAACAGTGCCTGAAACAGTCAATCCATGGAGCAAGTGGAGGTCAGGTGTCAAGACAGGCAGCTGCTGAGAGACAAGGAAGAGAAATAATAGGAGGGAAGGGGAAAAAAAACACCATCAAAGTGAACTGATTCACCATGTGAAGTTAAGTGAACTACATTACAACAGACATAGTGTCTGGAGGAACTAATTGCTCATGTGGTTAGGTAAGTCAGGTCTACCTGAGACCTTCTTGACTCTGGAAGCTATTAAATAGAACAGAACTTGCTAAAAGCAGAGAACTTCAAAAACACGATCTTTACTTTCCCTCCTTTCTCTCCCCCCCTTCCTTAAGGGAGACATTACTGAGGGAGAGCAGATCTCAACAGCTTTTTGGCAATACAAAAGACTAACCTGTAGTCTCAAGCAATTATTGCTGAAGCCCTGCTGATCTTTTCTTGAAAAGTCCAGAATCACAGACATTTCTTAGCATATTAAAAAAGAAGATGATCTAGGTGTTGTGCGAAGTTTGAATCTGCTCCATAAAGCATTTTCTTTGTCATTAACACAGACGTGACTCATTGCTTGTAATACAAAATTTGACATTTATGTTGGTGGCAATTAAAAGTGGGTTCTGGCACAACCAACCAGCTTGGAAGTGTGCAGTGAGCAAAGAATACTTACTTTTTTTTGATATTCAGAGTAAAAATGTCTGGGAGGCTTTGGAAGGAGTGGGAGATAGGTGTTCATCCGTATGTGTGCCTTGGCTCAGATTGGAAAGGCATGTCATACACCTATGGAATTCCTCCAAAATGAAAAGCTCAAGTCATGCCATTGTATGGATTTCTGAAAGCGTAGCACTTGTGAACATGTCATTTAAACTCACCTGACTGAATAGATAAAGCTAGAAATCCAGCTTTGAACACCCACCTCTGACTGGAATCACTGGGACAGAGCAAAGGTTGTTATTCTCAGGACATTCCCAGTTACTCTGTGACACAGCAACACCAAAGTGCTCTGGAGAATGTCCATGTGCTGCCCTTTTCTGCTCCACAGAGAAGCCAGCAACAACACCCGAGTGAGAAAATGGGAGTAATGGAGCAAAATGGAGAACATCAAAGGCTGAAGGAAATAAAAGCACTGGGCAACTGGTGTGGACTAAGTTTGATTTCTTGCCAGATTTTTATATACAGCCTGAGTATGAAAATTCCAGTGAACTTCCCCATACTTATTTTTAGTCTTTGCCATAAGGAAAACATTTTCTTTCACTGAGGTCAGGGAGTGTATCAGAATTCTGCCCAGTTCCTTTCAAAGGAGAATACACAAAGGGGAATTTTGCTGTGATTTCCAGGGGAAAACAGGAGAATTGACTTGAGGATTTTGGAGCTAATTGCATATGGTAGGTTCCTCTTGAACAGAGTTTTCCAGGAAGTGTCAGGTTCTTGATTCTTAAAAAAGAATGGAAGGAATATCTTCTGTGAGTTCTCAGGAGTTTGGAAAGCAGCACCTTAAAGTAAGTATTTGGAAAGAGTGAAAAACTTTCCTGTTGTGTGTCCCTGAGTTAGTTAAGCATCCAAGGAGTGTATGAATACAAACATTTTATTTCCTTTTTGGCTCAGAGAAGAGGATTTTCCTACTGTGCAGGCTTTGAACAGTAAAATTGAGATTGCAAACGAAACAATAATAAATACACGTAACAGTGTTCTGGTCTTCAGTACACGGGGGCTGTGGAGGTGATGGAAACTTGGTTGTACAATGTGAACTGTGCTGAATCAAACAGTTGTGCTAGTCCAGCAGCATGAAAAAAAACCCCAAAACCCCCTAGAGTTTCACCATGCCAAAGTCCATCTCTGGATAAGGAAGACAGAAGTCAGGTATTTTAGGTTTTTCTTAGAAAACAGTATGTGATTTCCTTTTAGCATTGAACTTCTCTAGGCACAGGTTGAGTGGATGATTTGCTAGTTGCTCACTCTGTAAATAGTCCTTTTACTGAAGTGATCAAGTTCTCTTGACATGACTTGGAGAGACAAAACGAGTACCATGAGATGGGGTTTTGTAGTGCAAGTAAATGTATTTTATGTGTGAAATTTTTCTCCCTCCTACCTAACCTTGACAGCACATTAAAATCGTTAAAATTAGCTTCTGCTGAAGCACATCACTTGTCTCAAAGAAGGATTGACATTCTGGGTTTTATGTCTGCTTTTATTAGTTAAGGTAGTGAATAGATGTCTAGTTCAGATATCTAATCAGTATTATAATTTTGCCAATAAAGCTGATGTATTTTTGTATCCTATGTTGTGACCCAGCCCCAAAGGCACAGAGGAAATAGGACAAGTGATTTTGTCATAGGAATAAAAGAGTAAAAACTGAAATCTTGAGGCAGGTATGTAAAACCTCTGGATTGAGACCCACCAAAAGAAAGAAAACAGGAAAAAAAAAAAAAGGAAGCTCAAAGATTGTATCTAGTTGTGAAAAAAATGAGTGAAGGAACTTGTAGTTGGTCCTGGGATCATGAACATTCAAACAGAGCAGGGAGAACTTTGTTGCTTCTTTTATTACGAGATAACATACGCATAAAAAATAAAGGGCTTTTTTGTTTCTATTCATCAAGAAATTCTGGTGAGGGTAGAGCTGGGGATGAAAAAGTTTCCTGAAGCACCAGTGAATTTGGGTGGTTTTAGGTGTGGTGTCCTCAGAATCAGCAAAAGAAGTAGGTGGGGTAATTTCCTTTTTTCATTCCTTGTGGCGACACTTAATGGGGCTCTGTTCTCTTAATTATTGATCTTAGCATTTCAGTAATCAGACATGTGGAAGTGGGCACTATTATCTAGTAATTGACCATACTGGAGGGTTGACATGATGCTAAGAGTGTTTAATGTAGAGAAAAGATCAATTATAAGATAATGGTTTCCACTGTAATGAGCTGGTGTAAGTAGGAAACTTGCTCTTAAGGCATTTATCAGGGAAGAATCCTATTTATCAGGGAAGAGCCACCACAGCTTTTCTGTGGATAAACTTAGGTAAGCTGTTGGTTCACAAGGACTGGATATCTAAACAATGATGGGACTGATAAAATTTCCACAAGTGTTGTAAAATAGTTAACATAAAAGAGGGTGAATGAAGAAAATGCAAATTTCTCAAAACCAGGATCTTGCAGCTTTTGTGATTAAGCTACTTTTCAGAATCCAATAATTTTTCTATAAAGGGAAGTGAAAGAAGAGCATCCCTTTACCAGCAGACTGATAAGAAGGGTGCCAAGCCCTTAAAAAAAGGGAAGGAAAAACCCTGATTCAAATAAGCAACTGTGAAAACAACGTGCAGCTGCAGCCTGGAGGTTTCTGAGCCCCTGCTCGAGCTCTGCCAGTGCCATAAGAGCATCTCTGGCATGTGGTTATTAGTGCAGTGAGGACTTTCATTGTTGGGATTTAGGGTCTTGAATTTCAGATCCTCATACAGGATCAAGAAGAACTGGAGATGACAGGTATGATCAGCACTGTCACCACCAGAATGGAGGTGAATTAGGGAAGGCAGGAAAGATCAATAGAAAAACTCAAATTCAGGTATACAGAAAACAGTGTTTTCAGGGAGCTGTCATTTCAGATGCCACATCCTAATTCCCTTCATTTTCTGAATGCCTTGCAGAAAGAAAAACTGCACAATGAATGCTGGTAGAAATAAAGCCCTTCTTCCTGCACCTGAAATGAAAACTCCTCCAGCTGTCTGACCAGCACAGAATTTACAATCATGGCATGACTTGAATCAGTAAAAATGAATCCTGTTAGGTGGTTCTATTCCTGGCTCATACACATCCTAAAAATGAGGATTTGAGAGTGTTCAAAGGTCGTTCCCTATTTTTCCTTTTATTTTCTTTTAAAAAGTAGTTTCACTGCATCTTCAAAGTGCTTTAATTTATAAAAAGTTATCGTATGCAACTTTCAAGATATGAGAATTGGGGGATAATAAAACATTAAGGCAATGTATTTTCATGAGTTTATATATAAAAGTTACAGTGCTTTGCTTATATTGGTTTTCTTCTTGTACGAGATGAACAAAAAATGGCTCTTGCTTTGTTTCTCATTTCCCATTTTATATAGAACATTTGGAGGAAAACTACTCTGCCATCTTTGGTTAGCATTCAGCAAGCAGCTTTGGAGCAGAGCGAGCTTTTCTTTCTGGGTGTTCATCTGTTGCTTTGCCTCAGTCCTGAGCAAAGAGCTGCTCATGGCTGTGAACTCCAGGCTCAGATTCCCCATGCTGCTTCCCCAAAGCTGGACTTTGCTCTTTGTCTCCTCTCAGTTCCTGCAGACAGAGCTGTTTGGACAGGCTGAGTTGGTTGATCTTGCAGGATATATATTGCTTAAAGCGCTAATTCAGGTTAAGAATGGGATATAGAAATGTTATACTTCCATCCCCCCCCCCCCCCTCCCCCAAATGGAAATATTAAAATGCTGAAAGTAGAAATCTTCAAGCAGGAAACCACAGTACTCTTGGCTGCAACAAAACTTTGGTTATTCTACAAAAAAATGCCTTTTTCTCTTCTTTCATCACTATCAGAACAATGTCACTCTAACAGATATTCTCCTGCTATTTGGTCTTTATTGGTGGCTTTATTCATCTTGGATTACTGCAGTGAGGGAAGGGCCTCCATCCTGCTCTTTCCCATTTCAGGATCCCAGCACATGTGGCTGGGGAGGATGCTAAGTTGGCTCTGCTGTCTCCACTACGTACAAACCTTGCTGGCTGCAGGAAACAAGTCCTTGCTGCTCTTCTGACTCATTAAACTGTGATTTGGGAGGGCTTGGAACGCCAGATCCAGTGGTTGTGGTGGGGTGTGTGTTGTCAGTCATGGATTAGTTGAGTTTCTGGGGGTCCCACAACCTGGTGGTCACAGGTTTCACCTTTCTTAAGCAGGAGAGAGAGACAAAAAGCAGGAAACAGTAGCAATAGCTTTTTTTACTGCCTCCAGCTCAGCCGTCCACCGTGCCCCCCTGTAGGGATGAGGGAAGCGGCTGGTCTGTGATGGCCCATTGACCCAGTACCGTGGGTCAGAAGGAAATCAAGATGTTGTGGTTCCTTGATTAGGATTTTAGCTTGGTACGCCTTAAATTTCCCTGGTTAGATATTGATTTTATGTCTATAATGCTTTAAGGTTTTGAGGTTTTCCCCAATGCTTCTGACTGCGAGATCACAGTCTGACTTCACGGTGCTCTTGTAATTAACCCATGAAGATTAAAATTAGTGTCATTATCACTGTAACAGCTAATTGGTGCCTGGCTTACTCAGCAGTCCAGCACTAAGCAATTTAGGCAGATGTCCAGTGTTGCTGCACAGATGCACACACTGGGTAATCCTAAATGTCTTTTTGGGAAGGTGTTTATTTTGCTGTAGCAATCGAATATACTGGATTCTTATTTTTGTGAAAAATTAGTGGCTTTGTTTAAGAAATATAATCTGTCACTTGAAGTGCTGTCATTTAGTTGTAAAATTTCAGTAACTGGTGTCTGCAGAAGGGGAAGGTTCTTTTGCTCCTTTTCCACTGTACAAACCTACTCTGAACCTGCAAGCTACTCACACCCCTGAGAGGGCCTGTAAAACACTGTGGGGCCCAGGGGATTTCAGTGCTGGATATAGACTGACTTGTCCTCTGAGAAATACAGGATTAAAAAAAAAAAAAAAGGAAAAAGAAAGAAAGAAAGAAAACCCGTCTGCTGATGAAAGTAGCTGTCAAATTAGCAGGTCTAGAAGTTGTGTGTATTGTTATGAGCTGCTCAAGTTCACACCAGAGCGACCCAACCCAATCCGTCTTTCTCAGTTTACATTTTAATTGGCTTGTAGTTAAGTTTTTTAAACACTGTGAGACTGCTGACATACACTGTAATATCATGTGAATAATTTATAGGAGCTGTTCGAGATGAGCGGGTTTTTTGCCTCCTTTTTTTTTTTATTTGATAATTGGATAAAAGAAGAGAGAGAATTGGAGGGGGGAAGAGCAAAGGAGAGGAGCATCAATCCAGCAGCATGTTGCTTGCTGGGTGTTAAATGTTTTTTGCTGGTGCCTCTGACTGCATTTGGGATTTCACGGAGGTTTGTACAATGCAGTCTTATTAATAACTGTTCTGTCAGGAGAGCACCCAATTAAATTGAATTGGGTTTATGGTTCCCTTTACATTTCTTAAAATGTGTGGATATAAAGCCTCTCCAGCGTGAGGACTGGCTAACAAGGATTGCGGGGGTTGAGGTTCAGTTTGCGTTACTCCTTTTTCCTTCTCTTACTTAGGACTGTTCTGTTTGCAAATTCAGATCCAGCCCCTCCAGCAGGGCTTTGCTTTGGCCTTGTGGAGGCTGCCAGGGGCAGACTGGCTCCCAGAAAGAACTCCCAGCCTGTTTGGGGCCTTGCCCCTAGAAACAGGGACTGCTGGTCCTGTAATTAAGACTTAAGGGAGCATCCTGTTGCTGTTTTAGGGAGCTCAGAGTTTGCTGGGGCATCTTGAACGCAGCAGGAGTACACTCTGGTAGTGTTCATAAACTGCTGAGAGCTGCTATTTAAAGAAAAACTAAGTCTCCTGTCAGCTGCTTCAGTGCATGGGGAGCAAGGTCAGTTGTTGATGTCTTGGGATTATTTGGGAAAGAAGCAGAAGTTCAGCCCCGGGTGCCTCCGTGCTCCTCCTCCCTGCTCCCAGGGCAGGACTCTGCTGGGCTCCCAGACCTGGGTTATTTCCCCATCTCCTGCTCCTGCCCCCCTGGGCTGCAGGGCTCTGCTCGGCTGCCAAAGGTGAGCTGAGCCCCTGCCCACATGCTGCTCCAGGCTGGCTGCAGGAAATACAGAGCTGAGCTGTCGCCCAGGGCAGCCGCCTGGAGCAGAGCGTGGGGCAGGGTTGTGTTTGCTGCCTGAGAGGGAGCCCCAGTCCCATGAGTTAGCCCTTAATGTTTGATTTCTTTCTGCTTTGATTTAATCTCTGGGGATCATTTCAGCTGCTCACATGCGACTTCTGTGCACAGTTTTGAACACAGCTCGTGATTTGGAGAGTTACTGTGTAGATATTCCAGTTATTGATACTATAGTTATAACAGATTTAAACTGTTGAGATGCTGTTGAAATGGATTTTGACCTAGAGGTGACAAGAGTATTTGTCATTTTACATGTGCAGCTGTTGCCCTTCTGTGAAATGTATGAAGACTTGTATTTTGCTAGCTCTTAGCTTCTGATAACTGCCAAAAGCCTTGAAAAACAAGGTTTGTACGTTAAATTCTGCTTGTTTTCACACTGGACTTCAGGTTCTGCCCCCAATAATTTGCTTCAGCATTTGCACAACACGTCACTCTTTTATGTTCTGCTTATTTGAAAAGTCCTTTGTCTGCTTTGTAAGATAAAAAATCAGCTCCTACAAAAGCTTTGTGTGTTGTATTGTGCACCTGATTGTGAAGATCAGAGATTTGGGGGTCTCAGTGTGTTCACTATACCTGGAATGAGTGTGTTGTTTTAAAAACAAAGGCAACAGTGCTCAGGCAGAGTTACATAATTCCAGCACTCAGGAAGGCCAGATGCATGAATTCCATGGCCACAATGCTCCTGCCTGCAAATCTGAGGGAAGAGATCCAAGTCACAAAGGTCTGGATGCATGGAGATGAACCATTTCAGGTCTGTGAGCTTTACCTTGATAAGAATGCCCAGAGCCTTAACCCTCCGTTCTTCACACGTCCTGCGGTGCCTCGTTTTTCCAGCATATGCTGTGTGACATCCACATTAATCTGAGCGCCCCGCAGTACCAAAGCACAGCAGGATGAGTTAAGGACAGGCTGTTGGCCTTAACTTTCATTTTTCTGCTTTTGTTGCTGTGTGTCATGGATAAAGGTGACCTGCAAGGGAGGAGGGAAAAAGCGCCTTCTGCTTGTGTCCCATTTGCTTCGTTAGGTTGTACAAAACGTTTTGAAAGGTTGTTTGTTTAGTTCTTGGCTGCTTTTTTTTGGTTCTCTTTCAGAGATACCAGATCCAGACTTCTCTGGTTTTCCTAGGAGACATAGTAGAAAACTGGAGAGCTCTTGGGATTAGAAGTCTAAAGCTCAGGCAGTTGAAAGGGGAAGAGGATTTTAGTTATAACATTTTTAACCTCTTTGTTTCTGTTTGTTAGTACCAGCTCAGCACCACTCCTGCTTCATGTCTTTCACATTCTGGCTCTTTGGTTAAGATGTGAAGATCTCTCATCCCCACTCTCTGATCCTCCAGAGAACTCCAGCAAACACAGATCTTAAACAAACACCCTCCTCAGCCACCACATGGATCTGCAGACTCCTGGTCTTTTCTCAGACATGCACGCACAACAGATACCTTTTTATTGTTTGTTGCCTACATTCTCTGCTATTCTTGAACTTCTTGAGGGCACTCTCCTGAAACTCCACTGGTCTTATTTTCCCCAAAAGAAAAACCAGAAAATAGCGTCTATTTACTTCAGAGAAAAAGTGTGATTATATTTCTTTCATATATATTGACTGCAACAGGATGGTCTGACTCAGGAATTTAGAACAGGCAAAAATTATTTCCTCTAATTATTTTTTTATTGAAGAGCTAGTTTTGTACCATTTATTTTTATTATAGTTGCTGTTTCATTAGTGGGATTCTCATCCTGAAGTTTAATACAGATGAAAGAATAGGAAGAGGAATTAATAATTGATCTTAATCATCTCTTTGGAGCTGCTGCACTCTCCTCCAATTAATTTGAGGCATTACAAGAGCTCTTGTAGAATGAAGGGGGCAAGCCCATGTATTAATAATCTGTAGAGCTTTGGCATATATGACAGTACCGTGGGGACACTCACTCTCTATCCCTGCACATGTTCCTTTTGTACATGTGGTGACTTCAGGAAATCTGGTTAAACCAACTGAGGGGCCTCTTAGTGTCTGTCAGTGTTTGGAGAGCTCACAGCAGACTCTTCCATCCCTGAAAATTGAAAAGCTCTGCCATTTTTCTTAACCACAGCTAGGTGGTGATTGTAAATAATCAGATCCTCTGATATTTGTAGAGGTTGTCTAAACATACAAGCTTTGAGGGAGCTGTAAAGGCAGGTGAAGAGTTGAACAGTTGAATGCATCCTGCATTAAAGATAGATGAATTGTGAAATTTATATAAAGTTTGACTACAACTTTAACCATGGCTTGTGTGATGATGCTATCAGTGATTTCTGATCTGAAATCCAAAGCTGAGTATTTAACATAAAAACCCAGTCTGGGAATGGTCTGACTCTTTCTGTGAATCCAGACTTGCTTCTTGTTTGACATCCAGGGGTTCCAAGTACTGGTGGGGCAAATTCATGCCTGGCCTGGAACATGGCAGTTGTGCTCCTGGACAGAGTTTGTGTTTGCCCCTCTTCCTACTGTTCCTCAAGAGAAAACCTTCTATGTGAAAATGAAATTATGTGGAAATGCTTGTTTTAGACCAGACAGGGCTGTGTGTGTGTGGATGGCTTGTGAGGGATTGCAGGGGGTGCAGCTGTCAGTCCCTGTGCTGCCTGATCAGGGCAGAGCATCCAGAAACTGCCTCAAATGACAAAGGGATTGGAATCAAATCACAGAAGTACTTGGAATCAAATTGGAGTGGATATAAGAATTGGCTGTTCCCTGAACAACCTGCATCCTTTCTGGAACTGCAGTAGAGCTGATTGTGAGATCATCCCATGCCTATCCCAGGAAAAAGTCAGGATTAGTTAACTGTCACTACTGGCAGTCTTCCAAATCAGTTAAGCCATTAAAGGAAAAGCAAAAACTATTTTTTCTCTCGAGCTTCTCAACATTTTTCTCAGCTCTGCTGTGATTCTTCTGTGAAAAGCATGTATGTTGAAAAAGCAGCAAATTTTGGCAAAATCAAACTTAACCAAAGCCTTTGTCATGGTGTTTATGGACAGTCTGCACAATGAGTGCTGTTTGTTTAACTGTGGGCTTTGGTCCTTGGGCAGACACTGACCACACAAATTAACAAACCTCAGTGGCGAGTGCACACTTTGTTTGCCCCACAAAGTCAGTCAGAAGCTGCTGTCAGAGCGTGCCTTGTGCTGTCTGACTTGCGCAGACCTGAGTGGTTTTCAGCCCTCCTTCTGTTACCTGTGACATCCTGTGCTGATGTACAAGCGCCCAGTCTGGGTCTGTGCCACAGCAGTGTGGGCTACAGAGATGGTCTCCAGCTCATGTTTTCCCTCTCCCTTCTCTGTTCACGTTTCTGCTGTGAAATGTATCAAGTGTTTTCTTGGAGAGAAGCATGATGAGGGAACCACAGAGTTCTTCTGGCAGAACAGAGCAGCTCTGGAGCTGCTGTGAGCTCACTCGTGCTGATCCATCCTGGGAGAAGGCATCTGTGAGGGCCTCTCCAGCTGGGCCTTCCTTTGGGACCGACGCCTTCACACTCAGCTCCACCTCTGGCTTTCTGTTCCCCCCAGAATGCCTCTTGGAGAGCTGCTGGGGGAGAGAAGGTGGCTTAATAGTGAACCAAAACACAGAGATTTTGAAGCCCGACTCCCCGTGATGGCAACCGTGCGGTGGTTCTGTGCAGCTTTAACACTGTCACGTACTTTCTGTTCTGGGCTGATCGGTTGTAACAGGATTTTGAAGTGGCTATTATTGGCAGTTTCTGACTTAGCCCTTCTGGATTAGCAGCCTTTTCTTTTTCTGGCCTTTTCAACAGAAGTGTCAAATCCTGTTTTATCCGGCTGCTGGCCAAGTTTGGATGGTCTGGGACTTGGGACAGGCACACACATGTTTAGATGCTTTTTCCAAATACCATCCAAGTGTCTCAGGCCTGGCAGATGGTTTGACAGGACTAATTACACTTCCTGGTTTTGTCACAGATTAGCAGTGTCCATAAGTCTTTAACGTGGGAGGGCTGTTCTGGAGCCAGTGGGACCAAGGTTTGTTTCATTTTATGGCGTTTGAGCGAGGGGCTCCAAAGCAGAGACCATCAGAATTGCTTTTTTTGGTGTAATTTAAAAAGCCCAAACCTCGCAGTCAGAGCCCATCCAGCTCAGTGTGAGGCCAGGTTGTACAGGGAGAGATTCTACTTCACTGGAGTCACTATTCAAGAGGTATCACCTCCCTAGGGCATGGACCCAGCCTTTGGTGTGGCCAATGTTTTCAGATGCCTCAAGAGTGTTTCCACGTGTCAGCAGATGTCAGCTCTTGGTGAATTGTCTGAAAATCCCTGCTTACATGAACAAGGACATGCACACTTGTATCAAGTAGGACATACTTGTGAGCACTCCAGCTGGGAAGTACTGAGAAGGAAAAACCCACCCAGGCTGTGTAAAGCTTCCTCCTGCACAGGTAGGGAAATGCCATCTGCAGTGGTCATGAGCAGTGGGACTACGCTCATGTTCCCCATGTCCCTGATGTGGTTCCCTGGTGTACGTGCTCAGCGCTGTGCTGCCACAGCAGATTTTTAGTTTTTCTATATAGATGTGTAAGCAAATGAATGAAACTGCAAACAGCTTTTAAATGTTTGAGTATCAAACCCCAGAAACATTTAAAACCTCTGATAGTATTGCTTTCTTGGTTTATGACTGTCCCACTGTATAAATCATATCAGGAAGAATAGCTGCAGGGGTAAAGGACTTTATTGTCCATACTTCATGGCTATTCTTTTATGAAATTTGCTCCCTTTTTTCACATTAAAAAATAGCCATAACTGTTTATTAGTTTGGATTCATTTTATAATACAACTTAACGTAGCCAGCAGTTACTGAAAGTTCAGAAGAATCTATTTGATAGGAAATTTGGCACAGCAAAAGCCTGCTGCTGGGGAGATGAATCTCAATAACTGTTTTGTTGTATTATGATTCACAAAGTGCAGTTCTGAACCAGTGAAGCTCTTTCCAAGTAAAATTGGTGTGAGAGGAAAAAGTAATTTAACACTAAGACTATGTCTTTTTAGCCATGGAGCAGCTAAAAACCCCCAAATTCTGCTGCTCTTTGAAAGCATTATTTGTGGTGGAACAGGAGGGTTGCATATATTCAGTCTAAAACTATTAATTATGCTGTTTAATGTGACCTGCAGAGAGCTGGCTCACCAGATGGGATGGGGCTCATCCTTTTCCATTTGTTGTGTGCGCTGAGGGTTGGGAAGTCCTTTGCTTCTCTGAGTATCACGGCACAGGCCGCTGGCACAGCAGCAACGCCACATGGATGAGCAGGAAATTCATCTGCATTCACCTGCTGCTGCTTGCACAGGCACCACCACAAACACGAGGCCTCCCCTCCTCGGAAGAGGCTGTGTCCTGGTTCCTTGCCCTGCTAATTCCTGTCTGTGATGAGAAGACTACAGGGGGTACGGGGTGATCGTGTGGATCAGTTTGGGAAGGGCTCAGCGCTGCCATGTGAGCCCCTGTGGCGGGCAGAGAGCAGCTTCCCGAGGGTCAGCCTGGGCTCTGGGATCACCAGTGTTCAGGAGAGCCTCCTGCTGTATTACAGATAAATAAATAAGGAGATTTCCATCTTTTCCTCTTTGCTTGGCTTGCACCAGGAGCTCATGAATCAATCGTCAACAAGCCAACTTCTCAGCCAATTGTGGTAATGATGTATGTGATTAACAGGCTGGGATTCTTTCCCTTCTTCCTCTTCCCCCTTTTCTTCTGCCTTTTTTTCCTTTTTTTTTCTTCTTGAACACACGAGATGGAGGCAGTTTCTTGTCACGGCAAGCGAGGCGGGGGGTGCTGGTGTCACATCCCACCCCCATCCCTCGGTGGGCACGTGAGTGTCTCTCCCTGCCCTGCCATGTGCTGGGTGGGAGGAAGTTTTTCCTCGCCGAGCAGCACACGGCTCTGCCTGAGGGATCGGGAACATATTGCTCGGCAGGTGGGGCCCGCTCAGACGCATTTAGTGTTATTTCAGCACTGACAGCAAAAATACATCACACGGGCCCGCGGTGCCAGCGCGCGCCACAGGAGCCCGAGCGGGGGGACTGCAGCCTGCGCACAATGCTCAGCCTTAATATATTATTTTGACCCAATAACTGGTCCCTGGGAGATCAGGGAAGTGTCTCCCTGTTCAGAAAGACTGGGCTTTTTCTGTGGGGTTCTTCATGGAAGCTGTCCTTAATGATGCTTTGCCTTCCAAACCGATGGGGTTTTTACCTCTTCAGAAGGCAAATCAGACGTTGCCACGAGCACCCCAGATTTTTGAGGCTCCTCTGCAAACACAAGCTTGTGGATTTTCAGTTATTTTATCTAGTCGTTAGAAGTTTTTGTGGTCTATCAGCTAGCTGTGAGGCATGTATAGCCTTCTGCAGGAAATACTGGGGTCCAGATGTGCTGAGTCTAGTACCAAGATAGAGAGTTCCATAACTATCATGTTCAAGAGGTTTTCCCTTGGTCAGCAATGTGCTTATGGTGCTGTCAGTTTGGTTTCAGCTGAGGTATGGATAGATTATTTTTCCCTGCTAATTACAATCATTGTAGGTTGGGGTTTGCTTTGTTCCATTTTCAAAAGCTCAGCTAAGCAGCAGTTTTGTGAGAGCCTGATCACAGTCCACAGTGGGACTTCCACTTTGTTATCCAACTTCATACACAAACCAATAAATGAAAGTGGACTAAGGAAGAAAGATGTAGAGGCGTAGTACATGCCATGTTTTCCAAAGCATCATGCAAAACAGACTTCTTTTCCTTTGGAAATCTCCATGCTTTACAAGGTTACAAAGTTTAAGAACCTGCCCAGGGTCTGGTAGATGCTCTGCATCCTCCATTCTGACTGTAATTAATTGGGTGTGTAAGTGAGAGCTGATATCCTAGCTTAAAATGAAGAGAAACTGGGGAAAAATAAAAAAGCAGCATCTGGAAGCTCACTAGGATATACAACCACCCAGGCTTTTCCAGGTAGCACAGCTGAACAAGAGGGACTTTAGTCTGGCCAAAGCAACAGCAGTCAGGGTAGGGCTGGAGAAGTCCAGATGTGCAAAGATCTTAAAAGAGGTAGGAGCAGTGAATGGTGGACTTTTCTATCCAAGGAGCCATTTCTTCATTTCAGAGATTAAAATCCGACCCCTGTGGGTTTAGGTGTTTTTTTTTCTTCTGAAACCTATCATTTTGGTGAACACTGGAACCATTGTGTTCTGTGTATTCATCAGTAGGTTTAAAGATTCATTCTCAGCAGAGACTTTCTAAGACTTCCTCAGTACATTGATTTCTTTATATACAGATGTATTACAGGTAGCAGCTCACAGCAGAAGTCAGTTTGGGCAATGCTTTTATGTACAGCACACAGTGCAAACCACAGTGACTGTTTGATGGTTTGTTCATAGTGTTGTAGGTGCTCCAGAGGGGCAGTGAGATGGAGGACCTGAGAAAAGTCAAGTGCTCAATGAGACTGGAAAGTTTTATCTTTTAATTTGTCCAGAGCCATTATTCCACAATGGGATTTACATGGGTAAATCCCTCCTGAGGAAAGATTGAGAAATGTCTCTGCTTTCTGTTGTGGTGATTTGAATTAGCAACCAAGCGAGAATTAAATAATGGGAAAAGCTCCAGATGCCTCAGCTACATGTGGAGAACTTCCTGTGGTCGCTTCAGGAGCCTGCTTGATTTCATTGACGTAAGTAAGCAGAGTAGATGAAGCCTTGGTAACTCCCTGAGATGGATGAGACACGTCAGGGCACAGGCAGATAGAATTTTTTGTCATCCTCGAGCCTAATTTTAAGCTTGTGGTTACCTCAGGAGACTGATATTTCCTGAAGTCTGTACCACAGCTCGTTTGTGTTGCAGGAGCGATTGATTTTGTGAGCGATGGCCTTTGGAGCCAACAGCCACACTGCGCCAGGGCCGGGGCTGGCTCTGCTCCCTTCCTGCCTGAGCACAGCCAGGGCACACTCCGTGTTTTGTTCTGCTCTTGGCACGTTTTCCAGGTGTTCAGCTCTGAGAAGAAATACAGAAAACGGGGCTGAGTTCACACTGGGAGAAGGGGGCAGTTCCCCCTGCTCAGGGCTCTGAGTGGGAGCTGTGGTAGCAAACAGCCCTGCCCTGTGCTGAGGCTCTGCAGACAGGAGCTGGAAGGGCTCAGCAGAAGCCTGATTAAGCTGACCTATAAATCCAGCTGGTTTCCTGTTGCCTGTGTCCCGTTGGCAGCGCTGGGGAAATGTTACGGGTGCACCTGGTCCATTCTGCGGAGCCGCAGGTGTCTCCCCCCGTGTGCTCCCATCCCCTTTGGCAGCACTCGGTGGCGAGCAGTTTATTAGCTCACTTTTCACCTGTAAAAACTGCTGGAAAATGCCAGCCTGGCATTTCAGGGCCTCACCAGAAGCCGGCTGTGCTGGTGCGAGTGCTCTGAAATGCTGTCAGCCCTGTCTGCAGCTGCAGCGGTGACTGCCGGGGGTTTGTGTCTGTGCTGTGCAGATTCACAGGCGCTGTGAGGAGCTGTCATTTTGCTTGCAGAATGGTACTAATTTAAAAATAGGAAGTCTGCTAAAGTATTAATGATACCAGATGTGGCTGTTACATTTTTTTTCTTTACCTATGTACAATAGCGATGGATGTTATTTTCCCAACCGCGGTGCTGAGATGGGAAGGGAACTGTGAAAGGATCAAGATGTTTTCCTTTGCTGTATTGTCCTAAACTGGATTTCTTTGGGCAGAGAGGGTGAGTTTTTTGTCTTGAAAGGGCATTGCAGTGCTTTACAACCACATTGCACCTCATGTTCCTCACACTGCTAAAACAACTGTGCCACGAGCGTGGAGAACCATAGAAAAACAGAACAGTTTGTGTTGAAAGAGACCTGAAAGATCATCCTTTTTCACACCCTGCCATGGGCAGGGACACCTTCCACTATCCAAGCCCTGTCCAACCTGGCCTTGAACAGCTCCAGGGATGGGGCAGCCATGGCTTCTCTGGGGAGCCTATGCCAGGGCCTCCCCACCCTCACAGGGAAGAATTTTTTCCTAACTCTAATCTAAATCCACTCTCTGGCAGTGTGAAGCCATTCCGCCTTGTCACTCAGACCCTTGTAAAAAGCCTCTCCATCTTTCCTGTAGGCTCCTTCAGGTACTGGAAGGCTTCTCCAGGCTGAACAATGAATTCATCCATGTCCTGTGTCACACAGCCAGCCTCCCTTCCCCTGCCCATGCACACATCACGTTCTTGTGGCTCCGTTGTGTTTCCCCCCTCTGCCTGAGCACACTCCATAGCCTTGGTTTTGCTGTTGGCCCCTTGGCCAGCTGTCTCCTAGGCTGAGCTTTAGCTGCCTTTCACATACTGGAGTTACTGATTTGCACAGAATTTCTCATAACTGGATGTTTTTAGATCTCTATGAAATGTAACTGAAAAGCAATGAGGGGTTTGAAAATTACTAGGGCTGGGTGGGCTGAGAGCCTGTTTGCATAAAACTTGTTTTTACACAAAGGCAGGCAAGAAATGAAAATAGAATTACTCCTCTAGGTAGCGTGATTTGTGCCACACAGATAGAAGATAACAAAGGCACCATCCTGCACTTTATCCCTGAAGGACTGGTGAAAAAATCACCTTTCCAGGTTAATAGTATTTCACAGAGGCCTTGTGGGCTGTCTGAGTGACTAGACAAGGTTCAAGACCACGGCTAATCAAGCTTTTTGTCCACTTATGCTCCTGTGTGGCACCTACCAGTTGTCAGTGTTGCGTAACACTATTTATACAAGAAAATCAGATACAGTAGTGTTGTTGGGGAAAAGCTAGTGGTATCCATAGCTTTTACATCCAAACAAAGAGTGGGAAAAACCCCCAGAATGTGTCTACTGCAGGTATGACTCTGTCCCTGATTTTCTCCAGATAAGATCCCAGAGCAGTTCCAAAGTGCAGTAACACTGTGTTCAGTTTTCTCTGCCTAAGGAATCACTTGTGCTGCACATGGGGGCAATTTATTACTCCAATTGCAAATATCAGGAATGAACTTGGAGCCTTTGTTCCTGGAGAGCAGGGATAGCAGCAGTTGTCCCATTTTCTCAGCAGATGGACTCCCTTAAGCTTTTATCAATGGAACTGGGGACCCAGATGGAGTAAAAGATACCAGGTTTGTTCTACAGAGCCTCACACGAGGAGAACGTGAACCCTTCAGGCTCCCAGAGCCCAGGCTGGAAGCAGAGTTGAGTTAGCAGGGGGGAAATAGGGTTTGGAATGGGCAATCCTGAGCCTGTCCATCGGCAGGGAGGGAGAACCTGGCCTGGGCACAGGCACTGACACATCACTGCAGCATTTGGGGCTGGGGTCATTCCAAAACACTCTTCCTTAGGCTTAATTGAGATTTCTTGGAGGCCCGCTCTTGCACATATAAAGGCTCATTACCAGGAAATCAGAGTTTACAGTGTTTATCTAGTGAGTTATGAAAATACCAAATAATAAGACTAATGACTCAATGCAGCATTTTCCAAATTGTGAAGTAATCTTCGGGTTTTCCAAGATTATTATTATTATTATTATTATATTAGTTGCACTTTTTAGTCTGTCAGAAAAGAAATAAATACAAGGCCTGTATTTTTCCATTAACATTCAGAGAACATCTGTTGCGTATTGTAAATAACATACTTATAAAGCAAACTGATAATAACTACTCAGACTATTTTCCTGTTCTGGCTATAGCATTCTGCACCATACAATATGTTACATACTACACTCTTTATCTGGCCCAGAATAAAATGGAATTATTCTAATAGTACCAGTCAATTGCATGTAAAATAACCCAAACAGTTTGCAAAAACTCTTAACACTAAAAACATACCTTCAGATTGTGTTAATGAAGAACAATAATACCAGACCAGAGTGCAGGGATATAAAGTGGTACAGCTCTACATTTGGAAAAGTACCCAGCTCTGGGATTTTGGGATTCTTGAAGAGTTTAAGCAGGGAGGGATGAAATAGTTTTTAAAATCTCATTTCCCCTGAATCTCTCTCAAAACACACACCAGCCCTACAGTAAAGTATTTCAGAATGCCAGTAAATAATAGGAAATAATAAATAAATAATAAATATTAGGAAATATAATCTAAATAATAGGAAAATAGCTCCATATGGTTCTTCTTTTAAATTCCACCTCTAAAATGCTACACTTTGTCGTCCTGAAGTTTCTAGCTCAGTTTTATAAGACTGAAGGTGTAGATTAGATATTTTTTTGCTTCCTGGGAGGCTGTAGTCCTCAATAACTTGGAAATCCTTTGAAGCTGAACTTGTACTAACATGACCTTCTTTAATTGCTAAAATAAAGATGTTCTCATTGCAGTACTACAAGTAACAGTGGGAATGCAGAACAACTTCACAATTTTCACAATTACGTCAATCTAAAATTGTCATAATTGTCCCAGGAATAAGGCCCATGCTATTGAAGTTTCCAGCAAGGTAGAGTGTGTGCTTGACTCACATTGGAACAAACTGTTTCCTGGGAGTCAGGAATCAATATCCTTTCGACTGATCAGTAGGTGCATCCTGTAAGGAGAAGCTGTTCACAATCATCTCCTCCCCTCTGAAGTCACCTGAGACAGTCGGAGTTGTGTCTGCACACACACAGGAGTGCAGCCAGCCTCTCTGCTTCCCAGTGAAGAGGAGGAAGAGTAGTGATAAAAGGGTAGCTTTATCCTTCCTAATTGCTTAACAAAGTCACCTGAGTTTCTGGGTGGGCCCCTCTTCCTTTGCATATTTAATTCGCTTTAGTTCTGCTGCACCCTTCCTATATGCAATGATTTCTCTTTTTGGCACTGCACTGCCCTGTTGGTGTTTGCTGGTACGGAAAGGCCTGAACTTTGCTTTGTTCCACCTTGACATATCCTTAGGCAAGAAAAGCAGGAGGGAGGAGAGTTGCAGTTGGCTGGAAAGGCTTTGTCTGGGAAGCAGCAGTATCGGGAATGCCATCTGTTACAGCTACCCATGGTACTATCTGCATCAGAACCCGAGCAGTACAAGGGCTCCACACCCACAGCCAGTATCTCACAGAGCTGCTGGGGCAGCAGGAAGTGCAGGGACCAAACCCTTCCCCAAGTCCCATCTCAATGCTCCTAAGTAATGTATTGAACATTACTGTACATAGCTAGTATACACCTGTTGTATCTACCTGGAAGTCCCACTTCTCCTAGCCTCAGGAGTTCCAGATTCAAGTAGCCTTAGTTAGTTGAGATTTTCCTGTGGCTTAATGGACCATGGCTGAATTTCCAACTACTCTGAATTCTTTATACCATAATAGTCCGTGTCACCTTGGCATGACAAAATAAAGCATTAATTAGTGTGAGCACTTGATTCTCTCTTCCCTCTTTCATGCGCAGTGATTTCAGGTGAGTAAAAGATAGATCAGCCTCTGAAATGTCTTTCTGGGTGCTTCCATGATCTTCTTCAAACTAAAACCAAGAAAAGCCCTAGCCCTATGTACACAGATAAATCATTCATCCAAATCCAAATCTACACAGTGCTTGCTGCAGTCTTTCAGTTGTTAATAATTTAGATTTGGTGTCTTCCTCCTATAAATGTGCCCAGTCTCTGCCATCCTTTCATTTTCTATTTAGTCTTGTTGCAGTCAGTAAAATTACAGAATCTTGGGTTAGTCCTCTTGCTTTTTTGTGAGGAAGAGTTTGTATCACCATGTGGACAGTCAGGAGTTGTGGGGTTGGTATGTTTGCAAGCCCTGGGGTGGTTTGCAAGGCTTTTTTGAATTGTGCATACCTTAAATTTTATTTTGGAAGTGTAAAGGCATCCAGACATTTAAAGCTACCCACTGGTGGTTTGCTGTTCTTCCTTATGGTGTAGAGCTCTCTTGGAGGACGTGTGTGGGATTTCAGCATTGAAGAAATCACAGGTTGAAAACTGGTGCTGGGATAAGGAACAGTTGTGTTCCTTGGCTGAGCAAACACCAGCCCATACCTGTGGAGATCCTCCAGTGCAATCAGCTGCCAGGAGCTGGGACTGGGCTTTGGGGCAAAGCACCTGTGCATGGCTTCCAAGAGTTGCTGGAATCTGTAGGGGTGTGGGTGTTGCAGCATAAATTCAGTGGGGCCATGGAGATGCATATTTGTTAAAAGCAAATGTGAAAATCCAAAGGAGTCTCTTAATGAGATCTCAATTTGGCCACATTATTATGAGATAATTTTTAATTGGCTGTAGAGTGACTGGATCCGTTTCCTCTCTGTGCTGTCACTGGAAAGGGGGGATCAGTGGTGCTGGAAGGAGTTAATGTGCTTCTGTGCTGGGCTGCAGGTTTCTATGTAGATCTCTATGGGTTTGCTTAAGGCTCTTCTGCCCACCTGCCTGTAACTGCAGTGATGAGTGTGCAGGGTTAATACCTAGTTTTTAAAAATGTGTATTTTTTTCCAGCAAGCAGAAATTATAAACCTGTTCAGCCAACATGAATACATTTTAATTTTAAAAAATATGTTGAAAGTGGCATTGTATGCCATAAAAATATACATCATGTGCCAAGACAAGCAATTGATGCTCTCCTATAAAATACAGTAAACACCTCCTCCCTGCCCTTCCTTTGGCTGTCGATCAGATTTCAGAATCATGAAATTTTACAGTATTACTGGTTAGAAGGGCTCCCCACTGGGAGCAGATGCCATCTCTGTCTTCATAGACTCAGAGAAAGTCCTGACATGTTTCATGGCGTTCATACGTGGAAGTCTGTGAAATGGAAAGGAAAACAGCTTTTTCTGTCAACCTGTCACTGATATAAGCTCTTACATTTCATCAGAATGACTAAACTTTAAAGCTGTTTCTTCAGTGCTGAGTATATTTGAGAACTCCCAAGTGTTATCAGATTTATAGAGTCCCAGCGTATGAGAGAAGACCAAAGCATTTTGTGGCATGATATTAAAAATTCATTCAGATACTCGATAAAGCGTGGATGACAAAAGTCTGAAATGGAATAAGGTAGAGTGAATTTCTCCATGGTTTATTGACCTTGATTCCTCTACACAAAATAAATAGACAGAATGGACTAAAATCTCTTCTTTATGAAGGCACAATCCTGGCAGTCAAAGACCAGCTCATAAAAATGCTCTCTGTGGCACATATCTTGGCAATGCTGGAAGTTGGAGGCGATGGAAATTTATTGGTGGTGCCGCAGTGTGTGGCTGTATTTCAGGGAAGGAGAAAGCAGGGCTGCTTTATGAGGTTACTGATGTTATTCTGTGGAGAACAGAGAGAGAAAACACACTTACCCTCGCCACTCTGTGTTCTTTCCCTGAAGGTGTAATAAGGTAAAACACTTCCCTTTGCATATCCATTTTTTATTTGTTTGAAAAGGAAAGAGAAAAGGCAAATCTCACAGAATGAGGAGTTTGACATCCCTCCCTGCTGGAAATGGCTGGGACTCCATACTGCTCTGAGAGGTTTTCCTGCCTTGCTGCAGTCGGAGAGCAGAATGCCTCATTGGTTTCAGATATTAAACTTTTGTGCTGAAAGCCCAGTTGGAGCTGGTGTGACAAATGGATTTTACCTGCTGCCGAAAAACACAGCCCCCACCTCTCCACCCCTCCCGTCCTGCCTAACCTGGCCCCCAGGAGCACTGGAACAGAAAGCTGCCCTTAGGCACCATCTGTTTCTGCCAGCTCCCACTTTGGGCCCTGCCTTTACATCTGTTAAGTGGAGGCAGCTTACTTGATGAGTTGTTTTGAAGAAATATCTGGTCTCCCCCCCCACGTTCATTAACCATTGCAGATCTGTTAAAGACGGGCTCTGTGATGCAATTTAGCTGCAGTTAACTGAATTCATGGAAGTCACAGTCATGGATTATTTTTGCATCCCGCAGGGATAGAGAGCAGAAGTGTTTTAGCAACACTGTTTTCTCTTCCCTTTGAAAATAAAATTCTTTCCTGTTTTCCTTGAGAAACCCCATTTTAAAGAGTGATGAAATCTAAAGGGGATTTAAAGTGACTCGTTGGCGACTGCTAATTTGTTACTCCTCCTTGTAAAACACAACCAAGCTGCATACATAGCACATGCTAAAACAAATGTATTAATCATGTTTCCCTCCCAATAAAGAAAAGCAACTGTTTATTCCTAGCACCTCCCTAAGTACTGCAAAGCTACTGATTTGTTAAGCTGGCATTCTTCTCACGGGCAGACCCGGCTTTCTGGAGCCACTGGAATATTTTCATGGCCAGTGATCAAGGGCTAAAAGAAACAAAACAAAAATCCACTTAAAATACTTCAGAAAAATGGATTCAGTATGTTTGTGTTTGGATTAGTTTGAATTAGAAAACAGTTTAATAGGCATTCAGGGAAAGCAGGCATCATCCAGTTTGTAATAGAAGAGAGCACAACACAAATAGAGAGGAAAGATGAAGTGTAGGGGAAGGGAACAAAGTCTTGTTTTACAGATGAAGGATCCAGCACAAAAAGAGAGGAAGGGGGATTTACCCAAAGTTGCTAAAGAAGAGTGTGTGTTGGCCAGGAATTAAATCCATGGTTTTAATAATCCCATGGCCTTAAGCCGTAAGTGTGGGACTGTCAGTTCTGTGCTGGCCGGACACACAGTTCAGCGACTTCTCCACCTGTAAAGAGTCACTTGAGAAGCAAAATCTGGTCATAATACAAATGGAATTTTCTTTTATTGTATATCTTACATTTTCATCTGAAATGATGCCCTGAAGCTACAATTATGCTTTATAATAAATGCTATACAGAGATGTCCCTGTTGGGTTTAAGGATGAGGCTAATTTCTATATTAGTTAAAAGCTGGCACTGCTGAATCTGAGTCAGATGTAGTAAAATAAATAGGAGAAAAAAACTTATCAAAGCTTGATTTCCCATCGAGAGTTAATTGAAACCTTTGATTGATGCTTTTTCTCTCGGAGTTGTTCTAACATTTCTCTTGTGTGTGCGTTTTCTGGGCGGGAGCGAGGTGTGATCACACGCTGCAGCCTTTCCTTCAGACTCATCAGGGCTCTGCACCAACTGGCCGCCTTTTGCAGAAAACTCACATGAGCTTAATTAGCTTTGAAATCTCTTGTCAAATGTGGGTGAAATTGGCCAATGAGTTCAAAAATTCCGAGAAGGTTGAACAGAGAGGGAAACTCGGGGACTGGTGGCACAAGCTGTGTTTTTGGGGGGAGCATGAGCGAGGGAGGCTCTGCGAGGGTTTTGTGTGTGGGGTAATGATGCCAACAGACAGAGATGAGATATCACAAAACTCAACTTGACATGTTGACTCAAAAGATGACACTTAGACTGTTTATTCCAATTGCCTAAGCAGAGAAAAATAAAATGCTGGGTTCTGCTTCCTTTACCCACACAAAGTACTTGTATTGCTCTGGTATAGTCGGTAATTGCTCTTTAGCATTTCACTCCCTTCTTAGACAGGTAGTCTTGTAGTGAGGAAAGGTAACAAGTACCATCTGAGTTAAAATTGCTTGTAATATACACGTGAGATACGTGAAAGGACACTGTCCTACACTCCCATGGCTTTCGAAGCATAGAGCTCTGGTGACATCAGGAATATTCTGCAATTTCCTTGTCTAAACATGCCACTTGGCAAACACATGACATGCATAAGAATTAGCAATTCACACAATCTAAAGAGAATTATCTGTTTGTCTCTAGGCGATTCACAAAAATATGCCCATAGCAATTGCAGGCATTATAAATCCATCCAGGTTGGTTCTGACCATGTTGCAGAAGTAATTTCGACTGGCACATCAGATGAAAGAACAGATTTGAAAACAGTAGCGTGCATGGCCCTGAAGGTTTTATCTTGGCTAATATTCCAGGCACCTTATGGCACTACTTTGGGTTTCTGTGAAGACTCCAAATAAAGTGTCTGTAGCCTGATGAAAGATTTAACACATTTTTTTCCTGAACAAGCTTTGTAAATGTTACGCTAAAGATAAAGAATGTACTCGCTGATGGGAAGCAGCTTATTTTTCAGTGTATTCTTCACTAAAAGCACCCTTTACACTCAGTGCTGCTGCATTTCCAGTGCATTTCCTTCACCCTGTGCAGCAGTGGAGGTTCTGTAACGATGACACTGGGGGGTGCAAATGTGGGATTTCATTTCCACTTTTCAATAATGCCCATGGAAATTCCATCATTTACCTTTTAGCAAGATATCTTTGTGGTTCCAGGGAGAAACAGCCAGAACAAATACGCCCACTGAGAGGACTGCATGAGGGTCAGTCATAGAAATAAGTGTATTATGTTTAGCAACACAACCTGTATTATGTGTGACCTGAATGATGAGGGTGAGAGCAGAGGCTCTTGCAGGAGGAGGCTTTAGGTGGCCTCAGAAAAGCACAGCTTGCTCTTCATGTGAAAAATAAGATGCTTGTCTGCTGTCTTTATTTGTGTTTTGTCTCCTTTTCCATTTGCTTCTCCTGAATTCCAGGGCTGGGTTTAGGCTCCTCGTTTGGGTGTCTCAAGGAGAAGCACATTCAAGACGATATTTTATCAGCAGCAGTCTCCTCAGGCTCTCTGCACTCCAGGGACAGAGATCATCTCTGGGTGGTGATGCTTTGAAGACAACTGCTTCTCAGTCCCCGAATATTTTAGGGACACTTTCTCCTTCCAAGGCAAGTGTAGGGCAGGAGAAGGGAGACAGACGAATACCTGGGGACAAAGAAGAGCTCTTTGCTGCTTCTGCTTTGGAGCTGGTAAATGTTTCCTGTATTCTCTCCTCCTCCTCGGGTGCCTGGCTGACCTTTTTCCTGAAAGGATCTGCTGCCGCCGAGGCCTCTCAGGACTCCTGCCTCGGGAGGCTGTGTAATTTTCCAGCTGAATAGGGTCCTAAATGCTGTAGGGCTCTCACTCGCAATTCCTGGCCATTTATTTCTGTAGGTTGCAAATCATACTGAAGGGCCACGAGTGCTGTGCCTGAGCAGGCACTGAGCACACCCAGGGCTGGGGGCTCAGGGTAAGGCCAGTACATTTGGCTGGAAATTCTGCTTCAACTCCAATATTGCAATCCTTAGTGGGATTGAAAGTGTCATCTGCCCATTTATTGAGATATTTCAACTGGAGAGAGCTTACATAGGAACATGGATAGTAATTTCACTTAGAAAGTGGAGCAATAAAGCTTGAAAAGGTTGTTACATGCCTGGTCCTCAAAAAAAAAAAAAAATAGTCTTGCACACCCTGGCCTGTCCATTTTTTCCCCCACACCTCAGAGAGCAGTGGCCTTGCATGATCACAGTTGTTCTTGGTAAATACCAAATACTCAGAATTAAAAGAGTTTTATTTTCAGAAATGTAACAAAGAGGGGATGGCTTCGGGGACAAGGGGAAGATGTACTGCATGCTTTCAGATCTGAAATATAATCAAAATATTCCTTAAATTTAGTGACTGAGAGCTAAAGTACAGCTATTTCTTATTCTGGTGATTTTAATGAGATGTTCTGTCACTGCCCAAATTACAGGTTTGGCCCCCTGCTCTTTGTACCATAAATAATGAAGAGCAGTACACTATTAGAGAGGCCTAAGCCCCATTTGCGAGACCTTAAAGACCTGTCAGGGAAAGGATTGTTCCCTGACTTTTTCTGTGTTTTCACGGCAACTGGCAGCTCCTGCAGCTGGAAAACCAGCTCTGCTGCATGTTGCAGTGGGTCTGAAGCTGGAGCTGTTGGGGCTGTTGCCCTGTTTGTGGTTGCCCTGTGTGTCCTTGCTTTAAAAGGGCTTGGGAGCACTGGAGCTGTCATGCAAATACAAATGTACTTATCCTTTATTTAAAAGGCAAAAATAAAATTAAATGGGCTGAAGGAAAACTATGTCTCATTTATGTACAATAATAATATTTTTGGTATAGTGTTCATATTAAAAATGCCAAAAAAGGATTAGATCATTTAAATTTAAAGCTCTTGAGTTAAACAAGAACAAAAATGGTCCATTAAGCCAATTTAAATAAATTAATTGACCCTGTTTATCTTCACACATATCAGCCAGATTTTAATTTCTATTTTTTCCCAGCCTAATAACTTGGATATTAAGTTTTATGTTAGAACACATGTACAACTTTGCTTTTTTTGTTTCAGATTCAATCTGTGCATTACAGCTGTAGGAGAGGATGCCACAGCCTCCCTCTGTGGTATTTGCAAACCCTTATCGTTATTGCTAGGGCTCTAAAATGATCAGCTCTAAGTTCCATTATGTGATAGTCATGAAAACATTACATTGGATGGGAATGTAATTGCATGAGGAGAAAGAAACCGCCGAAGTCTGTGAGGGGCTGTAAAAGCAGGTTCCACTCCGAGCAGCCGCCGCAGGTGCTCGAGCCGTCATCCCCCGGCGGGGCCGTCGTGTGGCCGTGGGTGGGGAGTGATAAACCCCAAATCCACTTGCACATCCTAATCCGGGGAGCACTGCAGGGATTTCAGGGGGCTGGAAGCTGGTACGAGGATTGTGGGTGCTCAGTGCCCCACTCGTGTCCCGGCTGCTCTGTCCCTGCGGAGGTGGGAACGAGGAAAACCCATCTGGGAGCCCTACACATGTGGCTGGGCTGTGCCCTCGGCTGCCCCGCGAGGGAGGGAGCGAGGCTGGTGTTCACTGACCTCCTGCCCCAGTGCTGGACATTGGGGCTGCCAGAGGTGGTCAGTCTGGGGAGATGTTTTAGGGCTTTTAACTCAAGGGCGACCGTGGGCGTTGATGGCTGCTGGGCACTGTGGGAACAATGAGCCCGGTCAGGAATGGGGCTCTGCAAAGCATCAAACCCTTTCCTCTTGCAAACCCAGCCCCACGAGTCCAGTTCTGCTGCTGCTGTAAGCCATGGAAATAGGTTCCTGTTCTGTCGAGATCCAGTGTAGCAGTGTTATTTTCATTTTATAAAAGAGAGATTTAAGGGAGAATTTTCTAGATTTCTAAGTATCGATGGTGTTGGGTTTGTTTGTTTATTTTAGGAGGGGTTTGCAGGTGGTAGATGCCGCTGGCTTTGTTTAGCCTGCATGGTGTGACATTTGAGAGCCTGGCTCTTTCTGCTTTTGGTTTGAGTTGCTGGCTCTGGGAGCTTCCCTGTATTGATTTAAAAAAAAAAAGAAAGCAAGTTATTTCAAACGTGGCTGGGGAAAGGGCTTGAAAATTCATCCTTTTGACACTCATCCATTGTGCTGATTTTAGGATCTGCATGCGAGTATTTAGTCAGAGGAACAAAGGGGATCCTCACTGCTGTCTCTGTCCCTCTCCAGGCAGGATTTACAGCCTTGTCTGGCCTGAGAGTCACCAGTGACTCAGGGTCCTTTGACCTTCTGTAAATGAGAAATGAGCAGGGGCTTCTGCAGCTCCCATGGCTGTGACCGAACCAGGACTCACCGAACCTTCCCAAGCTGAAGTGGGGGCTGTGCAAGCCCCAGTTATTTCGGGCTGCTATTCAGTGCAGCCTTACAGCTGACAAGAAAGGCGTTTTGACAACTGGCTCCATTCCCAACCCCACGAGCTGCAGAAAAGCTCTGGCTTCCTCCACCCACGCATGCAAAATTGTTTTTGAGCCCACAAGGTAAACTAAAGATATAGTTAAAAGTACCAAGTGGCTGGAATACCCAGGGATGTGAGAATGAGCAGAGCTCACACAGTGATGATTTGAAACAAGCCTTGTGGCTTTTTAATAATGTGCCAAAGCAGTCTCAGTGGTGGGCCAGCAGGCACCATATTCCATCTTCTGTGAGAGAACTGGGCCCAGCAGGGCCCAGCTAATGCAGACAGCCCCTCCGCTCTGCTGGAGGAGACAGGCTCCGAGATGGCAATCAAGGCTTGATTTGCCAACACATTTCCAATGATTAAAATGTAATTAGCACAACTGAGTGCCTCCTCCCCAGCTAATTTTAATCCATGCTGTGACAGGCAGGCAGCCGGCTGTGCCTCGGCCCAGCAGCAGATGGAAGCAGAGGCAGCGGGAGAGGAAAACCATTTTGCGATGCGACTGTTCGCATCACAAAACCATCAGGGCGCTCGGCTCTTAGAAGGCCCTTGATGGCAGCACATCAAATTGGCGCTGTCATATCTGACCGTGGCAATGGCAGCCATCCTTCATGCTGTCCCAGAAGCACAGCAAGGCAATTTGCAGGCTTAACCCTTTGAGGTCTTAGCGGGAGATGAGGCTCCAGGAAGGAAGACGCCGCGCGTGGGGCGTTTGAGCCTGATGTCCCTGGTAGTTCAGGGAGTGTTGTTTACACTCTGTCACTTGGCTCCATTTGCTCATTTTTCCAAGGATGAGGTATCTGCCCAGAAGCATCATAATAACCAGTTATTTCTTCCCATTGAAAGCAGCAGTGCACATAATGAAAGGAAGTATGGCTCAGAAATGCGCTCGTACAGGCAGCGTTGAGGAGAGCCATGAGTTAGTTACCAAGGCCAGCTCTCGTGGGAGGGAAAGCAGGCGAGGCCTCTTCTTTAGGAGTGAGGTGGTGGCCCTTCTCTTCTCAGTCATTTGGTTTAGTTGAAGTGGGTCATTGTCTTTGGTGTTGGTAAATGCAGGGAGTCCAGTACAGTTCGAGTCCTTCCAGCTGGGAGTTGCATAGAGTCTGTGCAGTTCAAGTCTTTCCAGCTGGGGACTGTGTAGAGTCCTGTACAGTTTGAGTCCTTCCAGCTGGGAATTGTGTAACAGTTCAAGTCCTTCCAGCTGGGAATTGTGTACCGGTTGTGTGGGGACAAGCACATGTTCCCCTTGGGTAGTATTTGCCTGCTGCTGCTGGAGCATGGATCCAGTTGAATAGACAAAAGATGGGAGTTGTCTCCCGTTCCTTTATTGCTCTGCCATTGTAAGGCAGACCTTGTGCTACTGTCACTGTGCCATGTATTATGCCTGGTGTTTTCCAGCCCTTGTTTTTAGGAGAAAAGGTCAAACTTTTGGGAGATGTGTCAGGACAGGAGCCCAGAGGTGGCACGTCCTGAGCACAGCCTCCAGCCAGGCACAGTTCTCACTTGCCTGCATCTTCTCACTGGGGCAACAGCAACAAACCTCTGGTTCAGCAGGAGCCTGGAGAACCTGGATGCAACAAGGATTGTGTGTATTGACAAGATGTGATTGAAGGGGCTGTAAATGTGTGGGGTGGGAAGAAACATGTGCTCTTGAGCTCTCCTCTGTTGGGTGGGGATGGGAGCAGAGTCTCTGATAAATCCATGCCTGTATCACAGTGTTCCTCAATTCAGAGTATCCACTGGCATCTCTCCCTTGCATGTAAATAATTGTTTTTAGGAGCTCTGAGGGAAAATGTAAGGCTGCCTTCTGTAATGCTTTATGAGAAATTGCTGTCTCCCCCTCTCCCTTGCTCTGAAGGACCCCATTGGTGAACATTTTAGATTTTGTATTGAATTTCCCGTAGATTTCTCCCACATCTTTTTATGATAGCTGCCACGCAGGATAGCTCTGCTGAATTTTCCTCCAAGATTAAATTGATTGTTCAGATTCTTCTCATAGTCTTTTTATTTCCCCCCTCCCAACAGTCCTTCACATTCCTACCAATGGCTCTGCATCATTCTCTTTCTTTTCCTGTATTTGTAAATCACAGTGTCCTCTTGTAGCAGACTTTTTATTGATTACTCAAAAAAGGTAGTCGAGCTTAATAGCAAAGCTGAAATGAGTCTTGAAGAAGTGCTATTCCTGCAGCATGATAAAACTGAATCCTGTGAACATGAATAAAACTCAACATACACAGCAACACCAACACCAAATTCACTGTAAAAGCTGGCAGGATCTACTGTTCCTGGGAAATGGGAAAACCTCCTGGCTCTGGAGTAAGCTCAGAGGTCGTTCACAGCCCTTCAGGATTGTCCCAGCATGGAAAGAGCTGTTGTCACTGAATGGAACTGGCCTGAATTGCTGGATCACAGGAGATCCGAAGCATTAACGAGCTGGCTGTGGATGTAGGAGTGGAAGGATGTGGATGTTCAGGGATTTATAAATTCACATCATTTACGGCAATGAGGGTGTGATCTGCTGTGACCTCCTGTCTAGCACAGGCCATATGATCTCCACTAATTAATTGTACTGCCTGGAGTACAGTAACTGACTGAACGAGGGCACAACATTTAGGCAAGGTTTTAATTTTTTATTAATTTTTTTCAGTTAGGGAAAATCTGCCCTGTTTTTAAGTGAAGAATAATAAATTATTCCCCATTTTTAAAATATGCACCAGTCTAAATTTATCTGGATTTTATCCATTGCATCTTGTTATTCACTTGCCTCTTAGACTGAAGATAAAGCCTACAGAGGTTTTTGTGGGGAGAACATGTTTGAAATCTCAGAGCCTTCCTAGTACTAAATTTTCAGAAGAGATGAGAATGGAACTTCCAATCTTTTGGTATCTATAAAATAGAGGGAGCCTCTACCTTGCTAAAACATCCCTTGTGGAATTCCAAGGCTCTGTATTCACAGAGAATATCTCTGGAGAAAGCAGTGAATTTCCTTGCTCTACCTAATCCGTCTCAAAACTGCAGAGCACAGGTTGAGCAGTTTAAAATTTCATTCTGTACAAGATGCAGGTGCTTTGCTGGGATCATCCAGCCAGAAATCCGGTGTGAATTTTTGTCTGTGGGGTAGTGGTGACCACAGACATCAAAGACACAAAGCTTCTGCTCCTTCCAGGCATCCTGTGGATCCTCATATTCTCAGACAGACTTGTTTTGCATCCCCTCCTGTTTCGGTTTGTCCCTTCTTTCTTGACAGAGAGCTTAGTGGGAAGTCCTGTGTTTGGCGTTCAGGATGTCTCGTGGCCCTGATGTGGGGTTCACCTTTGGAAGAGATAATTCCCAGCAGTGTGAAGTCTCATTGCAGCTGAAAAAGAAGCACATGGGCAGTGCCAGTAAGGCTCAGTGCTGCATTAGCCACAGCCCTGCTTCAGCACAGCTGCTGCTGGCAAAACTCTTGCATTTTCCAAGACCCTCCTGGACAGGGATAACTTTTTGAGCACTGAGCTAAAAGGCAAAACAATTCAGAACAATCCCTTGCCTTGGCTGTGACAGGTAATTTGCCACTGCTGATAACAGTCATGGAGCCTGTGATAGTATTTATGATATAGGAGTTTTTATCACTTAGTCTGGGGGTAGGTTGATGCAGCAGTGGGAAAAAAAATCCCAACCAAACCCCAAACATTTTTTTTATCCCTGCAAAGAGAGCATTGGTGGTAAACTGAGGGCCTGGTAGTTATTTGTACAGCAGAGTGGCTCTTAAAGTAGATGTTTGGGTCTTACCTGGAGCTGCAGCTTCTCTGCAGCTTCCTCCTGAGGAACAGTGGAGGGACATCTCCCATCTCTGCTCCCTGTGACAGGGACAGCACCCAGGGAGTGGCTGGGGCTGGGCCAGGGCAGGCTTAGGCTGGAGATCAGGGAAAGGTTCTTCCCCCAGAGGGTGCTGGGCACTGCCCAGGCTCCCCAGGGAATGGGCACGGCCCCGAGGCTGCCAGAGCTCCAGGAGCGTTGGGACAGCGCTGCCAGAGATGCCCAGGGTGGGGTTGTTGGGGTGTCTGGGCAGGGCCAGGGGCTGGGCTGGGTGATCCCTGGGGTCCCTTCCAGTTTGGGATATTCTGTGGCTCTCCCACCTCTCTGCTGTCAGTGGCCATGCCCTGAGCACCGTGAGCCCCAGTTTGGGATCACTGCAGAACCAACGTGGGAGCAACAGCTTTTGCTCAGAGCAGAGGAAGCACATGGGGCTTTGGGGCTGATTGAAGGAGGTCCTCAGGAAGAGAGAGCTGGAGGAAATGAGAAGTTCCCTTTCCTGGGTGGGCTGCTGGGACACCAAGGTATCACTTCTGCCACTGCTTGTTGGTAAAGGGGGTATCTCCAGTGGTGGATGCTCTGTTGGACAACATCCCCCAGCTATCAAAGAATCCCAGAACAGTTTGGGTTGGAAGGAACCTTATAGCCCGTCCCATTCCACCCCCAGCCATGGGCAGGGACATCTTCCACTGTCCCAGGCTGCTCCAAGCCCCGTCCAGCCTGGCCTTGGACACTGCCAGGGATCCAGGGGCAGCCAGGCAGCGATGAATATTCTTAATTATTCTCAGCCACTCCTTGAATAACAAATGGCTGAGTTCAACTGATAAGTCAGGGATATTATTCTTACCTCTAAAAAGAGAAATACAGCTCCTGTTTTAAATTCAATTATTATAGTTGCAGCATTCTAGGGAAAAAAATAATGCTTTCATTTCCTAATAAGAGATCACAGATTCCAAATTATAGAACCATGTATGTCAAAAAGGAAATTTGAGCCAGGCAGGCCAAAGTGTGCCATTGTCTTTACAATACATTTAGAATAATCCTTCTCTTCCCTCAGGTCTTGCACAGACAATTTATCAATTGAACAAAAATGATAAAGGCAGCAATAAATAATAATAGTAATAATAATACATAACAACTGTGGGAGTGATGAATTATAAAGGAGAGAGTGGAAAAGGGAATGAAAGCACAGCACAGAAGCCAGTTTGCAGGGCTGAGTACACTGGCTGAGCTATTTTTCTGGCATTATGACAATGAGGAACATTTATGGGAGTTTGCAAACAGCTTAGAACACAAATCATTTGGTTTCAGGTTATATTTATAGGGCTTAGTTAAGGGGTTTTTAGTATCCATTAAAATCCAATGTTCAGAGGTTTATAGCTCAGCTGTTAAGGTCTTATCCCTAAGGATCAATTGTTTGGGGTTGTTTGGGGAATTATTATTACCATTATTATTTATACAATTCAGTTTAACTTGTTTAGGCTACTGTGAAGACACAGAACTCAAAAGCTAAAGAGGTCTTGTTTGGGAAAGAAGAGAAAAGATGGCTTTTTATTATTCATATTTTGTTTCAGATACGATTTCTGCAACTATTTTACCCTAGAAATCAATTGGATCTGTCTTTGTGTGGGTTTCAGTGGCCATGTTGTGCTCAGAGTTGCTGCAGCCTGCACAAGAGAGCAGCCCCTGTGCAGTGCTGTCGATGCTGGATTGCTGCTGCTCCGTGTGCGCTGCTCTAAGTGAAAATAAAAATAATTTTCAGTTGAAATGATACCGCTTTCCAGAGATCATGCACTTTAGTTGGTGGAAGATGAGATCTATACTGAAAACAGGCATGGTGTGTCTAGGGCCTGATCCAGGTCTTAATGCTTTTTTCTTCTTCTTGATGTCTTCCATTTACTAAGACCAGCATTCTCTAAGGAAAATGCCTTATTATCCTGCACACTTTATAAACACATACAGTGAAAGTGAGCAAATCCTAGGGAATGTTCCATTTAATAGCCCAAAGAGATGAAAAGTAGAGGGTTGACAGCAGAAGGGAGTAAGTGACTTGCCTGAGGTGATCCTGATAGCCAGAGACAGAGGTGGATCTCCTGAGTCCCAGCCCAAAGCTATCTTTCTTCCATCATCTTGCTTTTCAACCTCCGGTGCAGTATTTTTGGTGAGAGGTGAGTCAGATCCAAAGGGTATTGCTGGATCACTCCCAGTTAGGTGGATATGGAGGGTTAAGGACCTGACACACAGGGAAAAGGGCAAATAACATATCTGATAGTTGTGTTCCATAAACAAGCACAGGGGCAGTGAACTGTGTTCTGGAGAAAAAAAAGAATTATAAATTCTTAAAATGCACCTATTTTGGAATTAATATAGTGGCTGTTCTTATTTAAATCATTTTCTGTTGTACCCAGCTTCCTTTGTGGCAGTATTTCCCAGCTGTTTCTTCGTTAATTCTAAATATTCATGACATTAATTCTATTTAAGTCCTATGCTGTTATCTGAGAAAAATGTCAACATTTTATGACAAACTGCTGTATCCATTGCTTAGAGTGTCCCCGAGGAACCTGTTTGCTGTGGCTGACTATCAATCTCTGATGGAAAACCTGATTGACACCAATAAAAGCTTGGTAGTTCTCATTTCCCCATTTAAAATGATCCAAACAGCTCAATAGCCATCCAGGATCTTTAGAGTGTTTTTAGCCTGTGCATAATTCATCATCTCAATTGTTGTGCTTTTTTAACGTCTAATTTTAGAATATCTGAACTTCTCCATCAGGTCAACAGAGCATCCAGTTTCTCTCTCTTTACCCTTTCCTCTCTTGCTGCAATGACACAGGACCCCAAGTTTCTTTTGGGCCCTGCAGAAGCATCTTCTCACCCTCTTTGCTTCCCACCACAACCCTTTTTGTGGGTTACTCTTTTTACTTGGCTGTATGAAGTGTAAGCTCCGGACCATCCAAGATTTGTCACACATGCAGAGGAAAACAAGTTGTTGCCTCCAACCTCTTGATTCTGTTTTCAAAGTTAACTCAACCCTCACTTAGCTGGTTGGGGTTTTTTTTGTTGTTGTAATTTCTATTTCTGGCAGCGGTGAAGAAAGGAAGAAACTCTCAGACCCCAGACTGTGACTATAATGCTGACAGTAAGAAAAAACATTTAAGAGGAATCTCTGTGAGATACTGAGGTCAAACTTTGGCCATCTGGCAGTTGGGAAGAGCCATGTGTGAAGGCATGCCAGGCACCTGCTGAAGGCAGAGCTGCAGCAGCAAAGTCTTCAAAGATTTGCTGGCTGCTCTCAGCCATCGCGTGGGTTTCATTTGTAGCTTCTCTTATCGAGCACAATTTCTAAATGAGGATGGTTGCTTCACTTTAAGGACGTACAAATGACTTGCCCTCACCTGTCAAGCATGATCCTTGTATTTTACCAGGCCCATTATGAACGCAATCTTTCTGTCGAAAATTTGCATACCTCCTTTCTTGAAAAGTAATGACAGCAATTTCTTTCCCTCCGCTCACTTTCTGAGTGTCTCATTTAACAGCACCTGGGAAACCGACAGGCGCAGAGATGAGAAGTGAAAGAGAGCAGTTGATTAAATCATCATCAAGTCGGGCCTCAGAAAGTCAATTCTGCTTCCCGTCTGCAATGATATCCTTTTATCTTAAAGTAATGAGCTATGGCACTTTTGCATCCGGTAATGCGATAAGTTCTATTAGCATGTTCCATTTGCTTCACAAGCAAGGGCAAGTCATTTCAGTAAGCTCATATCACTGCAATCAAAGCAATTGGCTTCACAGGCAGAGAAGAAAGAGGAAAGGCTCAGGGTGATTTTTATGGATCACAACACAGTGTAAAAAATAGATTCTTGTATTATTTTAACCCGTAACATGCTTTGCTTCTTGTCAATCAAGGTGTTTTTATTTCATTAGCCTGTAAGTACCTGGAAGACTCAAATTCCAAACAGAACTCATGAGCTAAGACCAGGAGTTCTGAAAAATAAGGATCTTTTCTCGTACAGATAACACCCACTTATGCAGTATTAGGCACTGACTTCATTAACCACTGATTAGTTTAAATCTTTCCTATTGACTTAGTCCATCAGTACAAATGCACATTTTTACTATTATTTACTATTATTGTTTTTCGAACCCTGAAAAAGTGCTCATGAGTTGAGAAGATGCTAAACATGACATTACCCACTGCAAATTGCCATCATTTGAGAGGGTGCTAAAAATAACATGACAGCTGCATGTTGCCTGCAGCCAGCAAGGCAGGTAAGGAGGCAGCAAATGTGTGTCCCGACTCCCAGGGGAGAGCCATGGAGGCATTTTTCCTTATGGAGCCCTCAGGAGCTGAGGCAGAGACATTGCCTTTCAATTGCAACAGAGAATGACTTCTAAAATCAGGATTCCTCTGTGTGTGTGGCTGGCAATGCCTGGTGCCAGCTGGTCTGGTGGGATTTGGGTGCCTGGCTGGTGGTGGGCACTTTTTGAGGGTGCTGAGCTTGAGGAATGCATGGCATTGTTAGTTTTCCATCTGGAAAACACATTTAGTGCTCCCCTGGCCCTGGTGGGAGCATCATCCTGCTCTCTGGGGGTGGCGGGATGGGGCCTCGAGCAGGTGTGGGGTCACTGAGCAGTGACACCATGAGGAAGCCACTGGGAGTGGGATCTGGGGGACAGAAGGTGCAGTAACTGCCAGTCCCAGCTCAGTTTCCAAGGAACAAAAGAAAATGAGTTTCTTCCAGGGCTGGTTTCATGTGTCCCTGGGGTGACACGGAGCTGGGGCAGCCTGGCAGGACAGAAGGTGGCAGCTCTGCCCCTGGCAGCCTCAGGCAGGCCCCGTGCTGCCTCCCCAGCAGTGCCCAGCAGCCTCCAGTCCCTCCCAGTGACACACAGCTCCCAGCCTGCCCCTTCAGGGGGTATCCCTGCAAATACAACACAGCAGAACCAAACCTCAGAGCAGGACTTGTCTTTTGGGGTCTTTCTGGAGGGAAATCCCCCCCTTGGCTTTACAAACCATTTCCCCGTGGCCTACCAGGGATATTTGTGCCTCCCACCAGGTACCAAGGGTATATCCACATCCTAGAGATGTATAAGGTGGATCATCTTTATCCTGCTGATATAATATATAATCCAGAGTTTTCATTTTAATACTCAAAATATAATTCTTTCTTATTAAACCATTGTTTTGTTGATGGTAGAGCTAAAAGGAACCACTAATTGTGTCATTTTATAATATAAAACCATCATAAAAGTCCTGGGAGGGAGGAATGTAAAAGAATTGCACCTGAAAGGCATTCTAAGTTCTGAATATTTTTCTTGTAAAGGGCCAAGATAACTTCAAATGTCCAAGACTGATACATTTCATCTGAAGTGGAGTAGTTTGGATAAAATGGAATTCAGATTAAAGGTCAACATTGCAATCTTTTGTCCAGACTAAGATAATTTGTGTAAAATGGGACTTTTTGGTGAATAATCCATAATTTTAGCTTTTAAGAAAGCAGACCTTAAACTTCGCAGACCATCTCTGTTTCAGAGCCATTCCTTACAGTGAGTCACAGTGGATAATGGTGAGGAATTGCTAAGCAGACTGTGATGTTAACCAATTTGTGAGATTCTATATATATAAGGTTCCTTGGCAAGGAGCTCCATGCTGAATGCTACTTGCAGGCAAAGTCACAGATAGGAAGGAAAAAGTGAAATTCTTGCTCTTAGTTTCTTTGTGACTCTGCCGGTCTCCATTTCATCAATTAGAAAATTGCCCATTTATTCCCTGTCTGTGTCTCTTTTCATCCAGGAGATGTTTTTTTCTCCTTTTTTCTTGGAAGCAAAGGTCTAATTGTATAGCTAAAATCCCATCTTTGCCCTTTCCAGGGCTGCCAGTTTGTCATTGGTGGAGAGATGGACAAGAATATTGTAAATGTCAGTGTGAACACGCTGAGGTCTGGGTTTTCCCTCATTTTCTTCAGATTTCTTTTCAGCAGACAGATGAGTAGAATCACTTTGTTCAGTGCTGGCGTTGCAGCAGCACTGACTCCTTTGGTGGCAATGATAAATGGCTCCAAGATATGAAATAGCTGTTCCAGCAAAGTCCATTGAGCAGAATAGAGAACAATGCCCTCCTCAATGTCATTGTACATGAGATATTCAATGATTGCCACTTTTTGCACAAGAATGTGTTCAATCAGCAAAGTGCAGAGAAATCCGTGGTGTTGCTTCAGCCTGAATGAGCTGGTGAGGTGGCACAGACCTTTACTCAGCTTGATTTGGACCAGGCTCTCTCAAGTTATTAAAATGGGCTCAAATGAGAGCTGTCACCACATAGGGTGTCTGATTTTTGAAACGTGGCTTTGGGATCAGGCTCATTCCACAGGTGCTGTGGGAGATGTGCTGTGCGTTTTAACTTTCTACACCTGGGATAGAGGACTGGGGAGGTGCAGCTAATCTTTAGCCTGATCTCCAGTTTGCCTTTTCTTCTAAAAAACACAGCAGCAATTACGCCTCAGCTGGGAATTGGAAAGTTCTTTTCCACATCCCACTGCAGGTCTGTGTACACACCCCCTGTTTCAGGGAATGCATCTGCTGCAGCCACAGCCCAGGCTGATTGCAGGGCATCCAGAGGTTAGGGCTGAGGCAGAAAGAAAGCTTTTTGTTTTGTTGGTACAGAGATCTTTGGAGTTGGTATGTCCTCTTCCTCACCTGGGCTTGATTTTAGGGATGATTGTCTGAATTTTGACTGCATCACACATACAAAAATGCAGGTTTTCGGGTCCCTGACTGTGATTAGCATTTCTGGAGCAGGAAGTTACAGAAATACTACAAAAGGAAGCTTGAGCACTTGGCATGTGTGTGTGTCAGGTGATGTGATGGGTGGTGGCTGTGCACTTTGGTTATTTAAGGGGTTGGAACAGTTTCAGTGATAACTATGGCCACTTCGTGCAAATCACAGTCAGTGTGGTCTCATTATTACCCCGATTTTCTAGAAATTAGGAGCACCCTTAACGTTTCCATATGTCGTGTAAGATTTTCATCTGTGAAGATCATTTTGAGTGAGCTTTACTTGCTTGGAATTTGGTTGGCAGCACTGTAGGTCCTTTGGGAAAACTGTTGAGTCCCTTCTAGCCAGTACAAGACTTTTAAAAGCACAAAATAGCCATTCTGCAGAATCCTTGCTCTGAGGAGCCTGTCATGCTGTGATTTGAGAAGCTCTCACAGCATTTGGGATCATGTGCACTTGAAGACTTGGCCGTCCAGGGGGCTGTGGGTGCTCAGCAGTTCTGCCCATCTGGGCTTCACTTCTGTGCCTGGCACGAGCCTGGGGGTTGTGTAGGGCAAATTTGGCAATTTGGCCTGGGCTCATCTCAAGCCTGGCCTGGGGTGGCTGTAATCAGTCACAGCTTGTGTTCAGAGTGGAGACAGTAAGTGCCTTGAGCCTGAGAATCAGAGCAAGAAGCCTCTGTTTGTTCAGGTGTAAAATGTGTCTGCAGCCTCCTTGTCCTGATTTGTCACATTACCACTCTCAGCTTCCAGTGAAGCTAGTGGCAGTTATCCAAAAATCAGGTCATGCTATCTCTGAATGATATTTTGGATTCCCAGTTATTTGCAGAATATTCCAAGGCAGCCTGTGCACAGAGCCATGGTTTCCTGACAAAAGACATGGGAGAGCACCGAAAAATGAGCTTTTTGTAATAGACACGGAATACTGAAACTCAGCCCAAAGCAGAAGGCCAGTACAAAGTATTTCCATCGCTTCAATTCCAAAACAGTCTGGCGCTCTGAGAACCACAAAGCACTTAAATCATTTTACTTCTTCCTGTGGCCCTGGGAGGTAGGGAAGTGCTGGAGGAATTGAGGAATTGAGCGAGCAGTGCAGACTCGAGCCTTCAAATTGACCAGTAATTCTGAATAATCAACTTCACGGTTGTCAGCTTCGGTTTCCAAAATGTGCTCTCCAGCCGTGGGCAGCAGTAAGGCTGCAGGAGATGGAAACACCTTGTGCTTTAGCACCTCTGGGGAGAACTTGCATCCAGCAATGTAAATGAGCACATCAGAGCACGGGTTGCTGTGTGTGAGCGCGGTGCCCGCAGTGCCTGGGCTGACTCTCAGGCGTGGGGACAACATGCAGTTGCTCCAGTTCTGTTTCCAGCCTGAGTAGCAAACATCTTTCTTCTCCCTTTTTGGCATTACCCCTGCACATAAAGTGTCTGATGGGTGGGTGTGCACAACATGCCAGCGCAGAGTGTGTCCTGCACACACACACACACACACACGGAGAGGTGCTGCACAGAAATACAACCCCAGAGCAGTGCTTTGAGTTCTTTCCTCCTCCCTCTCCTTTTTTCCTTTCATCCTGCTGGTCCACAGAATGCTGCCATTGGCCCAGGACAGCACTGCTGGACAGTGGGTCCTCCCCTGGTGCCCAGCCCCTCTGTGTGAGGGCAGGAGCTGCCTCAGAGCCAGGCTGGCCAAACATCAGGAGCTGTTTGCTGAGTGCATTTATTGCCGTTGCATAATTTATGAACTGGAGGGGTTTGACCATCATCTGTCTCTGCCAGAGGCTGGCACGGAGGGCTCTGGAGGCTGGAGCTGTAAATTGGATGGTGCACTCCTGCTGAGCTCCCAGCAAAGTCCTCGGGTCAGTGTGGGAATTCAATGGCAGGAACGGCAGTGTTTTCTCCCAGTGCCATGTGGGCCTCGTGCAGCAGAGGCTGCTTTGGCAGCCACCCCGACTGGCCAAGGCACAGAGCTGTCACTCACTGGGCACGGTGTGAAGGGAGCAGGAGCATTTTTAATCGCCTTGGCACCCGTGCTGCTTCCATAATGGACACCAGTAGGTCTCAGTCCTTCGCCATATGCTTAACTCTGGAGACAAGGTGCTTCTGGGTACAGCAGTAATTATTTGATGTGGAATTAAGCGGACCTTGAAATTAGAACTGGACTGTTGGAGAGCGGGGCTTTGGAGGTTTAACACTTTGGTGGAAATGCTTCCCTCCGACACCGCTCTGCAGATTCACTCGGCTGCGGGGAACTGTTCTGTTGGCAAATTCAGATGTCAGTGCTGGCAAATTCTCTTCTCCCCAGGTACCTCTATGCTGCAGGGAAGACAAAAACCCTGAGCTTTTCCAAGCTTATGAGTTGGGAAAAACAACAGAGGAGAGATTCCTTAAGCCAGACTAAAACTGGGGGAAAGGAGAGGCTGCAGAGCGCTGTGAGCATGGCTGGGTCACGGGACACCTGCTCATGTGCCCAGACCAGGAGGGGGTGACACCTTGAAACCCCCTGAGCCCTGCTGCTCAGAGGGAATTGCTCTTTCCTGCTTTGACATCCACCTTTTGCCACCCTTATTTTCCTTTTGGGTTCAGATACTACAGTCAAGACTTGGAGTTTGCCTGGAGGGTGGGCAGAGACACAAACAAAAGGAGCAATTGCTCCTGAGCTCCCTGGTTTGAAACACATAGGAGGTGTGATAATGGATCCTGGGGAGCTCATGGTGAGCAAACTCCTGGCTCTGACCATCCAGGGGGAGAAGATGACCAAGCCTAAAAGCTGAATTTTTTCCAACACCTGTGAAGCAGAGATAGTAAAAGGAAAATCTCTGTGACATTTTTGATTGTGACTTGCTTTGTGATTCTTGGGGATGTGCTGTGCAGGGCCAGGAGTTGGACTGGATGATCCTCATGGGTCCCTTCCAGCTCAGGAGATTCTCTGATTCTATGCCATGATTTTCATGGATGAAAATCCATGGGCAAGTCTGCTTTTTGTAAGTGCAGGGCCTTGCTCATCTTCATACCAAAATCTCATACAGGCAGTCCTGCTGAAGTCAAAATGCATTATATTTATGGGGGAAGGTAGGAGTACTTTCTATCAATGCCATGCTCTTCTAGAAATGTTTTCCTTTTGTCAGTTGACTCTTCATCAATTTGAACATTGTGTGAGGTTTTCGGAATTCTAGCTAAAATTGTCCCCTGTCTTCATGTTCTTTCTCGTTTGTTTGCTACCAGAGTAAATACTCTGGTGCAACTGGTGCTATATAAATCACTTCAGTTATTAAATAAATTTCACTTCCTTTTCTATTTGAATCAGCTGCAAGGAGATTGTAATTTTATCTAATCTTTGCTTCCTTTAAAATTAGTTGAAAAATACCTAGAAATAGTTCTTAGCTCTAATTTGTTAGTACATAGCTCAGGGTGTAGGGAAGGCACCTTTTCACCCCCTGTACTGATGAAACAAGGAAAAAGCTAGTGAAACAGAAAAGTTATAATTAAACAACAGACAGAAGATGAGTTGATTTGTGCAAATCAAGTGCGTGTATTTGTGGGTGTATTCGGCTCTGTCTATTCACATCCCACTGTATAGTTAACCTTTGGAATTCACAAAATATAACTGATTTCAAAGCAATTTGGTTGTCGTACGAAAATACTCAAAGCTGCATTAAACATGATGTAAATACATCAAGAGCTGTAAGAACCTGACAGTCAGCTGGTCCTCAGGGAGGAAAGCCTGGGTCTCCTGTTTGGTGGTTTTCCTTGGGAATGTTTGCCCTTAGATCTGCAGAAGTGTGAGTTCAGTCTTGAGTGATACAGACAATTCATCCTCCAGAACCTACAGCTGTAGAGAGAAGCAAAACAAACCCACAGAAGGAGGTGTAGTTACCCAGAATTTGGTGGGAGGGATCAAACCTGTGTGTTCCAAGGTTCTTAGAGTCCTGTTTCCAACACAGCTTTTGTACTTCTAGCAAATGCAAACGTGGTTTGGGTTCTGATGCTTATCTCTAAGGAACATTGAGAGATCTAGTCCTGCTCTATTTCTACTGTAGTAAAACTTACTAAAAAATGGAGCAATGGCACCAGATAAATATCAGGACTCTCTAGAGTTACCGTTCAGCACTTTGTAAAACTGTGTTTCCTGTGATACCTGGGCTACTCCCAGAGAACCTCAGGGAATCAGTGAATGGGGCATGTTCTTGCTCCCTCTGTGATCTCTGAATTCTTTAGTTCAGCAGCCATAAGCAAAGCCATGGGGTGACTTTTCCATGTGTTCCTGGAAAACAGCAGCCTTGCAAATGCTGCCCTTTGGGCTGGGCAGAGCTGAGCTGTCTCCGTGGAGCCCGTGGAGCTGATGGACTGGCAGTGAGCATGAGGAGTACTGTCCATCCAAAGAAAACAAACCAACCCTTGAAGACTCTTTTTCTTCTTCCCTCATCCAGTTCTGGAGTCTGAACGTGCTCCTGCACCATCAGCTCCTGTGCCCCTGAGCTGAACTGACAGAGGGCTTGGCAAATGGCTTTTGGTGTGTGCTGGGTGGTTGTTTCATAATTCAAACACACAAATGTACCCTCCTCATCAGCAGTGAGGGGAAATTTCCTCCCACACAGTAACTGGACTTGTTCCTAAAGCTTCCAGATGTGACGCCCAGCATTTATGTGTGTATCACCCATCTTGTTCACAAAAATATTTACCTTTTTTTTTGCTGTAACAAGTTTCTCTTACCTGTGCTTTTTCTCTTTTTGTGTTTCAGTGTGACAGCGACAGTGATCAAGAAGAAAAGGTAAGAAAGAAAATCAGTATGGGAGCAAAACTAATTTACTGTATTCCCTTATTCCTCCTAATCTATTACTTACTCAAAGTTTCTTCTTGGACTAACCTAAAGCATCTCTATACAAAGAAAATTTCTGTCTCTAGTTTGATTTTGGAATAGACCTCCAAGGAAAGAGAATTCTAATGAATATTTTGGAGGCTGCACAGTCCGTCTTTAAGCATATTGATGCCACAGTTTGTGTGAGTTGTTTATGAACACCAGTCTCACTACCAACCCTTTCCATGGCTACACTTCCCCTTGGAAGTTGTAACAGCAACTGAGTCTGTTTGTAGCCCTCACATTTGCACTTCTTAACAGTTATTTAACCACTGTTGGTGCCTGTCCTCTGCAGGCAAGGGCCTGCAAATTCCATAGAAGTGTTATGGTTGATGTATCTATTTTTTAGAAACAACATTTGGGAACTGTACATTAAGTCAAGTGACACAACTTGCTGATAACTGTCTCCATAATTTTGGGTTTCTAAGTGGGAAAGGGGAAAAATGTAATGCTGAAAGGTCAGGCATCAGCCTCTAATGCTGTTTATTGTTTAGACTAATAGTAATGAAGAACTGGTATCCACACTGATGAATATTTTTATCCATTATTTTATGTTGTGAACAGACTAACCTTCTTTCTTTGGCAAAACTAAAATAATCATCACAGAAAAATGGGTCTAATTTCTTCATTTCCAGGTTGGATTTTGTGATTTTTATTTGTATGTTGAGCCTTAAGGGATGTTTTGATAATGTAATCACTTTTGCCTCCTCTTTCCCTGGATAAATTGGGGGATGGAAGTCAGGGAAGGGGAAAATAATGTCAGAAAACATTGTTCCTGTAATAATGTTGAAGTGGTTAGAGTTTCATGAGTGGTTGTGTTAAGCAGCTCCAAGGCAAGCCAAGAAGAGGAGAGATGACCATGCTGGTATGCAGCTTATCCAACAGCCAAGTACAAATACGCTGTAAAATCCAGAGGGAAACAATGAGTACAAAAAATCACCTTCCATGAATTTAATCAGTTTTCTACAGGGTTTGTGTAACAGGAAGCCAAAAAAATTCTCAAACCATTCTGTCTATACTTCCAAAGCTTTGCCCTTCAGCTCTTTTCCCAAGTAGAGGATTTTTTCCTCATGTTTCTTAATAATTTGCTAACTATGTTAAAGAACTGCTATTTGTTTTGAAATGCAATGATTTTCCTTGCATAAGGGAACTAATCACTGGAGTTAATCAGTGTGACAACAGAAAGGGGAGGTTTTGTTGGGTTTTTGCACAGAATATTAACCTGCACTTTTCAATATGAATTTTTAATGCATTACCATTACATTCCATCCTGTGAAGTGATTATTCATTTTCAGGATGTTCCTTATGCAGAGGAAGATGATAAACTGAATTTCAGCTCCTATGTTTATGGCACCCAGAACTAAAAGTGTAATTTCCTGTCACTGCAGCATTTATGGAGCTGAACCTCTGCCTGTTTCCCTGTATTTTCTCTTGCAGCACTCCTGTACAGAAAGCCAGAGGCAGCTTTTGGGGATGGAGGGGGGATGCTGCTTCAGGATGGTTTCCACAACACAGTACAAGAGAGACTCGAGACTGTACCTCACACAGAATATCCCACTACTTATGTGGGCAGGATTTAAAATCCAGATGTGTATTTCATCTCCGTGATCTATATTTTGTCTTCCCCCTAATGGAATGAGATTATGTGCAGACCCAAATATCCCAAAAAATTTAGTGCTTTTCAAATGTCAGAACCAGACCCAGCTTTGAGCTCTACAGCTCAGGCCCGGTTCTAAGAGATGACTGCTCACCCTGGCATATTTATTCAGGCTGTGCTGGCAGCCCAGGCAAAGATCTAAAGGCCTTGTTCTGCTGTTAATTTGAATTCAGCATATGTAGCCTGTTATAAAATGCGAGACATCATCATTTGAGCAGGTCAAGCATATTCAGATGAAGACAAATGGTGCTTATTTGATTTTCTTAAAATCAGGAAATGAAAAAAGTGCTCTCTGGAGAAATCATGTTCTGCCTGACTTAGATGATAGACCAAGGCATGTACCCCAGATAAGAACAGGCGCTCGTCGCTGGGTTTTATCTCTGAAGGACGGTGGGGACTGTCAGCTCGCTGACATGTGCATTATCCATGTCATTTTAAACAAAGTGACCTGTAGAAAAGTGCACTCTGCCGTGACGTGATAATGGGCTGTTGGATGACAGGTAAAGTACACACTATAAAGGAGGCTGTGCGTTATTCCTTTGTTTAACTGACAAGTAGAAACTTCTTTTCTTCAGACAGGCAGGATCTTTTAGATCTCTTTCAATAGGACCCAGAAGATTTTTGAATTCCTGCTTTAAATAAAATAACATTTTTAGGACAAAAATTTCCTGCGAGCACACTGCACTGGGAGAAGCGAGGAGCCAGATCCTGTGCAAGGGATCATTTCATCAGCAGTGCCCAACATCCTCAGTTTTCATTAATAACCAGGGGAGCTGAGGGTGCTCAGCAGGATTAGAAGTTTGAAGATCCTTTACCCAAATGTCTTATATCATGATGATATTGGCCTCCAGCTGTGGAGCTGTTCTAGCAGTGAATTGACAAATTGCTCTGGGTTGGACCTCGCTCAGTGTGTTCTGAGGATTGTGGAGTTGTGCCCCTCCCACCAGAAACAGCTTGGACTGAAATGTTTCTGGGAAGAGGAGATCTGCTTTTCTTTAGGACTATCTCTTGCAGATGCTGATGCCCTGTAGTGTACAGAATGTAGGGTTAATTGCTGCAGAGCAGTTCTGTGCTTGCTCTTCAGAAAATGCAAAAGAGGCAATTTTGCTTCATTTAGGATTTTTGAGGGCAAACCCACACTGATCCTCCAGAGGAGATCCATGAGAGGTAGAAGGAATGCATATAAGTACATATTTCTGCTAGAATAAATAAAACCTGGAATCCAGAAAGATAGACCAGAGCCTTTGAATAAAATATGGCAGATCAGCATCAGGAATGGTGTGTGACAGGTCGAGGGGCTGGAGGATGAGCTGGTTCAAGCTTGACTGGATGGGCCACCGTGAGCAGCAGAAGGAATGAAGGAGCAGGACCTGGGAGCCTGAGGAGCAGCTGGATGGCGAGGGGTGGCAGAGTGGGAAAGGCAGTGTCTCAGCCTGGTCACATTCCTTTTTCCTGACTTGGATCTGTGCCTATCTGGCTTCGTAAATCACAGCTGATATCTGATCTCTGTTAGGTGATGGCTGTGCCTCCAATCCGTCTTCCCCAGCCTTTAATTGGGAGCCGACAGACAGAGTCACTTTCTGTCTGTGTCTGCCCTCAAATGAGACATTTCTCCAGAGGTTTCTCGGGAAGAAGAAACAAGGATATTTAATTGAAACAATGATGCAGCCCCTGCTTAGCGGTGCTGTAGCTTAGGCTGTGTCAGCATCTCAATTTTAAATGACATATTTTGGGTGGATAATTTGTCTATTTATACAGATTCATGCTCCTTCACTTCAGTTTGACACACAGGACTGGACTGGAGCACTCAAAGTAGACATTTCACCCTCCTGTTGCTGAAAAGCCTGAAGAAGTAGCGGGCATGTCTGTGGAGGGAGAGTATATTTGGAAGACTTGCATCAGAGTGAGAAGCACTAATTCTTAGAGAGGTGTCATTCTCCATCCTGGGATCCTTTCAGCAAATGCCACTGGGATTTCTTACTGAATCAGAAAAAAGTATGGATCCCAGGGGAACTCCGATTTTCTCCATTAAAAAGTCTGTCAGTCTTACTCTTTGAGCAGGTCTCCAGAGCTGATAATCTAAAATTAGGGCAAGCTATTGCAGAGCTGACAAATTGAAGTGCAACTGTATTATCTTTTGATATCTCGATACAATCTTTAAAATTATACCCATGGTAATTAACACAACATTAAAAACATAAGTGCAAACACGAAGTTTGTCTTCTGGAAATCAAAGGAAATCTTGTTTGGAAAAGATGTGCAAAGAGCTCTGATAAGGAAGTCAGGTGCTAAAGATGAGGTAAGAAGTGAGGTCCTGTTTTATTCTCCATCTCTACCATTTCCTCTCCCCACTCTGTTTAATTTTATAATTAAAGGCTTGATCTGAGGCACTTTAGTGATTTTTCACTTCTTAGGAAAATACTTCATTGATCAAGGGAGCTGCTTTGCACAAACAGAGCTGCTTCTGGCTGGAGTTGTATCCAACTTTGGTAGGATGAGCAGCCTAAAAAAATATCGCTGTTGATGCCTTAGTTCTGTGTTTATCTCAGGAGTACCCAGTCAGTTATGAGGCTCTTGAATCCCACTGGAACATGGTCTCCCAGGGCCCAGCAGTGTCTGGCTGGTCCTGGCTGCAGCCCAAGTGTCCCTGCTGAAATGGGCTCAACTTTGGGTGCCCCTGGTGTGGGATGAGGAGGGAGGACAGAGCTCGGTCAAGCCAGTGGCTAAATTTGCCAGGTGTTGGCATCTGCTCAGAGGGGGAGAGTAACAAAGGGAGGGGACTGGGATTAGAATGAGTGGGTGTTGTGCTTGCCAAGGAGCCCGTGCTGGTGGGAGTGTGTTGCTTCATTATTTTTCTCTTTGAAAGAAAATTCTCTTCCTTGAAGAAAAAGGTACTGTGCCATTAAAAGCACCAAGAGAGCTGAAGAATGATCTTTCTTGAATCAGATTATTTTTAATGATAATGCTGATGCATCTGATTGCTTATAAAGCAGGTACAAACCAAAGATTATGGCATAGGAAATACCATAAATTACTCTGCTATACCCAGGTAAAAGGCTATTTGTGGGTATCTATACACACAGAAGAGCATTCACACCTGCACCCTCTGTATGTTTCTGCAGTGCTTTTGGCCAATTATTTTGTGTGTGGGCTTTGGAGAGGCGTTTTGGAGTAGCATTTTGGCAGATGTGTCTCTCCCAGTTGACTGCACAGGCTGCATTTTAGTGTTTGGTGGTTAAACACATACAAGTGTTTATGTGTTTGTGTGTTTGTTTGTAGTTCTTTCCAACTTTGCAAACTCGACTGATTTAGGTAGTAACAAACGCTCTGATAAACCCAAGAGGAACTTGGGAAGGGCCTGCTAAAACCATGTCAGTCCCTAGCTCTGGATAAAGGCAGCGTTTGTTGTTCATGAACTTGAGGAGCCATTTCCTCCTGCCCTGCAGACCTGAATGCACAGAGCGCCCTGCTCAGCTGGGGCAGAGCTGCTCCATGTCCTCTCCACTCCAAGGCATGTGCAGGACACAGCAAATTGTCCTTTCCAGGGGAACAGGAAGAACCCAGAGCAACCCCAGCACAAACTGTGCTGGAAAACAGAAGGCCAAAATAAGCAGCTGCTTTGCACAGGGTTGTGTTCTGTGTGTTCTGCAAAAGCTTTGTCATAAATGGATTAAATGGTGGTGAAATTGCTTTATGACATCTTTTATCCAAAGGATTACATTTATAATTGGGTGCAATCCACTCTCATGTGGGCAGTTGCATCAGTTTGGGATTTTTTTTAGTGGGGTGCTTGGAAACAAAACTGTATTTGGGGTATTTTTTCCTCACCCCTGGGAGGAATGAGGGAAGGAAGAGTTTTGGTAGCACTTCAAGGGAAAAATATCCCCCTGGATGGTGCCAGGGCTGTGGCAGAGAGAGAGCTGGGAGCCAGCTACATTTATACCCAGCCACCACCACGGCCATAGAGTGCTACAGTAATATCTCTATTCTTCTCACAGTTTAAAACTCTACCAGGGTTTCCATTTGGTGTTTATGCACTGCTGGAATATAAATAATAAATTACAGTTTACCTAGTCTGAGAAATTTTTGTCATTAAGGGAACTCTGAGAATTTATTGAGCTGTTGAAAGAAGGGCCTGTCGTCAGAGCTGGGTTTTTTTTCATCGCATTCTTCACACTTCTCAAGCATAGGTGCAGGTATAGGAAGACTGGGGGGGATTTTTAGAGGAAAACTTCAAAATGTAAAGTGTGTCATCTCCAGTCTAGTAAGAAGAAGAAAGAAATTGGTGTGTGGCCTTAGCTTGTGTGAGACATTCCCTGTCTCTCCCGGCCAGGGAACAGCAAGAAACCACTGGACAAGAGTTCCTGTGGGGTTTGAAGGCACTGAAGGTTCCTGAACAGGGACTGGCTGCAATTTGGGCCTTTATGTGGGAGCTCCGGGGGTTGGTGGGGGGATCCTGCCCTCCCCAGGTCCCATCTCTCTGGGTTCTGTGGGGCTGGCACAGAAAGGCTGAGAAGCTGTCAGGCCATTCAGCCCCTCTGTGCTCCAGGAAGGGCAAAGCATTGGTCAAGAGGGCGCTGGATACTCAGAAAAACTCCTTGGATGGTGGGTACCAACCACCACGTTTGGCAAACGAGGGGAAACAGTGGCTGGGAACCCAATTTTAATCAATTACTTCAGGTCATGGGATACTGCTGTCTTACTGTTTGGCATGTATTTATTTTGGCTAAGGGTAGGATTAGAGAAACCATTCCTCAGTATTATTCCAAAAACTGTTTCTGCGAAGCCGGGATGTTTCCCACAAGGGCGATTTACGCTGCGTATTTGTACAGGTGTTGTCTTTTTCACTCTGCAAAACGCAGCACCTTAAACTTGCCCCAAGGGTGAAAGATCACCCAGCCTTCCTGCGCTAGCGAGGCTCCGGCAATCAGGAAGCATTTCTTACTGTTTAAGGCCCATTAGGAGGGAAGATAAGGCTCCTTTTTATTCATTTGATGTGCCGCACAGAGGGTCCCCGCCGTGCGAGCGGCAGTAAAGCGGGAGCCGAGCGCGTTTGCTGTAAAGGATGAGGCGTTTGGCAGCGAGGGCGGCGAGCGGGGAGCGAGCGGGGAGCGAGCGGGCGTGGGGCGCTCCCGGGCCGCCCTCGCCCGTCCTTTGTCACCGCTGTCACTCGGCAGCGCACGGAACGTGTGCTCCTGCCCTCTCCCCCTCCCCCGCCCCGCTCCCCTTCCCTTCTTTTTGTACCCATTTCGTGCAGAAAATTTGTATTTACTTTGGGAGTGTAATTTGTTCCTCATGGATAATGTGACCCATAGCGGAGCTGGATCATGGGTTAGTTGAAGTGATATTTTCCGCTAATGGTAGTCGTACATCATTGCTGTCAGCTCGGGTTAGGAGGCAAGCACATTACAGCTCCATTTTACCTCTGCAGGCATCTGGGATTATTTGCCATAACTGAGTATGACATGACCACACTATAGAGTGCATTAAAATTTTACTAGCTGCTCAGGCAAGTTCCTTGGCTCCAGCCTGCCTCCAGGCAGCAGGAATGATGGATACCTCCGAGGTCCTGACTTGCTGCACCAAGGATACTCAATGTCAATGGCCCAAACAGGTTTTGCTCTCCCCAGGGCTTTAGCCCAGCTCCTGGCAGTGGGTAAACAATGCAGAGCTGGAGTAGGGGAGGGCAGGTTGGTGCAGATGCCCCTCCGAGGGTCCCCGGCGCCTTGGAGGTCCCAGCACTGTCACATCAGTGTCTTGAGACACTGCTCAGCCATCAGGGCTTAAAAAGTGTCATTTGCAGGCTGTCTTGTGGGAATAAAAATAAAATTCAAACTGATAGCAGAAAGCAGTCCAGGAATTGTACGTGTTAAATGTGTAACAGGCATGGAGCATGATGCATAACCAATATGGAATATGCAAATGCAGCAAATGCTGATGTTATAAGTGTATGCTCATGTTGCACTCCATTTTCTGCTCTGGGCATATGTGCAGAGTCATATTTACACCTGTAGCAGCAACCAACCTATATCCAGTATTTTAAATTTTTCTTATTTTTATGTAAGCAATTGCTGTTCTCATACAGGGCCTCAGAATACCAGCCATAGCTTATCTACATGTGTATTATTTTGCAGCATGTGTTTTCATGTATACACATGCCTACTATGAAAATCATAGACATTGCTTTCATTGAACATATCTGTTTGTATAGATGTACATTATTTGCAATATGTCTGTTTATATATATTGACATTCCAAATTAGAGGTATAGCTATACAGAGGAATGTGTGCTGAGGAAACCTGGGGGAGAGGTTAAATTGAACATAGTAGTGGTTTTAAATGCTTCTTGAAAAAGCATAATATATACCCCAGGATAATTTTATTGCAGCCTCCTGGTGGTTTTATAAATATCTACAACACACGTCTGTGCTGCCCACAAGCTCTCCTCCCCACAGCAGCACTAATATCTATAATAATTTCAGGCAAAAGGTACATAATTATAGAGCATGTTTCTGTAAGGTAAGCAGGGATTGTGTGTGCTTGAAATCCTCCAGGTTGTTCTCCTCTGTCCTCATTCTGTTGTTGTGTGAATTGGCAGATGGAGGAAGAATGGGAAAACCTCAGTTTCGTTTGTTTAGCTTTTTTGTTTTGTCTTTTAAAGTGTTTAATTGCATTTGTATTCACTGTGAGATGAGAGAAGGGATGGGGTCAGCAGCTCATGGGCTTGTCGGGGGAAGATTGTCTGGGTTCACTGAGTCGTGGAATGGTTTGTGTTGGAAGGGACCTTAAAGATCATCTCACTCCAACTCCAGAGTGTCCCTGAATCCCCACCTTTCCCTGTTCAATCCTGCCATCCAAGGTGCACTCCACTTTTCCTGAAGTGTCCGAGGCCAGGCTGGATGGGGCTTGGAGCAACCTGGGGTAGCAAAGGTGTCCCTGCCCATGACAGGGGGATGGAACTGGATGAGCTTTAAGGTCCCTTCCAGCCCAAACCATTCTGTTTCTATGATCTAGGGCCAAGTTTCAGGATGGGATTTGAGTTTGTTTTGGTATAACACATTCCTGGCAATAAATATTCCCATCCTAATTGCAACACTTGGAGCCAAACTTTATTATGCCCCAAGAGTTTTACTTGTGCCTGGATTGTAGGATTTGATCCTTGGTAGGGGAGGAGAGAAGAGATTAAAGATTGAAGCTGGTGCTGTGCTCAGTGCTGTACAAGAAACAGAAGAGACAGTTTCAGACATCTCTAAGGATAACATGCAAATTCCTAAAGCCTTCCCAGCAGCTTAGATCACAGTAAGAAAGACATTCCAAATGATAGATAGTTTTGCTTGTTCACTTTATAGTGTTACATCTTCTTTTTTATATGTAGAAAAACTTCTATCAAAGTGGCTCCGTGAAGGGTGTGTGTGGGAATGCCAGGCAAGATTTCACTTTCAGGTGCCACTGGTGCAGAGTGAGTGAAATCACACAGTGGTTTTCTGATCTTGCATGTAGCAAGTTGCAATTTCAACTCAGGGAAGATGTAAGTGTGTGTCTGTGTGTGCACACAGTCCATGTGCTCACATGCTCTCTCTGTCCTGAAAGATGAGAATTTTAAACTTAATTTAGAATGTTTGAGCTGAGATCTCTTAGTAGATTGAGATGTTGAGTCTTGTTATTTTGCACGAGTGTCTGTAAACCTCCCACACAAAAGTAAGATGAAATGTCCTGAAAGGAAATCTGTGTCCTGAAAGGTGCTGCCCCAATTCTTGTGATCACCACACCCCTGTGGAGCTGCTGTTGGTTAGATCTGAGCTCTGGAGGTGTGTTAATGGTATTGATGAGTGGGCACGTATGGTCTGTGTGTGTGGAGACAGACAGAAATTCAATCTGTGGATTTTGGAGTTTGGCCATGGCCAAACATACCTAGGTTATACAAAGTGTTCTTTAAGGACTATATGTTATTCAAGTATAATATTCATATACCCTTTATGCTCTTGAATAACATCTGTTTTTCATAACAAATCAGGTTTTATAATCATGTATGAGGCATGCTCCCCATTCCTGAATGTCTGTTCTCACTTTTCCTTGAAAAGAAAAAGGCTTGGGATTGAGAACTGAGAAGGTGAGACATTTCTTTGGAGGTTTCTTTAGAAAGAGAAGAAAAAAAAAAAATAGAACAAAGTTATGGCAATTATTTCATGGTTTTAATAGTCTTGGAGGCCACAACACATGTAACCGTCTCAGGTTTCTCACAAACATGTCCAAGGACAGGCTGAAAACAAGGAGACAGGAAATTAAATGCATGCACCGATGAATTGAGAAGGATTCCAGCAAGGACCGCGCTGGTTCTCTAAATACTTCTCTCCATGTGGCTCAGGCAGGGTATTGTGGACCTGGAAGTGGTATAGCACAGCTACCGTGTCTCTTGGATTCCAGAAATTCCCAAACAGGGTAGAAGTGAAGAGAATAACACATGGTTTGAATTAGGGTTGGGCCTGCAGGTACCAGCAGAGTAAGGAATATTCTGGGCTTTCATCTTCCTGTTAATCCAGGGCAGGTTTGGCAAAACTTCTCCCTCCCTCCTCCCTCGTGGCATTGCTAGCCAAGGGAACCCCTTCTCCCAAAGTCTCTGCCTGCTTGTCCCCCTGCAGTGAACCCCTGGGTTCTTCGTTGGGAGGGGAAGGCTCCAGGGGGTAGAGCAGGCAGAGATACCCTGAGAGGCAGGGAGTGGGAGTTTTTAGAAAAGCAGATGTGCAAGCAGTGCAAGAGTGCCTGACCCTGCCTGTGCTGGTGGGGAACTCTGCGAATGTGCTGGAAGCATCTCAGAGGGGCACCACACAGGAAAGCAGGAAAAGCTCTAAACAAATTTATCTGACAAGTGGCTGGATTCTCCCAGGCTCCCGGTGTGGGCACACCATGATCTGGCTACTGGTCTGCCCAGTGGGAGCTACTGGGGAGCTGAGAGTGTGGAGGGATTGGCTTTAGGTGAACCTGACGTGCCTTGCTTTGGACATGAGGGTCAACCTGTGTGCACTGGCTGTCACAAGCCTTTCTGTGACCTCTGTGGAAAGTCTGGATTCACTTGCAGGCCCTACAGAGATGCCTGGTTTGTAATTTTCTGTTAGTAGGAAACACCAAGAAGACCTTTGTGTCTTTAAAAATTGCCTGGGCTTTCTAATTCATGCTGATGTCTATCCTGAAAATGCACCACTGCATTTCTGGGCTTTGCAGGCTGCCTCAACATCCCATTTCAGCTGACTCTGGACAGGCAGACAATATTAAACAAGGTTGTTCATTCATAACAAAAGCATCCTAATTGAGTTACATTATTACATTAACTGTAGCAATCAGATTGAACCAAATCACTGAGCAATAATGTCATTTTCCAGGGTATCATTTGTAGGAACCAGTTGTCCTATAAGATGCAATAACTCACTCAGTCCTGTAGAGTTTATGGTGACTTATGTATCATATCAAATTCCTTACTTTCAGGGAAAAACCGAGCAGTTAATGCATGGCTGTGAATGTGCAAGTGATGAATTTCTACAGAAACATTTAGCAGATCCTAGACAAACTGAAGAATGAGTGATAGTCTATAATAATCTCAGGGAAAGGGGCTGTTCTAGGAACGGGTAAGACAGGAAACATTTTCAAACTGTGAACTTCTGCCGACACATGGGTGGTACAGTTTGTTTCAGGGGTTGATAGATGGCTGCTTTATTGGCTCTGAGTTGCCCACTGAGCACAAATTCTCAGCCAGAGACTGGGAAGGAGGATAGAGAGGTGAATTTTGCACTGTCCATGCCAAATGTTTACAAGTAACCTCATTTGGAAAACTTGGTTTCTGATGGCTTTTTTATGTGATGCCAGGACACTGTGGGAGATTCCTGTTAATGTATTTACAGATTCGGTTTTGGTTGGGTTTTTCAAAATTATAATGAGGAGAGGAGATGAGGAGAGATGTCAGCTAGTTCAGAGCAGAGGGGTAAGATGTGGGACAGGCCAGGTGCCCCTGGGGAGGCACACTGGTGGGCAGCACTGGGAACCATCCAGCCTCCCAGTTCACGTGTTTCTCCTCCTGTGCTTTGTTCCTGGCATGCAGGCGCATTTAAACTCCCAGTGGCTGGGTTTGTCTCAGGCATTGACATGAGCTCAGTGCAGCAGCCTGTGAGTCTGTTCCTTCTTCCTTTGTGGTGGTCTCTGGTTCAGGAAACCTCGTGGCTGCAGCTCCGTCTGTCATGGAGTGAGGGGTGTTCATCACCTCAGACTCCTGCCCTGCTGAGGCCATCCTGCTTCCGAGTTTACCCACTCATGGGAGCTGAGAGCCTTGTGTAAAACCCTTTCAGCCCTTCCACTGCCTGGAGCTGAAGAGCTGGAAGTGCTGCCAGCCCTGTGCAGTGCAGCTCCTGCTCGTGCTCACGCTCCCAGGGTCACTTTGCTGATGGTGCCCACAGCAGGGCAGGAGGGCTGCAGGCTGGATGGGGTCAGTTTTAGGGGGCACTACAAGGATGGGCAGTTGTTTTGAGTATGGCAGAAATCCATAGCATCTTGTAGTCCCAGGAAAAGACAAACATGCTGGAAGATGGTGGTTACCATGTGTCATCAAAAACGCTGTGGAAGAGCGGCTCCATCAGACTTCTCTTGGATCGCTGTGGAGCTTTGGCTTCTCTTTCCTGGTCCGAGAAAAACAGCAGCTCTGACCTTACTCCTTGCATGGTCTTTGTGGCTCCATTGCAGTGTAAAGATATGGTTCAAGACAGGAGACATTCAGCAACAGAAGCCTGAAATCCAAGTAATGTTCTACTGGTTTTGTATTGCTGTTTCTTGCAGCAGCCCTCAGAAACCCCGTGCAGTGGATTCCTGTGGACCTATGCCCAGTGCAGACAGACACTGAGAAATCATCCTTACTCCCAAGTCTTTTGATGCAAATAAATGAGATTGTGTGAAAATAAGGGGGAATTAAATACAAATAAATGAAAACTCTGAACAGGGAATGGTTTGGGTTGGAAGGGACATTAAAGATCATCTTGTTCCATCCTCTTCCCCATGAATAAATATATCATTCATGTCAGGAAGTAAAGGTCTCCCAGATCCCATGGCCATCATTCAGGGTTTTACTTTGTTTTATTTCTTAGTTTAGTGGCTCCTGATGGTGATTTGTGCTTTGTTTGTGAACCAGGGGGCGTTGGATGGTCTGGGGTGCATCGCTGCCAAGAGGACAAGTTGTGTGAGGGTCAGGGCGTTCCCCGGGACATTCTGAAGACCGGTAGTGGTCCCTGGTATCAGAGATCTTCAGGATCCTCTGATGCTGCTTGCTCTTATCCCCAGCAAGTGTTCTGTGAAGCAAAGGCTGCACTGTGGAACCTGTCAGGTTTGCTCACAGAGCCTCTCCCAGGGCTGGAGGGGGTTCCTGCCCTGCCCACAGGTCTGACAGGCCTCTGTAAGACTGGTGCCTTTTAGGATTCATGCCCTTAAAACCCACAGTGGGATGCCTGAATCTGCAATTCTTGGCCCAGTGTGTGACTTCTGGGGGTCCTGGGGCAGGAAAATGAGAGGTGACCACTTGGCACTGTGCATTCCTGGGGGTTTAGATGATGTGACAACTGGGACACTTTCTATGTTTCTTTGCTGTGCCTGATTTATATGTACAGTTACAAAATACTTATTTAAATTAATGATTGTCTTTAAGTAATTTAATGCTTGTTTTTGTTAATGGGAAACCTGACTGAAGAGCTTTCAGTGAGCTGCTGTAGCAAATCATTACACACTGCCTGCTACTTCCTGTGGTAACAGTAAATGGAATGGACTCATTGGCTACTAATGCAGATGCTGTGTGTAATTCAATATAAATTCTTTTGTGATTTACCATTAATTAGTGTCCATGTATTTTAAAGTGCTAATGACACAAAAAATTCCATTGGGAATAGCGGTCACCCTACTTTACAGACACTGAGGAAAACAGAATGGTTTGGATTGGCAGGGACCTTAAAGACCCTCTAGTTCCAACTGGTGCGTCACAGCTCCAAATGGCCACAGTGCTCCAGGGACACAAGCCCAGCAGTATCTCTTTAGGTATTTCTTTAAACACAGGCATGGACTGGTTTCCTTTGTAGATTTAGGGAGAATGGCTGTGTGTCATTTGAGCTGTGCTGTGGGGTGGATTGCATCACTCTGGAAAAGCAGGAAAGCCGATGCCTTGGACTTCTGGGACAGGGAGAAAAATCAGTGTTCTCTGTGACTCCATGCAAATAGGCTGAGGGGGCTGAGCTGGGCAGTGTTATGTGTTTTTCCAGCAGGAATGAAGGACTGAAGCTGAAAATGCTCTTTACTCTGCCCTTTTTCACAGGGGAATGGCATGTTTTTCTGGGAGTTCATTCTTATTCATAAGACTATTTTCTCTATATAAATTCACTAAGGTTTAGTCAAAACTTCCCATAACCATATTGCTCAATAGATAATCTGTTTACCACAATATTTGCCATACCAGCTAAATACATTAAAGAATAATACATAGAATATATAGAATAATACATAGAAATATACACAGAAAATGACTAGATGAGCCAGGAACCAAGTCACACTTAAGTGGTGTGTTAAGGATGTTTTGTGAGTAAGCAGCAAATCCTAGAACCAAAGCACCCCCTGTATAACATCCACTTCAAAATGAAGCTTTCCTGTTAAAAACATGAAGCTGTGGGCTGCAGAGAATAACAAGCTGGAGCTGGAAGTGGACAAGAGTAAACGCTTCGATTCACATTGAAATGATTTCTCCTGCCTAGTATAATTTAACCTGCCCACACTGCTAAACTTCTGTATTACACAGTCCTGTCAGACTGTCAGGAGGAATGATAAGCCTCCTGGAAGCCTCAGCTTGTTGCACAGGGAGAACATTCCAGCCAGCATTTCCTTGTACATTTTTAAGACTTTTAGCTTGGTCTCTCAAGTATAAAGAATACCCTACTTCATGACCCCAGCCTCTTGTTAGTTGATAGATGAAATCTTTTCTTAGGCTGAGTCCCTTGTCTATTATGTTTGCAGAATTCAAGGTTTCTCTTTAAGCTTCCTGGCTTACTGCCAGAAGTCCATGGCTTTGTTACCCAAAGAAATTGCCTTTTTATTAACAGGAAGACGATCTCTGAAATGACAAAGGTGCCAATCTGCTTCCAGGTGAGGGAGAACAATTTTAAAGGTGTGATCTCATACTTTTGCCACTGCCTATAACTACAAAAAGAATAGCAAAAAAACTGTTGTAGTGATTGGGGCTTTTTTGTTTGTGTGGTTTTTAATTTGAAAAGCTGGGATGTAACATAAAAGCAAAATACAAGCTGTAGTCATTTCTGTGTTTCCCACGTTCTTTTAATCTCAAATGTCTCTTCTCACCATAAACCGTAGTCTGCATACCCAGGAAAAATGCACATAAACTAGGGTTGGCTTCAATCTCATCTCAAGAACTTGTGCTGTAAAACAAAGAAACTCGTTTCACATGTACACCTGAGTTAAATTGTGTTCTGGAACACTTGTGCAGGGATGGCTGTATCAGGTGGGTGCAGTAGAAGGAGTATTTATTTCCTGTGCCATCCAGGCTGGAATCTGACCGTGGCTGCAGCTCAGCTGGTCAGGACTGTGGATCATCGCTGATTTCTCTGGGTCACACCAGATAGTTTTACCTCTGCCATCCAAGTGAAGTAAATCAATCAAATGAGGCTTCCTAGGGATTTTCATTTAAGAACTTCAGGGCTTTTTCATGTGACTGCTTACTCAGGACTCAGCAGCAGAAAAAGATGCCTGGCCACAGCTAATCAGACAACTGATTCCCCTTACTTGAAGTATCAGACTAGTTAGGAGGAGATTCCTCTAGCAGGAGGCATTCATGCTTATCTGTAGATGTTGTTAAAACCTTTTTTTCTCTTTTAGATAACGACCAGCTACTGCACTTTTCTGGATTTCAGTAAAGGTGGCGAATAATTGAGAGGTGTGGAAATAATTAATTTCAGTACCAATTGAGAACCAGTTGTGGTGACAGATACTTTATTTCACCTTTTTGCAGGAATCACTGTGTAATAAAACTCCTAAACACATTTTCACAAGTGCAGAAATCCTAACTCACATTTGTAAGAGCCTGAGAGGCAGAAGGCCCCAGCAATATGCTGAGCAATAAACCACCACAGGGTTATTTTGCTGCCTACAGGACTTGGATAAATTTCTAAGGACATGAAGAACAATGAAACAGTGAAGCAGGAAAAAGGGAATTCAAGATAAAGCACATTTTGAAGAGCTCTTTAATTAGTTACTTTAATTAGTTACAGATTCATATTCTAGTGTGTGTGATTTCCCACCACCATAAAAGCCTAATGAAAGATTCCCATGTAAGATGCTCCTTCCCCCACTGTGGAATGTGTTGCTTTAAATCCACAGTAAGTACCATCACATTCCCTTCTTTCTTTTGCCAATATTGACCTTGCAAGGGGCTAGACTTGCAGTTGTTATAAATCAGTCCAACACTGATTGCTACTGAGCTTTCTTGATTTGCATCAGCTAAGGCTCTAGCCTGAGTGCATCCTCTGAGCATGAAATGAAGACAGAAGTCAGTGCTGAATGAAGTTGACCCTTTCCTTTAATTTGCAGTCAGTGGAGAGGCTCCTGAAATTTGAATTGCTAGGGCTGTGTCATTTGTGTCCCTTGGACAGTCACAGTTCAGGTCACACTGCCAGACTTCCTGGCTAAGACCTGATTGAAAACCTGAGCATGTTTGTTCTCGCCCCATTTTTATATCTGGGATAAAAAATTATCTCAGTGCCCTTGCTCAGATGTCAGGACAGTTAACAGGGAAGAGGCTGTGATGGGCAGGGAAGTAAAACCTGCAATCCATCTCATGAACTGTACTTCTCCCAGGCAGAGCAAATCTCTCCTGGTCTTGCTCCTAGCAAATCCAGCATCTTACCTCTTTTTGCACATTCTAACATGAATCACTTGTAGTTTAAAAGTCTAAAAGAAGGTGGTGGAAGTGTAACCACCATGGTCTGTCATAAGAAGGGTTATGCTATGGCAGATTAATCTGCAGGTGGTTTTGTGTGTATGTTTTAATATTCAGTAGCCAGCCAGATCTCATCTGATGTCCTCTCAGAAACGTGGGATCCTCTGTGGGTTTGTTACCTTACGTTAAGCATTTCCCAGGAGTGTAGAAATGCTTAATGCTGAGATATCTTTGTGGCTTTTCAGCTCAGTGTTCTGATTGTGAGGACATGAAGGGAAGATGTGATTGGGAGGATTTGTCACCTGGTTTCATTTGAACAATTGCTTTTCCCCATTGGTCAGATGTGGGACAGAACAGGAATCACCTAAATGTAGATAGATTGCAGTAACACATGACAGTTCTTTGTTGGTTTCCATTACCTATGCTGCTCATTTCCCCAGAGGAAAGGGCAGCTAATATTGTGTATTTTTTAACATAAACCAAAGGGAAGGAGAAGCCAGTGCATATGAAACGATGGCTCTTTATTCTCCATATGCACTGAATTGAATTGCAATTTCCTCCTTCCATTTTCTCTTGGTTCTCTGTGTGTCAGAGCAGCCAGGTATGTTTGTAGTCCTTCACTAGCAGTTGATCACTGGAGGCCCACAGGTAATGAGTGGACACACGTGGTGCAGTGGCAGGGGTTTCAGGCACACTCTGCTAATGAATTGATGGTGCTACAAAAAGGCTGGGGGCAGCCAGACCACCTCTGGGCAGGGGAATTTTAGCATGCTCCCATTTTAGCTTATTGCAAACCCTTTCTGTCTCTGTTATAGGTATTTCAAACCTTTATTTAGATGTTTCTTTTAGCCTTCTCATTGTGTTCGTATATAAATTCAAGATCTGTGTATCTGAGGAGCTCACAGTGGGTGCTTTGCCTTTGCAGAGATTGGGCTTCTCCCTTCTGCAGTAGTGCACATCATTACCAGGAGGGGAAAACAGCATTTGGGAAAGGTTTTCAGAGGTGCAAGAAAGAACATGAGGTCCCAGTGAAGGAGGAAGCCAGCTGGGGTGGCCTAGGCAAAATCTGTCCTGTTTTCTCCTTTTCTCTCTCTCTTTTCTTCCTTTTCTCCCTCTGTCCTTCTCCTCTCCCTTAATAGATTTTCTAGCTGTTTCTTTGAATAAAAAATTAATAATGGCAAAAGCCTGTAGCTGTTCCCTGGGGTAGAATAGTGGCTAAGGATGTAAAAGAATGATTTGAACAAACAGTCTCAGGAGGATAAATGAAGTGCTATGAGTTCTGTAAGTAAAGGAAAAATATATATAACTGAAAATATTTGCCTAGTTAAGCAACTTCTATAATAAAACTTAAGTCACAGCATTAGCAGCTTGGAATGGATTTTTAAACCCAGACAGACAATCTAGGAGACTATATTTAATTTTCTTAATTGACACACAATGTTTAGATGTCCAAATCACGTGAATTCTGAAGGACAAGGTTTGTAGATGGCATCTGGATGCCTGGAGATGTAAATAAGTTTCCTATGGGATTTTTAGAAGGGCATAAGCAAATCACACAGCCCAGCTAGTTTTGGTTTTAATGGAGTTGCATACCCAACTTGCTTTTTTGCCTCATCCTTCCTGCAGGGATTTACCTTCTCTAGCACAAGACAGTTTGATACTTGGAAGCCGAAGTTGCTTTGCTTATAGAAAATGTACCCGAGTCCCTCAGAGCCGTGCTGACAGCCTGGAAACTGGAAGGAAATGTCCAGTTCTCTGCCATGGGTCATGTGTGCTACTCCAAACACTGGCCAAACACCAGCCCTTCTGCCAGCCCTGCCTGCCAGCCAGCCGTTCCCTGCTCCAGGCTCCAGAACACAATCCCTAAAGCTCAACCAGCAGAGCCTGGGCTGGCTTACATTTAACAGACATTAAATAAGGAACTACTTTAATTTTCCTAGGCTGCTACATGCTCCTATCCATAATGCATTGCTGCAGAAAACTTCTGATTTCAGTAGAAAACCTGAGAACGGGAGATGTCTGTGTGGCTCACGCTGCTCCGTGCTCCGGATGCATCCTGCCCCTCTCTGTTCCAATGACCTTGCTGTCGTGTCCTGGGGACCTTATGGAGGATTTCTGCCAAACTGCAATGGGCCACAGCCATGCTCCCATCCCAGTGACTGATAATCTTGGAAGTGGCAGTTAATTGGTGACAACAAGCCCCAGCAAGGCAGGAGCAGGGCCCCTCTTCCAGCCCCGCTCTGCAGCATCCTGCCAGTGCATCTGGGCTCTGAGGGAGGGAGCACCCCACCCTCCTTTCCTTTTGTTCCTCTGTTTGTTAAGTAATTAATCTCATTCTGCTGAGATAAAATTTTTCTATTAAAAGGGAAAAAAAAAACCTTCAGTCAAAACAACATTTGGGGGAGAGGAGGAGGGAGGGGGAGAGGAGTCCTCCTCACAGTTTGTTAATTGGTTCTTTCACCTGACAGTAGTTTGTGTCAATTAACTTGATACTCAGTGAAAGTGAAATTAATCCACCTGGGTCAAAAGCAGCTATTAATTTTTAATCAAAACAAAATGCTCACTCGACAGATTTGTAGCTCCACTTAGAATAAACAAGATACGCATGAGGTGGAATGTGCCACAGGCTCCGCTCCGCCGAGGTGCTCCTGGGGATAATTTCTTTCTCTCCTGCAAAGGGCAGAGGTGAGGCAACTCGGCTGCTAATGACAGTTGTCTTCCAAAGAGGCTGTTTCCCTGGTGGATGTGCTGTCTTTCCCCAGGGTTTTTCCCTCCTGGAAACCAAACCCTTCCCACAGTGGATGTGGGCAGCAGGGCCTGTGGAGGGGCTGTGGCTGTGAGGTGCTGGACATGCGCCTCCCTTGTCCTGGTGGGGTCAGGCCATCCCTCTCTCTGCCTCCTGGGATACACCCAGACACAGGCCTGTGACACATGGAGCACCCTGGGCGTCCTATGGCAGCTGCAGTCCCCAGGAGCCTCTGCTCCAGGGCCTCTGCATGCAGGGAGAAGGTGACTCTCTCACTGTTAGGTGCTTCCTCCATAAAAGGGAGCTGGGAGCACAAAGCTCTCCTAGGATTTCTTCTGTCCTGTGCACTAAAAAAGAGGGCAAAAATCTCATGGATATTATTTTGCAAAAACCACAATGCTCCAGGTGGCTGGCCAGTGTGTTCAGATTTATCCACAAAGTAGGCAGAAGCAAAAACTTTGGAGCTTGCTTTTGTGTACGAGATGCATTGGGATTAGATGCTATTAATAATGACCTGTGTCAGACCTAGCCCCTAGTTCACAGAATCCTGGAATATCCTGAGCTGGAAGGGACCCCCGAGGATCATCCAGTGCAGCCCCCAGCCCTGCCCAGACACCCCAACAACCCCACCCTGGGCATCCCCGGCAGCGCTGTCCCAAAGCTCCTGGAGCTCTGGCAGCCTCGGGGCCCGTGCCCATTCCCTGGGGAGCCTGGACAGTGCCCAGCACCCTCTGGGGGAAGAACCTTTCCTGATCTCCAGCCTGAGCCTCCCTGACACAGCTCCAGTCCCCTGGGTCCTGTTCATGGTCACAGGGAGCAGAGATGGGAGCTGTGCCTCGGGAGGAGCTGTGCCTTGGGAGGAGCTGCAGCCCCTGATGGGGTCTGAGTCAGTCTCCTCCAGTTCAGATGATGAGCTAAAGGAAGTCGAGGTGAATTATGCTGGAGGTATGTACAGAAAAGCCAACTTCCGAATTTCCTAAGGTGGTTTAAAATTCCTCTTTTCTCCTTTCTGTCTCTCTTTTGGTCTCTTCCTCGTGAAAGCTTCGATCTCTGTTAGACTCAAAGGGAATAAAACAGGAATCCCCCCACTTTGCTCTGTACTGAGCATGTAGCAGCAGCTCTCGTAGGGCTCTGAAGAACAGATTATTTGGGTCACACAAAACGTGATGGAGTAAGTGCAGCCTGAGGGGCAGAGATCCAAGCAGAGCTGGGTTCCTACTGACACCCTGTTCCATGTGTGGCACAGGGACCAGCAGAGAGGAAGCAGTCTCTGGTTTGTACCTGTGGTAAAAAGGCCAAAGATACTTTAAAAATAGTATCTTGATATTTGATTTTGTGGAAGGAATGCTCTGTTATGAGCCCTGTTGGGCCTGACTCTAGAAGTGCTAGAGATGCTCACATCCACCAAGTCACCCTGCAGGTGCAGCTTGCCAGGTGAATCCAAAAGGACCACAGTGGGACAAGTCCATCACCTGCCACGAGCATTTGGAGGAGCAGATTATGATTCTGCAGCCAGGACAGCACACCCCAGCTCTTCTGGAGATGACAGATGGAAAATTAATAATGAACTGGGGAAAAAACTGTTCTTCAGAGGGTCCAGGGGGAAATTCTCATGGGAACTCTGCAGCTGCTCTGCTGTGGTAGGAGCTGTGTGTGGAATTTTTCTCTGCCCTGAGGCACTAGCTGTGGTGCTGGGCAGGGGAACCAGCTCACTGGGGACTGACCTTGCCTGGGGGGAGCTGGCAGTGGTTGGCATCTGTGCTGCCACTGCAGTTACCATGCGCTGGGAGACCTTAAATGAGGAGGTGTCAGTGCTGCTGCACCCTGCCGTGCCTCAGTCCGGTGCTAAAGCAGCTCACTCAGACACCCACACTCACAGCTCTTCCCACTTTCTCGTTACTTTGTAGACAATAAAAGCAAAATATGACCTGTTGGTTGTCACGGTATCAAGCCTTAGAAGGGATTTTTCCCCCTCTTTTTTTTTTGCTTTCCCCAAGTAGTATCATGTCTTGGGATTTTTAGACACTAATTGGATTTTTTTTTTTTTTTTTTTTTACTGCTGTGAGTATTCTTTTGTGAGGTGAACCTGTCTGCACACCAGAGTGCTGGGGGCAATTTATACCTGTGCAACTTACTACCTGCTCCTGCACTGATTTGGCCAAATGGATCAGAACAGTCCCTCCATCTGCAGTAGTGCATTAATCAATAGTACCTCGCACTCCTCATGCAGGGGGAGCCTGATCCCATGTGTGACTCTGCTCTTTCAGGTGTTCTTCTTTCCAATATTGTAATTAAAGGAAATCTGACCTGTGTGCTGGAGTTAATAGATATTTTTATTACACATGCTCGAAGACATGAAATGATTGCTCATTCTTCCTTCTCCTCCAGCTCTGTCTGTCTGGTCCACTTAGCTGCCAGGATTGCCTGGAGAATGTGTAACCTGGGTTATTGTTAGGATTTTAACAGAAAAGAATATATTCTCCAGTGCCAGGGAAAGGCAAGTGAGTGACAAAGGAGTGACAGCCTCCTCCAATGTCACATATGCAGAGGATATTATTAATAGGCAGCAGCAGACACGGATCTGGTTCAGAGCATGGAGGGGCTGTGTCTGTCATGCATTAGCAGCAGTAGAACCAATAATAACAACTTTATACAGCCAGACAGATCAGCTGGAACCTGCCACTGCCCTTGATGTTCTCCTGCAAGGTGCCCCAAAACCTGCAGTGAGCATAAACCACCTGGCACTCATTAGCTCCTCATTCCACAGAGGAGATTGTCAGCAGCAAAGGGGCCATAAAGCTGGAATATCCCATGTGTGCTCCATCCAAAGGGGTGCTGCCAAGTGGTGGGTTACAGGCACTGCTTCTGGAGCATCCCTGGATCCACTGCTCTTCCAGGTGCTTTCCAGGCCAATTCTGCCTCACCAGCATTGTGAGAGAACAGCCTCAGCTGCTCTGTTTGTGTGTCACAGAGGGTAGCAACCCCCAGGAACTGCTCTGCACCTCGTCCTGTGTTACTGGCCTTTAGCCATTCCTCCTTCTTCTCATCTTTTTGTCTTTTTAATCATTTCTGGAACAAAGTGTGAGGTTGGTAGACACTGTGATGCTCTGACAAGTGGAAGCTTACATTTCTGATTATTTATTTATATCTCTTGTAAATAGGTAATCCTTTCTTTCCCCTTTCAAGTTAATGTAATTTAGTTGCAGAGAGATTAGGGAGCTTATCTGAACTCGGGGAGGAAGTTTGGTGTTCTGAGGCTTAAACCTTCATAATCAGAAATGTTGCTTCCTCCTTTTCTCCAGCTGATAACAACCACATCAGGTGCTCAAACCAATAACATGCATCCACACAAGAAGCCTGTCCCCCAGTCTAATAATATCTGTAATGACTCGGATGCAGGCTCTAGCTGGGGATTAATGACTAACTGCCTTTAATGGGCCTCAGATCATCAACTGCCTCTCTGTTGGTCATTAATCCCCAGGAAACAGCCTGTGCTGAAACTACCATTGCTTAATTAGAACATGGCTGGCCAGTTGCTGCACAGCACTGGCTGTGGTTTTGGGGGAATAAAGGGAATAAAATGTCTTTAGGAACCTGTTGAGTGTCAGATGGACCTTCTCCCATGCTCCGTGTGCCCAGAGACCGTGCATCCTCAGGGACAGGCTGAAGGCAGGCTGGCTGAACTCAGCCTCTTCATCCTTGGACTTTTTTTCTGGCTCAGGGCAGTCCTTATTTAATTTCAAGGCAGGTAATTCTACATTCCTTTAGAGCTGCTGGTAAGGTCTAAATGACAGTGAGCTGTATTTTTTCAGAGATGGTAAAAGTGTGTTTTTAATGGAAAATACCAGGTCGAAGTCACCTCATTTACTGTGGCTCAGTGGCATGGATTCTCCCCTCCTTCCACATTTCATGTTTATTCATTGCATTTTTCTTGCTAGTCCAGAGCCGTAAGGGAAATACATTTCACCTGTAATTTTCTGAGAAGAATAAAAGAGATTTAATCCTTTCCTAGTTTGGATAAACATCCATGTGGTTGTCCCTTACATTAAGATACAGAAAACTCCTTTACTTTTCAGAACTCTTTGACCACTGTTCATTCAGGCCCCAGTTTGAAGAAGATACTTTGTCAGCAGCAATATTATTCATTATGTCCCCAAACAGCATAACCCTACTTGTACATGCTCCAAATGTGATCCAAAGCCCAATGAAACCTCTCTTTTCAGTGGGTTTGGATCAGGCCCTGGAAGCACCTGGATATCATGAATGAAGCTCCAGTTTCCTTTACTCTCTGCTGGGTATAAGGCTTGTGCTGTCCATGGGTTTGTTGGAATTAAGTTTATTGTTCCCAGCCTCAGGCTGATCCCTTGTTTTGATGGCCTGTGCTCCTCTGCTTCCCATTATCCATGAATAGTGTTTGACACCAGAACAGAGGGGGGAAGACCCTTTTTCCACAGCCTCACGTGAAATACTGAACATTTAGACATCTTTAGAATATACTACACACACATTCCACTTTTATAAGGCCAGTATAACACTTTCAAAAGTTTTATAAATTCCAGGATGTAACAGAGTCCTCGTTAGCCTGTTTTGGATAAGCCCTAATGGCCTGGCCCTGGAGCTGCAGTCACTCCCTGGGCAGTTTATGAGCAGTGGTTGTGACCAGGTCATTGAGAATGGAGCACCATCAGTCTCCACACAGCCTCTCCATGGGTCTGTCTGCCCAGTCCAGCCTAGTTAAAATTTTAGGAGCAGTAAATGGGGAGATCGTGAGTATGAGGTGATATTTTGACCAGTATTTCCAGACTCACTGGATCCTGCATCACGTGTTAGTCTCCAAATGTTTTCCATAAGAGCACAGCCCCATGGCTGCCAGGACAGCTACAGCTGGAACCTGCACCACAAATCCATGGCAGGAGGGGATGGAAAGTGATCACAGCACAGTCTGATGCTGCCTCTTGTGCTGTCATCCACAAAGCCTGGGGCACTGCCAGGAATTGGAGCTTCATTGGAGAGCCATGCTTATGATGCTCTTGTGAAGCACACAAACATTTGGAGCTTTGTTTAAAGATCTGTGGGCTCCACAGAAAAAGAAATGTGTAGAGGTTGAGTGGAAGGTTGACCTTTTGCTGTGTAGAACACCAGTCAGGACAAGGTCACCAGAGGTCACTTGCTTTATCTCATGCCTCCCACCCTGGCACTGGAGGAACCACACAAGTTTTTGTGCAGGTTTTGTTTGGTTTTGATGGAGGTGATGGTGTGCAACACCCCACTGCAGTGAAATGAGTAGGTGTATTTATAAATCTTTAAGTTACTTTTCAGGAAATATTAAGCCTTTTATCAAAATCCTTAAAACCAAGCTTCATCTGTAGAAAATTGCCTCACGCTGTGACTTTTTCACTGAGAATTTGAGTCCATTACCTACCTATTAAGCAGCTAGAAGATATGACTTTAATGTCTGTAATACAGCTTTTAATTTTAATGGAAAGGACTGGTAGCAGATGCTGCAGTGCAGAATCTTACATGTTCCCTGCTCTTGTGGAGCTGCCCCAGCTGATTTAAACCAAAGTATGGAGCTTTTGTCTTCCAAGGGCAGGAGTAGGGGATGGTTGAAGCTCTTTCTGTGCTGAGAGCCCAAAGGGAATCTAAGCACCACTTAAATGTTGCTTCCACCAGAGTTCCCAGCTTGAATCTATGTTTAAACAGAGTACAGGGGATATGCTGCTCCTTGGCACTCAGGAGAAATCCACCCAAAAGGAAATAGGCCATAAATGGCTTGTTGGTGACTTTATCCTTTCTGCCTCCTGGGAGACAGTCCTTACTTCATTCACCTTCTTTCTTTCATGTCTTAGCATCCATGTCTTCAGTAGAGATAAGAGGATGAAAACTCAGCATATTTTGCTTGAAGATAATTAGGTTTTTGGACATTTTGTCTTCCCACTTTGAACTGTGGGTGTTATATAGGGAATCTCAGTCCTCTCCTCCCAGACATTTTCTCACTAAATACTAATGTTGTGGGAGACTCTGCCTGCTTGGCAGTGTTTCCCTCCAGCTGAGAGGGGTAAATCCTGCAGCAGTTTGATCATTTCTGTGGAGCATCTGGAGAGTCTGGTTGGTCCCAGGTGTCTGAGGTGAGCTGCAGGTGTGAGACACAAACCCACCTGACCAAGGGTGGATCTGGTGATCACTGCACAGGCCTCTCTCTGTAGCTCACATTTAGGGACAGAGATCTGTTAGATTGAGCCCCCAGACCATTACAATCAGATCTGTATTGACCAGCTGGAGCACCAAGTCCTAGCAGGCAACAGAAAGCATTTTAATCCATTTATATTGATGCAGCCAGAAGAATAAAGTGCCTACAAGTACCCTGAGATCAGCTGATATTCTACAAGCTGCCTCTTTCACCCATTTATCTATGTTTCAGTCACACAGAAGTGGGTCCTAGCCGGGAGACAGAATTCTGCTACCCAGAATAACATCCCAGTTCCTAGTGAAGGATGTTTTGGGTTTTGCAAGCTCTTTGGGATGAGTTCTGTAGGAACTTTGAACTTGCTGCAGCAGAATAGGTCTGGACACTCAAACACTGCCAATACTAAGCACTGTCAAAATGGTATTTTCTTTTTTCCTTTTTTTTTTTTAAGCTGTATGTGATCAACAGCTCTTTGTATTGAGCTTTCTGAACTGAGACCATATACGCAGACTTGTAACAGGCTTCAGCTTCTGCACTGCTGGCACATTATAACGTGGTATTTCAGTCACTAATGTCCTATTTTTTTTCTTTATCAGTGCCTCAACAATGGTATCAACCTATTATAAGAACAGTAAGAAAAGCTGAAATTAAAAAGGAAGTTATATTCTAAAGCTGTCTTCTGATTAAATAGAAGGATAATAGGCATTAACTATGGAAAATAAAGAATGTTTCCTTTTTGAATTCTAGATGTTTGGGGCATGTGTGACCTTTTTGTTCAGGTTGTGAAGCAGCTGATGTAGTGAGGGTACTTATCCAGAGCTGGGGTTCACAGGTCATATCTCTGTATAAAGAATAAATAGGAGAAGGAATATGGCATTTAGGACCTAAGTAGCTGCTGTGCTATGACAGATCTTTCATCCTTGTTAGAGTGTCATTTAGGTCAGATGCACATTTGAAATTTCTTGTAATATTCAGGAGTCACAGTCTTTTGGTGTTGTCCTTAAAACAAACAGATATTCAAGTCTAAGTGAGAAAAGTGGTTTTTATTTTCTTGGGATTTTCCTTTTAAATAACTGTATATCATTCCTAGACATGGCTGTGGCATAGTTCCATAAAGGGAATAATTTACACTGAGGCCCCTCATCTCCCTTCCCTCACCTTTCCTCCCCCAGAAACCCCAACCCCTTTATTCAGCAGCTCCCAGTGCCTAAAAAGAAACAATTGTGGCTTAAGGAATGAGATGCTACCAGAAAACAGTGCAATAACTCTTCCCTAATTCAGTCCACTTCTCCAGCCACTGTCTATTACTCATATGAAAACCAATTTTAAGTGTATTCTTCAAGGTTAAATTCCCCCGAAGCCCATGGACTGCTGCCAGGGGCTGTGAACCCTTCATGCAGGTCACCCGGTATCTGAATCTTCTGTTGCAAATCACTGCTCTCCCCATTACTCCTTTGGCATGTACCTGATTTGGTTGACATTTCCATAATTAATTTATAACAGCAATAACCCTGAGATAAGCCTATTTATAGATTTGTGCAAGCTGTATAAGACTATAGATAAAATCTTGCTTCATTAACATATTTAAAGTACTTGGGAGACTCTTGCCTGACAGTGTAGTTGGTGTGATTATCAAATTATACGACGAAAAGCTCGAGTGTTTAATGTGCATTCAGTGCCTATAAGCTGCTTTCCACTTGAGATCACAAGGGTAATTCAGGGGACACAAACGCCGTCCTGGCTGTTGACCCAAGGAGTTCTGTGTACTGCCAGGCACTCTGGAGTTGGGGAAGGCAATTTCTCTTTTTCAGATATTTCCTTTCAGGAAATTTATGAATTCTTTGCATCCAATTCTCTGCAGTTATTTTTCTCCTTCTGTCATTGACATCAGTGCAAAGTCAAGGGTAAAGTAATGCCAAATCAGAAATATACTCATTCAGCCCTCCCAGTGTAGAAGTTATTTTATGGTTTGCATGCAAGAAAGAATTTGATTGTATGCACTTTTTTCTCTAAATCATCTATAATACCTTTTTTTTTTTTTTTTTTGGCAACACAAAATGGGATTGTCTCTCCAAAAGTCAGAGACGTTGTGCATGGGAAAGAGTGGTTTGTCTCTGTCTGTGCTGTGCAGGGGGAGCTTCCCAGAGAAGCCAGGTAGGCTGAGTGAGACAGAGGAAATACAGGCTGTGGCAGCAGCACGAAATGGTGCTCAGTGTGTGAGTTCAGATAAAGCACAGAGAGGGCAGAACAAGTGAGGTGAGTGGTGGCTTTTTAAAAACATGACAGAGCTTGTGTCATGGCTCAACACTGACACACACCCTGATGAGTTCCTCCTGACAGAGGCATTCCTAAGACATTTTGCCACAAACCAGAGTGCTGCAGGAAGATCTGGGTTCCCCAGAGGCTGTGCTGCAATGGAGATCAGAGCTCCATTTGTCCTGCTGGGCAAGGAACCTCTGGACCACGCCACGCTCCTGATGCTGCCAGATGTGCTCTGGGTGATTGATGGAGACTCCTCCTCTGTCCAGCTGCACAGGTAATTGCCAACCTGCAGCTGCCTGTGCTGCAGAGTTGTGTTTGTTACAGACCTTAAGATATTTAATTTGTAAACACTTAATAAAGCATAGCCTACAGTAGCTTGGCTGGTCTTATCTGTCAACCAAATCAAAATCAATATGTCCCCGGGGTATAAGCTATGATTGTCTGGGCTGCGGAGTCTAATAGGATTAAGTGTTTGGGACCTTCTCTAACATTACAGTCCACAATCCTAGTTAGAGAAAGTTAAAGACCAGCTTGCCACTGTAGCAGGCGTGATTGCTTAGGGGTCTGAAAAATCATTAAAGCTTGTCCTCTTAAACGTTGATTGTTCCCTAGTGATTTATTGACAAAACACAAAAAGTGCTCTATACTGCACTCTAATTATATGTATGAGGCTAGGAAATCTCATGGGAAATTAAATAAAATTTACAGCTTGATGGTTTTATGCTCTTGGGAGACATACCTTCTTAATAAGATCTTATAGCTGGGAATATTTATGAGGTTAAAATCTGTGGGCTTGAGCAAAGACCTAACCTTCTCAAAGGGATGGGCCTTTGTGTTTTTCTTTCAGTAAATAATTTCAGTGAAAAGCAAGGTAGGCAAAAATTACAATAAAGGGATATAGTGGGAATTGCCAAGTCATTGTATTCAATACCTGTCAATAGGGAAAACTTCAGAGGTGGGGAAGGAGCCAGTGCAGCTGCCTGCCCTTCGTGACATTCTGGAGTTGGTGTTTGCACTCTGATATCTGTGACATCCCTGTCGTGGCCAGGTGAGCCCAGGCAGAGGCTGTGAAGGCAAGGGACAGTTTAAGGCTTTCTAGCTGGGGAAGGCGTGAAAATGATTGTTACAGACATGAATACATGTAGTGCTGTGTACGGTTTTTTCCTGTGAGCAGAGTAATTCCTAATCATAGAATCAGAGAATATCCAGAGTTGGAAGGAGGTCACTGCAGTCCAGCTCCTGGCCCTGCTCAGGGTCGAACCTGCAGATCTGCAGCCTGGGCTGTTCTTAGTAAAACTGGGGAGCCCGAAGTCCTTGGAGATGTGTAATAGGATCATCTTGATATTTGGGAATGGTCAGATAGTTCCTGTGATCACGTTTGTTATCAGACATACTATTCTAAGTTGGTAGTTTGAATCTGAATGGGGCTGGTGAGAGCAGAACATGGGTACAGTGCAACAGTGTCACCAAATTCCCTGAGATGTGGAGACTAAACCTGTACAGAGTCACTGTATAAATAAAAGAAACAGGTCTTTTTCTCGCAAGCTGGAGCAATTATGGGAGAACACAAATAGAATCCGAGGTGGTAACAAAATTGTCCAGAAATCCCTGGTGAGGTTTTGAATGTTTTATTAAGTGGGACCCTTTGGAAGTTGGCCTAGGAGTAAAAACAAGAACACTTTCCTAGCAACTCTTCAAATGTAAAGGATAATTAATATACAGGACAATTCTCTCTAGGCCCTGAAGCAGTTTTTGATTAAGGCACTTAACTGGGACTTTGGAGAATTAGGTGTACCACTTGATTTTGATGTAGAGCAGCTTCGTGATATTGGGCAAAGAATCGCATCTCTCCATGCCACAGTTTCCATGTGTAGATAGGATTGTGATCCTTCCTTTATCTCCCTTTCCTGTTCATCCTATATTCTCTTTGAGGCAAGGACGATGTGCCAGGCTCCAGCACGTGGCCCCCAGCAGGGACTCCCTCTGTTGTTGTTGCCACAGCCACAACAAGGGGCTTGTCCTTTATCTCTGTAACTTCTGAACGTGTGCAGTGATAACTCTCACCAAGTTTTCCCTGCTGTCATCCTCCTCTTGGTCCACAATGAAAACAGAAACAGCTTAATTAGAATACGCTTGACAGGTGTTCATGAAGAAAAGATGAAAACTCTCCTGGTTGCACAACTTGATTGTGATTCTGTTGCTAATTTAAAAAAAAAAAAATCTTTCTTGGTGCCCTTTTAAAAAGCTGTGGGAAGGGGAGAGGGCAGAGCAAGGGTGTCACCTTCTTCTGTGTCTGAGAGATGGTCTGTCCTAATAATCCATGCCCTGGACTCCAGCTTCTCACCTCACTTACCTGGAGCAAATCAAAGGTAGCTCCATTAAAATGTATGAAAATACTTGGATGCAAAATGCCTTGATGTTAAATGTAAGGAGAATAAACCTCTGTATATTAGCTACTCCTTCCCCCAAATCCTTCTAAATTCAGCAGCCATGTGAATCAGATCTGTGTTCTTTTTCATGTGATATCTCCAATCATTTATGGAGCAGACTTGCCTAATTTTGTATCCCCCCGCCCCACACTCCCGTTCCCCTCATGCACACACCTTATCCTCGCCCTCCTGCACACAATGAAATGTCTGATCAGTTCAGAGAGAGCTTAGAAAGCCTCTGCCTGGGATGAAGGAGAAATTTATTAGTGAAAGACAAGACTCCCTGATAATCAGGGAGTATTGAAATCCCTGATTTAATTTGAATATGGTACGGAGCATGTCTCTTCCTGCCTTCATTACTGCCAAGTCTGTGCCTGATAATGTGTCTTTTTACTTAAGGATATTATGCTGGGGAAAAAATGCTTGATGGGCCACTCTAGCTGAGGTGAAAAGGTTTTGGTATGTTTTAATAAAGATGGATATCACTAAGAATGTTTGAAATATGTGGAAGTAAGATTTGTTACAAGTTACAAATCAAAGCCTAAAAATGTCACTTATCTCCTAATGATACTTCTACACAGATTATTAATTTCATTTTAGGAGACCAATGAATGTTACATTTTTATGACATTGATTAAATGTCTCACTGCCGTCCTCCCATCCATCCTTTTCATTTTCAAAAATCCATATCCGACTTTAACAAAACCCAGCTCATAAATTTGTGTTTTACTGCTCACCAAAGCAGAGTTGGATGGCAATTCTGCCTGCTAACTTTGGATTTGCACTCTTCTTATCTCACAGAATCACTGGTCTGTCTTGCTTTCTTTTTCCTGTCCAAACAGTATTTCTCATGTGAAACATGTTTTTCAGTATTCACTCACTATCTAACAACTGAAAATGTGTTTTGGCATAGACAGCACAGCTGGTGCCATGAGGACTTCAGAAAGGGGCACAGGAGCTGCTGCTCAGTGACTTGAAGAAAGTATCTCGAAATGTTTTGGTGTCTTCTGCCTCCCCCAGTGGGAGCTGCACCTCCAGCCCTCGAGTCACAGGCGGGGGGGATTCATCCTGCAAAAGACACAAGATGTGCAAAATTCCCTCCCTGCACAGACTGACCTCCCCCTGCCCTGGATGTGGTTGGCTGCCATTTAGGCAAATTCCACGTGGTGCCAGACCACATTTATGACATTTTCCTTTCTTACTCTTGTAATGGCGTTGAAGTTGTGTGAGGGAGAGGGACCGAAACTTCCTGTCCCTTCCCCGCTGCTGTTCCTCATCTCCTCTCCCACCCACATTAAACTCTATCTCTGGCCTTACCACTTGCACATTTATAATTTCCTGATCTCAGATGCATAAGAAAAAATCACATGGGAAACAAATTAAGGCCAGCTCCAGTGAGAAGGAAGTCTTGGTCTTAGCTGTCCCTAGCAGTAGGATTTGGTATCTTGAATCCTATTGTGCCACTGGGAACAAAGTCAAATTAGCAACAGTTCACATCCAACAGACAAAATCTAAAGAGAGCAGCAATGTTCAAAGAGTGTCTAATTGATATTGATTTTAACCTGCTTGTCTTAAACATTACTTCTCTCTTTGAAATGAGCCTCCTGCCAGGCCCCGCATCCCTCGGTGCTGGGGTGTGAGCGGGGCTGTGCTGCCGGGCCCTGGGCTTCACTCTGGGCTTTTCTCAGAGTGTTGCTTCTTCAGGGATGGTCACAGCTTTGGCCATATCCCGTGTTACCCTGCCTTGGCTGCTGTTGTGACAGGAACAGCCACAGTGCCGAGGCCAGCGGTAGCAGCTGGCCCCAGCCTGGCCACCCAGGTCACCTCCCCGGATCCACCCCTCGGAGATGTCGCTTTGAGAGGCAGCTCAGGTGATCTGGGGCCGTTGGTATTCAGCAGCTCCCACTGAATGCCCAGGCTGGACCATGGGGAAGGGCCACGCCGAGCTCCTCGGGGCTGTCCTGGCGTTCCCCCAGCTCGCAGAGGCTCTGCCTGCAGGGATGATGTGGCAGCACACGCCAGCTCTGGTCCCTTCTCCCTCCTCCCTCTTCCCTCACGTCGCACACTCAGACACATGGGATGTTTCATAAAGAAAAAATATGGCATGTTTACAGAGAGAAATTTCAAGAAGTGTTAATTTAATATGCTAAAGTGTTCCCTTCAGCATTTTACCTTTGTTGTTGTTTTCACAAAACAGCCAAGACTAAATAATGAGCCCAGAGCTGTGCCCTTTGGTAGTGTGATACCTCATTACCCACGAGCGGCCTCCATCTGCCCTCATGGCTGCACAGGGAGCCATTACGATTATGATGGAAATCTCAGAAGCCATTACCAAGATGCAACAGAGGGCCTACTGCAGACAGCCTAATGGACTAATTTGTAATTGGGAGAGGGAAATGACTTAGCGAGCTCAGGCTTGGTTTTGATGAGTGTGGAAGTGCGCATGCTAAATGTGATAAATGAACAGGAATGCTTGTTTGCGCAGTGGGTTTTACAAGGCCTTCAATCTCTCCTGGGGATCGGAGGCGTGCTGACAAGTCTTGAGAAGCGAGGAGGAAAGGGCTCAGGGGAGGCGAGGGAGATGCAAAGAGAGTAGCTAAGGATAAATCGGTGAGGAAAACTAATGGCAATAAAAACCCAAGGAAATGGCTGCGTCTGCCAGGAAAGCAGTAATTAGGATGCTTTTTGCGTGCATATCTTTAGCTATTAAAATCAAAAATGAGAGTGCACCATGGCATTTGCCAAGTTAAAAAAGAAGAGAAGAAAATACCACGTAGAATGAAAGGCAAGCACTGTTTTAAACCTGTAACTTCAGTCCGAAAGTGCAGCCCATCTGTTGAGCACAAAGTGCCAGTGTGACAGAAGAAGGGATTCCTTCACTGAGGATCCTTCCCTTCACTGAGGATCCTTCTCAAAACTCTGCCTCCTCCCTGGAAGTGTTCAAGGCCAGGTTGGGTGGGCTTGGAGCACCCTGGGCTTGTGGAAGGGGGTTGGAACTTGATGGTTTTAAAGTCCCTTCCAACATAAACCATTCTAAGGTTCTGTGATTCTAGGAGAGGCCCAATAGCTGCAGTGGGAAGATCCCGAGGCTTTGCCCTGGTAACACAAAGTTAGAGAGAGTAATTGTCCCCAAACAGACCAGAGGAGAGCATTGGAACCTGGTTCTGGGTGCTGCCCCAGGTGTGTGAAGGCCAAGGTAACTTCGGTTTGAGTTCTGCAATCTGCAGGAAACATCAAGAAAATGCATATCCCAGGGTCTCTCCCGAGTTTTGTCTGGAAGAACTTTCTGGGGTTTTTCTTTCTCAATCTGTTCCATTACTGCCATGCAAGAGCGCGTGCATTGCCCTGAGTTTCCTGTCAGGTCTCGAATTGTAAGGATTGCCTGGAATAACACATGCACACAGATTCACACTGCATGGGGCCCAGATGTTTGGTTTCCTCCTGTGGCTTCAGCTTATACCAGGGCAGGATTCACACCAGTCACTTTTAAGTTTATGCTTAGGTGTGTTGTGTAAGGTTCTTGCGCAGCTTTTGCTGTGATTAGCGTTCATTTCTCTCTGGTTTAATATCCTTTGACAATTTGAGGCATAGAGCAGGGGAGAGTGATGAGAGCACCTCAGGATGTGCACAGGTAACCAAAGCCATTTCAAAGTGAACACAGATGGGCAAAGAACCACGTCTGTGCTGGAAATGCCCCGTGTCCAGCCCAATGATAGGGTTTTGTTTGTTGTACTGACAGAGATCCCAGAATGGCTCCAGTGAATACTTCTGCATTTTTAGTCAAATGGCACCATGGTTTATTTCCTTCCTCTTCTCCTCCTTTTTCTCCCTGAGAGCATGTTGCACAGCATTATTGTTAGCCAAGGAATCATTTATGACATAAAGGTGCCAAGCTTTAAGACACTAAAGGTACGAGCCATTATCTGTTATGAGCTATAGACTTTTCCAGTTTACATCCATTTATCCTATCGAAGGGCAGATCATGGGCTGCTGCTGATGCCAGCACAGAGGTTGTAAATAAACCCAGCTGCCATTCAGCAGGCCAGACTTAGGAATTTATTTATTTGATCGTTGTTCTTGTTTACTTTTCATTCTTGTTTGCAGACGAAATAGGATGTAATGAGGAAAAACAAGAGCAGAACTTACATTCTTGTAGCCTGTAAATATCCTGGTTCTGCCATGGAGTGGAGTCTGAGTTTCTGGATGTGTGTGCCTGTGGCTGAGCATTCCTGGTGTGACCGGTGTGTTTTGGCGAGGGAGAAGCGTGTGACTCCAGAGTGCTGTTGGTGACTTTCTGACCCTAAGCAAATAATTTAATCTCTGAATATCTCCTGACAGAGTTTACAGTTCCATCTGTAAATAGGGGATGTTAACATTGTCCTGCTTGGAAGTCTGTCAGGAGGCTTTAATTCATCAATATTTGTGAAACACTTTGAGCTGCCATATAAATACAAGTCATTAATCTGTCTTATCTAAAAATCTATTGAGGTTCAATCTTAATACAGACATACTCTAGATAACTTTCTTCTGTTGCTAACAATCGAAAAATCATTCCAAAACAAGTTCATGAAGGGGTCTACTGAAGTTGAGTGCATGTTAAAAAGAAAATCTAAATCTCCTTAATGTTTTGACTGCGCTCATGAATGAGGAATGTTGTTCTGCAGTAATTCATACCAGACCCGGGGACATACAACGCCGTGCCTTTGGATTAACCCGTGTGCACAGTGTGGAATGCACACCAGCTTCAGGGGCGTTGCTGGCCTTATGCAAGATGCAAGAGGAAAATAATGTCATTTGAAGACCAGAGAAAAAGAAACGACTTTTTTTTTTCCCAAATTCACTCTACTTTCAGTGAATTTGAGTAAGACCACAGAGATGGAGCCTTTAGGTTACAGTAATGGGAACTCGCTCCCTCCTTCTCCCATGTGGTTTCCCTCTAACTATTGCCACTTGTTCCTTGTTGTCCCCACATCACTCCCTGGCTTTTCTTCTTGTCAAAGTCAGCCCAGAGGCTGCAAGGATGTGCTAAAGCCTTGGGTATGGAGTGGAGAATTCATAAAAGCCATATATATCACTGAGGCCCTTATGAACAAAGTCTTCAGTGCCTAAAGCTTCTGCTTTAATGCCCTGGCTCTGTTGAGCCTAAGACAATGGACCTCTGATGACTATTTAACAATAATGTTAAAAATAAAAATAGGAAATAGTTGATTAATCAAAATATGTACATGGAAGTTGACAGATATAGCCAGCAGTGTTTGACCTTATAATTAAATTACTTGTAAATATGTATGGATATGTTAATGCCTTTACTGTCTGATTTCAAGGGATTCAGTGTTCAAGAAAGTGACATTTTTGTGAGTAACTGTTTTCATTGAGTGGATGTGTTCAACTAAACCTGCCAGACTGGGCTGTCTTAGGAGAGCTCCAAGGAGATCGTGCACACGGGAGCAGCCCTCAGACACTCATGTCAGTCTTTCACTCACATTTCCCCTCTCCACCGCTTTATCTTTCCATTTTTTTCTGCTTTCCTTCTCCCCTGTCCTCTAGAACAGGCTCGCAGCTCCCAGTGAACTAGAACTGCTGTGTTGCTGGTGCATGACCAGCTCTCTCTCCTAACAAGTGGAAGTGGAGAACACCACAATAGGGATCCTCATTCTGTGTAAATCTGCACAGTCCTGATGAGCCTAATGATCCTGTATTGATTTACACCAAATAAGAAATTAGCCTCTCTTTGTTGCCAACTACACATAAGCATGAAAACATCCATTTTTTATTAGAGTCTTCACGTATGTGTTTATTAGCATTTCCGCTTTCCTTTTAGTTCTGCATTTTACCAGGAGTCACTCCAGGACCCTTGGTGTTTGTAATGTGGCGATTTATCTTGACCCGTTTCCATGGTGACACCTAAAAACGAGTCATTCCGAGGTGCTGACCTGTCCTGTGTTATTTCATACGTGTGAAACGTCAACATTTTGACTCCTTTGGTGTTTCCTCTGAACACAGGGGTACGTCAGTGGTCGGAGTCTATTTAATAAATAGCCGTGTGTGGGTGCTGTTTGTATTGGGAGGATGCCGAGCTGGTAACAAAAGCATCACAGTTATACAAGGCACCTGGGAGCGAGTAAGGGAGAAGGAAAAGAACTGTGCAATATAAAGCAGCCTTTTCTCTCATAAATACCTGGCTGAGAAACAACTCGTTGGAATATAAAAGTATGACAGTGTGTGGATGTGGATGTGTGTGAGTGACGGAGGGTCCAGCAGAAAGCTGGCTCTGAGACCTAAATGCTAAACTACCTGAAGTGGAGAGGTTAGAGTTTATTCCCAGCTCTGCTTACTGGGTCACGGAGAGCGGCTGGAGCAGAAAATTGTATGCAGGGAGGAGGGTGAGGGCGAGGGGTAGCGCTGGCTCAGGGGGCTGGAGGGAAATCAGGGCTGGGGCGCGTGTGCCAAAGTGGATTTCCTGGGAGGGGAGAGCCTGGCCAGAGGGAAGGACTGGGAGCAGCATTCAGGTGACTTTGAAGAGAGCTAGGAAATGTCTGCATGGACAGAGTGAACTGCCTGACAGGGTAACACACGGAGGAGGGCTCTTCTGCAGCTATTTCATATGCACGAAGGAATATGCATTTTTAATGACTGCAAATGGAATGGATCTCAACGTTACATTGCTTTCGTAAGACAGCAGCTCATTCCCTGGTGCTGGGATATTTCTGCCACACAGAAGTAACGAAAGGAAAACTTGGGGTTTACCCCACTTATCCCAATTTAGCATGTTCAGGGATTGTTTTCCACATTGGGATCTGTTCTCATCACAGTTAATAGCTTCACATTCAGACTGCCAACCTCAACGTTTTGCAGTGTATACTGAATGTAGGTGATGTGCATATATTTTCCTTTTTTACTCATTTAGACATTTTGGTACATCCAGGAATGGGACTAGCAGACAGTTCCTTTAAAAGAGAAGGGAAGATGTGAGGTGTGTTGGAGGGGAGGGCCTAATTTTAAGTGCTAGTCAACTGCAACAACTGATAATCTGGAGCCTGTTCAAACCCATTTAGAGAACCGTTGAATTTTTAAGTGCCTTTTGATTCTCTCTTTCATTTATTTTAACTGATCTGCAGGGATTAGGAGCTTGGTAGGGGAACACCATAATGCTTGCCAAAATGTGTGAATAATTAGAACGCCAACGATGTGTGCCAGATAGGAGGGGAGTATTCACACTTCTGATTAGATTCACTGAAATACTGTTGTAAATCATGGCTGCCAAGGTAACTTCGAGCTCTGTCAAGTTCCTGCTGCTACAGGAGCCAGCTGTGGTGTAGCAGAGCATCCAGCTCTCTCCAGCCGTGGGTGGGCACGTTTAGAGGAGCTGATTTGTTCTGCTGTGAGGCAGAGAGGGCAGAGGTGTGGAGGTGGGGTGTCACACAGGTTGAACAGACAAGTTTCAATGCTAACACCTATGTGCTTATTAGTGAAAATCGGGTGAATAGAGGACAGGTTACTGCTCAAAACCTGAGGGTTCTCCAGCATTATGAGAATCTTTGCATGTCCCAGAACAGACTTTTGACAAATGTCAGTAGTAGGTACAAAGGCCTAGAGGAAAAAAAGTGAGATAGGGTTTATCTGGTTTCGCTTTTCCTAATCCCTAATCCTCAGGGAGCTGCAAGGAAGACCATCCTCTCCCTGATGCTCTGCAGCACTCCTGCACACAGCCAGAGTGCCATCCCAGTCCTGCCTTTACTGCCCTGTGTTCACCCAAAGGCTACTTGGAGCAGAGGGTGGCCACCAGGTTGCAGTGCTGGGCAGGTGTTTACAGGCAGATCATAGTATTGATGCCAAAGGTGGATTAAACTCCCAGATATCATCTTTAAAAAAGTCTAATGCTCTTAATTGTGTGCCTTTCCTTTCCCATTTTCACACATTTGGTCCCCAAGGCAACATACATCAGAGTCAAGAGGAGAAAATGGGAGTCTGTGTCCCCCGATGAGGGGCTGAGGGAGAGCTGGAGCTCACTGGAGCATTAAATCACACCTACACACCGTGCAGCTCGCTGATGTTAGCAAGCGCTGCGCTTGCCAAGGAGAGAAGCACACCTCGGAGTTAAGGGAGAGAAATTCCATGTGAGCAAAGAATGCCCAGGTCAGTAACTCATACAGTCCTGGGAGCTCCAGCTGTCACACTGCCCTTGGAATTTCTGCCTTGGGAGATGGAGCAGGGCATGTCTGTGCTGGACGGGCAGTGCCCGCTCACTCTGCAGGGTCAATGGCCAGTGGGCTCTGAGCCAGCAGTGCCCTGGAGCCAGGAGGGACATCCCTGTCCTGGGGGCACCAGGCCCAGCAGCGCCAGTCGGGCCAGGGAGGGGATTGTCCTGCTCTGCTCTGGGCTGGGGCGGCCTCACCTCCAGTGCTGGGGCAGTTTGGGCACCACAGTGTAAAAAGGACAATAATCCATTCGAGATCATCTGGAGGAGGCCACAGGGATGGGGAAGGGCCTTGAGGAGAAGCCGTGTGAGGAGCTGCTGAGGGCACTTTGTGTGTTCAGCTGGAGGAGACTGAGAGGAGACTGATCCCAGTTTCAACTTCCTCATGAGGGCAAGAGGAGGGGCAGGCACTGATCTCTGCTCCTGTGACAGGGACAAGGCCCAGGGAACAGCTGGAGCTGGGCCAGGGCAGGCTCAGGCTGGATCTCAGGGAAAGGTTCTTCCCCCAGAGGGTGCTGGGCACTGCCCAGGCTCCCCAGGGAATGGGCACGGCCCCGAGGCTGCCAGAGCTCCAGGAGCGTTGGGACAGCGCTGCCAGGGATGCCCAGGGTGGGGTTGTTGGGGTGTCTGGGCAGGGCCAGGGCTGGGCTGGGTGATCCCTGGGGGTCCCTTCCCACTCAGAAGCAGCACTGTGTCCCTGGCACACTGCTCCAGGCCAGACTAACCCTGCACACAGCTCCCAGATGTCCCTCCTTCCCCTCCCTTTGGAGGTTCCTGTGTGAGGAGAGTGAAGCTCAGCAGCAGCAGAAGCCGTGTCCCATTTCCCAGTTCCTGATTTCTCCACCCCACTTCCTCCGTCAGGTCTGTAGGTAAAGGCAAGCCCAGAGGCCCCATCTGGGTATGGACTTTAAAGCCAGTCTGGAGGAGCTGGGTGCAGGCTGAAAAGGGTGCAGCAGAGGGGGAAGAGGTTTTTTAGGGGACAACCCTAAAAAATTTGTGTGGTGTTTCCTTCTTTTCCATAAAACACTCTGAAACTGTTCTTACAGCCAGCACAGCTCTATTCAGAGCTGTAGTAGAGGGACGTAGTGTAGAGTCAGGGCATCATTCATGGTCAAGGAGAGGGCAAAAATCTTGTGAATACCATGATTTTGGGACTTACGTGGAAGTATCTGCAAGATGTAATGGAAAGGAAGGAATTTTTGTGTTGCTGTTTCAAACGATTTAGAAATTTTATTAATTTTGCCTCCCTTTAATATGAAGCTTTTGGTTTTTTGCTTTTAAATTGTCATTCTTTAACCACAGCCAGTTTTAGTTATGCCATTTTCCTATTTTAATGTGCCATTTTCCTATTTTTCCTCCCAATTTCCCTTTTTATAAGTGGATTGCTTGAAGCCCAAAAATGTTAATAAATAAAAAAAAAGAACTCAAATCTATATCCGTCTTTCAGAAAGTCTAGAAAGATGGTAAGGAAAAAAGCCTTTCAAAATCAGAGCTGTTTGTTATCCCAGTGTTTGCAGAAGCCAGTGCAGCACGTGTGAGTAGGGCAAGGCTGCTGCTGCTGCAGAAACAGCTTGGTAGTCAGTGCAGCATTGTCTGGAGCTGCCCTTGTTTCCCTCCTCAGTGAGACACAAACCCCCTTTGAAGTGCAGCAGCAATCTAGAGTACAAGGGTAAAGGATCAGGAAACAGGACATGACAAAGGCTTGTAAGCCAAATGGAATGGAGAAAATGAGCAACACACGAGGGATGTAAAGAGAGGGGAGAAACACATCAAAATCACCTAGCCATCCCTGACACCTTTAGAGATGGAGAGAGACAGGAGAAATAATACATATGACTCCCTTTAAATCATAAGAATTGTTTTTCACAATTCAGTGGAAGTCTGAAGGAGATTTCTGTGGAAGGCTGGGAACCTTGTGAAGTCCCTGAGAACCGCTCGGCACAGATTAACATTTGGTGAGGGGAGAGAAAATACCTTCAGCAGTGCTTGGCCTTTTAACTGCACAGACAACTGGTCACACAGTGAAGGTGTTCCTCTGAAAGGTCACAGTCAATACCTGGCATCTTTGGTGCCATGTCCCCTCTCCTCTGTGTCTCGTGTACCAGTTTTACCTGTCAAAACCAGGTGAACAAGTCACAGTTCCTGTTGCTGTTGGAAGCCAAGAGTCTCTGCTCTCCTTTGCTGTTCCTGCCTCCCCACCTGCTGCAGGCGCTCTGAGCTCTGGGGTTTTTTTGTGACATTGCACAGCGTCTGAACTGGCTCACTGAAATACTAGGATGGGTTCAAATTTGGTATCCAGACACCTGAATTACAACAGCAATAAATTGGTGAGAGGGCTTTCCCTTTTGACTTCCTGCCTTGATGCTGGCCATCCGAAGAAAATAGTCATGGAAATGTCTGATTAAAGACATTTTTTTCCCCTTGTGAATGTTGCAGACTGAGTGTTGGCAGATAGTGAGCTCAAAAAGAAGCTCCCCTGATGAGCAGGTCTCTGGTGGGTGCCCTTGGGTCTTTTTCCAGCAGTCACTGGCAGGACAGTGGGCTAGATGGACCTTTGGTCCCACCTTCAGCAGCTCTTGAGGTGCATCATCCTCATTTTCCAGCTGATCCACATGGAAGGATGGCTGGGAATTCTGAAGAACTGGAAATTAATTTTTAAATGGTGCTTTAAAACAATTATTTTTAATTTAATGAATTTATACATTGCAAGAATGTGCCTTATGTATTTCCAAAGATTTATGGGTCTGAGCCTTCCCTGCCAGTAGTGTAAATTAGGAGTGATTTTGCTCCAATTGTGCTACTCTGAGATAATCCTAAATGAAGAGAGACTCTATGCCCTAAGTGTGTAGCTTTTTAAGAGAGGCATGAGAGTGACAGTCCTAGCAAAATCGCTTTAACAACTGGATTTTACCACTGGCACCTTTTAAAACCCCAGCTCATCATCTGAGATCCCATTTTACACAGCAAAAGGTACTTGCTGGCCTGTCCACTCGCATTGGCAGCAGCTCCAGTTGCTAAGGATGATGAAGCCCAGGGCTTTGCTGGTGGGGAATATTTTCCACATCCCATCTGCATCCCTGTAGAACTTGACCATTAGTCAGGCTACTTCTAAATGATGCATCTCTTTTAGAGATTTCGACTGATAACAAATGAAAGAGCATTTTTTTTCCTTCCCTCATTATGCAGGCAGTTGTGTGACAGCGTTCTGACAAACTGTGTTATCTCAGGCTTCCAGCTGCAAGCTGTTCTCATCAATACTGCTGCGAGCTGGTTCCTACTAACCCTTGTGCCTTTATGCCCATTTTTATCAGAATTTAATTTTAATGTGAGGACAGCCAAATATAATGCCAGATGTGGGAAGCAGATAGTTTCCTTTGTACAAGAACATAGCAGGGGAGGTCTTCTAAAGGACCAGCCACACGGTGTGCAGAGGGACTGGGCTGGAATCATTATGTTTCATTCCTGGGGCTTATTCTTTTATTATTATTATTATTGATATTATTATTATTCTATAGTTGCCATTTCAACCTTTGCTCACATTTGCCTTGGCACTGAACTGGAAAGAGAAATTAAACAACAACAAAAGAGCTATGATTTAGGAGAAAATAGAAAAGGCAATGTGCATCCCTGGTCCCGAGCTTGTGGTGTGCTGAAGGTGCTCAGATTGCTTTTATCCTGACTCCTTTCAGCTGGTCTGAGGAACCAAAGGAAACTGCAAAACAGCTGCAGGAAAATCCTGTTTGACATCTACTGAAATTACTATTTCTGAAAATGTGACCTGGTTCCCTCAGCTAGAGCACCCAGCCCAGGCAGGGAAGGTACCAGCAAATCTGTGCAGACTCAGGACATGGAAGGGTGGAATCCTTCTCCCTGTAGCACGGGGCTGTTTTTCTCAGTTTACAGCACAGAGCTGGATTTTGACAGAGAGGCTGAATGGTGTTGAAAAATCAGTTCCAGCTTTGCTCAATTGCAAGGGAAAGGAGCCAAGCCAAAACCAGGTTGTCCTTCACAATTTTTATTCTCATAAGAATGAAAAAGCAGTGTAAGGGATGAATGCCTCTTTATCCTCATATTTTAGTCATCATTGTCATCACTAGAAATGCAGAGGCCTCCAGGCCCGTTGGGTATTTACTGGTACCTGGAGGGGTTTGTCTGGCCAGGCTGGTGTAGGTGTGTCAGGCCCCATCTCCCCCAGCCACAGCCTCACACAACTTGTGTGCACCTTTAATTTTGGGTTGGCACGTCCCAGTGGGGTTCTCTTCAATTAGCACTAACCTCCCTAAATGAGTGGCGTGCAGGATCATGTTTGACTTGTGCTGACCCTGGAGCTTTTCGCATGTTTTTACCTCATTTATGACATTGAGCAACCACTCATTGCACTTTAACAAATCAAGTTACAGTCCCAAAGGAATTTGTTTCATGCTCTTGAGTGGTACAGTAATTTATTAGTCCAAGAATTCTCGTAATTCAGTGCTCTATTTTAAGTAGTTCAAGTCAAATTAATAGGAGGGTTTTCTTTAGGAGTAATGTCATCTATGCCTATATATAGAAAAGCTATCATGTTAATTAGGTTTATACTATTTTAAATAGACACACAGACGTGCAGACGTTTGTGTTGATTTGGGTACTTAATGCAGGCCCCAGTGGCCCAAATTACCACTTTGCTCTTGCTGCTTCACCCTCTCACAGACATGTGCACACATCCTTTTGGCCAAGACAAAGAAAATCTCCTTGGGTCTAACAAGGAGAGTGGAATAAGATGTAAGTTTATTGAATAAGAGGGGAAAAAATCACATTAACCCCATAAAATACACAAGGTACACATTGGGAAGACCTTCTTTAAAGCTATTGTGGAAAAATATCTGTTCTTGTCAAAAGCTGTCCTGCACTGCCAGTGAAAAGGTATTAGGTGCAGGTGTCAAACATGCCTAATGAGGCATGAGGAGTCGACAGCCAAATAACAGAGATTATAGGTACAGAGGATTGTGAATGAAGTGTGAATAGCAGCCAGGATGTATGACTGACACAGAAAAGAGGAGAAGACAGGCAAGAAGAAAGAAGATACATCACTCACTTAAGGAGAATGGACATTTTGAATCACTTGATTGATATCTTCCCATCCAGTAATCCTACAACGTTTAAGATCTACATTTAAAAATAACCCAAATTGTTCCTCCAAGAAATCATGAGTTTATTATAGGTCTTCAGGGTATTTTGCCTAACTCTGAGAGCAGAGGAGAAACATAATAAATGGCTCTGTGTGTGTTGTATGAGCACGTTGAAAGTTCGGGCACACCAATCTGCATTGTCAAACCAACAGCCTGGTTAGGAAGTTAGAAAAGTTTCAGGTAGCAGTGTTTAAAACCCAAACTCTGACTCATTCCATTCCCATCTAGAAGTACTTCATAATTAAATTGCATGTATCAGCATCTCCGTTTCATCTGGAGGCAGATATAAAGGCCAATTTTTAAGGAATTGTTTTGGGGAAAGTGGATGCTCCTGACTTTTTTTTATTGCCCTCCTCTCCTTCTGTTGCTTTCTTCTGTTGGATGGAGTCAAAAAGTCTCTTTATATCGAAACCATAAATCTGCAATGCTTAAGGTATGAGTAATTTCACAGATGAAAATTCCAAATGCTATTGGTGTTATGGAAAGGTCTGGACAGCCAATGTCAGAGTTAAAGCCTTATCCCTGATATATTTCCATCTGAACAGAAAACTCCATGATTAGAAGCTGTTGTGCCTTTCTTTGGTCTCTGTCTAACTGAAACAGTGGGGTAATATTTGAAGTTTGTATCCATGAGAAGGGTACCTTGCCTCTTGGCTAAGAAAAATAATTATCCTGCTCAGATAATTCATGCTGTTGGCACATTCAGAAACAGCCTGGGGGCTCAGGCTTGCTTCCTTTGAACTCAGTGGGAGTTTGGGGATTGACTTGAATGGGAGGAGGTCCTTGGGCTCTGGGTATATATTGTACCAGCCAGGCTTTTTTGGTCTGCTGTTGCCACTCGGAGCATCCATGGCCAAATGGAGCTTTAGATACGAGGCCCGCTGGGTTTTCTTTGCTGGCTAAATGAGCAGAATCTAAACCTTAATGGACTGATGAGGGGTGAAGGCAGAGACACCCAGTTGGTCCTGAACTAAACGACAAGAAAGGATTGCTGTGACCACTGCTAAAATTAGGGAGATTCTGGCAGGGTTTGCCTCAGTGCTGGGAGGGACACACATCCCTTCTTCTTCCCATCCCAGCCTGGTCCCAGCGCTCCTCCCCGGGCCTGGGGGATTGGTGAGGATCAGCAGGGGATGGGTTGTATCCTGCACTCGAATATTCCAGGAGTAATTGCCTGATTGAACGTGGCAGCAGATGGCTTTTTTCTCCCCCCACCTCTCTTTTCCCTTCAGGTTTTCAAGACATGAATAACAAAAGTTATTTAAAAACAACAACAACAACAACAACCCCCCCCCCAAGCCACACCAAGAGGGAATTTTTTCCCCTCAGGATAGAGAGCTGGATAAATGAAGTAATAGGTAGGCCGCCTCCATTCCGGGGGTGGGGAGTGTTGACTGCTGTTTGCTCATAGCCCAGCGGTGTTAACAAGCCGTAGATTGTTAGTGACAATCACACACTCTCTGGCACTTAAAGCAGAAGGCTTGATTTAATCGCAGAGCTGTCATTTATTATTCTGTTGTGCTATTCCACAGGGGGAAGTGACTGATCAAGCGCCTGCTCCCCAGAGCAGAGGGCTCTTTTTTTTTTTTCCTTTTTTTTTTTTTTGTTATGTCTAAATCTTCAATACAAATTGCAGTATTTCTGGACTCCCAGCGGGACCCATTAGTGCCTGTGGGGCATTAAAGATCATTAATAGTGCTGTCAGATGGGGAGAGAGGGAGAGAGAGGGAGAGGAAGCTGGCGAGCCAGCCAGTTGCTGAGCTTTCTCAGAAATCGGAAATTAATACATCTGCTTCATTAATACTGGCCTGTGTTTGATGTTTGTTAGCTGGCAACTTTAATGATGTAGGTTAGCACCAGTCGGGCACTTGCATGAATTGGATTCTTTCAATTACCTAAAGTTCCTTTTCCCCATCCTCCACCCCCCTCTTTCTCTGCCCAAAAAGTCAGCCCTTAATTAGCAACTCTAAAAGAAGAGGGAGAAGCAGGAAAAAGGCTGGATTTTTCCTTCCCCTCCCCAAGTGTGACAGCCATGATTTGCAGCCTTGCCTGTATCCCATTAAGTGCAGCTCTCTTCCAAGCATTTAACTGTATGGTAATGGAGAAGAAATGTTTTAATCACTGTGAACAACATGTTAATCAGTGCTGTGACTGAACACTAGGTATTAATTGGGTTAGGGTAAAGTGTTAACGTTTGCATCCAAGAATGCTGCTATCAAGTGCAAAGAAGACACAGATTCAGTGCTTTTGGCAGCTCTGAATCCCAAGGCGGCTGTGACTGGCAGGGTGACAGGGAGTAAGGAATGGGTTCAGCCCACCCGAGCATGGGTGGAAGTCCCTCGTGCCCCAAGCCTTCAACCCCTTTTCCCTCGACCAGCTCTTGTGTCCAGCAAAGTTCATGCAAGACTTCTCTGACTCTTCCCTTCTGACAAATTCAGGAGCCCCTTGGCTTTGCTTGGATGTGTCCTCGCCCAGAGTTCCGAGCTCCTTCTTGCATGGCTTGGGGATCTTGTCAAGAATATGCACAAGCAGTTTTCTCTGGATGTGCTCCCTGCATCCCTGATCCCTGGGCATTGTGTAACCTCCTTCAGGCATCCCAGGACAGAGGTCTGTGGCTGTGTCCAGCCTGCACGGTGGTACCGAGATGCTCCAGTGAGAGTCAGCACTGCTCGCCTGGCAGCTGTTCCTTTCAGAAACCTGGGTAAGAGGCCCAGCCTGCCCCAGGAGAGAGGAGAGCTGGGCTGGTGATCAGTGGCTGCCAAGGTGCTGCTGCAGCTTTCTGGAGAGCTGCCCAGGAGAGAGGAGAAGGCACAGCCCGAGGTTTGGGGGAGACTATGAGATAACACCCTTGGTGCTGCAGTGCTGCTCCTGCCTGATTTTTGGATTGTGCCTCGAGACTGTCACTCCCGTCCTGTCTTCTTCCCACTCGGAGGAAATATTATCTGGTACCTGCACCGTTCCAGACGTGGGAAGCCAGGTCATAGAAGGAATTCCCATGGGAAGCCTTTGTGGAGCACGAGGTGCTCTCTGCCTGGCAGCTGTCCCGTGGGCAGTTCAGCTGCAGCTGGGTCTGGTGGGACCATGGCAGCACAGGAGCATCAGTACAAACAGGAATGAATCTCAAGTCAAAATAGATCCTCTCTGGATGGGCTTTGTTTCGTTTGTTACCCTGGAAGTGCTTCTGAAGTGCAGATGCAGTGGCAGTTGTTTTCCATGGAGAATCCACCAATCCTGAAGTCATTCTGTAAAATGGTCTAGCAGGAGCCTTTTATAGCAGTGACTGATTTATGCTGTTTAACAAAGAACCTCTCTCATTACTCAACTAGCCACAAACCATTTGCAACATGGATAGTGGGGGATAAAACCCATATAAGAAGAAAAATCAGATGCTTTGTGTTTGGTGATTGCCTTTTCTTTAGGGCTAAAACTAAAGATTAGACTAAAATCCAGAAAAGAAATATCCACAACACCTTTCCTTGTTATTCTTCTTTAAGAACAAACTCCAACCCACAGATGATCAATGAGGAGACCAGGAGCCAGTTTCTGGCAGAGGCCATCGTTAGGTGACTGCACAGGGTGCCTGGGCTGCTCACCAGGCGCACTCGGGGCTGGGGACATGGGCAGCTGCTGTCCCCTCCTGCCTGTCCCACAGGAGCACCAGGGCCCTGCTGCCTCTCCTCACCCTGCTGAGCTGGGGCAAAGCAATGCTGCTGCTCCCTTCCATGGTGAGGGAGCTGTGCCCTGGTTGATACTGGGGTAGCTGAAAGCAAACTGGTTGATTTTAGATGTTACCCAGTTTGAAGGTCACTGTCATCTACTCTGACATGTTCAGTGTTGCCTTGTGATGCTAAAACTACTCTGAGGGCTTGTGTTGCTGCCTCACATCTCTGCTCTGCATGTTTTAGCAGACATTTTCTCTTACACACGTCATATTTTTTCTTGTATCATCCTGCGGTGTGAACAACCTCCTCTCCAGTGACTTCATGGGACAAGTCACAAGTTCAGCTTTCATGTGGTGTTGCTAAAACACAAGGTTATGTCATGTATGGGTTGTCCCAGGGCTGCTACTCTTCCTACCACGTCAAGGAGAACTACAGCAGTGGTTCCATGGAAGGTAAATCTTGATTTAGGATTTAGCTCTCGATTTTAAAAAGTCCAGGGTCACGTGACACAAAGTCCTGATGTCCTAGAAACCCTCTGACTCTAATGTAGTCACAAAATTAGAAGGGATAAGTTTGTCCTGGAAGACTGCAGCTGGACCCAGCATTGTCATCCTGATTTCACCACAAAACCAGGAATCACCTTTCCCCCCAAACAGGAATAAAAGTATTTCTTGTCAGTTTGTTCCTGCCCAATTCAAATAAAATACACTTTGCCAGAAGATGTGGCAGAGTGGTCATCCTGAAGTAAAAAATACGAAACTATGGCCTGATGCTATCAGCATTTAAAATCATTCTTCATGGCATGATACCAGTGTGCCTTTTTTTATAGATATGAAATTATTTCACTGAATTATTTCACACTGAAACTCTCATCCTTCTGGTACAAGGAGAGGAACTGAGATAAGCTCTGATTTCCTCGGTGTCCTGTGACAAACGGGGGCCGAGCCAGGTTTAAAATCTACAAAGCCCTTCTGTGCTCTGCAAATGAGGTAGTTACGGTTTCTCCTCTGGCTTAGAGCTGCGCAATTTACCCCCCAAATCTACCGTATCACGGAGTCCCAACTGCAGCATGGAGTGTCTGAGAGTCTGAAACCAAGCTAATGGGTTTGCTGGGAATACTTCTTAGAGGTAGCAAAAGCTCCACCTGGGTGAATGCTGACTGGTGGGAAGAAAGAGAGAAATACCCCTACGTGCCTTGAAAAGAATCACCTGCGCTGAGAGAAATGTCTTTCCAGGGAGGGCAGGCTGCAGGGGAGGCTGGTCAGCCCTCAGTGGTGCTCACTGGGAGCTGATTTAGGAGGTTCCAGTCAGGCTTTACTGCAGTGTCTGTGTTTCCTGTTCCCTTCCCAGCAGCAGGAAAACGTTCCCTGCCTTGCTGGGAGCTCGAGCCCAGCCTGGCGCCGCTGGTTTCATGTTCAGGGCCCTGTGACTTAATCTCCCCTGCATAGCTGAGCTGCTGAGTGGGGTAAGGGCCTTGGAAGTGAGACTTTTATTATACACAGTGTTGCTCCACCATAGACTGTAATTGGATTTTTTTTTTTATTGATTATGTGGTTAACTTTCCTTTTCACAGCAGTAAATCTCAGACAGCGTTTAACTTTATAAAGTGAGGAGGAGAGGAAAGTATCAGGTGAGGAATGTCCCTTTCTGCATTCCCCCACCCCCTGCCCCTCTTTTTTTTTTTTTTTTCCCCTTTTGCTTTTTCTCCTAGTTTTGCAACCTTTTCATAGGACTCCTGTCAGGTGGGGTGGTGGCAGGACTGTGACACCTCTGGCAGCGCTCTCTCAGATGTGCCTGACAATGCAAGTCCTATTCAGAGAGGTCTCAGAATTTGGCTTTCACTGGTGCCAGCAGTTCTGAAAGAGGCACACTCAGCTTGGAGCACTCAAGTGCTGATGGACAAAGTGCTGGTTTAACAGTTCTGCCTAATAGGGAGCAGGTGAATAAATACACGATTAGAGAGTCCTTCACTGTAACAGCCTTATTATCACGTATTATGTAGAGTTGGAATTCCTTGAGGGTTTTTTTTTCTTTTCAACTTATGATCTCAATTGTATCTAAAAATATGTATATGATTCCCAGGATTTCAACTGATATAAAAGTCAGAGTGTATGAAAAACACACAGGATTATTCTTTAGTCTTCCTAGGTCATCTGAGGTTACTAACAGGCGGATTTTGTGTGGTACAAAGCACTGGCCATTCTCATCCACTTCAACAAGTACTAGCAAAATTCAGGCTTTCAGTGCTTTTTGTGAGTTTGGGATGTACTGAGGCTGAGGGGGGACTTTCATTGCAAGATGTACAGATAACTTCTTTCTTTATTTTTCTAATGGAGTACAAAGAAAGCCTGTGTGCAATCAGAGAACAGATTATATTCCCGTTAGCAGTGATGCCCTGACAAGAGCGAGCTGTGTTCAGCAGAACAAAGGGGTATATAGATCTCTGGGAGTAAAAAGGTCAATAGTCTCTATCCCTAATGCTGCATTTGTATTACATTTAGCTGTTAATAGCCCTCCTTTGTTGGCCTAATTAGGACGTAAAGGATACATAGCACAGGTAATGAGGGTCCTTCCAATGATGGGGTTTTGAATCCAGGTCTGATCTGGAGATGAATCACTTGAAAGGGAAGCTGGAAATGGTGGGATCATTTGGTACCCTTAATATTTTCTGTAGAAACCTCTAATGAACAACTCGGTGCCCTTCAGAGTCATGGCCTTATTTTACAGCTGGGGAGGGTATCTGCCTTTGTTCTTTAATATCAGTCACACCAATATAGTCTTAGGAGTTAGAAATGAATTGGACAGTCTCTGTCCTCAGTCTCCAACTTAAAAAACACATTCACTTCATTTTCAGAGGGAATGAATGCTTCTAGCTCCAGTGAAAAAGGAAATTAGATCTGTAGGTTGTGAACCAGCTGTGCAAATCCAGGTCAGGGTGCTGGGAGAATGTTTGTCCACTGCAGTCAGCTGGTGTCAGAACCAAGGGGTTGAGCTGAGGAATGAGGGGTGCACCACGTCTTGATTCCCTTTGCACATTTTCAGCATTTTGCTTTCCAGCTTTGAGGGCAAATACCTGCAATGGGAAAGAACCCATTAAAATGGCAGCCTGTCCTTACAATTGCAATGGCAAAGGTTTGTATTTTTTGTAAAAGGTATGAGTGGAACCAAGTGGCAAGGTGACTTCTTTGGGGCCAAGGATGGGTACATATCCCTGTTACTATGCTGCTTTCTAAGGAGTCCACCTCTTCCATCAGACACCTCTTGATGCCGAAGGGAAAGCAGCCTCTATCCTGGTGTGTTACTAGATCTGGTTTAGGTTAGCTGGAGGACTGTTGTCCAAGGCAGATGGGTTGGTGTGGACAGGAGTTCCAGGTGTTCAGCTCTGGGGAGGAATCCCAGCTCAGCAGCACCAAGCTGGGCACCCCCCACCCTCACCCACACTGGCCAGGCTGCTGCCATCCATGGCATGGCAGCCACCCCAGCACGTCCCACGGGTGTTAGTGGAGCAATATTTTGGAGTGCAGATGGACTGGGCATGGGAATGCTTTGGCCAAGAGCCTGTGTGCAATTACAGAACCCTTCAGGGAGGAGTGTGGCACTGGAGGAGTCGCAGGCTCTCAGAGGAATATCTCTTAAGTGAAAGCAGAGAGGAGATGGCTTTGCTGCTGCTGCTTTTCCTCCCTCAGGCTCTCAGACTTGACTCTTGAGAAGTCAGCTGGGAAACCGTGCAACTCTTGTCAGAAAAACACCTGCAGAGAGACAAGTCACGCCTTGTACCTTGGAGCTGGCAGAGCTCAAATCGATCCTGATCCCCACAGACTCACAAGGCACTGAGCACATGGAGAGATGCTGGGGGCCCCCAGCTCTCTTTGCTTTCAACTCCCAGTGGCCTCAGCCAACACCTCGGGGAACCAGCAGCCTCCTGCATGGTGGGAGCCACTCCAGGCAAATATAGTTGGGCTTTGTTGTGACAAACCACTGCTTAATTCCCACAAGGCTGCCTGTCTCCCCGTCCTGATGCAGGGCAGGAAAAGCACCTTTGTGTATTGTGCAGAGACCTAAAAAACCATTGCATCTCTTCTGCAGCAATTCTTTCACACCACCTTGTCTTTCTTTTTTTAAAAATTTTATTTCCCATTTTAAATCATGCACGGTATAATACAATAAAGCAGTAAATCATGCAAATTGGTCTAGGTTACATTTTGAAAAATGTTAAGAGGAAACTGTTAAGAGACCCGTTTCTGACAGGCAATGCATTTTAAAGTTGAGGGATTTGAAATATTTCAGCAGTGGACCTAAAACAGCATTATAAATTAGTTCAACTTATCAGCCCAAAACAGAATTATTCATCTTCCAAAAGGGTATTTCATGCCCGCTAGGCCCAAACGATCGTTCACCTTCATTCTTGCCCTGCTCTAAGGGTAGGTCTCACTTTACTGAATTCTCCTGATTCATTACTGTGTGTTACTTTATGAATTTTTTATCAGCATTTTAATAGCTCTTTCAGATGATTGAATGTAACTGATTCTTGTAGCAGAACACTGATTGAACAGAAAGACAGTAATGTATGTCGTAGGGGTTAGCTCCAAGCTAAGCAACACAGTTTTTACCTACAAGATGTGCTGTCTTTCCTTCTTATTCCCCCTCGCCTCCATTTTTCCCCCTTTTTTACCACAGACAAGAGGCAGTCTGGCTTCTTTTTGGGAAACAGGGACATCTAAACACCCCAGATCAGCTCTGACCATATTGCTGTTGTGAATCGTGGATTTGGGGTGTCAGAAGAGCAGGTTACATCAATTTCTGAACCATTCTGATCTGTCACATCTCTCACCCAAGTGCCTCACACTCTGCTCTTGTGTCAGGCCCTGGGCACACCCAGTGTTGGCTGTGCCAGCAAAGCTGCTGTGACACTTTCACCCCCTTGGTGCCTCAGCTGGAGCTTAACCCAGTGCTTGCCACCCTTCCCTGTGTGATGACTCTGGTCTGGGGAGCAGCCTGAAACCAGATCACTGAATAATGCAAATATCCTCAGGTTTACAAAAAAAAAGGTTACGTTCTGTAATGATCTGTTCTCTATGATGTCCTCCTGGGTAGTGTGGATGTAATTGGGGAGACTGGTGTGAAGGTCCTAGGGTGATGGGGAGGGAGACTGTGCTTCCTCCATCCCTGTGAGAGCCCACAGAGCTCTTCCCAAGGCCTTTCAACCAGACAAAGGCTACCCTACTTGTTTGTGGACTGTTTCTGCCAGGTTTTTGGGGTCACATAAACATCAGATCTTGTACAGGGTGTGGGGCCTGGAGCTCAGAAAGATCAGCTGTCTTGACCCAGGTGTGTGGAGTCCTGGGCCAGTGAAATTGTGTCTGCCAGGTAGAGGAGTTGGACTCACTGATCCTGGAGGGTCCCTTCCATGATTCCCTGGTTCTGTGTTTGGTTATGCCTGTAACTGAACTGGTCTGTGTCACTGTTCTACCGGAGAACAACACAGAAGAACGACACAGAATTCAAGTCCAAGGAGAAATGGGCTTATTTAATTAATTATAAATCCATTTATAATAACTTGGTTCACAAGAATGGCATGATATTATTGGTCCCTTGATCAAACTACCTCCCAGAATGATTGGTTGAGGCTCTACAACACCCATTTCAAAATAACTTTCCAATGTACCATAACAATACTGGAAAACAAGTTTGCAGGTGTTAGATAAAGTCTTGGTTTACAAAAACCTCAAATTGTTTTCAGCTAGCTTGTGTGAGAAAGGAAAACTTCTCAGGATGCTGCAGAAAACTGGAAAATTCCTCTGCTTCTAACTTTTTAGTATCCACAGGTCTGGATGTTCCCAGCTGAGGGTGAGCTGGGCAGGCTGGGAAGGTGGCAGGAGATGCCCAGCAGCTGCTCTCTACTGTGAGATTTGTGCAAATGAGGTCTAGCAGGGGCCTCTTGCTGTGCCGAGTCCAGCCTCTCACTGCCCTGCATCCGTGTGTAATCCCAGCCAGATTACATGTTCCAATTTAAAGTTGATTAGATTTCATTCTTCTTCTCCGTCTGCTCTCCTGAAGGCAATTTGTTGCCTTCACTGCAAATAACATATTTATCTCCATCCACAATTGGCCCTTTCTATCCAGTAATGTTAAAATTAATTTATCATTTCAATGAGGCTTAAGATCATCAAGGGTATTTTAAAGAATTAGCAGTGAGGGGAATCAGCAGTCACCCCAGCGATGGTTGGTGCAGCAGCCTGTGCTTTGTGAGGAAGGTGGAATCAGCACCTCTCCGTTGGATGCATTTTCTCTCTGAAAAGCTGGCAAAATACTTGACTTGCCAATTCTCTTGTTTTCTTTGTAGTTCACAACACCATCATGATGTGAAATGTGATGACAACAGAGCTCAGCAAAGGGAGCTGGCTGAGGCCAGAGCAAATGTAGCTGAACGGCTCTTGCTGTTTTTCCTTGGACCATGGAAATTTCCAAATGTTAGTTTTGGGTCCTATATTTGAAAAGACTTCCTAAGTCTATTTTTTCCCCCTCCTAGTTTTCCTTGTTTAATTCACAGTCCCCTGAAAATCCTTTCCCACTCTTGCCATGGATGGCACGAGGCTGATGGGTTTTGCTCAGTGCAGCCCTGTGTTGGCAGAGGGCTCCAGCCTCCCTACAATGGTGGCCATTCATGAGGAGTGTGGGGAGAGGTGGGTGTGCAGGAGAGCAGAGCTGGGCAAAGACAAAGTGATTTTCCCCGTAACAGTGGGCAGCTTTCAGTTGTGGAGAAGTCCAGGAGGTGAGAATTGCTCCCTTGTACAAGTCCAAGGGAAGAGCACAGGATAGGTTGAAGCTGGAGCTTCAGTGATCATAGAATTGTAGAACCATAGAATCGTTAAGGTTGAAAAAAACCTGCGAGATCCTCAAGTCCAACCTCTGATCTAATACCCCCATGCCCACCATGCATTTAGGGGAATTTCAGAAGGGAAGAACGGATTTGAAGAGGAAAATACCAGTTTTAAATGCCACTTCCCAGAACAAAGCAACAAATGGTCTCTGGCCACAGTGTGCCATAAGCATGACAACTTTGCTTTGTGATAGTGATAATAACACATGCAGAGAGTGAAAAGTGTTGTAGGGTTCCTTGAAGTTTAGAAGAGTTTCATTTGGTCTGTGAGTTCACGGATTTGTGCAGAATTGTAGCTGGCAAAGAGGCATATTGACAAACCATGGGGTTGTGGAAGTAAAGCTCTGCTTTCAGGTGAATATTTATGGGTGTCTCTTAATGCTGCACTTTACATGTGACTCTGGATGTGCAGAATAATTCAGAAACCGTTATGTTTCCCATTTCTTAATTTTTTATAAGTATTTGATATGCTCATAGGGAAGGAAATAGAAGGACATGGTGAGGCTGCAGCTGTCACACAGACAGTTCCTAGAACAAGTGTTACACACTCATGTTCCTTGAGGTTTTCTGTCTTGTGCTGCTTTATGAAGAGAATTACATTGTGAGAGAAGTCAAGCAAGACATTTTGATGTTCAGAGCAGGTCTTTGTCTGTCATTCCAGCTCATTCCAGTCATCTCCTCCTTTGTGAGTTGTGCTCCCAGGGCAGGCCTTGGTGCGCTTGTCCTGTCTTGGTGACCTCTGTGACCCACTCTGGTTGGGCCCTGCTGAAGGTTGTTTCCCATGCCATAGGATGTGAGAGATCCTCACTGATGAGCCTAGTTAACAAAATTTATTTCTTGTTCATGTTTTGATTCAAATTACATTTTTCAGCTGCTTTGTAGAGCACATTCCTTAGCTGGTTACCTCAAGTCATTTCTAAAGCATTCCCCACCCAGAGATGTAGCAGGGCAAGGGATGAAAGAGCCAGTTGCTCCAGCATGTCCTCTCAGTGCAGTGCCAGGTAAAGTGAAACCTAAAGGAATGTGACCCAGCCCAGGTGAACCTGTCTGAAGCTTCCAGTGCAGCTTTGGCCACAGGGAGCTTTATTCTTATCACCTCACTCAGCAAGGTTGCTCCAGGTGCTGTAACATCTCCAGATGGCCTCATCCATCCAGTGATTCTTGCAGGTTTCCCATCCTCCTCTGTCCACGTGCCCATGCCAGCTCATGCCCTGGGACAGAGGATGGGAAGGGGACATCTGAGATGCCAGCTCTGCTTTGCCATTTGTGACACACCTTGGCTGACACCGGTGCCAGCTGGGTTTGGGGGACAATCATTGGGCAGATCCAAGGGGTGTGACCAGCACAGAGAGCTGTTCTTGAACAGCACTGTACACACTGGCAGAGAGGAAAATCTCCCTCGGAGCTTATGGAGCACTGGCAGGAGCACTGGAGCTCTGCAGTCCCTGGCTGTCCGACGGGCCGGCCAGGACACGCGGGCTGGCTCCCGTCTGTGGCACTGCTGCGGGGGAGGATGGAGACACAGCCCAGCAGAGTCCTGCTGACAGAGGATTAGTCTGGCCTGGCTGGCGAGGGGCTGCTGGGTGAGCCTCAGCGAGCAGGAATATTGCCCAGGAATTACATGGCTCTGGAGTGCAAGTTCAGTGGTGCTGTGCAGCCCTGAGAGGAGCTGCTGCTGTTTCTGCATGCTCAAAGCAAACAAAGCACCAGCCACAGCACGCTGGCATGGGAGGTGGAGGGGTGGGAAGGACCTGTGGCCCTTCCAGCTGCCCTTTGGCTGCCCCTGCAGCCCAGAGCCTGCAGCCCAGGACAGCTGTGCCTTGTCTCCTTTCCCAGTTCTATCCCTAGTGCCTCAGTAGCCAAGCAACAACTTAGGGATGGCTCTGCCGCCTCTGCATCATTCCAAAATGCTTTGGTTAGGACTGCAGTAGTTTAAAATTAATTGAGAATCCCAGACTGGTTTGGGTTGGGAGGGACCCTTAAAGTCCATCCTGTTCCACCGCCTGCCATGGACAGGGGCATCTTCCACCAGACCAGGTGCTCCAAGCCCCATCCAACCTGGCCTTGATGTACATGAGGCTGTGAGTGGTACCAAATCTTGCAGTCCTTGTGTCATCTTCGTTTGGTTCTCCTCAGAAACAGTGGGGCTTGTGCTTGGGTAAAATCTGAGCAGGAATTTTTGGAAAGGAGGCCACAGCCCTGCTTTCCCCTGGAGCAGAGTTTGTGTGTGTGCCTCCACCTTTACAGTTTTTGTCATTCTGGTCTGCCTGGCAATGGTATTTTATGTCTGGCATTACTTCAATAATAAAAATAAAAAAGAGGAAAAGATTTCTTGATAACTGTGTATATATTTGATACCATCTCCTTTTACTGAGTGTAAGGCCATTGGAGGAGCGGGTTATCTCCAGGCTGCAAACCACCATTCTATTAGTCTGTTTGAAGTTATCTAGAAAGTCTGTTTGAAATATAGCCTCCTTCTTCCCCTCCCTCTCAGCCTTCCTTCCCCTTAAATATATTTTCAGTCCCAGATCAAAACAAGCCTGTACTGCAATACAAAAACATTGTTTAAAGGGTCTTTACTCCGAGGTTTTATTTTCAGCCCTCTCTGGTAAATGGGGCTCGTCCAGCTTGATTCTAACCTTTATGCAAATTTAACGATAATTCAGCACAATATTTATAAGATTCAGAGTTAATTAAATCCCAGTGGAGATCAGACCCTGTATGACCTCATTACAGTTATACACAGCCGCCTAATTTCCCCAAACAACCGCCGAGTGGAGGGTGTGCTAATTTAGGGAATGTATGGACATATGTACTGTCTAGATGTCTGTCTGTGCAGCCCGAATGGCAGGATCACTGCTCCTCCCTGTAACCAGCTCCTACTGAAAATCCCATTAGCTTTTGTTAATAGACTCTTTTTTTTGTTCCGCTGGATCTTTAATCGACAGAAATAAAATTAAAGAGACATTAATTATCAAGCCTTGAGTTTCTGAGCTGGAAGGCATTTTAGCAATGCAAAGTATTATTATTGCTATTAATTTTATTAGATAGGCTTCATTTTTTCCCCTACATAATGAAGAATTTAGGTGGGTTTCACCTGTGTGCAAAGGGGCTGGCTCAAGGCCTCTTGCATCGCTTCAGTCTTATCTGGGAGGCTGCAGAGGAAGGTTTGAATGATTCATGGGAGCCAGGATGGGAAGTTGCCATCTGTGAGCAACTGAAAATTAAATCAGTCTTTGTGTCCTTCAGTGCACATGGGCTGGTATGTACAGACACACATATGTACATGCAAACATGGGGGGGTTAATTCCCTTTTCCATCTGAATCCTTCTCATGATCTCTTATGTTTCATCTTTGGGGGTCTTGCTCGTTATTGCCATGGACACAGGGAGGGTGGGAGTGGGTATTTCTCAAGAGAACGTTTGTAGAAAAAGCTCCATTCAAGGAAACAGGAAGGACAAATTGTATTTGCCTGTAGTTCAATCCAAGGGGGACTGAGAAAAACATTCTTTAATTGTAAATAGGTTTCACTGTATTTGGATTAATTTCATTTTGAACACAACTTCACGACTGCTTTTCCTTTGGAAAGGAAACACTATTCTCTAGTAAAAATGTGAAAGTTCAATGTTTTGAATTCTATCGTGAAAAAGGAATTGCTTATGGGTATTTTTTTGGTGTGGCAGTGTCTGGTGGAAAAAAACCAGCAGGAGTGACTACAAGTATGTGTTTTTCAATCTAAAAACCCCCTTATTTTCATAATCATATTCAGAACTGAATCTTTGGGTTTGATAAATATAAAAAAATTCCCCCTTGAGTTTTTGTGTTGGTTGATTGGTTTAGTTTTCCTTTAGGTTTTTTTTCCCCATGTCCTTTAGTCATGAAAGGGATGAACAGTAGGAACATGAGTTTCTGCTTTGTCAGCATGGGCTGGCACTGTCAGCACGTAAATGTTGTCACCAGTTTGCCCACAACACACACATCCATATCCTCACCAGCAGTCCCTCTGCCGTGAGGAGTCAGCAGCCACAGCGCCGGGATCTGCTCTGCTGTGTGCTCTGATCAACAGGGGCAAGGGCACATGGACAGAGTTCTCACAGAGTTCCCAAAACAAAGCATCTTCTGGAGCCTGCAAAACAGCATCATTCCTGTGTGTAACAGCAGAGACAAGGAAATAAAGCAGCTGTGAATGATCTCCTTTTCCACCAGGGAAGGGACAGCATTCCCCATCAGTTCTTCCTTATTATTGTATCCGAGGATGCCTGAGTCAGATGAAAGGGAAATAAAATGAACATGTTTTTGATGATCAGCAGTGACACAGGCAAAGATACAGCAAACAGAGTGGCAGGGCCTGTGTGGAGCAGTGACTGACGGGACCTCTGATCTCCGTGCCCACAACTCTGTGTGATGGGGAGGCAGCTGCAATCTGTTCTGTTTAATGTGAGCTCAGCACAGCCCTCGGGCTATTTGTAAACTGCCAGGGAGCTTTGTATTGCACAAAGTTTGGGCACCTTGCTGGATTTCATGGCTCTAGCTGTGCTGCAGGGTTTGACAGTTTAAAGGATAGAAAGGGGTGGGAAGTTTCTTAAATAGCCTTCTGCTAAATTAAGAAGAGTGCCCATATGCAAGTCAGAACTGGCTGGTGAATGGGGATTGCAAACTGTGGTGCCTTTGTTCCCTTCCTCCAGGAACAAACGAAAAAGTGGTCCTGTGCCTGGGATGCAAAGTGCCAGGGAAAGAATAGTGGATGGAGAATATCATCAACACTACCAGACACACAGGAAAACAAAAGCAAAATACCCATCAGGCCAGAGAGGACAAAGTATCTTCAACACAGGACCCCCTTTAAGAGCTTTCTGAGGGCCGGTGGGGATTTTGTGGTGGTTGAGGTTTTTGGGGGATTTGCTTTACTCTCCTTCAGAGTTGCTCTAGTTCATTAATTTTTAACAATTTATCAGTATGGGAAGATAAATCCCCTGCAGTCCCTTTTAATATATTTTCTTCTTCTTTTCAACTAAATGATTGATGAGTATCAATCTAATTGTTCAATACCGAGTGGTTGCTAATGTAGGGCCCCTGTTGCCTGAGGGTTCCTACCATGGTTTATAACCCTGTGCAGATCGTCTGGTTAAGATCTTAAGTAGCCAAAGCTGTAAAAGTTTATGTCTATGTGTGGGTGGGGGAGTAGAGAGCTTACAAGTAAGCAAGGCATATTTCCATTAATCATGTTGCTCTCCTTTCGGCTGCTGGATTGGGCAATACATTCCCAGCCATGCAAGTTGGGTGGAGAAGAGTTTCTCTGTGTTAATATCTGCCTCTGGCAAACAGGGCCCAGAGTGGTGGCATCATGTGGAAGGAGACTCATGGAGGGGGAAGTGTGGCCTGGTGGTGGAGGCACAGGGCAGGGCTGGCTGCTCTGGGCTCTGTGTTCATCCCTGCTGTGGCTTTGCTGCCTTACACCAAACACGAGTTTGGTCACCCCCAGGAGCTCCAGCGTGACCGGGGGCTCACAGCCACTCAACAGCCTTCCTGTGGCCTTCACACCATTCAGGCTCCTTGAGTTTGGGTGCCACCATCACTTTTGAATTAGCATCGTTCCTTGGATGTCCAGGGACAGACAAGAGCCCCTTTTGGTAGGTGCTGAACCAGGACAGTGCCTGCCATGACCTCACCATTCGGGAGACAGGAACAGATGGATGCACGGACAGGAGCACACAGGGAAGCGACAGACACGGGGCTGGCCCAGCACTCTGTGGGTGCTCTGCACACACCAGCTGTGGTCTGCTCTCAGGTAGTTTGGGTTTCATTTGGGATCTTGGGTCTATAAGGAAGAGGAACTGCAGAGCTGCACAGAGTGTGAGAGGTCCCAACGCCACTGCAGCTCCAGATGTGCAAGCCCCACACTCACAGTGGGAGCTGTCGTGGCTCCAAAAGGCTGGCTTGGAACAGCCAGTGGGATACTAAATTAAACAAGATATAATCTAACGTCCTCACGAGGCTTTAAAAAGCAAAGCTGAGATAAAAAAAGGCTTGGACATCTTCCTGACAGGTAATGCTATGGAGATGCCAGTACGGATTCTTGCACTTCAGATTGGCAATGTGTGAGTAGAAGCAAAAATAAAGTGAAAACAAATATTGTCTGCTGTTTCTTTATGTTTGGAAATTTCCAAAACTTATGGTTTTTAATTGCTTTTACCTACAGGTCTGTGATATGTTTTAAAATTCAGTACTGAAACACCCAAACCTCCCCAACAGCATAGGATTGAGTTTTGCATTTCAAAATCTGCATCAAATTTAAAAAGTAATCTATATTTTTAATAAATACAGGAAGTTTCTTTGGTATTAAGATAACTCTTATTGGAACCATGTATTTTGTGTAATTTTTCTACAAAGAAAGAGTTATTTTCACCACTAACACAACAGCTGAGATACCTATCCATAATGCCATTTGGCACCTCTATATTGTAGGATTTTACATTTTCAGAATCATATATTGATTGATTCCTTCACATTTAATTTGTCTCTCAGTTTTTCAATATTTTCGTTCCACTTCTCTGAATAGGGCACTAACACCCCATCCCATTTTCACTCACTGAACGTCCCCAAGTGAAGCCATGACTTTCCAGTCTCTGAGATCTCTAAACCAGGTTACCTCATACTGCCCAGAGGTGGGAAGTGATCTCATACGGGTAAGGGACAGAAGCAGAAACAGCTTTATAGGTGGCAAAGGAAACATTAAAAAAAATCCATTTGTGGGTACATATTCTCTCCAAACAGATGAGGCAATTAAAGGAGAAAAACTGACAACAAAGGAGAAGCAGAGTCTACTAACATTTGCTCAGTGTGAATCTTGGATTTCTCTGTGGGAGTTATTTAAATTTACACCACTGAGGGCGGCAGCAGAAGTGGCTTTCCACAGCCTGTGCCCCACATCTCCCTGTGCTGTAAATTAACCTGCTTTCCCGGTGACTTCACTGCACCAGCTCCCGGGGGCAATCACTGCCCTGACAGAACTAAGCCTTGGTGTCTGGGGCTGCTTCCCCAGCCCTGCCTCTGGACGAGGTTTTAGGAGTGATTAATTCCTCCATCGGCTCTCAGGGCTTTGCCTGGACAAACAGCCTTGTTTGCTCACGTGAGGTGGATTGCAGCCTCCGGACCCTGCAGTTTGCCTGGGGGGTGAGGGCAGGGCTGCTTTGCTGCTCGGAGAGTCTTCTTTGAGAGGTTTAAATTACAAAACTGTTCATTTTGTTTAAAGAAAGATTATGATCTCTGGAAGAAATACAGTACTGGCAGCAAGAATGCACATAGTGCTCAGAAACATTCAGGATATTGGACCTAATGGAGAAACCCTCCCAAGCCCTGCACCAGCCTCAGTGCAAGTGTTCACTTACCCAGAGCCACAGAGAATTTGGGAAATGGAAGTCTTCAAAGATAAACAATTGCCTGTGTTTAACCATCTTAATATTTGTGACGTGGCCATGTCAATGTCTTGATTTTGGCACTACCAGGGAGAGCTGTGCTGGATCACGTCCGTCTGGAGAGCGGGGGAGCCCAGGACCTGGTGGGAACCCTGGGCTTGGGCAGAGGTGACACAGTGGGTTTGGGCAGTGGGACACGGTGGGTTTGGGCAGAGGTGACACGGTGGGTTTGGGCAGTGGGACATGGTGGGTTTGGGCGGTGGGACACGGTGGGTTTGGGCAGTGGGACACGGTGGGTTTGGGCGGTGGGACACGGTGGGTTTGGGCGGTGGGACACGGTGGGTTTGGGCGGTGGGACACGGTGGGTTTGGGCAGTGGGACACGGTGGGTTTGGGCAGTGGGACACGGTGGGTTTGGGCGGTGGGACATGGTGGGTTTGGGCAGTGGGACACGGTGGGTTTGGGCGGTGGGACACGGTGGGTTTGGGCAGTGGGACACGGTGGGTTTGGGCAGTGGGACACGGTGGGTTTGGGCAGTGGGACATGGTGGGTTTGGGCGGTGGGACACGGTGGGTTTGGGCAGAGGTGACACGGTGGGTTTGGGCAGTGGGACACGGTGGGTTTGGACAGTGATGACACGGGGGATTTGGACACTGGTGACATGGGGGTTTGGGCAGTGGTGACACAGAGAGTTCAGGCAGAGGTGACACGGGGCTTTGGGCAGCAGTGACACGGTGGGCTCACCAGGAACGTCACCGTCATCCTCCCTCCAGCCTGATGAGGAGTTTGTGATACACAGAACCCAACCATGTACCAGTGCAGGGAAATGTTACAGGTTTATGAGGAGAGTGATTAAAAATGTATCAAAGAGGCTTGTAAAGCTTATGGTTCAAGTTAACTGTATGAAGTAAACAGCCTTTAAGTGTCTCCTGGGACTGTGACAGATAGTCTGTGGGTGTTACTACAACATGGTACTAGTGATTGTTCTGGCCATCCCAAACTAATCACCATCTGTGTGTATGAGCCTCTTGGGAGCTCCTGGTTGTTGGACAATCATGGTTGTTAGCATTTTTAATCAGTTTCTGTGCAGCACAGATAGAAACCGTATGCTCCAGTCTTTATTTTCGCTACTCGGGGAGAATTATTGCAGCACTAAAAAGGGGATGTGCGAGTTCCTGCTAATTTTAGAGGGTCACATTCACCTCGTGCACCCAGTCATGGTGACATTTCCCTTGGTGTTCCCTGCCCCTGCTCTGAAGTGCTATGGTAAGAATTATGCTCTTGTTTTGCTGCTGGCAAGGTGGATTGAACTGTGAGTCCTCGGCTCTGCCTGGCAGCCCCCCCCTCCTCATGGCCACGCTTCCTGCGTGACTCAAAGGCACTGACACAAATGCAGAACATTCAGGATCACGGTTGGGGAGATGGAGTTGGGGGGTTTTATTGTCCTTCGTAGTGAGAAAGAGCTGCTGAAGTAGGAAGAAGCAGAGCAGATCATTGCCTGGAGCAGGAGACTGTGAGCAGTTGAAGTTATGGGCCCTGGGAGAGTTCCCAGCTGTACTTGCCTGTCTGTTGATGCAAGAGGCACTGCAGGCAAAGATGGCTCCGGGAATGGAGGGGCAAACAGCGAGGGAAGGGATGGCTCAGATCCAGGCTCTGAGGAGCAGCGCCGATGCTAAAAGGAAAAAGCTCTTCTCTCGTTCTGTGCTGAAGTGCAGCTCATCTCGACAATTAATCCTGTAAGAATTAAGATCTGGGGGCTGGCTCCGCGCTCCGCAGCCGTTTGACATCTGTGCGCAGTGGCTGGAGAGCAGAACCGGCTCTTCTCCACCAGCCCGGCCCCAAAGTGCTGAGCTGTCAAACCTGGCACCAGCTCTCGTGCCCCCTTTCCCCATCTCCTGCCCCCAGCCCCAGACTCAGCTCTAAGGACTGAACAAAGGGCAGGCTGGGAATGTGAGGAGAGAAGGCACTGATGGTACACGGGAGGTGAGGGGGAGAACAGAGGAATAGCGAGCAGGCTGAATTCCCTCCTGTTCCAAACAAGCTGGAGTTCTTGTCTTAAATGAAATGTCTTCTGTGTTTTTATTATCCAATGTTGCCATCAGCTTCCTGGAGCTCTGCTCTGCTTTTCATTTTTAAAGGACTTGATTCAGGCTTCCTATTAATTTTTCTGGAGCCGTGAAGTGTGAGGCTGAGGGGCGATGTGCTGCTGCTGCTGCTGGGTTTATCAGCTGGGGCTGCTGTGTCCCTCGAGCTGTGGGACCAGGAACAGGTTTTGAATAAGGATTTGAATGAATAAAGCAAATTTCTGGTGCACAGTCAGGTGGCCTGTTTGACTGGAAGGTTAGTCCTTCTCTGCACTGTTTGGATGGTGGGGTCTCATCTATCTATTCCTGTTGATGTGATCAGACAGTTTGTTCTCTGGAGTTCCATCCATGGATTGTGTCAAGTCTAACCATGATTTCGTGGTGGGTACCATGCCTACACTGTGGAGAGGTACTCTGTGTCTTCCCATCCTTCCTCCTGGTGCTCATGTCTCCCTGGAAACTGTATTCTGGTGCTGACAGACCCAATCAACAAGTAATTTCTGTTTATCTGTTGTCAAAAGGGACAGTTGTATGCCATAAGGTGTATATTGATTATCTGATTTAAACTACAAATGTTTCCCCGTAAACTGTGCTGTGCCCCCAGTCTGTCTCAGAGCGCTGGTAACTCTTCCATGTGTAGCAGCATGGGGTTCACACCAGTTCAGGACTGGTTTGTAATTGGTGTCCTCCAGCCTGGCCTCCTGAGGGGGGGTGGAATTGTCAAATGTTACAGAGTCCATTTAGGGTCTGAGAGCTGCTGTCAGGCAGGGACTGTCACTGCAAAAATTCTGCAGTTGCATTTACACCAACCTGTGAATTCCTTCTGGAAGGGGCAGAATACTGAGAATTCTGAGAGTTAATGGCCCAAGTGGGTTATAGGATCCATAATCACCGACGCTGTCTCTCCTCAATGCATGTGTCTTCATCTGTCAGCTTTGAGGATCATCATGGGCCTGTGTGAAATGAAAAAAACTGTTTAACTGCTTCATATTAACTAACATATTAGAGCCCTCCTGACATTATCGTTGTTAATTCAAACAAAACTTGCTCCCGCTGCTGGTAACCCGAGTGTGCTTCCAAACACATCCCTGCTCAGAGAGCAGGAGGAGGTCACTCACTGTGGGACCTGGGCTGCAGACACGCTTCTCCTGGAAACCATCAGAGCCCAGGCCTGGTGACTCTCACAGTGCAGAGCACAGTGCAGCTTCTTAGAAAATTAAAACTGGTTTTTGAGGAAATTGGCTCAGTCTGGCAGCTTGTTTCCTTTATTTTGGCCTTGCAGTTGGAACAGGTTTGCCTCCACCCAGAGGGGAAGGAGAAGACTCAGACTGTGAGAGGGACAGACCCCAGTGGGGAAGGACCAGGTTTAAAGGTGTGAAGGGCTCCTTGGCATGGCTGGGGGAGCAGTAAATGCTCAAGAAATACTCAGTAAATACTCGGTAAATACTCACTGCTCTGCATTCCTTTCAGACCTGCAGGTCCCAGATGAGCCTCTCCCTGTCTTGTACAGGCCACTTTGGAAGTGCAGGCAGTAAGGATTGGTCTGTACTAGCAGATGAGAGAGTACCTGGTTCCCAGGCGCTGCAATAATTGCACAAGGTGCTAGGACAATCTTTCCGCTGTGTCCCCCACACCCCTTGCAGGACCCAGGAGACCTTTCCAGGGGTGGTTCTCAGTGCTCTGTGTGCTCACCCCCCCTGCCAGGGGCCTTTCTTAGGGACCTTTCATTGATTTGCACAGGAAGAAGTGTCTGCTCATCCCTCCCACCTCATGCACTTCTCCTGTGTGTGCTGGGCTGGGCTGGCTTTGCAGAGGCCTCTCTGCAGAGCCCTGGAGGGTTCCTGGGGCTCCGCAGTGAAAACTGCTGGAGTCGGTGTAAGGGAGTGGGACCTGACCTGCCACTCTTTGGCTTTGGGGTAAATTCTGCTTTCCAAGGTCAGACCAGGTGCAATGGTTGGTGAAACATGGAAACGACCTGCTCTGAGTGGCTGAGGGGAACCATTTAACCTGCATGGAATTTCGTTCATGGTATTTTTATCTCTTTACTCCTTTTCCTAGGATTATGTCCTCAAAGGGGCAGGCCTGATTTGTCTGTCAATATTGAGGCAAAATCAAAAAGACTTTTTGTCTGAATTAGGACCCATAAAGTAGGTCCAAACATAACCAGGCATATCCAGGTTGTCTGTAGCTACACATAAAAGACTAAATTTGTAGTGCTGGGTGTCAGGCCTATATCACTCAAGGAGGAATTTATTCTACCCGGTACTTCTTCCAATTAAGCACTGGTGGATGCTCGGCTGCGACAGGTACTGATAAATGGATGTGGCAGGATCGACTGTGAATGTTTTGGCAGCAGCCCTCCTTCAGGTAGCTATTAACTTTATTTTTTAATATGAAATTCAGGCACTAAATCCAAGAGAAAAAAAAAAGCATACATAATGTAGGTTAATTAAAATGCCTGTAAATGAACAGGTGACAGGTGCCAAGCCCCATGACAACCACAACTGGAGAAATGAAAGTGCAACAGACTATTAGGATTCCTGTGTTAATCAGGTAATAGTAACTTGGGTAATTACAAAATCATATGAAATCTTTTTTAAATCCCAAACCTCATTTATAGCCTTTTGGAGATAAAATATAAAATGTAGAGTTTTAATCCAAAAGGACTTTCTCTTCTCTGGAGCCCTCAATCTCAGATTTCTTCCATGGCTGACACAATTAAGAGTTGGATTTTTTTTCTCTCCCCTCTCTTCAATTTTATTTTAATTAAGAAATATTAAGTTAAAAGCCACCGAAGAGTTTGAGTTTCTCTCTCTCTAGCAGGTATTTGGTAGTCACTTAGGTGTCCCAAGGCCTTTTTCTGTGTATCAGGTGGAACCTGTCATGTGCATCTCTTGGCTCTTAGAGGTGGAATTTATTTTCGTGCTGAGCAGCAGCACAGGGCACGTGTGAGATGAACCTGGAACAGACTGGAAGCTGCTCTGCCTTCCCAGGAGCAAATTATTTTCAGATAAGTAAGAGGACTTCTGATTAAAATCCTTTTTTCTGTGAATACGAGCCCAAGCAGTGATCCAATTTCATACCTGATATGCAAACTCAGACACCACCCCATTGCTGCAGCCTTTCCCAGACTGAAAAGCCCATCCAGATATGGTTCCCAAGTAAACACATCGAACCCTCCTGAGGAGATGCTCACAGACATTCCTTCTCTGCTTCTGGAGTTTCACTGTATAACTAGGGTCTTGATCCCAAGCAGAAAGTTTGGCAGAGGCATTAAGTGACTTGCCCAAGATCATTAATACAAATCAGTAGGAAAATGGAACCTTCCAGACTTGTGCCATAATTACCAAGGCACACGCCTCTCTCTGGATCTGTCAAAGAAGTGAAAATAGATACAAAAAGTTGTCTGTAATTAGAGCTAGGAGCTGGTGCCTTTGCTGAGAACCTGCACCAGGGTTCACTCACTCTGTGAAGGACCTCAGAGGCTGATTCAGACTCTGGCATATAAAGATCTTTCTTGGATTTTTTTTTTTTTTTTCCTTAAATCCAGATATCAAAAATGAAAAACACTGGTTTTCATCCTTGTCCCTGCAATAGAATTTATTACCCCTGGGCTATAGACAGCCAGACAAATAGAAACAGATTTCTTTCTTTCTTTCTTTCTTTGACTTGGAAGATGAGAATGTGTTTTGTACATTCCTACATTGCAGCCAAAATAAAGGTCTTTATCTTCAAGGAAATCAGTGGTTTGGTTCTTGGTAATACCCCACTAACCCAGACAGTGACAAATTTCCCAGCTTTCCCCACCATACCAGGAACATGATGACATTCAACTCCCATCAAGAGGAACAAGGGGACCTTCCCCCCCTTTCTCTTTTCTGATCAACACTGTTTATAAATTAAACAAAGAAAAGGATGGAGCTTTATTTTAGGAAGCTTTTGGACCACAAGTTGTGTAGTTGTGTTTTGGATTAAAGGTCAGGATGGGAAATCTGCCAAGGTTTCCCCTCCCCACTGCTACTAATTGTCACTGCTCCAATGGGAAAAAAATAAATAACACTGGATTAAGGGAAAAAAATAAACCCAGTAAGAATAATAAGGAGAAAACGGAAATCAGGCTTCATCCAGTGCTTGAGATATGCCCTGCATAGAGGCTATTGAATTCTGCCCACCTCTGTGCCAGCCTCCCCTGGGCATGGGGGACAGTGCTTATTTTGTTTGGGGGTTTTTCCCTCCCTCCCATCCTCTGCCTCCTTCAGTGTTTTTATTCAGGCACAGCAAGCACCAAAGTGAGCGCTGACAAGCTTTGGCACACTTAAAAAAAAATAAATAAAAGAGGAAAAAATAAAAAAGGAGAAAAAAATTGCTGCCCCTCTCCCCAAGCCACCCATTCTGTCGCCAGAGCCCTGCATTTTGCAACATAAAAGCATAATCAAAAGAAATCACGCTTGGACTCAGTCAGGGACAGGGCAGAATAGTCCATTTAGCTTTATGCTAAAAAAGAAAATAATTGGACCAAAATTTGTTTGAAATAGGAGCAGGAAACAGTTTGTTTGCAATCTATTTCCTCTGGAAAACAGCAAACCCTATTAAACCCTCTTTGGGAGCTATTTATTTTGGAAACAAGTTCAACATTCTGCAGGCAGCACACGCAGGCAGAAAAAGTTGTAGTGGAGTGTAATCTTTGGAGGAAATGTCCATGTTTATCTGCACCGTAGTTCCAGCCAGCTCCCAGAAAAACAAGCTTTCCACAGCTTTAGTGCTGGGCTTGGCTGCTTGTAGCCCACAGCCCCAGAGTGATAAGCCCTGTAGGAAGCACAGCTGGGAGGCAGGAAGACCAGCAGAGCCAAAGGGTTCTTCTGCTCTTCTCCAAAGGGATGTTCCCTCTGTGTTTGCTCTCCTGCTCTTCTCCCATCACCACCCTGCAAACCCCAAACCTCATCATATCACGGTGTTCTCATTCCTGGGGGTTTTCCCCTGTGACATCCACCCATGTGCCAGAACCAGGGAGAGACACTGGGCACCTGGGCATGGCAGAGACACCAACACTCCCAGGCTGTGGAGGCTGCTGCTGGTGGCTTTCACCTCTTTTCCATGGTCAAAACACGGTAGAATCCTCGAGTGAACAGTTACAATGAGTAATTCCCAGCTGGCATGTTGTGATTGAGCACTTTGGGGAGTATTTGAAGGATGAGGTGCACCAGTTCAAACCTTGCTGCTGGTTTGCAGTGGGACAGGACCTCCCAGCAAATCCTCTGATCTTCTGTCTCCTAATGCCACTGTCAGTGCCGGACACAGAGAAATTCCTCACTGGACTCTTGTGTTTCTTCATGTAGGAGGGTTAAATCAAAACCCCCCAGTGCTGGCCTCAAATTCATCCTCTGTGTTGTGATTCCAGGTAGTCCATGGTACCTGTCAGTTTGGCTCCATGTCTGGTGTCAGTTGTGGTTGTTTTCCCCAGACAGGGGTGGGTTCCAAGGCCTTTCCCAGCTCTGGGCATCCCATTATCCCAGAGGTAACAGCCACAGCCTTGCACAGCCTAATGTGCCCTTTGTGTCCTCATGCCTGGGACATGCAGGGACTTCTGCTGCTGCCTCTGCCTCTGCTGGGAGGTGTGGGGTGTATCCTACATCCAAGGCAGCGAGAAGGCCTCTGCCAGGCCCTGCCACTTCCCGAGAGCTGAGCTTTTCCTCCAAGCTGGAACCACGTCCTCCCCAGTTTCGTCTTATCTGTCATGATAAGATTAACCCAGTTATGTAGGTATTTGCATTCCTCTGAGCCACCTACTCCTGTCCCCACTTCCCCTGATCTCCCTCCTTCTCTGCATTAATTTCTCTTTATGTTTAACCTTTAGATTTTGGAGAAAAGCGTATAACGGGTCTCAGCAGGATATCATCTGATTTCTACTCACAAGAGAGGGTCTTAAGTTTCCCCACAAAGTGGCTGTGATTTATGAGCTGTTTCTCACTTAGGGGGTTAAGTGTTATCTCTCAGCCCAAATGTCCTGTATTAGCAATAGAGCTGATTACCACTGTTTGTATCAGTCATTGGGATCCTTAAATAAAATGGAGAGCAGCTTGTTGGAAATCCTCATTTCACTGAAAAGCATGGTTTAACTTTAATAGGGTTTGCATATATATCGTAAATCAGCTTGGAAAAAGGAGGGCATATTTTTTTTTCTCCATCTGATTGTTTTACGCATTTCAACAGTGTGTAAAAACACAGCCTGTCATTGTTAATTTTAACCAAAGGGAATTACTTCTCAAAAGGCTGCAGTCGTGATTAAATGGAAAAGGTGATCAGTAGTGTAAATTTGGAGCTGATTAAATGCCGTCAGCTCAGATTCCTCATGCAGAAGAGATACAGGGATTAGGCTGGTTGCTTTCACCACCTAGATAACCTGAGTGCTTAAGCACACCTCTTGCAGGGAACTTCTGGAACTCTGGGTTTGTGTGCTAGCACAGGGCAGACCTGAACCCTGCAGTCCATGCATTGAGCTGATCCCCCTTTCCCATCCTACAGAAATTGGGTCTGTCCTACTCCCATGAGACTGGGATGGCGGTAACAAACTTTATAGGCTTTGTGTGTATCCTTAGAGAGTGTGGGGTCTTCCCAAAGTGCAAGGTGGGTTTTGTAGGAGTTTGGAACGCACTGTTCTTCCTGCTAGAAAGAGTATTTCTTCTGGTAGAGTCTTAGGAATATGAGTGGAAGTTACCAGGCAGGACCATTCCTGATTCCACTGTTACCTCACCTGCAGAGTTGCCACAGCTTTCAGCTTTTCTATAGATGAGCACTTCTGCCTCCACCGAGGGTAAGGAAGGGAGCACTGCAGAATGCAGGAAAGGGACCCGGTTCCTGTGCTCATGAGCAGTTCAGAGAATCCTCGAATGGTTTGGGTTAGAAGGGACCTTAAAGATCATCCAGTTCCACCTCCCTGCGATGGGCAGGGACACCTTGCACTAGACCAGGCTGCCAGCTGGCTTTGCATCCTTCTTTCTGGTCAGAGTAGGGTGGAATTTGCAACCTCAGGCAAGTGAGCTGTTCAAACACTTCTCCCACTGTTAGGGATCACTGTCACCTGTGGCACGTGACATCTCCCTCTCTAGACTGGACACAGTGAGGTAGGCAGGGGTTTAATCATATGGAAATGGCAGGTATTTTAAGGATTTATTTAGCATCAGATCCCAAAAACCTTTGGGGCACTACACTGGGCCATAACACTTGGTGGTTCTTTACAGACATCACAGTCCTCACAGACAGCCAGAGGTCTGTGCTTGCTGCAAGGAGTGTGCACGCCGTGGGGAGGGAATTGGGTTGCCTTGGGGCTGTACAGTGCTGGATGTGCTGGACAGGGCTGCACAATGATCCTGCAAATCTGACCTCACACCGAGAGCTCCACGGTGAGGTCTGTGTTGCTCCTAAGCAGCTGCAGGGAGAAGGTGGTGAGGGAACAACATCACAAGTCTGAGGGAGAATGACCAGAAGAGAAAGGTGCTCTACATTTGCAAGTATTGCAGTGCATACAGAAGTATTTCTCACACTTACTGCAGCTTATTCATAATTTAAATTTTAAATAATACACTATTTTTCCAACACTATGGACCATAGATTTCACATCCTTACATGTGATAAGGGAATATGGGCAGAGGTCTAGTTCCTGAGCTCCAAATCCCTCCTGATTAAAAGCCTTCTGTGGTTACTTTGGTGCTTTTCTCACAGCACTCAGCAGTTAACCAAAGACAAGAATTTCACCCTGGGTTTTTTTTTCCTGGGTACATATTGTCAGATACTGGCAAGCTGATAGGCTTTTATTTTATGCATAACTAAAGAAGTAGCAGTAGTATGAAGGGAGCTGGGGTAGAGCTGATATCTAGAGTAGAACTTACTTTAATTGAAAAGCAGTTCTATTCAACTTTTTTTCCCTTCTCTTCTTATAAGAAGGGGGGAGAAAGAATTGTTTTCAAGCATTATTAAGCTTTTTTTTTTCCTCCCAGAAGCTAAGAAAGCCATCTGTGAAAACCTGTTTGCATGTTTGTTTTCTACAATAAAATGCAAAATACTTCTTCCTGTTAGCGGATTATGCCATATGTCACTCCCAGTAACAAAACCAGCATGTTTATTAATGAACCCAATCACAGGCAAGGATTTAGAAAGATTTAAAGGAACTGAATTTTTAGTTCAATATTTTAGTGTAGAAAAACTTCTGGTCTGTTGTTCATGTTGTACTTGGAAAACTCAGGCTTTGTTTCTTGTATGAATTTGCTAAATTGGCAATGGAAAGAGAGCAGGAGGAAACTCTCTGGGAAAAGAAATCACACTGCGATCCCTGTGTTCTGCATGCGTGAACCCCCAGCTGATTGTGATCAGCAGTTTATATGTGATTAATATTTAATTTGATTGGTATAGTATTTTCTCCAGATAAGCTAATTAAGTAACTTGATGGAAAGGACACCCTTGTGCATTAATGTAGCAGCGTTTTGGTTTCTGTAGGGCAGACTAAACCTTCCTGAGTTACAGATGAGATGGAGTCAGCTTCCTCAACTCTGTAGTGGAGAGACCTGAACTCCATGGCTTTGGTTTTCTCTCCCCTGACTGCCTGAGAGCTGGGCTCACACGACTGCCACTGTGCTGGGGACTATTTCATACATGATGAGGGTTGTTGTGATAGAAGGAAAGGTAACCAGACATGATCTGTTTGCCCCTTCGCATGGCAGGAGACTGAATCTGCTTACATTCCTGGGAGCTTTTGACTTCTCAAATAGACAAGGTCTCTTATCAAAAGGGTTCAAAGCTCGGGCCTCAGCACACCAATCAATACTTGCTTTATCTTTAAACTCTAATACTGCCCTCATTGATTTAGATCTTCTTGTTGTAGAGCTCAGCTCAGGCTGATAATGCTGCTGGGAGGCAGATGGAGCATTTCAGCTCAGGCTGGGATTTCTCACGTGGTTCCACCCAAGACCAGGCAGCATTCACCAACTGGGATTTTAGGTTGCTTTGTGAGGATGTTTTACCCCTTCTTCTAAGTTCACAGTGAATTTACAATGCTTTTTATATGTGTTTTTTGGAATATTCCATCACCTTCCAAAAACCTAAAATAAGCAATAACAGTCTGATTTTTCACATGTGCTTCCAGGGTAGCCACAGGCGAAGGGTGAATGCCAGGTCTGTTCTCTGGCAGCAGAACACTGCTGGAAATGGATCCATTGGTTCCATAGGCAGAATACATTTCTCAGTGCTGAAGTTCTTGCACTGAGACCTGGCTGGCCACTTATGAGGGGGATAATTGGGTTAGCATCTTCAAAATTTATGTCTTAAGGCAGGAAAAGGTGTTCATTAGCTCGGTAGATGTATTTACTAATGCAATCATGAAACAGCTTCCTTAGTGTACTTTGTGAAGACCAGAGGAAAGAAATTCCTCTTAACATTCCTCCAACTTTCTTACATCTAATGAAAGGCTTCGTAATTTAGTGCCTTTCTCAAAAGCATAATTCATCATGGAAGAAAACTGAAAAATAAAAGTGACCTTTTTGAAAGGTCGGTTCATGTTTATGCGTCAGAAACAGTCATGAGTACAGGTTTGGAGCAAGACAAGGCTGTCCTAAAATAGCATTCCATTAATCGTTTAATCAGCCCATGCTTGTTACAGATTTGACATATTCTGTAGACAAATCAGGTCAGAGGTAACAAGTGATTCAAAGGAACAGATAAAAACCCTACTGAACTGTGGAAAACATTCTTCTTACAAGAAAAAATCTGAAACCGAAGCAAACACCTTCAATCTGGAAAATTAATAACCTGACGAGCTTTCACAGGCACCCTAAAGGCCCAAGATTCCTGGATTCCCACCCATCTGCTTAAGCTTCTCCAAGAAATATGTCAGCTTTTGTTTTGCTGCCTTTATTTTTCTCCTTTTTCTTTGTTAGCATGTGCCTGTTGTGGAAGCGATCTTTGCTCCCTGTTAGCCTGCAGGATATCAGTCAGACCCTGTATGCCACCCCAGAAATGCTCCCTCAGGGAAGGGCCCTGGTGGCTGTGGCAGCCTCCCTGCACCCAGCAGGAACGGTTAAAGCTCTGTGTTACAGCCTCTCTGGAGCATCCTCCTCGCTTTGGGAGCATGAGCAGAATGCACAGGGTTGGGTGTAGGCCAGGGCAGCATCAGAGGGGCTGCCTGGGCTGTTGGACATGTTGACATGGTGATTTCAGGAGACAAGCCCTGAGGACAGTGTCTGTGGGTTAGGGAGATCTGAGAGGAGGAATGGTTGTGTAGGATTTTATTCATGCATTGTTTCCAGCAGTAGGGAAGCGTCCACATCTCTGCTCTTTGCCTAAACGCCCACCAGCTGATTCCTCTCCCCTGCGTCCCAGCCCTGGCCGAGCTCTCCCCTCTCAGCTTTGCCTCCAAATGCCTCTGCTGCACCCCTGTGATTTCTGTTCCAGGCACCTGAACTTTGTCAGCTCTCCAGTTTAGTTTCCCGAATGAGAAGCGAGCTGGCAGCCCGAGGTGCAGCTGAGGAACAGGCAGTTCCTAAGGGCTGTGGTTGAAATGGGGAACGTGCACAGTCATTTCTCTTGACCATCAGCGCCGAGTGATGGTGGCACAGAGCAGGAAGCCTTTTGCTTCTCGTGCATGGCAAAGCAGTGTTGTTATTCTGGCTGCATAGCTTGGCTTGTTATTGAGCACATGCTTTGCAGATTAGCCTGTTTGTATAGCCAATCGAACATGTGCTCCATTAAAAATTAAAACATCCTGTTTTAAGGATGGAGCAGGAGACATCAGCTGCCACTGTGTAGCAGACATGGAAAGCCCCCAGAGCCCATTACCATAGGTTACAGCAAATGTTAATCAGTGCCAATGCAGTTAAATAATGCAGTTCGTGCAGATGGCAGCTACTACATCTACTCACAGATGTGTCCTCGAGTCCCTGAGGTTGCTGTATCACAGGAGTTGTCGGGAACAGTCAGATCCGATGCTGACTGTAGGTATCACCTTTGTGTTTATGCCACAGATACCAGCCAGAGGAAAGGCAGCCATGCCTAGGACTGAGGAACGAGGTCAGAAACACCCCAGAAGGTAGCATGAGGCTGGACCTGAACTTAAATAAAACTATAAGGAAATCTGTGCCCTTCACAAGTCCTCTTTTTTTTTTGCCAGGCGTGTTTACCTTCTGCACATACAAATCAGTGTCTTACCATCATTAATGACCTGGATCCACAGCTCAGCTTTTGAACTGGGGATATTTGTGATCACTGCATATCATTATAGCCACTCCATGTGTACAGGAGGGCAGAGAAGAGGTTCTCAGCCTGCACCAGTCAGACTTTATTTGGGATTTTTGTACCCTTTCCCATCTCTGCAGAACCAATTCTGCAGCTGGAGCCCTGTTCACAGCAGTCTCTAGGTCACATATAGTACAGGTGTTCTCTGCCAGCTTGCCATATTGTCCTACCTCAGGAGGAGTAATTTATTTACCTTTTCAGCTGTTTATGCTCAGGATGTGTGTTTATGAAAAGGAGTGTGCAAATCTATCTGACATGCAAGAGTTTGCAGATGAAAGTTGTGCTGTAATATAAATATTGTTTCTAAGAGGTGTCATGCTGTTCAGTAGGTACTAAGAGGAAAAAACATTGCAAGTCAAGAAGCTAAAAAGCGTTTCTTTTTCATTTTTCACATCTCAGGGCACCCTTCATCATCTATTTATATTTCAGGTCCGTGTCACCGGTGAATGTTCTTTATCCCAAATCTGGGAATTTCTTTTAAAAAAGCTTGTCTCCTTTTTTAAAAAAGGTTCTGTCTGTACATCTTGTGTTCTGGTGGAATAGCTTGAAAAATGAAAAATTTTAATCAGTAAACACTTGGCTTTTTCTCAGCTTTTGCTTAATTCACTGAGGACATGATCATTAGAGATCAGTGTTCTAAAGCACGTAGATCCAAGGTTTCCTCGTTTCCTGGTGACTTCACCATTACTCTGAGTGCAGGTGTCGTGTCTGCAGCACCCAGCATTTGGTTCTCTTTGTTGCAATGGCTCCATTTGTGTTTTCTGTGGAAGATGAGCTCCAAACCAGCCATCTGCAGTGAGCCTCAGTGAGGACATTCGCTTGTTACAACTGTGATTTCTTGAACCTGCCATAGGATTGTCACACTCCACCCATCCCATCCCACTGGATGGCACACCAAGCCCGCATCCCATCGCTTGCACAGAGCTATTGGCAGGGTTGGGAATTGCACAAGTGCAAGGAGATTGGTAGAGAGATCTGAGAGCATAATACATTTTGGTTATTTAAATTTAATTCTCAAGGCTATAAAATGGGACTTGGGACTCAGGGGACTCATTTTTGCCTCAGTAGTTTCATCTTTTAACCATTAATTGTCAGCTAGGCAGTGTGGGATGAGCGTTCTGCTGTGACCATGCTTCTGTCAATTAATAATGGAACGTATCCAAAGTTTATCTGTAGCAATCATTCATACCATCTGGCAATACAAATTAGATGATTTTGAAGGCAGTCTACAAACAGGCATGTTGTTCTAGGGACTGCCATAATTATATCTATCAAATAGAGAGAGAAAAAATGTATTTAATGCATTTTTAAATAGCGTATTGAGATCAATATCCCCTGAGAGCGAGCTGGTTCCCAGAGAACAGGGGCAGCAGCACATTTTCGTAGCCTTCCCGTGCGTGTGTGTCAGCAATGCTCCCAATGAGAACCAGCCATTTTGGGGAACGAGCAGGGGATTATTTTTCTTGCCCATTCTGGCCCTGGCCTCATTCCCAAGCCTGACAACAGCGGTGCCAATTAGTGACAGACTGGGGACTGGCCAGAGACGAAGCACTCATAGGACAGACAGAAATGTTTTAAATGAGCTGCTGGATCAAAGGGAAGGGAAGGAGCCGTTTGGGCAGCAGGCAGCAGTCCCACGTTACTCTGCAATGTTTGCAGCCTGCTGGATGCAGTTGAGCTCCCGGCCTGGCCCGTCCTCCCCCACACGCACAGGTGTGATAGAGCCACACTTGTTTTTCCTACAATCATGGAGTGTTCCGAGTTGGAAGGGACCCACAGGAATATCGAGTCCAGCTGCTGGCCGCTGTTTTCCGCCCAGGCAGAGCTGCCAGGGCAGTCCTGTGGCCGTGGCAGCTCGGGCTCCTTCCCTGCTCCGCGCAGGGCTGAGCCCCCACGGCCCCGAACACCCACAGGGATTGCTGCTGCTGCTGCTGTGGGGATGGCTTTTACAGCTCCTCGCCCCAAACTGCCTCTGTGTGGGGAGTCCATGCAGAGATGTGTCTGCAGCTCCCAGCCCAGGCTGCGTGTCTCCCTCAGGAGGTTTCTCCCTCGCAGAGGGACCGTGGTGTCTCCTCCTGGGCAGTGGCCACCGGTGACCCTGCCCTGGGCCTGGCTAAGGTCAATCACCTGCCAGACTCAGCCGTGCTGGTCTCTCCAGCTCATTGCCACTCAGATGTAACATCAAAGACCTGGAAGTGAAAGAAATGTGAAATATAGTTTATTCTCGTAATTATAGATGAGGAGTTGTAACTGCATCTGTGCACTTCTCAGTAAAGCAGCTGTTCTGCCCTTAGAAGGATATTTATAGGCTATTGAAGGTAAACAATCCTGGCTTATTTCATATTGCAACTACATTTGCACTGAGTTTAGCTGCAATTCGATAAAACGAGCTGCTGACATGTCAGCTTTACTGATACAAGATAGTTTTTCCTTGCTATTTCTGCTAAATAATCTCGCCTAGTTTTCAGATGAACTGTTTTGATATTAGTAAGTTCTTTTGAGTTTCAGTTGAGGAGTGAATTGGTATAATATGCAAACCCATCCTCAATCTCTGAGTCATCAGCTTACAGCCTTCCTCATACAGTTGGAGGTGACTATTTAATTTTGGGGGTTTTCTCCTCTCTCAGTACTTATTCCCTGCCAATTTTCAATGCTCTGTAAATGGTTCAACATCAGAATTTTGCTGTGTGTGATGAATTTCAGTGTTTAAAGCTCATAGGGCATTTGCAGCAGTTTAGTCAGTAGTAGATGGGCTATCCCAGTCTTTCACTGGTGTTTTGCTGCTGTTCTCCCAAGTGTGTGGTTAACTATGATGGCATTCAGCTGGTAGACCAGCCTGTATCACAGGATGTATAAAGTAATGTTTAGGTCCACTTTAAAATTAATTTTAGTGCTTCTTATCTGATGTGAACTGAGAGCAGTATTTCTGAAGCAGTTTTTTTACCTGATGAAAACCTATGGCAATTGGAAATTTATCTTGGATTTAACATGCACAGTGGCTGAAGAAGTGTAAACTGGACACAATGCAGTGGGTGAGTGCAGGAATGACTAAAACTGCTCAGGAGCTGCTGTTGCTGCCCAGCTTGGATCTCAGGGAAAGGTTCTTCCCCCAGAGGGTGCTGGGCACTGCCCAGGCTCCCCAGGGAATGGGCACGGCCCCGAGGCTGCCAGAGCTCCAGGAGCGTTGGGACAGCGCTGCCAGGGATGCCCAGGGTGGGGTTGTTGGGGTGTCTGTGCAGGGCCAGGGGCTGGGCTGGGTGATCCCTGGGGGTCCCTTCCAGCGCAGGAAATTCTGTGATTTTGTGATCCTGTGGTGCTGTGGCTCTGTCACGCTGTGCTGGGTGAGATGTGCTGAGCTGTGGCTGCAGCCCTGCCCCAGGGAGCTGCTGAGCCCAGCACTGACCCGGAGCACCCGGTGAGAAAGCTGCAGTATCCCTGGCAAAGGTATTTTAGAAAAACCTGGGAACAGAGCAGCTGAACAGATTTAACTTCTCTCCCTCTACAATGTGCAGGTGCCTGTTCTATTTAGGGCCCTGATCCAGTATCACTGAAGTCAATTATAACCTCTTTGCTGGTTTCTATCAGCCGTGAATGAGCACTGAAATCGTATGAAACGTTCATTGTTGTGTGCTCAGCCTCATTTCTGAGGAGGTGGAGTCGCTCCATGATTCTACGTATGAGTGGTAAATGCTTCCTATGTCTCCACTGGTGTCAGCCTTCACGCCTCACCATGTGTTTTACAACCAGGAACAAAAGCAGGCTGGAAATGGGCCCTGTATTAGGCTTGTTTGTGCTGATGTTCATCACATGCCTTTTGGGAGGGGCTTTCATGGCTTCTTGGAGTTGGGGATTTAAAAGAAAACCAAACTGGTGTGGTGGAAAGCATTCCCTTCACTTGGTTCCCCTTAAGCAGGGTAGTTAGTCTACATCTGTTTCTGCTTCCTATTTCCTGAAAAAATACATATAAAATCAGGAATTTCGGTTTGCCAGTAGCACTTCTGCGGCCCTGAAAGTGTGATATTAAGCAACTTAATTTTATTAAGTCAAGCCTAATGTGACCTAGCTTGCTGCTAAGAAAAGACAATAGTAATAATTCAGAGATGTCACTGCAAAGCTCAGTATTTTTTTAAAAACTTTCTTTTCCTTCAATTAGTTTAAAAATAAAAGCACATAATTATGTAATATATAATATATAAAAACTTATGTCTGGGTGTACATGTTTGCATGCATTTTATACATAAAATTTTATTTATTTAATTGGATTTTTTTTTTTCATTTATATATATATATATATATAAAAATATATATATATGCAAATGCAGTCTTTACATGGGTGGACACTGGAACATGCAGTGCCAGGAGCCTGTCAGTGTACTAGTTAGTGGTTTAAATTCACATCTCAAAACAAACTCCCTGTGTACAGCATGGAACCTCCCAGGTGTGTGTTGGTCACCAAAAGAGAGAGCTTCGCAAGTGACACTTCTGCCTGAAGAATGTAGAATGCTCTTCTGTTCAGATGTGTTTTAAGCACCATTTACAAGCTTTGAGATACAATCAAATGACAAAAAATCTTTCTCCTGGTAGAAAGGCTGATTCTCAAATAATCTGTATTAGAGAGTTTCGGAGTTTAATTAAAAACTGGTCAAAACTTAGGCAAGGATTTCAGGATTTTGCTCTTCATTGGAATGTACACAGCAAAAGCATACATTCAAAAATTACATTGCACTGGGAATTCACAGCGACAAGGTGACTTGTCAGGGATGATGGATTCCTTAAAATCCCTCCTATTCTTTCATCAGCAAAATAGCTCTTAAGTTTTTAAGGTATTCATCTGCTCTGTGCCTGGCACTGCTGTGCTAATAGGTGCAAAGGTTTAACTGTTTTCCACTCTTCAAGCATTGCTGTCTTATCTTCAGAGCTAACTCGGTGTATCTGAAGTCCTGGAAAGCAGGTGATTGATCAAGGAATTTAGGAAACAGCTCCCTTGATAAAGCCAGGGAGGATATTTCCTAAGAGGGGCAGTGGGAGAGAGGAAAGCACGAAACTTACTTAACAAGCAAGGCTTGGGTTGGGTAATCTGCATAATACATCCAGTGGCATTAAGTCTGTCATCTCTGCATTGCACCCCTGGTTCGGGTTCTGCACAAGCTGTCTTTCACTGTCGGTTCTAATAAAGAGCCATGGTCAGCTCCAATTCCCTGGGAGCACAGAGTTATGTTTTGTGAACTACATGTGCCTGAGGCCTCTCATGCATGATTTAAACTGCTTTGTAAATGTCAATAGGTGGAAAAGCATTAGATCCCTTGTAGATTTCTCCAAATCCTCAAAGATGTGTACACCATGTATAAACCATGCTACAGTTTCAAGGCCACTGCAATCTCTACACTCGCCTAACTGGGGGTTTAAGGTATTGCCAGGAGCAAGATATCGGTGTATACATGATTTGATCCAGCTGGCCAATGAGACCCTTTATTAAGAAAACCTTTGCTCCCATGGAAAGCCCCTTGTGATATTAAGTAGGCACACAGCATAAATGTTGAATGTCCTTCAAACTTTGTTGCTTTATGCTGTCTTTAAAAAAAATAGAACAACATGCATCTCTGCTTTGTCTGTGGAGCCTGCCTCTAAATGGAGGACACGGGGAAGCTCACATTTCCCTGCACCTTGGGGCAGAGGTGGAAATAGGACTTTGTAGGTTATGAAAGATTTCAGCTTTTAATTAGGAGTGTGCTGTCTGTTGGCAGAAACCACTGAGTATCTGAAATAAATAAGGATCTGTTGCTAATGAGAAACGGTGGGGTCTCAGAAGGCTCTGGGGACTGGCAATGTAGGTCAGTGGTTTGCAGCCGTCACCATCTGATGCCGTCCTGACCTGCGTGGAAGGAGCCCACTGGGGGCCAGCCCCATTCCCAGCAGGGCCCAGCAGAGCTCAGGACAGGCCTGGCAGAGACTGAGCTTTGCCAGGACTCTGGGGGCAGGACTGGCTGCCCAGCCCAGGCACAGCTCCTGCAGCTCGGGCTCGGCACGTGCTGGGGACAGGGGGAGGACATTGCTGGGTTTGCTGACACGAGGAGGGGGCAGCTGCCAGGGTTGTCACTGAGGACCATCTCATCAGTGCTAAATTAGCTGAGAAAAACACACTGATTAAAGAATCCAGCTCTTAGTGAAATCCATCACTGTGGCCAAGGGTGAGCATGACACTTGGGTACCAATAAATCGCTACTTTGAAACTTATGGGCTGGAAAGATGTTGATTTGTTCTTCAGTTTAGGGAATAAATATCACCTCCATCCTATTTTCAAATTCATGGGGAGAAGATCCATGCCCAGCTTTAAATGACAGAGGCCCCACCTCTGGCTCAGAAGTCCTTGAGCTGCAGGAAGTGTGTGAAGACAGGGATGAGTGTGTGCTGCCAGGGGCGTGCTTCTGGTGTCTCTGCAGGCGACAGGGAATTGAGCTGGTTGCCTTCTTTTGTCACCAATTTGCCTGACTCATCTGAGCTGCTTTTTAAGTGGACAGTCACATTTATGTACCTTGAGTTATCTAGGGTGGGCTTTTTCTCTTTCCCTAGCAATATAAAAATATATTCTTTGTGTCCAGTTCTTGATGTTAAATCACTCTTCCTTTATTTTCAATGTAAAATGCTAATCTGTGTAGTTGAATGCATGCTTTGTGCTTTCAGTTGTTCTTGCTGTTGTATGATGGCAGCCTGTCTTTTCCTGGAGGGGGAACACAACAGCTCAAGCCACCCTCAGCCCGTGAAGTCAGTCATGGTAAAGGCTTGAGCCAGGTGTTGGGGGCCAGAGCAAGACTCCAGTTGGCACTAACCAGGTTAGGCAAAAGATCAAGCATGGTCCTGTTTCTCTTTGCTGGTTGTCCATGGTCAAAAAGCTGCATCTCATCACCAGTAGCTGAGTAGGCTGAGAGGGCAGCAAGTGCCCCTTCCCAATTTCAGACTGCAACAAAATAACTGCACTTATCTCCTGGTTTCTACTGCAAAAGGGACTCAGGACTCTACATGTTATTTGAGACCTTTCTGGACCTGTTTTGCCTGCAGAAGGCTTCGGTATTACCTGACAGTTCTGCAGTGGTGCGGAATCTCCCACGTTATTCTCACCATCCTCATTTCTTATTGCCTTGGCTCATGATCCCACTCTCCATTCCTCTCCACTCAACTCTGGGCTGTGTTTCCAAAGCTGTTTCAAATTTTTCAGATATTCTTTTTTTATCAGCAGGAACTTCTCAGAGTGCTGAATGGCTCCTCAGAGAGCTGATCCATTCTGCAGAGTGCTGACAGGTCTTTTGTAGCTCCTTGCCATGGAGTAACCGAGCTTTGCCATTGCCTGGCCTCTGGAAGCCACAGCTCCAACATCCCTGCCCTTCAGGTCGTTTCAAAGCTCATCCATTCTGGCTGAAAGCTTGGTTCTCATGTATGAAAGGTATCAAATGGACAGACTCTCACTTTATCACAATATCTGTTTGAGTGCTAGGATTCCCAGGGAACTGCTGGCTTTCCCCCTGCCTTCTGCACAGAGGTGGTTTTGGTCTCAGGTGACTTTGCTGTGGTGCTTTCAGCATCTCAAGGACTGAGAACTTAATGTCTTATTTCCCTGTGCAAACACAGCCAGTGCTGTTGCCAGGACAGTGACTCCACTGCCCACAGAGCTCTACAGAGACAGTCCGTCCCTTTCATCATCAGGCTGCGCTCCTGATCTCGCAGGGACTGTGTTCCACTGGTTTCAGAGACCAAACATTGCATTTGCTGCTCAATATTGGTTATCCTTCAGTGGCTCATGGAGACAAGTAAAACTGCTATTTATAGATTTACTTTCTGTCTCTCTAGTTCAGTGCAGCGAGTCCTGACACACTGTCCCAGTAATCTGATCAGCCATGCTGCTTTTAAATGCAGGGCTGGGCCTTGGCCTCTGTCGGGAGGTGACAGCTGTCAGATACAGATAGTAGGCTATAGATCCTGGCTGCTAAAACCCACTCATTCATTCCTGTTACAGATCATTGCCCACAGCTTGAAACCATGCTTTACAGTCCGCCGATTAGCTGGCAAGAGATCTACATACTGTATTAGCAAGGTCAGCCAGGGAGATAAAGGCTAAAACCTCAGCCCAGCTGAACTATTTTTAAGCTGATAGCCACATGCACTGGCTGCTGGTTTGTTTTCTTCCCTGCCCTGTTATATCATACCGGGACAATTAGGGAAAAAAAAACAAACAGTAAAAGAGATGCAGTCTTGTAGATTGTCCTTCTCTGTCGCTCAGCCCAGCGGTGGTGGGACACGGATCTGTTGGAGATGTCACACACTCAGCTGCATGCTGGTGCTCGGAGACCTCATGGAATTCTACATTCCTTCTCGTTTCTTAAAGCAGGGCAGTTGGTTTTTCTGCAGGGCACCATGATGAAGTTCAGTTTCAAGCTACCAGTGCTCAGCTTGTTGGAAGATCTTTGTGAGTTATTCAAGACTGTGCATGAGTTCACTTGGATTCCCATAGAGAGGAATGGGTTGTCTCGTGTCTGTGTTATTTCCAAATGTACCCGCTTTCAAAGCAGGAAGAGTGTTTGGGTTTAAATATGGATATTTTGCTTTGGGTCATTTCTAAATTAGGAGACCTGAGATGCAGATCTGAGGATTTGGAAAGCCAATTTTGTATCTTCCAAGGAGATGGACAAAGAAAGAGCTACTGAACACCATGAATATTGTGTCACCTTCCTGCTTTTTTTATCAAATAGAAGACTCATAGAATCCCAGAATGGTTTGGGTTGGAAGGGACCTTACAGGCCATCTCATTTACATTTATCTTTAGTGCATCCATTGGAAAAAAATGGTAGGTTTGGATTCAAAGATGATGTGGACAAAGTATTGGCCATTACTTCTGTGCCATATGGTTAAGTGGACTTTGGTCTTGCCCTGGCACACACCAGCAACCATTGCGTTGGAAATCTCTGTGGCAGGATGAGACTGTACATACACGTGATGCCCAAGGTATTCCCACCACCGAGACCTTAGCCCAGTGAGGCTGTGTCCAACAAACTTCAAGAATGTGAGTCCTGTTGTCTTTGTTTCATGTTAAAGTGATGTGAATACTTACAAAACTTTTGAATTAAAACTTACAGGTTTTGTAAAGCTTTTGAAACGCTGAATCTGCAAAAAATTATGCACACACAGCATATGGAGGTGTGTGGATGATGCACAATAAGGGGCACGTACTCCTAACTAGCAACTACTGCTCCTCATCAGGGTGGTGTTACTCTTCTCACCTCTTTCTGTGATGCCGAGTTTCTGAGGTTTTATTGAGCTGTCATGAAAACAATTTAGGAAGTGGAAAAAACAGTTTAGGAATTTCCTCCCTCACTCTGAGGTTGCCCAGAGGAGCTGTGGCTGCCCCTGGATCCCTGGAAGTGTCCAAGGCCGGGTTGGACGGGGCTTGGAGCAGCC